>NC_142461.1:128362500-128987500 GCF_049115385.1 Moschus berezovskii | reverse complement strand
AATTTTTTAAAGAAATGCACACATTTTGATGGTTATATTACATCTATTATTTACAGATTTAAACAAGTTTACAGTTATATTATAGGAGGGCCACAAGACTATGCACACGTGGTAATTTGCTAAGACTCAGGGGACTCAGAATATAGTTGTACTCACATCTAGTATTTATTATATTAATAGCAAAAGGATACACTATAGGATAAGTAAGGGGGAAAGACAGGAGGAGTCTGGGAAAATACAAGCACAGTTGCTTTCTCCCTCCTGTGGAAGGACACATTTGAACATGCTCTTTTCTCCAGCAATAAAAGTACATGTGTATAATGTTTTGGCCTCAGAAACCCATTAGAAACTCAGCACTTAAGGTTTTTTATTGAAGGTTCATCATGAAGACATCCTCTGCCTAATGCATATCTGAAATTCTAGACTCCCAAAAGGAAATCAGATGTTCAACAAAAGTCACATTTTCTGCAGAGTCTAGGTACATGTATGTACCTGTTCAGTTAGGGAATTTTCATATAGTTAGAGAATATTAGAAAAGCCAAGTTCCCAAACACTAGCCACAGGCCAGACTTGCAAGCAAGACACTACAAAGTCATCAATCTCAAGCCTACTCTTTTCTGCACAATATAATTTACTGTTAAATTAACTATTTTTGGAGTGCAGTGATTAGTAAGGAAGCTAACTCAATGGAATAAATGAACAAGTACATTTTTTTTTAACAACATTAAAAGAATAAACTTTTAAGGAGAGCTGGAAGGCAGAGTGCAGATTCTCTGAATATATGAGAGTTTAAGAACAGTGAATCGGGTGCAACAGACTTTTTCTTTTTGGGGGGGCTGCACTGTGTAGCTTGCAGGATCATAAGTTCCAGACCAGGTATGGAACCCAGACCTCCAACAGTGAAATTTCAAGTCCGAACCACTGGAGTGCCAGGGAATTTCCACAATAGGCTTTAAAAATAATTTTTTTAAATTGAAGGATAATTGCTTTACAGAATTTTTTGTTTTTCTGTCACATATCAACAAGAATCAGCCATAGGTACACCTATGTCTCCTCCTTCTCGGACCTCCCTCCCATCCCAACCTTGCCTGTCACAGAGCCCATGTTTGAGTTGCCTGAGTCATACAGCAAATTCCCATTGGCTATCTCTTTTACATATGGTGTTATAAATTTCTATGTTACTCTCTTCATATAGCCCCTTCTCCCTCCTCTCATCCCACCATGGCCATAGGTCTGTTCTCTATGTCTGTTTCTCTACTGCTGCTCTGAAAATAAATTCATCAGTGCCATCTCTTCAGACTCCATATATATGTGTCAGTATTCCCTGGTGGCTTAGAGGTTAAAGTGTCTGCCTCCAATGCGGGAGGCCCGGGTTCGATCCCTGGGTCGGGAAGATCCCCTGGAGATGGAAATGGTAACCCACTCCAGTATTCTTGCCTGGAGAATCCCATGGACGGAGAAGCCTGGTAGGCTACAGTCCACAGGGTCACAAAGAGTCGGACACGACTGAGCGACTGAACGGAACGGATACGATATTTACATTTCTCTTTCTGACTTACTTCACTCTCTATAATAGGTTCCAGTTTCGTCCACCTCATTAAATAGATTCATATGTATTCCTTTTTATGGCTGAGTAGTATTCCATTGTATATATGTACCACAGCTTCTTTATCCATTCATCTGTCGATGGACATCTAGGTTCCTTCCATGTTCTAGATATTGCATAAAGTGCAGCAATGGACATTGCGGTACATGTGTCTTTTTCAATTTTGATTTCCTTAGGGTATATGTCTAGGAGTGGGATTGCCAGGTCATATGGTGGTTTTATTCCTAGTCTCTATACTGTCTTCCATAGTGGCTATATAAGTTTACATTCCCACCAGCAATGCAAGAGGATTCCCTTTTCTCCACACCCTCTCTAGCATTTATTGTTTGTAGAGTTTTCAATGATGGCCATTCTGACTGGTGTGAGGTGGTATCTCATTTTAGTTTTGACTTGCGTTTATCTAATAATGAGTGATATTGAGCATCTTTTCATGTGCTTGTTAACCATCTGTATGTCTTCTTTGGAGAAATGTCTCTTCAGGTTCCTTTCCCACTTTTTGACTGGGTGGTTTGCTCTCCTGGTATTGAGTTGTATGAGCTGCTTGTATATTTTGTAATTAATTCTTTATCATTGTTCCCTTTGCTATCATTTTCTTCCATTCCAAGGGTTGTCTTTTCACCTTGTTTGTAGTTTCCTTTGCTGTGCAAAAGCTTTTAACTTTTAATAGGTCTCACTTGTTTATTTTTGTTTTTATTTCCATTACTCTAGGATGTGGGTCACAGAAGATCTTGCTTTAATTTATGTCATTGAGTGTTCTGCCTATAAGAGTTTAATAGTTTCTGGTCTTACATTTAGGTCTTAAATCTATTGTGAGTAATCCATATTTTTGTGTATGGTATTAGGAAGTGTTCTAATTTCATTCTCTTGCATGTAGTTGACCAGTTTTCCTAGCACCACTTATTGAAGAGGCTGTCTTTGCCCCATTGTATATTCTTGCCTCCTTTGTCAAAAATAAGGCACTGTAGGTATGTGGGTTTATCTCTGGGTTCTCTACCTTGTTCCAATGGTCAATATTTTTGTTTTTGTGCCAGTACCATACTGTCTTGATGACAGTAGCATTTAAGAATAGTCTGAAGTCAGGAAACTTTCTCAAGACTGCTTTGGCTATTTCATGTGAATTGTGAAATTTTTGGTTCTAGTTCTGTGAAAAATGCCATTGGTAATTTGATAGGGATCACACTGAATCTGTAGGTTGCATTTGGTAGTATAATCATTTTTACAATATTGATCATCCTACCCAGGAACATGGAATATCTCTCAATCTCTTTAAGTCATCTCTGACTTCTTTCATCAGTGTCTCATAGTTTGCTGTATACAGGTCTTTTGTCTCTTTAGGTAGGTTTATTCCTAGATATTTTATTCTTTTTGTTGCAGTGGTGAATGGTATTGATTCCTTAATTCCTTTCTGATTTTTCAATGCTAGTATATAGGAGTCCAAGTGATTTGTGTGTTGACCTTGTATCCTGCAACTTTTTTGAATTTGTTGATTACTAGAGCTAATCAGTGAATTCACAATAGACTTTTTAAATTCCCAGATCTAAGATTTGAACACAGACCATCAGACATACATTATCTGACAGTGATAAGCTTTGTACAACATATTGTAAACAGGAAGTAATACTTTTCATAATAAAATTCTAATGGTATTTCTGATAATAAACTAGATATTTGTGGACATTTAATATTCATTTTCAAGAAATATGGATGGCAAATTTAAGAATGCACACATTACTCAAAAAAGGTCAATAATAAAATGTATTTAAAGAAGTTTTTCATTTTTTTGTTCTTGTTTTGGTTTTTAGTAAATGACATAGTCTTTAATATTTGTTGGTCAATATGAGGACTTTAGATGTTAAGAGTTAGTAAAAAATTTCTTTTTCATGCTTAATGTGGTTATTAACACAGCAGAACATTGAAAAGTGAACTGTTTGTTCATAATAAAACTGCTACAGAAAAGCATATTAATCACACTTTTATGAATTGTATATAATGAACTCTCTCAAAAATTATGCATTAGAGGACATGGAAAATGATGCTACTTTCTACCATAATCAAATAGAATTCATTTAGAAAAATTTTAATAAATTTCCAGTATACTGAAATCTCTTTCAAATCATGTTAACTTTTTAAGAGTTCAAACAGTTAACACTGTGCTGCTAAGGTAAATGGAAGATGTGGTTTTTGACTCACAAAACCACCAGTAAGTTGGCATCCCACAGAGAAAGGTATCTATGTATCTATGTTATACCGAGATGTCACACCCTGAACTTTTGCTGGTAACTTTTCAAAAGCAATTAACCGATCATTAGTCAAAAGGGAATGGGAAGAGATGGCCTGTCTCAGAACAGTCCATCATCACTATCCAAAGTCCAATCAAATAAGCCTAATTTGATACTTCCTCTGAAGGTTGAAGGTATGTACCATGAACTGTATGTTGCAGCCTATTTTGGGGAATTTTATATTAATTTCAGCGAGTAAAGTTCTATATAGTAGCTTCGTGAATGAATTTTTTTAATGAATGATGATCATAGAATAGTACTTCATTTATCATTTGCATTTGGAGCAAAGGAAATATTATATACCTCAACTTTTGAATGATTCAAATAAGTCAGTGAAGATCTGGGAAAATTTCTTGTAGCTGAATTCTGAGGCGAAATCATTGAATCCTTAGTTGAGACACATGGCTCCCCTGGACAAAGAAGAGAAAACAAAGAAAAGAAACAAAGATAATATTGCTGGATTAAGGATGAATGTTCATGAAAAGAACTGATTCAATGTTCTTCCTGCTGACTGAGCACAATCACTGGGTTACATCAATCAGGGATTCACCTGAGTTAAGGAAGTATCACCAAGAATAACATGTGCTTTTTGATGTTCAGAGCCTACAAATTTCCAGTGGCTCACCATTGTCCTCAAAACCAAGTCTGAGATCCTTAACCTCTGATTCTAATTCATATACTACTATGCCAATTTAATTCCTATAATCACAAACCACTGGCAGATTTAACTAGATATTTGCATTTCATTCAGTCTTCAATGGAAAACCATTCACAACTTGAATAGGGAAATAACCAAAACTGTGTTTTAGGAAAATTGCTTCTATACCAAAACATATAGTAGATCAAAAAGAGGAGGAAGAGGTTGGGGAAAGATTACTGAAATATTTAAGGATGGACAAAACAAAGCCAGCAGTTGTGGGAATGGAAAAGAGGAGAGGGGAAGAGGAATTAAGGAGGTAGGTTAGACAGAGACTGGTAAAGTTGGGATATGAAATTTAAGTAAGGAAGAGTCACAGATTAGTCAAGTTTTATCCTGGGTAAAAACAGGAGAATGAAGAATTTGATTTTTTGTGTTGAATCTAAGGTGGCCATTGGGTACTACATGGAGGGTTCTAGCATGTTCTATGTGTGTATACTGTAGGATACGCATGGAAGTGCTTTGAGTGACTTCCAGAAATCTAACAACATGCAGAAAAACTTAGCTTTTGTATATTCCACTCAAGAGGAGATACAAACTAGGATACATTGCCAATGAGGAATATATGGAAGTGGAATATGAGGGCCTTCCTGGGAAGTGCTCTGTATTGTAACCTACCGAACCATAGTATGTCAGTACCTTACTCTATTTATCACTGGAACAGTTACAGCAGGTATTCTAACTTGTCCACACCTCACAATTTTCAAAAACCATCCTCATCAAGCAATCATTCAAATATATAGGCTAATTAAAAAATAAAAATTCAAAAATAGTTTCATATCATGTTTTATTCTCCAAAATAACCATGATTTTTATAATCAAGGAAAACAACTTGAGAAACTATATGGTGAAACCATAATTAGGTACTTAACAAATAACAAAACAAATATGAAATGTTCTTTATTTTCTTACCTCTATCATCAAAAACACTTGGTTTTTTACTTGTCTCTCCATCTTTCTAAATGGCACAACATTAAATATAAGAATATTCATTAGTAACTTTTCTTCTTAAAGAGATTTGCCTTACATCAATCAACCAAATTAATACAGATTTTCTTGTCTTTAATCTTTTAACTCTCTCATGAAAACTGACTCAGGGGAAATACTTAATACTAGTCTCCTAGGGTGGTGATGGAGAAGACTCTTGAGAGTCCCTTGGACTGCAAGGAGATCCAAACAGTCCATTCTAAAGGAGATCAATCCTGGGTGGTCATTGGAAGGACTGATGCTTAAGCTGAAACTCCAATACTTTGGCCACCTCATGTGACGAGTTAACTCACTGACAAAGACTCTGATGCTGGGAAGGATTGGGGTCGGGAGGAGAAGGGGATGACAGAGAATGAGATGGCTGGATGGTATTACAGACTCGACGGACATGAGTTTGAATGAACTGCGGGAGTTGGGGATGGACAGGGAGGCCTGGCGTGCTGTGATTCATGGGGTCGCAAAGAGTCGGACACGACTGAGCGACTGAACTGAACTGAACTGAGGGTACCTTCTACAGGTAGGTACTAGTTCTATAGGTATTTCACTAGTTCAAAATTGAGTTTAGTATGTAGCTATGTATAAATCTGCTCCTCTTCCAGTATTCCATACTTTGTTAAAATTCATGGTAATCTATTTAATGGCTGAAACTTGAAAGTTTATTTTTAAACTTTTAAAATTGTCTAAAAACTTTAGTCATTTGCTTTGTTTCAGGGAAATACAATCCAAACTATTCTAATCCAAGTAACGCTTTAAAAACACATTGCTTGGAATCAAAATAAAATTTATCATTCCATATTCTTTACTTACGTAAAACATTTTTTTGTGCCTGTCTGCTTCCCTAAACAATAAGTCCTCAAGAGGAAAGATTATGTATCCTATGTGACCGGTTTATTCATTTTTCCTTCCTTCTGGAAAAAGCCATAGGGCTTTGGCCAACAAATGCTCAATAGATAATAGATATTATCATTACAGTTGCTAAATGATTGTTTGGATTAGTTTCTGCTAAATTACATAGTGAGTTTAGCACAAAGGTAAATCAACACATATAGGGGAAAGGATCAGTTCTCAGGAATAGACCCTAATATCCCTAACAGATAAGTTAACATGCTAGAGAAGGAGACAGTTCATAGAAGCAACAGTGAACTAGATAAATTAATAATCAGCACACAAAAGTTTGAGACATAATTTTATACCTTTTGTTCAGCATCATCTTGTGCATCTGGCTTACAAACAACAGCAGGTACAGATTTTTTGGCAACATTCTTTGAACTACTTAGAGATCTCTGAAGAGTGCTAACGCAGGGTCCTAAAAGTAAATCAAAGAGAAACAGCATACTTTTAAAAAGAACTCACTGAAGTATAATTGAAGTAACATAAACTGTATGGTTTCCTGAATTTAAAAATATGCTCATAACTGTGAAGCCATCACTACAACCAAAATAAAATTTATAATACCCCCTGAAAGTTCCCTCATTCAACTTGGTAATCCATCTATCTCTTTCTTCCCATTCTCTGACAACACTGCTCTGTACTTCTAAGATTTATTTGCATTTTCTAGAATTTTATAGGAATGGTATCATATAGCATGTATTCTTTTTTTGCCTGGCTTCTTTCACTCAACATAATATTGTATGTTTTAAAAATTAATTCCTTTTATTTCTAAAATTCATTCCATTGCAATGGATTTCTCACAATTATTTTTATCTACTCCCCTGTTGAGATTTACACTTTTGGCAACTTACAAATATTTATGAATTTACCTGCAC
Source organism: Moschus berezovskii (assembly GCF_049115385.1). Lineage (NCBI taxonomy): Eukaryota > Metazoa > Chordata > Mammalia > Artiodactyla > Moschidae > Moschus > Moschus berezovskii. The sequence continues at coordinate 128,980,165 of NC_142461.1, read as the reverse complement.
AAGTTTTTGTGCATATATGTTTTCAATTTTATTGAGTAAATACATAGTAGTAGATGGCTAGGTCATATGGTAGGTATATGTCTAATATTTAAGAAATGTCAAACTGTTTTCCAAAGTGGTTGTACCATATCATACTATTCAGCAGTGTACCAAAGTTTTAATTCTTCCACAACCTTGTCACACTTAATAGGCAGAAGAAAAGAAATAAGATCCAAGTGAAAAGGAAAGAGAAAAACAAGAGAAAATAAAGTAAACAGTTTAAAACTGATAAGTCAGAAGACTGATCAGGAAAAAGAGAAGACACAGAGATAATGAAGCATAACAGAGACTATAGACGATACTAAAAATAATAAATTACAGAAAGGTATAGCAATAAGTTATAAAATGAGACATGTTTTCCATCAAATCCAAAAAAATGACCAAATCTCATTCATGAGCAAATAGAAAATATGAAGAACATCATATCTGTTTAATAAATGGAATGTGTTCTTTAAAACATTTCCACAAAGAAAACTCTAGGCTCAAATGACTTTCCTTCTGAATTATACAACATACCAAAGGAAGAATTTACACTAATTCTACACAAATTCATTCAGAAAAATGAAGAGTGAACTCATCTCCTAACTTATACTTTGAGACCAGAATCATTCAGATATAAAAATCATATAAAAATTACAAGACATTATAAGAAAAACTCAGTCAATATCCTCCCATGCCAAAAGATGTAAAAATTATATACACTGAATCTAACAATATATACTAGAAAATAATACATAATGAATAAGTGATGCTTATCCCAAGAACATAGGGTGGTTTATTATTCAAAAATAAGTCAAAGTAACTTACCACAGTAGGAGTAAAAAGAAGGAAATTTAGATGACTATCTCCAAGATGCAAGGAAAAACATGGGAAAACTCAACACCCATTCATGATGAAATTTCTTAGTGAATGGGAGTAGGAGAGGATATGTCTTTCCTTCGATAAAAGTTACCTTCAAATCTCTAGGGCTAATAGTTTATATTGAACACTTAGCCTTAAATTTTAGAACAAGATCAGGATGTCCACAATCACCTTTTGTTCAACATTGTTCTTGAAATCCTGGCCATCAAGAAAAAGAAATGAAAGGTGAACCAACAAAATTTCCAAATGACTGTTGTAGAAACTGGAGAGCTGAAAAGATACATGCATGCCAATGTTCACAGCACTGCTATTTACAATAGTCAAGATATGGAAATAATCCAAGTGCCCATCAACAAATGATTGGCTTAACATACACACACATACACACAAAATGGAATATTAATATTATGTGGCCATAAAAAGAATGAAATACTGCCATTTGCAGTAACATGGATGGACCTAGAGAGAATATTATGCTTAGTGAAGTAAGTCACATATAGAGAGACAGATACTTTATGATATCACTTATATGTGCAATCTAAAAGGTAATACAAGTGAATCTCTACAAAACGGAACCAGACTTACAGACTTAGAAAACAAACATGGTTACCATAGGGGAGATGGAGTAAGGGAGAGACAAATTAGTATAGGATTAATGGATACAAACTATATTCAAAAAAATAGATAAAACAATAAGGATTTGTTGTATAGCACAAGGAATTATATTCAATAGCTTGTAATAATATATAATGGAATATAATTTGCAAAAAAAAAAAACCATGAATCATTTTTACACCTGAAACTAACATAATATTGTAAATAAACTATACTTCAATTAAAAATTAAAATTTCTATGGAAATGTAATGGCCCTAAAACAACCAAGTTAACCGAGAAAAACAATAAATGTTGGAGAACTCAAACTGTCAAATTTCAAGACTCATTATAAGGCTACAGTAATTAACAGAATACTGTTTTCACATAAGGGCAAAGAGACCAATGAAACAAAACATCATGTCCAGAAATAGGTCCAACTATATATATATATACATATCACTTCATCTTTTCAAAGATGCTAACGAAAATCACTGGTTGTAAACAACTTAATGTGTACAGATTAAGTTTCTCAAGAAAGCTAACAAAATTCAATAGGGTTGTGTCAAAAAGGACTCTAGAGTTATCTTGAAGGGGCTCTCACCTGCCAGAGCTGTCACAATTTCAGAATAAACAAGCACAGTAATAGCAATATGGGCAGTTTCCCTGGTAGGTCAGTGGGTAAAGAATCCACCTGCGATGCAGGAAACTGCCAGTAATACAAGAGAGTCAGGTTTGATCTCTGGGTCAGCAAGATCCCCTGGAGGAGGGCATAGCAAGCCCCTCCAGTATTCTTGCCTGGAAAATTCCATGGACAGAGGATCCTGGTGGACTACAGCCCATAGCATTACAAAGAGCTGGACATGACTGAAGCAACATAGCACAAACACACGGAAGATGGTACTGAAATAATTCATTATTTTGAAAAATAATAAATGATATTAAAATATTAAGCATCAGTCTGCTTTTCTTAAATACTGTATCACAATGTAACCAATCAGAAGTTGAGGGTAAATTTCTTTTTATTCAGTTTAGTCGCTCAGTCATGTCCAACTCTTTGCGACCCCATGAATCACAGCACACCAGGCCTCCCTGTCCATCACTAACCCCCAGAGTTCACTCAAACTCATGTCCATCGAGTCGGTGATGCCATCCAGCCATTTCATTCTCTGTCGTCCCCATCTCCACCCATCCCCAATCCCTCCTAGCATCAAACTCTTTTCCAGTGAGTCAACTTGTTGCATGAGGTGGCCAAAGTATTGCAGTTTCAGCTTCAGCATCAGTCCTTCCAATGAACGCCCAGGATTGATATCCTTTAGAATGGACTGGTTGGATCTCCTTGCAGTCCAAGAGAGTCTTCTTTTTATTAGACTATTCTAATTTATAAAGAAGAGATGATAGAATTAAAATAACCCAATTTTGAAACCTATAATTAATTCATTGATCAGGCCTTGAGCACAAATGGCTGTTAATATCACAAAGAGAAAAACAATGCAATATTATGGGGCTTCCTGATAGAAAGATAGACTACCATCTATGAATCAATCTTGCTAAAGAACCTGAACTTGAAAGTAAATAAACTAATACTTTACTAGAAATGCAGAAGCAATGACACACACCATATAGATGCAATCAGCAAAACTTCAGTCACTGAGGAGCTCAACAAGGCAAGCAATTCCTTTTCTGAAACAAATAAACTGCAGTTTGAAAAAAGAGGATGAAGGGAAGGAGGGAAGAAGAGGGATATATGGAAGGAGAATCCATAGATTAAAAGAGACTCAGAAGATATACAAACTATTGCAATATTTGTCAATGTAGATTCAAAGTAACTTCCAAATATTTTTGTGATATTTATGAGATTGCTGGAAAGCTGAATAGTAATTTAATATCTGATTACATTAAGGACTTTCCTTAAGGGCTTCCCTGGTGGCTCAGATGGTAAAGTGTCTGTCTGCAATGTGGGACACCTGGGTTTGATCCCTGGGCTGGGAATATCCCCTGGAGAAGGAAATGGCAATCCACTCCAGTATTCTTGCCTGGAAACTCCCGTGGACGATGGAGCCTGGTAGGCTACAATCCATGGGGTCACAAAGAGCTGAAGCAACTGAGCGGCTTCACTTTCTTTCACTTTACCTTAATGACTTATTCATTTGTGTAATGAGATCAGAGTATTGTGGTTATGCATTAAAAATAATCCTAATCCTTTAGGTATATAATAATATACTGATGGATGAAATAATGTGTGTGATGTGCTTTAAAATAATAGGGCACCAGGGAGAAGTTGAGGGCACAGACAAAACAAAATAGTCCATGAATTGTTGAAATTGAAAGAGAGGCACATAAGTATTCTGCTGGTTTTTGCTTATGTTTGAAATGTTTAATAAGAAAGAATAAAAAATGCCATTAACAAAATGATGAAAATATTTCCCACAAATAAGGTAAAAGACTAATAATTTTTCAATATCAAAGAGAATTCATACAAATGAGCCTGAAAAAGTAACAAAATATACAAAATATAATGAAAATATGTGAAATTTTATTGTACTGAATTAAGAATTTCTTCACATCAAAAAATATTTGAAAAAGAATAGATATATGTATATGTTACTTTTCTGTATACCTGAAACTTACACAAAATTGTTAATCAACTGTACACCAATAGAAAAAAAGTTAAGATAAAAAGAATAAAAATAACCAGAAACATTAGGGGTTAAAAGGCAACCAAAATGTAAATTATTTGACTAAATATAATAGACTGTCTACCTCTATTTAACTATTTAAATAATGATTACTTTGAGTGAGTGTGTGGTATATGTAGGCATAATATATAAGGTACCTAATAACAAAGGGGAGAGGAAAAAGGAAATATATATACTGGTAAGATTTCTACACTTTACATTTTACATAAAGAGGTAGAATGTCTAGTCAGAGTTGATTGTGATAAGCTAAGTAAGTATATTATTACCTTGAACAACCACTAAAATATCTGTACAAAGAGATATAGTAAAAACATTAGCCACGGAAAACTGGGAATAAAGTTTTTAAAATACCATGTATAATAGTATCAAAGATGAAGCACTTATTCATAAATAGAACATATACAAGATTTCTAAAAAAAAAAAAAAAAGATTTCTAAGCTGAAAACTACAAACACTTATGAAAGAAATCAAAGGTGACCTAAACAAATAGAAATACCATGTTTACGGATTGGAAGATCCTGTAAGATTTATCTCTCTTTCATTCAAAAATCCTGGCATATTTTTTGATGTAAGGCTGAGTATAAAACTTATACTCAGGCAAATGAATTAAAATGTCCATAAAAACTGGGAAGAAAAATAAACTTGCTGGATATTATACTACTTTATTTTAAGACAATAACAAGCTACAATAATCAAAGATAGTGCAATATGGGCAAAAGGATAGACATACTGAAAAATTAGAAATGGAAAATTGAAAGACAAATCACTGATTAAAATATTATCAAATCAGATACCTGAAAAAGACTTAAATTCAGAATACATTAATAACTTTCAAAATTCAATAGTAAAAAAACTGTCCAAATAATAATGAGGAAAAGGCTTCAAAAGCTACTTCAACAAGCAGGATTTACAAAAGATAAAAAACATATGAAAAAATACTCATCATTAGACAGCAGAGAAATACAAATGAAAGCCACAACGATATACCATTAGTTAGTTCAGTCGCTCAGTCGTGTCCAACTCTTTGCGACCCCATGAATCACAGCATGCCAGGCCTCCCTGTCCATCACCAACTCCCGGAGTTCACTCAAACTCATGGCCACAGAGTCGGTGATGCCATCCAGTCATCTCATTCGTTGTCGTCCCCTTCTTCTCCCGCCCCCAATCCCTCCCAGCATCAGACTCTTTTCCAGTGAGTCAACTCGTCGCATGAGGTGGCCAAAGTATTGGAGTTTCAGCTTTAGCATCAGTCCTTCCAATGAACAACGAGGATCGATCTCCTTTAGAATGGACTGGTTGGATCTCCTTGCAGTCCAAGGGACTCTCAAGAGTCTTCTCCAACACCACAGTTCAAAAGCATCAATTCTTTGGCGATCAGCTTTCTTCACAGTCCAGCTCTCACATCCATATATGACCACTGGAAAAACCATAGCCTTGACAAGACGGATCTTGGTTGGCAAAGTAATGTCTCTGCTTTTTAATATACTATCTAGGTTGGTCATAACTTTCCTTCCAAGGAATAAGCGTCTTTTAATTTCAAGCTGCAATTAGCATCTGCAGTGATTCTGGAGCCCCCAAAAATAAAGCCTGACACTGTTTCCACTGTTTCCCCAGCTATTTCCCATGAAGTGATGGGACCAGATGCCATGATCTTTGTTTTCTGAATGTTGAGCTTCAAGCCAACCTTTTCACTCTTCTCTTTCACTTTCATCAAGAGGCTTTTTAGTTCCTCTTCACTTTCTGCCATAAGGGTGGTATCATCTGCATATCTCAGGTTATTGATATTTCTCCTGGCAATCTTCTTCCAGCACAGTGTTCTTCATGATGTACTCTGCATATAAGTTAAATAAGCAGGGTGACAGTATACAACCTTGACGTACTCCTTTTCCTATTTGGAACCAGTCTGTTGTTCCATGTCCAGTTCTAACTGTTGCTTCCTGACCTGCATACAGGTTTCTCAAGAGGCAGGTCAGGTGGTCTGGGATTCCCATCTCTTTCAGAATTTACCATGATCTCGCATGCATTACTAATGGGGGATACCGAATGTTATAGCTACTCTGAGAAACAGGCAATTCTTTATAAACTTCAACATACACAATAACAATCCCTTGTTCACATAAAAAGCTTAATGTATACTTCTGATCTTTCTATTCATAATCACACAAATCTGAAACAACCATATTTTCTTCAACTGATATCCATTGCATACACACAATGGAAATAAAATGGAGTAAACTACTGACAAATGAAATAATTTGAATGAATTTCAAAGGCACTATGTTGAGTGAAAGGAACAATTATCAAAATGTCCATTTATAAGACATTTTCCAAAGAAAAACGAACTGTAGTAATGGACAACATATCAGTGGTTGCCTGGGCTTATCAGTGGGAGGAAGGAATGCATGACTGCCAAAGGACATTTTTGGAATGTTGGAAATGTTATGATTGTGATAGAAGTCACACAATTCCATATGTGTTAAAACTCATGCAATTACATAAAACCATTCCATTTTGCTTTAAAGTAATTTAAAAACCAAAATAAAATACCTCCAGATCTTTGAGATTGTAAAAATATAGAGACAATAAATAGGAACTGTAGAGAATTCTGACCTCTGAACTCTGCTTGCATTGCTGCCAATTACAAAATGTTGAGAAAACTGCCCATAATAGTGGAAAGGCTATTATACCATATGGAGTTCATACTCAGTGCAATGGTGAGAAGCAAAGTAAGGAAGTTTGATTATGGTGAATGAGAGAGAGGAACACTTATATTATATAATTGTGATATCACTACTGTACATTTCTAAAGTTTATAGAGAATGACTCACATGCCAATCTCTAGGACTGGAGAGTAGAAATAGAATCTTCCCATCGCTCCCAGATAAAGCATTAATACAGTTTTAGAATTCATCTTTATCTTTCAGTTATACTTAATTAAATTTATAGTTCTGATACCTGGAGAACTGTAACAGATGGACTAGTATCCTGGTGAGGCTGAAAATAGTACTTTCCATTTATCATTCTTTCCTCCAATTATATTTTGACATCCGTGAGAAGGAAATAGCAACCCATGCCAGTATTCTTGCTTGGATAATTCCATGAACAGAGGAGCCTGATGGGCTCCTGGGGTTCATGGGGTCACAGGGTTCATGGGCTCCTGATGGGTTCATGGGGTCACAGAGAGTCGGACATGACTAAATGACTAATTTTTTTTCTTTCTAAGACGAGTATGACCTGCATTAAACACTAGTTTTATTTATTTATTTATTTATTTTATTGGAGGCTAATTACTTTACAATATTATATTGGTTGGTTTTGCCATACATTGATATGTATCCGCCCTGGGTGTACATGTGTTCCCCTTCCTGAACCCCCCCTCCCACCTCCCTCCTCCCCATATCCTCCTTCCAGGTCATCCCCGTGCACCAGCCCCGAGCATCCTGTATCATGCGTCAAACCTGGACTGGTGATTCATTTCACATATGATAATATACATGCTTCAATGCCATTCTCCCAAATCATCCCACCTTCACCCTCTCCCTCAGAGTCCCAAAGACTGTTCTATACACCTATGACTCTTTTGCGGTCTCATATACAGGGTTAAGGTTACCATCTTTCTAAGTTCCATATATATGTGTTAGTATACTGTATTAATGTTTTTCTTTCTGGCTTACTTCATTCTGTATAATAGGCTCCAGTTTCATCCACCTCATTAGAACTGATTCAAATGCATTCTTTTTGATGGCTGAAAAATACTCCATTGTGTATATGTACCAAAGCTTTCTCATCCATTCGTCTGCAGATGGACATCTAGGTGGCTTCCATGTCCTTGCTATTATAAACAGTGCTGCAATGAACATTGGAGTACATGTGTTTCTTTCAATTTCGGTTTCCTCTGTGTGTATGCCCAGGAGTGCGATTGCTGGATCATATGGCAGTTCTATTTCCGGTTTTTTGAGGAATCTCCACACTGTTCTCCATAGTGGCTGTACTAGTTTGCATTCCCACCAACAGTGTAAAAGGGTTCCCTTTTCTCCACACCCTCTCCAGCATTTATTGCATGTAGACTTTTGGATAGCAGCCATTCTGACTGGTGTGGAATGGTATCTCATTGTGGTTTTGATTTGCATTTCTCTGATTATGAGGGATGTTGAGCATTTTTTCATGTGTTAGCCATCTTTATAGTTTTAGAAAGCCATTCTGCATAACTGCTTTACAAACTGAGAATTTAGTTTTATTGTCTATATTTAGTGGATATGTGGCTTGTGTTGTCATAATTGTATATGTTGTAAGTAATTCTTTGGTGTTTTATTAAAAAAAAAAAAAAACCAAAAACTTTTGATTTTAAAAATGGGACCCACTAAGTTCAGAACTGAATTAAGTAAACTACAGTAGTCCTGAGTGGAAGACAGCCTTAGCTCAATCCTGTTTCACCCTAGAAACTTTATGAGAGTAATAAAATTACACCCTTGGGTAAGAACAATTTTAAACTTTTCATGAGTTTGAATGAACTCTGGGAGTTGGTGATGGATAGGGAGGCCTGGCGTGCTGTGATTCATGGGATCGAAAAGAGTTGGATACGATTGAGTGACTGAACTGAACTGAACTGATTTAGAATTTAACTGATAAATACAAATGGATTTAATTTTTATACTTAATTTTTCCTTCAAATTTAAGATGGGAGAAGAATTCATATTGTTCAACTTCAAATAGTCTTATACTTTTGATAGTGTATTATTTGGAGAATATTTATGCTATTATTTGGGTTCCTGGTCTAATCCAATGAGCTCTAACAGACAACATGAAGTAACACAGAATGATATAAATAATAAAGTGATGTTTCATTGGAGTCCATGGTGGACTGAATTAATGTAATTAATTTCTGATCCACTTCAGAATTTTCAAAAATCATTTTGAGCAATATAAAAATTATCTTGCAATTTTTTGTTTCACATACTGTTCATTCAGCAGCAATGGACCATTTAATTTATCTAAAATGATGATATAAGGCCAGAATACTAAATTAGTAATTAGAGATAAAATTCTGGAAGCAATAGAGTTGTATCATTGTTTGTAAGCATCACCCTAAATCTGTCATTTGACAAAAAGGACTAGAGGAATTATCTGCATTTAAGCCAAAAAAAGCCATCCAAATTCAGTCTTCCCAAAAATACTATTTAATATTTCTTATTATAATATTAAATTACCATATGCTCCTCTGTTTGGTTTCTGGTCAGCAACAGTATAAACTACCTTTATGTCATCATTCTTCTTCTTTTTCTTCTTTGGAGAAAAAGCTTTAAAATGCAACAAAACATTTATTTTTAATAATGGTGATGACAGAATTACCCAAGATAGACTCTCTTATCATATCACTAGGAAGTGAGCTTATATGCTAATTATATTCAGCATTTGGGGGAGGTATTGGAGAACAAGAAGAAATATGAAATGTGATTACTCTTCAAATATTATCCCTTTAGGTTAAAAGATATACTGAAAGGAAAGAATTTTCTTCTGACAGAAAAGCTATACCTGGGTTATTAACTGTAACTTACCATTTCCTTTTTATAGAAATTTGATACCAGTAGAGCTACTGGCTGGAGACCCACTAGCCCACAGTGACAATTGCAACTCTTGAATGTGCCTCACAAATTAGCATAAGTAACCATATACATATTCCTTCTCTGTAAAAAAGGAAATTATAATTTCTGCTTCTAACCAATTAGGAGGACAAAGGAACTTCATAGCATGTGTGCTCAATGTTTTTTCAGTAAAATTTTCACATATGCGAGTGATCTTTTCTCTAACTAGACCAGGTTCACCGAATATTCCTTTCCTCTCTTATTCTCTCTGTCCCTCTGGAAGCTATTTGGAAGATGACAAAATCACTATAGGGGTATAACGCAATTTGTCACCTAGATAAAATAATTTATCTACCACTTCCTCAAAAGAGGAGATTTGAGGTAACAATCTGTTTAAAATGTCTTCTTGACCACATTCACAGACAGACAGACAGACACACACACACACACAGACACACACACACAGACACACACAGTACTTAATAGTCTGTGAAACACAAAGGTGGGAGTTACAATATTATGGATAATTAAGATAGTGGGAAATATGGAATACATGGATTAAGAATAACACAAAGTATTAGACAGTTCAAAGGACAAGTATCTTCCAATTACAGACATCAAGAAAGACTTTTTTATTGTGTCATTTATGGTGAAGATCTAAAGAATTGTAGGATTTGAATAGATGAACAGTAAACATGGCATTCCAGGCTAGAAACTTGGATAAAGAGAAGCACAGAAGTATAAATGGTAAATTGCGTTTTAGGAAAGGTCAGTAGTCTCATTTGATTAGACAATTAACTGAATGCTTGCTATGGGCAAGAACTTTTAGGCTCTTTATGGGATTTAGAAGTATTATCTCCTCAAATGATAAAACTGATTCAAAGATGTTAAATAATTTGTATAACCTATTTACAAGGCTAGAAAACGATAAAGCAGGACTTGAACTTCAGCAGTTTGGCTCCAGTTTGGGTGCATATCACGCCTAGATCATATCCACCTTCTTCAAAAGGTAATGTGAAGTAAAGTTAGGTTTAAGTTTGACAGTGGTGATGAATGGCTGCTTAAGAAGTCTGAGCTTCATTTAAGAGTTAATGGAAATCTTTACGCTTGGGGGCTAGGAGAAGAAACTATCAGAGCAGACCTTTACATATAATTATGTAATAGCATAAAATAATGGATTTGAGGCAGGTAAAAATAAGAGTCAATGGAGACTAGTTAGTAATCTACTGTAGTGACAAAGGGACTCTCACCAAGAAACAGCATTGATGGGACAGAAGCAGGATTGATGGGATGCTGTGATAACTCACGGAAGATTTGTGTTTTTCCCTGATACATATACTCACAGATAATTAAAAAAAAAACCTACATATTTTTATTCTGGCTAAGAAATTTTAATATCATTAATTTAACAAATACTACTATAGTCTTATAATGTTAGAAATAAGAGGAAGCTGGTAGATTTTGGGCATAACAAAGTAATGACCTGAAGTCTTTCCTTTAAACTTTGTTTCTTCCTTTTTTCCTTTTTCTTCCCTTCCATCTTTTTCTACTTCCTCCTTTCTTTCATCTTTTTTTTTTTCTGGTACTGTCTATTCTTTATGGCTGGCAAAATAGTAGAATATCATGTTGGTAGGTAATAGCAACTATTTACAAATTTTTAATTTTAGTAGAACAAAATATTACAGGTTCCTATGCAATATTGCTCTTTATAGCATCGGACTTTACTTCCATCACCAGTCACATCCACAAGTGGTTGCTGTTTTTGCTTTGGCTCCATCTCTTCATTCTTCTGGAGTTATGTCTTCAACAATCTCCAATAGCATATTGGGCACCTACCAACCTGGGGAGTTCCTCATTAGTGTCCTATCTTTTTTCCTTTTCGTACAGTTTGTGGGATTCTCAAGGCAAGAATACTGAAGTAGTTTGCCATTCCCTTCTCCAGTGGACCACGTTTTGTCAGAACTCTCCACCATGACCCGTCTGTCCTAGGTGGCCCTATACAGCATACTCATAATTTCATTGAGTCAGACAAAGCTGTGATCCATGTGATCAGTTTGGTCTGTTTCCTGTGATTGTGGTTTTCATTCTGTCTGTCCTCTGATGGATGAGAGGCTTATGGAAGCTTCCTGATGGGAGAGACTGACTGAGGAGGAAACTAGGTCTTGTTCTGATGGGCAGACCCATCATATTGATTATATTCTTTACAGGCAAAGATGGACAAGCTCTATAGAGTCAGCAAAAACAAGACCAGGAGCTGGCTCAGATCATGAACTCCTACTGCCAAATTCAGACATAAATTGAAGACAGTAGGGAAAAATACCAGACTATTGAGGTATGACCAAAATCAAATCCCTATGATTATACAGGGGAAGTGACAAATAGATTCAAGGGATTAGATCTTATAGAGTACCTGATGAACTATGGACGGAGGTTCATAACATTGCACAGGAGGCAGTGATCAAGACCATCCCAAAGAAAAAGAAATGCAAAAAGGGAAAATGGTTGCCTGAGGAGGCCTTCCAAACAGTTGAGAAAAAAAAGAAGTGAACGCAAAGGAGAAAAGGAAAGATATACCCATTTGAATGCAGAGTTCCAAAGAATAGCAAGGAGAGACAAGAAAGCCTTCCTCAGAAATCAATGCAAAGAAAGAGAGGAAAACAATAGAATGGGAAAGACTAGAAATCTCTACAAGAAAATTACAGATACAAAGGGAACATTTCATGCAAATATGGGCACAATAAAGGACAGAAATGGTATGTACCTAACAGAAACAGAAGATATTAAGAAGTCGCAATGATACACAGAAGAACTATACAAAAAGGATCTTCATGACCCAGATAACCATGATGGTGTGATCAGTCACCTAGAGCCAGACATCCTGGAATGCGAAGTCAAGTGGGCATAGGAAACATTAGTATGAACAAAACTAGTGGAGGTGATGGAATTCCAGGTGAGTTATTTCAAATCCTAAAAGATGAAGCTGTGAAAGTGCTGCACTCAATATGTCAGCAAATTTGGAAAATTGAGTAGTGGCCACAGGACTGGAAAAGGCCAGTCTTCATTCCAATCCCAAAGAAAGGCAATGCCAAAGAATGTTCAAACTACTGCACAATTGTACTCATCTCACACACTAGTAATGTTCAAAATTCTCCAAGCCAGGCTTCAACAATATGTGAATTTTGAACTTCCAGATATTCAAGCTGGATTTAGAAAAGACAGAGGAAACAGAGACTAAATGCCTACATCTGTTGGATTCTGGGAAAATCAAGAAAGTTCCAGAAAAACACCTCCTTCTGCTTTATTGACTATGCCAAAGCCTTTGACTGTGTGGATCACAACAAATGGTGGAAAATTCTTAAAGAAATGAAAATAACAGACCACCTTACCTGCCTCCTAATAAAGCTGTATGCCTGTCAAGAAGCAACAGTTACAACTGGACATGGAACAAAAGACTGGTTCCAAATCTGGTAAAGGGTACGTCAAGGCTACATATTGCCACCCTGCTTATATGCACTCTTATATGCAGAGTACATCATGCAAAAAGTCGAGCTGGATAAAGCACAAGCTGGAATCAAGACTGCCAGGAGGAATATCAATAACCTCAGATATGCAGATGATACCACCCTTATGGCAGAAAGTGAAAAAAAAAAAAAAACTAAAGAGCCTGTTGATGAAAGTGAAAGAGGAGAGTGAAAAAGTTGACTTAAAATTCAACATTCTGAAAACTAAGATCATGGCATCACTTCATGGCAAATAGTTGGGGAAACAATGGAAACAGTGAGAGACTATTTTTGGGGAGCTCCAAAATCACTGCAGATGGTGGCTTCAGCCACGAAGTTAAAAGATGCTTGCTCCTTGGAAGGAAAGCTATGACCAACCTAGACAGCATATTAAAAAGCAGAGCCATTAATTTGTCAAAAATGTTCCATCTAGTCAAAGCAATGGTTTTTCCAGTAGTCATGTATGGATGTGAGAGTTGGACTATAAAGAAAGCTGAGCACTGAAGAATTGATGCTTTTGAACTGTGGTGTTGGAGACGACTTGTGAGAGTCCCTGGGACTGCAAGGAGATCCAACCAGTGTATCCTAAAGGAAGACAGTCCTGAATATTCATTGGAAGGATGGATGCTGAAAACTTCAACACTTTGGCCACCTGATGCAAAGAACTGACTCCTTGGAAAAGATCCTGATCCTGGGAAAGACTGAGGTGGGAGGAGAAGGGGATGACAGAGGATGAGATGTTTGAATGCTGTCACTGACTCAATGGACAAGAGTTTGAGTAAGCTCTGGGAGTTGGTGATAGGGAAGCCTGGCATGCTACAGTCCATGGAGTTTCAAAGAATTGGACATGGCTGAGCGACTAAACCTAAATGAGCACAAAATATATTTTAAGTATAAGGAAGTTGGCTAGAACTGCAGTATAGGCATGATTCTCTGCTGAATCACTTGATAAGGCTATTTTAGTTTGTTTTAATTTATATATATATTTCTATATTTCAACTTGAACTGTGATAGGGAAATTCCTAGAATCCTGCCCTGGTACAAAGCAGAAAGCAAGCATGAGCAATTGTTTTGCAAAAGAATTTTTTACATAAGTATATAGTCAAGTACTTTCTATATAGCTACATTAGATATTAATATTCTCACATTCATAATGTAGTCCATCTTGTTCTCCGTAATCATTTGTATTTTTCCTCATATCTTCTTTTTTAATGCCACTTTCTTGCATTTTTTGTAAATGATAAGCCATTTTTTTCTCTAGAAGAGCTTGTTTCTAAAATATTAAATAAGTATATTGGTTAACATCAACTTGCTGTTTAAAGATACAAATAAATATTTAAAATGTGACAGTATGTTGGAAATGAGCAGTCATTCCTGTCCTGTGACTTGTAAAGTTATTCTGAACATAAATTTGGGAGGGTGGTAATGGGTAAATTTCCATATGTTGTCAAACAGGAAGAATATATTTAACCCTTAGATGCAGTTTTTCTCATTGCACACCTTCAGGGTATCCAGTTTTAGATCAGACATCATCTCAATGTACTCCTCTCCTGTGATTTTAGGCAAATTCTAAATCATCTTCAGTTGGAGAATTCCTTTACCAAAAGTCACTCAGGTCAAACAAACATAAACAGAATATCATACATGAAATCTGGCTTCTTTTTGTATATCTCTGGACTAATATTGACACTGGATATACCAGAAAAGAGACAGCTGCACAGAGAAAGATCTCCAGTAATCCTGAGAGAATTTCCTAGAGTAGTAGTCAGCAAGAGAATGGATTAGTACTTATATGACTTTTATGTGAGAAACTACCAAAGACCAAAGACAGACCCATCCCAAAGCAATCAAGAAAAAATATTTGGCACCAATCTATGATGCTTATTCTCATGAGGCTACCCAGAAACAAATTCATTAAGTCATAGGGTATTGAGTAGAGTACTAAAATGGGTCTTGCCTCTGCAGTGATTAATAACTTGTCCCAGATTCAATATGGTTCTATTCCCATCTAACAAATATTAAAAAGCAAGACTTATAAAAATCAAACCATTTCCAAATAAATCTATCTATATTCAAGGAAAAAGAGCTAAGGAGTATTATTCAAAGATGAAAATACTCAGCACACACAATAAAAAGTTCACAATATTTGGCATCCAATCAAGGAATACCAAGCATATAAAGAAGTACAGAAATATGACCCATAAAGAGAGTAATCAATCAAAAATAACCCAGAAATGATACAGATGTTAGACTTAAAGGTAACATTAAAATAAATAAGCTGAAAACAGAGTTACCATATGATCCTGCAATCCTATTCTTGGACATATATATAGAGAAATCTAATTCACAAAGATACACTCCAAAATTCACTGCAGCACTATTTACAATAGCCAAGACAAGGAAGTAATGTAAATGTCCATTGACAGCTGAATGGATAAAGAAGACACAACGTGTATACATACACAATGGAATATTCAGTTCAGTTGAGTTCAGTTCAGTCACTCAGTCGTGTCTGACTCTTCGCGATCCCATGAATCACAGCACGCCAGGCCTCCCTGTCCATCACCAACTCCTGGCGTTCACTCAAACTCATGTCCATCAAGTCGGTGATGCCATCTGGCCATCTCATTCTCTGTCGTCCCCTTCTCCTCCTGCCCCCAATCCCTCCCAGCATCAGTCTTTTCCAGTGAGTCAACTCGTCACATGAGGTGGCCAAAGTATTGGAGTTTCAGCTTTAGCATCAGTCCTTCCAATGGAATATTACTCAGCCATAAAAAGAATGACAATGCCACTTGAAGCAACATGGATGGACCTAGAGATTATCATACTAAGTGAAATAAATCAGAGACAAATATATATCACTTATATGTGAGATCTAAAAAATAAATTAAAAAAAGAAAAAATAATAAAATAAAAAAAAATAATACAGATGAACTTATTTACAAAGCAGAAATAGACTCACAGGCACAGAAAGAAAAAAAAAAACTGAAGACTGCCAAAGGGGGTAGAGAGACAAATTAAGAGTTTGATATTAACATAAACACACTACTATATATAAAATAGGTAAACAAGGACCTACTGCATATCACAGGGTACTATATTCAGTATTTTCTTATTATCTATAGTGGAAAAGAATTTGGAAAAGACTTTATATATACACATGAATATATATATAACTGAATCACTTCTGTACACTTAGAACTAAACATCATTGTAAATTAACTACACTTTAATAAAATACATATAATAACTGAATTCCAAATATTTATAAGATAAACAAGAGACATCAGTTCAGTTCAGTTCAGTCGCTCAGTCATAGAAGATACCAAAAGTGTCCAAATCAATTTTAAATGTGTGAGATAAGCAATGCATTTGGTGCATTAATGGTAGAGTTCACATTGAAGGGGAAGATATTAATATATATTCAGAAAAAGAAACCATCCAAAAAGAAACACTGAGAGAAAAATAAAAAAATAAGCAAAATTAGGGAATGTGGCTAAGATGGTAGAGAAGGGAGACCCCAGGCTTCCTTCCTTGATAATGGACATAACGAAATTAAAACTGTTTTCAGGGTAACTAAGAGAATGACACTAAGAAGCAGAAAAGACTTTCCATAAATAAATACAGAAAGAAGTAGCCACAATGAGATGGGTAGGAGACAAAGAGATGTAATATAGTCTAGTGTATCATCTTGGGGTCACTGACCCATAAACAACAGGATAATCACAACTGCAAAGGTTCTTCCCAAGGAGGAAAATGTCCAAGCTCAACATTAGGCTTCCCAGCCAGAAAGGTCCTGCACCAAGGAGACAAACCTCAAGAATATCTGGCTTTGAAAGTTAGCAGGACTTGAGTATGTAAGAACCAGTGGGTGGTAGGAAATAATGACTTTGCTCTAAAAAGGCACATGCAAATATATGTTCTGAGGCCCAGCACAGAGGCAGTAAGGTGAAAGAAGCATGGATCAGACAAGCTTGTTCATCTTGGAGAGATTCTTGGAAAGACAGGTGGCAACTGGCATTCCCTTTGGGGATGGGGAAGAGGGTGGCAGCCAGTTTTGGAGGCCTGTTTTACTACAAGAATACCAATGCTGGCAAGTACCATTTTGGAGCCCTCCTTTTAGGTTGTTAGCACTGAGGGATGACCGGCTCACAAGGGAGCTGAAAACAGTCCTGGGACCCATCTGGACTATACGACCAGCCTCATTGGGACACATCATCTCCCAACAGAGGCCTGGTACCTGCTCCATTCACCAGAGGTTCCCACAGCCAGTTTTACTAGGGCATGCATTGTCTACCAGTCAGGTGACTGAGGCATGGGACCCTTGGACCTTTCAACCAGATGTACCAGGAACCAGCTCTATCTACCAGTGGGCATGGCAGCCATCACGTGAGGCAGCACTTGGCAGTCAATCAGGCCATGTAGATCTGATATGAGACACCTTTCGAGCACATAGTTCTCATGACCAGAGGAGAGTGTACTGCTGGGCCTCAAAGGATATAACCCACATAAGCACACATCTTCATGACTTGGAAATGTAACCAATGTATCTAATACATAGAAATAAACAAAAAGAATTAGGCAATATGAGAGAAATATGTCCCAAACATAAACAAAACTTCAGAAAAGAAGAAAATAAGGGGAGACAAGCAATCTACCTGATAAAAGAGTTCAAGATTATGGGCATAAGATGCTCAAGGAACACAGAAGGAGATGGATGAACCAATGAGAAGTTTAACAAGCATTAGAAAACATAGAGACGAATCAAACAGAACTAATAAAATAGCTAAAAACAAACAAACAAAACACTAGAAGGAGTCAACAGATTAGCTGATACAGAGGAAGGGATCAGTGAACTGGAAGACAGAGTAGTTGGAATCACCTAAGCTGAACTGAAAGAAAGACAAAAGAGTTAAACAAAATGAGAGTTTAAGACAATTCTAGACATCAATCATACCATAATTTGCATTACAACAGTCACAGAAGGAGGAGAAGAGAGAAGGAAAGTGGCTGAGGACTTAGATGAAGAAAAAATAGATGAAAACTCATCTAATGTGGGAAAGAAAACAGCCATCCATGTCCAAGAAGCACAAAGAATCCCAATCAAGATCAACCAAAGAGGTTCACACCAATTTTTGGCAAAAATTCAAGAAAAGAAGGAATCTTGAAAGCAGCAGGGGAAAAGCAGGGGAAAATACTTATGTATCCATAAGACTCTGAGCTACATTTTCAGCAGAAATTTTGCACTCCAGAAAAGAGTGGTACAATATCTCAAAGTGATAAAAGGAAAAGTTACAACTAAGAATATTTAGCAAGGCTGTCATTCAAATCTGAAGGTCACCCCATGAATTTTGTAGGTAGGTGCCCAATATGCTACTGGAGATCAGTGGAGAAATAACTCCAGAAAGAATGAAGGGATGGAGCCAAAGCAAAACACATCCAGTTGTAGATGTGACTGGTGATAGAAGGGAGGTCCAATGCTGTAAAGAGCAATACTGCATAGGAACCTGGAATGTTAGGTCCATGAATCAAGGCAAATTGGAAGCGGTCAAATAGGAGATGGCAAGGGTAAATGTTGACATTCTAGGAATCAGTGAACTAAGATGGACTGGAATGGGTGAATTTAACTCAAATGACCATTATATCTACTCCTGTGGCCAGAATCCCTTAGAAGAAATGGAGTAGCCATCATGGTCAACAAAAGAGTGCAAAATGCAGTACTTGGATGCAATCTCAAAAATGACAGAATGATCTCTGTTTCCAAGGCAAACCATTCAATATCATGGCAACCAAAGTCTATGCCCAGACCAGGAATGCTGAAGAAGCTGAAGACCTACAAGACCTTTTAGAACTAACACTCAAAAAAGATGTCCTTTTCATTAAAGGGGACTGAAAATCAGTCTTGGGTGTTCACTGAAAGGACTGACGTTGAAGCTGAAACTTCAATATCTTGGCCACTTGATGCGAAGAGCTGACTCATTTGAAAAGACCCTGATATTGGGGAAGATTGAAGGCAGGAGGAGAAGGGGACAACAGAGGATGAGATGGTTGGATAGCATCACCGACTCAATGGACATGAGTTTGGGTAAATTCCAGGAGTTAGTGATGGACAGGGAGGCCTGGCGTGCTGCAGTTCATGGGCTCGCAAAGAGTCAGACAAGACTGAGCGACTGAACTGAACTGAAAAGCCCACTAAAAATTTTATAAGAAAGCCTAAAAGGACTGCTCTAAGCAGAAAAGAGCACAACTGCTGCTGCTGCTGCTAAGTCACTTCAGTCGTCTTCGACTCTGTGTGACCCCATAGACGGAAGCCCACCAGGCTCCCCCGTCCCTGGGGTTCTCCAGGCAAGAACACTGGAGTGGGTTGCCATTTCCTTCTCCAATGTGTGAAAGTGAAAAGTGAAAGTGAAGTCGCTCAGTCGTGTCTGACCCTTAGCGACCCCACGGACTGCAACTAGAAACATGAAAACACAAAAGGAAAAATCTCATTGGTAAAGGCACACAAACAGTAAAGGCAGTGGATCAGGCACTGATAAAACTAGTAGGATAGTTAAAAGACAAAAGTAGTAAAATCATATCCACAGTAAGTAGTCAAGTCAAAATGAAAATTGGTAGAGCAGTCGTGCCCGACTCTGTGATACCATGGACTATAGCCCATCAGGCTCCTCTGTCCATGGAGTTCTCCAGGCACAAGTACTGGAGTGGGTTGCCATTTCCTTCTTCAGGGGATCTTCCCGACCCAGGGATCGAACCTGGTTCTCCTGCATTGAAGGTAGATTCTATACCAACTGAGCTATTAGGGAAGCTCAACCTGGGGGTCCAGGTGAGGGATTCAGAACCCCCTAGGGAATTTGACTTTGGAGGCCAGTTGGATTTTATTACAGAACTTCCACAGGACTGCAGAAAAGACTCTTGGAGGGCACAAACAAAACCTTGTGCACACCAGGAGCTAGGAGAAAGGAGCGGTGTCCCGACAAGAGACTGAGTCACACTTGACTGTGAGTGTAGTTAAGTAGTTAAGGGATACACAAAAATTAGTTAAGGGATACCCCAAAATATATAAAATATAATATGCAAAAACATTAAAAGGGAGGGGAAATAAAACAGTAGGGTTCTTAGAAAGCATTTGAATTAAAGAAATAATCAATTAAAGGCAATCATATGTAATATATACATATATATATAAATACGTATATATATATATATATATATATATATATATATATATATATATACACATCAGTTCAGTTCAGTCACTCATTTGTATCCAACTCTTTGCGACCCCATGAATCACAGCACGCCAGGCCTCCCTGTCCATCAATTACTACCGGAGTTCACTCAAACTCATGTCCATCAAGTCGGTGATGCCATCGAGCCATCTCATTCTCTGTCGTCCCCGTCTCCTTCCACCCCCAATCCCTCCCAGATTCAGACTCTTTTCCAGTGAGTCAACTCGTCGCATGAGGTGGCCAAAGTATTGCAGTTTCAGCTTCAGCATCAGTCCTCCAATGAACACCCAGGACTGATCTCCTTTAGAATGGACTGGTTAGATCTCCTTGCAGTCCAAGGGACTCTCAAGAGTCTTCTCCAGCACCACAGTTCAAAAGCATCAATTCTTCGGCACTCAGCTTTCGTCACAGTCCAACTCTCACATCCCTACATGACCATAGCCTTGACTAGACGGACATTGGTTTGGCAAAGTAATGTCTCTGCTTTTTAATATGCTATCTAGGTTGGTCATAACTTTCCTTCCAAGGAGTAAGCGTCTTTTAATTTCATGGCTGTAATCAGCATCTGCAGTGATTTTGGAGCCCAAAAAAATAAAGTCTGACACTGTTTCCACTGTTTGCCCATCTATTTCCCATGAAGTGATGGGACCAGATATCATGATCTTTGTTTTCTGAATGTTGAGTTTCAAGCCAACCTTTTCACTCTCCTCTTTCAATTTCATCAAGAGGATTTTTAGTTCCTCTTCACTTTCTGCCATAAGGGTGGTGTCATCTGCACATCTCAGGTTATTGATATTTCTCCCAGCAATCTTGATTCCAGCTTGTGCTTCTTCCAGCCCAGCATTCCTCATGATGTACTCTGCATAGAAGTTAAATAAGCAGTACAACCTTGACGCACTCCTTTTCCTATTTGGAACCAGTCTCTTGTTCCATGTACAGTTCTGACTGTTGCCTCCTGACCTGCATACAGGTTTCTCAAGAGGCAGGTCAGGTGGTCTGGTATTCCTATCTCTTTCAGAATGTTCCACAGTTTATTGTGATCAACACAGTCAAAGGCTTTGGCATAGTCAATGAAGCAGAAATAGATGTTTTTCTGGAACTCTCTTGCTTTCTCCATGATCCAGCGGATGTTGGCAATTTGATCTCTGGTTCCTGTGCCTTTTCTAAAACCTGCTTGAACATCTGGAAGTTCACAATTCACATACTGCTGAAGCCTGGCTTGGAGAATTTTGAGCATGACTTTACTAGCGTGTGAGATGAGTGCAATTGTGTGGTAGTTTGAGCATTCTTTGGTATTCCCTTTCTTTGGGACTGGAATGAAGACTGACTTTTTCCAGTCCTGTGGCCACTGCTGAGTTTTCCAAATTTGCTGGCATATTGAGTGCAGTACTTTCACAGGATCATTGTTCAGGATTTGTAATAGCTCAACTGGCATTCCATCACCTCCACTAGCTTTGTTCGTAGTGATGCTTTCTAAGGCCCACTTGACTTCACATTCCAAGATGTCTGGCTCTAGGTCAGTGATCACGCCATCGTGATTATCTTCATCATGAAGATCATTTTGTACAGTTTTTCTGTGTATTCTTGCCACCTCGTCTTAACATCTTCTGCTTTAGTTAGGTCCATACCATTTCTGTCCTTTATCGAGCCCATCTTTGCATGAAATGCTCCCTTGATATCTCTAATTTTCTTGAAAAGATCTCTTGTATTTCCTATTCTGTTGTTTTCCTATCTTTGCATTGATCGCTGAGGAAGGCTTTCTTATCTCTCCTTGCTATTCTTTGGAACTCTGCACTCAGATGCTTATATCTTTCCTTTTCTCCTTTGCTTTTCGCTTCTCTTCTTTTCATAGATATTTGTAAGGCCTCCTCAGACAGCCATTTTGCTTTTTTGCATTTCTTTTCCATGGGGATGGTCTTGGTCCCTGTCTCCTGTACAATGTCATGAACCTCTGTCCAGAGTTCATCAGGCACTCTATCAGATCTAGTCCCTTAAATCTATTTCTTACTTCCACTGTATAATCATAAGGGATTTGATTTAGGTCATATCTGAATGGTCTAGTGGTTTTCCCCACTTTCTTCAATTTAAGTCTGAATTTGGCAATAAGGAGTTCATAATCTGAGCCACAGTCAGCTCCTGGTCTTGACAGCTTCTCCATCTTTGGCTGCAAAGAATATAATCAATTGGATTTCGGTGTTGACCATCTGGTGATGTCCATGTGTAGAGTCTTCTCTTGTGTTGTTGGAAGAGGGTGTTTGCCATGACCAGTGTGTTCTCTTGGCAAAACTCTATTAACCTTTTCCCTGCTTCATTTCGTGCTCCAAGGCCAAATTTGACTGTTACTCCAGGTGTTTCTTGACTTCCTACTTTTGCATTCCAGTCCCCTATAATGAAAATGACATCTTTTTTGGGTGTTAGTTCTAAAAGTTCTTGTAGGTCTTCATAGAACCGTTCAACTTCAGCTTCTTCAGCATTACTGGTTGGTGCATAGACTTGGATTACTGTAATATATATATAATTATACATACATACAGGTTTTATGCTTCCCAGGTTGCTCAGTTGTAAAGAATATGCCTGCCAATGCAGGGGACACAGGAGATGCAGGTTCGACCCCTGAGTTTGGAAGAGCCTCTGGAGTAGGAAATGGCAATCCACCCCAGCACTGTTTCCTGGAGAATTCTATGGACAGAGTAGCCTGACAGGCTGTAGTCCTTGTGGTCATAAAAACAAAACTGAGGTACTGAGCATGCACATACATTTTTACAGTAACCACAAATCAAAAACGTGTAATACAACACAAAAGAAGAGAAACAGACTCAATAACAATATTAAAGATACTCATAAAATTACAATGGAAGAGAGAAAAAGATTAAATGACTGAAAAAGAACCTACAGAACAACCAGAAATCAATGAACAAAATGGAAATAAGTACATCAGTTCAATTCAGTTCAGTTGCTCAGTCGTGTCCGACTCTTTGCGACCCCATGAATCACAGTACACCAGACCTCCCTGTCCATCACCAACTCCCGGAGTTCACTCAAACTCATGTCCATCAAGTCAGTGATGCCATCCAGCCATCTCATTCTCTGTTGTCCCCGTCTCCTCCTGCCCCCAATCCCTCCCAGCATCAAAGTCTTTTCCAGTAAGTCAGCTCTTCACATGAGGTGGCCAAAGTATTGGAGCTTCAGCTTTAGCATCAGTCCTTCCAATGAACACCCAGGACTGATCTCTTTTAGAATGGACTGGTTGGATCTCCTTGCAGTCCAAGGGACTCTCAAGAGTCTTCTCCATCTCCACAGTTCAAAAGCATCAATTATTTGGTGATCAGCTTTCTTCACACATATCAGTAATTATCAATATTTTATATCTAAATGGATTAAATGTTTCAGTCAAATGACAGAATGGCTGAATGAATATAAAAACAAAACCCATACATCTGCTACCTGCAGGTTGATCTAAAGACACACAAACTGAAAGTAAGGGGATGGAGAAAGTATTCCATACAAAATCTGTGGTAGCAAAACTTTTATCAGACAAAATAGACTTTCAAACATAGACTATAACAAAAAACAGAGGGATATTACATAATGAAGAAAATATTGATCTAGGAAGATATAACAATTGGAAATACATATGTACCCAATATGCTGCTACTGCTAAGTCACTTCAGTCGTGTCCGACTCTGTGTGACCCCATAGACGGAAGCCCACCAGGCTCCCCCTTCCCTGGGATTCTCCAGGCAAGAACACTGGAGTGGGTTGCCATTTCCTTCTCCAATGTGTGAAAGTGAAAAGTGAAAGTGAAGTCGCTCAGTCGTGTCCAACCCTTAGCGACCCCACGGACTGCAGCCTACCAGGCTCCTCCATCCATGGGATTTTCTAGGCAATAGTACTGGAGTGGCTTGCCATTGCCTTCTCCATGTACCCAATATAGGAGCACCTAAATACACAACATCATGAGGAATGCTGGGCTGGAAGAAGCACAAGCTGGAATCAAGAATGCTGGGAGAAATATCAATAACCTCAGATATGCAGATGACACCACCCTTATGGCAGAAAGTGAAGAGGAACTCAAAAGCCTCTTGATGAAAGTGAAAGAGGAGAGTGAAAAGGTTGGCTTGAAGCTCAACATTCAGAAAACAAAGATCATGGCATCTGGTCCCATCACTTCATGGGAAATAGATGGAAAAACAGTGGAAACAGTGTCAGACTTTATTTTTTGGGGCTCCAAAATCACTGCAGATGCTGACTGCAGCAATGAAATTAAAAGACGCTTACTCCTTGGAAGGAAAGTTATGACCAACCTTGATAGTATATTAAAAAGCAGTGACATTACTTTGCCAACCAAGGTCCATCTAGTCAAGGCAATGGTTTTTCCCGTGGTCATGTATGGATGTGAGAGTTGGACTGTGAAGAAGGCTGATCGCTGAAGAATCGATGCTTTTGAACTGTGGTGTTGGAGAAGACTCTTGAGAGTCCCTTATACTGCAAGGAGATCCAACCAGTCCATTCTAAGGGAGATCAATCCTGGATGTTCATTGGAGGGACTGATGCTAAAGCTGAAACTGCAATACTTTGGCCACCTCATGCGACGAGTTGACTCACTGGAAAAGACTCTGATGCTGGGAATGGTTGGGGGCGGGAGGAGAAGGGGACGACGGAGAATGAGATGGCTGGATGGCATCACCGACTCTGTGGACATGAGTTTGAGTGTACTCCGGGAGTTGGTGATGGACAGGGAGGCCTGGCGTGCTGTGATTCATGGGGTCGCGGAGAGTCGGACACGACTGAGTGACTGAACTGAACTGAAATACACAAAGCAAATACTAACAAGGATAAAGGGAGAAATTGACAGTAATACAATTACAGTAGGGGACAATAACAACTTCACTTACATTACCTGACAGATCATCTAGACAGAAGATCAATACAGAAACACTAGCCTTAAATACAAATTAAATGGTGGATGTATATAATATCCCATCAAAAAGCAACAGAATACACATTCCAGTACACATGTGACATTCTCCAGGACAGATCAATCACATGTTAGACCAGAAAACAAATCTAAATAAATTTAAGATGACTGAAATCATATCAAACATTTCTTTCTATCACCACAAGAAAAGAAAATTGTAAAAAAAAACAAAAATATGTGTATATGTAGGCTAGACAATATGCTACTAAACAGCCAATGGGTCGCTGAAGAATTCAAACTAAAAATACCGGAGACAAAAGAAAATGGAAACACAATGATCCAAAATCTATGGGAAGTAACTTTTCTAAGAGGGAACGTAAAAGAAGTTCTAAGAGGGACATTTACAGCAATAGAAGCTTAAACAGGGAACAAAATTCTCAAATAAACAACCAAATCTACACCCAAAGGAACTAGAAAAAGAACAAACAAACTCAGAGTTAGTAGAAGGAAAGAAGTCATACAGATCAGAGCAGACTAAATGGAACAAAGACTAAAAAAAGTTGGAAAATATCAATGACAATAAGATCTGGTTCTTTGAAAAGATAAACAAAATTGAAAAATCTTTAGCCAGGCTCATCAAGAAACAGAGGGCCCAAATAAAATCAGAAATGCAAAAGAAGTTATAATCAACACCATAAAAATACAAAAGATCATAAGAGATTATGATGAACAGTTGTATCCCAATAAAATATACAATCTAGAAGAAATATACATTCCTAGAAATGTATAATCTCCCAAGACTGAACTGAGAAGAAGATAAAATATGAAGAAAGAAATTACCAGTAATGAAATTTAATCAACAGGACCAGAAGTCTTTACTGATGAATACTACCAATATTTTTAGGAGACTTACTACCTATCCCTCTCAAACAATTCCAAAATATCAAAGAGGAAGGAAGGGTCTTCCAAACTCATTCTAGGAGACCAGCATCACCCTGAAACAAGACAAAAACAGCACTCAAAAAAGGAAATTACAGGTCATTATCAATGGCAGACGCAGATGTAAATACCCTCAAAATATAAAAAGTCAGAATTTGACAATACTTTATATGGATCACACCCCATGATCAAGTGGGATTTGTCTGAAAAGTATGTTTCAGTACCTGCAAAGAAATCAATATGATACATATTAACAGTGTGAAAAATAGAAATCATGCAATTATCTCAATCAATGCAGAAAAAAGTGTTGACAAAATTCAATATCTATTTATGATAAACACTCTCCTATGGCTGACTCATGTTGATGTTTGGCAGAAATCAACATAATTCTGTAAAGCATTTATCCCACAATAAAAAATTAAAGAAAAACTCTCCACAAAGTAGGTGACAGGGGAAGCATACCCCAACATAATAAAGGTCATATGTGATAAACCTACAGCCAACATCATAGTTAATGGTGAAAAGTTGAAAGCATTTCCTCTAAGATAAGGAATAAGACAAGGATGTGCCATCCCACTACTTTTATTGAATACAGTATGGAAGTCGTTTTGAAGAGGCAGAGGAACCAGAGATAAAATTGCCAGCATTTGTTGGATCATAGAGAAAGCAAGAGGGTTAAAAAAAAAAAATCTACTTCTTCTTCGTTTACTACACTAAAATCTTTGACTATCTGGATCACAACAAACCAGAAAATTCTTATAGATATGGGAGTACCAGACCACCTTATCTGTCTCCCAAGAAAGTTAAATGCAGGTCAAGAAGCACCAGTTAGAATGGACATGGAAGACTTGACTGGTTCCAAATTGAGAAAGGAGTATGACAAGACTGTACACTGTCACCTTGCTTATTTAACTTAAATGCAGAGTACATCACACAAAACACTAGACTGGATGAATCACAAGCTGGAATCAAGATTGCTGGAAGAAATATCAACAACCTCAGATATGAAGATGATACCACTTTAATGGCAGAAAGTAAAGATGAACTAAAGAGCCTCTTGATGAAGGTTAAAGAGGTGAGTGAGCTGGCTTGAAACTCAGAATTCAAAAAACAAAGAACATGGCATCTGGTCCCATCACTTCATGGCAAATAGAAGAGGACAAAGTGAAAGCAGTGACAGATTTTCTTTTCTTGGACTCCAAAATTACTGAAGATGGTGACGGCAATCATGAAATTAAGACACATGCTCCTTGGAAGAAAAGCTATAGCAAATCTAGACAAGTATTCAAAAAGCAGAGGTATCACTTTGTTGACAAAAGTCCATATAGTCAAAGCTATGGTTTTTCCAGTTGTTATGTACAGATGTGGGAGTTGTACCATAAAGAAGGCTGAGCACAATTCAATGCTTTCAAATTGTGGTGCTGTTCACAGAAGACTCTTGAGAGTCCCTTGGACTGAGATCAAAACAATTAATCCTAAAGGAAATCAACCCTGAATATTCACTGGAAGGCCTGATGCTGAAGCTCCAATACTTTGACCACTTGATGCAAAGAACTGACTCACTGGAAAAGATCCTGAGGCTGTACAGACAGAAAGCAAATGGAGAAGGGGGCTGAGATGGTTTGATAGCATCACTGACTCAAAGGACATGAATTAGAGCAAACACCAGGAGGTAGTGGAGGACAGAGGGGCCTGGTGAGCTACAGTTCAGGAGAGAACAAAGAGTCAGACATAACTTAGCAACTGAACACTATAAGGCCTAACCATAACAGTCAGACAAGTAAAGAAATGAACTGTATCCAAATTGGAAAAGAAGATGTAAAACTGTTTGCAGATGACATGATATTATATACAGAAAATCCTAAAGATAACCCCAAATTTATTAGAATAAATGAATTCAGTAAGATTGCAGGATACAAAATTAATAATCACAAGTCATGTTTCTACAAACCAACAATGAACTAATAGAGAAATTAAGGATCAATCTCATTTACAATTGCATCAAAAAGAATACATTACCTAGGAATAACTCTAACAAAGAAGATAAAAGACTTAAAATCACAAACTGTAAGACATTAATGAAATAAATTTAAGACAACACAAAAAATTGGAAAGATATACTGTGCTCCCAAATTGGAAGAATTAATACTGTTAAAATGACCATATTTCCCAAGGCAATGTACAGATTCAATGTAAACCCTATTAAAATACCAATAGCATTTACGGAACTAGAACAAATAATTCTAAAATTGGTATGACAACATAAAAGTTTTTGAGATAGATAAGGGTCTTTTCTCAAAATAATCTTGAAAAAGATGTTCAAAATCATAATCCCTGGTTTTAAACTATATTACAAAGCTACAGTAATCAAAACAGTATGGAGCTGGCACAAAAGCAGACACATATATCACTACAACAGAAGAGAGAGCCCAGAAATAAACCAGCACTTATATGGTCAATTAATTTACAACAAAGGAGGCATAGATGTACAATAGGAAAAAGACAGCTTCTTCACTAAATGGTATTGGGGAAACTGGACAGCTAAAGGGAAAAGATAAAACTGATTTACTTTCTCATACCCATATACAAAAAGAATTCAAAATGGATTAAGGATTTAAATGTTTAAGATTCCAAAACAAAAAACTCCTAGAGAAAACAGGTATTTTGACATAAATTTTAGCATTATTATTACTAGTCTGATCTGGCTCTTCAGGCAAAAAATAATAATAATAAATAAACAAATGAGACTGCAAAAAACTAAAACTTTTTTAGACATGTAGATTCTTGGCAAAACAAAAAGGCAGTTTACTGAATGGGAGAAGATATTTGTAAATTATATATACCCAATAAAAGGTCAGTATCCAAAATATAAAATGGAATCATATAACTTATCACAAAGAAACAAAGAACCCAACCAAAAATGGGCAGAGGACTTGAATGGACATTTTTCTAAAAAGCATACTGATGGCCAAAAAACATATGAAAAGATTCTCAACATCACGAATCTTCAGGAAAACGCAAATCAAAATCACAATGAGTACCACCACACCTCTGCCAGAATTGCTATCATTAAAATCACAACTAATAACAAGTGGTAAGGAAAGTGAAAAAGTTGGCTTAAAGTTCAACATTCAGAAAACTAAGATCATGGCATCCAGTCCCATGACTTCATGGCAAATAGATGGGGAAACAGTGGCTGAATTTATTTTTCTGAGCTCTAAAATCACTGCAGATGGTGATTGCAGCCATGAAATTAAAAGACACTTAGTCCTTGGAAGAAAAGCAATGACCAACCTAGACAGCATATTAAAAAGCAGAGACATTACTTTGTTAACAAATGTTCATCTAGTCAAGGCTATGGTTTTTCCAGTGGTCATGTATGGATGTGAGAGTTGGACTATAAAGAAAGCTGAGCATAGAAGAATTGATGCTCTTGAACTGTGGTGTTGGAGAAGACTCTTGAGAGTCCCTTGGATAGGAAGGAGATCTAACTAGTCCATCCTACAGGAAATCAGTCCTGAATATTCATTGGAAGGACTGATGTTGAAGCTGAAATTCCAATCCTTTGGCCACCTGATGTGAAGAGCTGACTCATTTGGAAAGACCCTGATGCTGGGAAAGATTGAGGGCAGGAGGAGAAGGGGACAACAGAGGATGAGATGGTTGGATGGCATCACCGACTTCATGGACATGAGTTTGGGTAGACTCTGGGAGCTGGTGATGGACAGGGAGGCCTGGCGTGCTGCAGTCCATGGGGTTGCACAGAGTAGGACATGACTGAGAGACTGAACTAAACTGAACTGAAGGATGCGGAGAAAAGGGAACCCTCAAGGGACTGTTGTCTGGATTATAAATTATAAGCTGCTGCTGCTGCTAAGTTACTTCAGTCGTGTCTGACTCTGTGTGACCCCATAGACGGAAGCCCACCAGGCTCCCCCATCCCTGGGAGAAGCCATTACAGAAAACAGTATGTAAAATCCTAAAAAAAATTAAAAATAGAGCTACCATATGACCCAGCAATTTCACTTCTGGATATTTAATCAAAGGAAATACAAACACTAATACAAAAGCTTCAGGCACTCAAGTGTTCACTGCAGTAGTATTAACAGTAGCCAAGAAAATGAAGCAACCTAAGTGTTCATCCATAGTCAAATGGATAACTAAGATGTGATCACACAAAATGGAATATTATTTAGCCATTGAAAATTTTCAATATTGCCATTTGTGACAACATGGACAATCTAAAAGATATTCTGCTAAGTGAAATAATTCACAGTAAGACAAATGCGACATAATATCAAATGTAGAACCTAAAAAATAAAACTAACAAATTTAGACACAGACAAGAAACAGATGGTTTCCAGAAAGGAGTTTGGTGGGAAGAAGATGTAGGGTATTAACAGGTACAAATCTCAAGTTATCTAATGAATTAAAGGGACAAAATATACAGCAACTGGAATATAGTCAATAATATAAATCAGTTTGTATAACAAAGTTTACTAGACTTATTGTGGTGATAATTTTATAATGTATGGATGTGTCAAATCATTATATAATATACCTGAAGCTAACATAATACTGTACACTACTATATTTCAATTAAAGCACTACAAAATGAAAAACATCATTAAGATCCGGTGCAATGTCAAGCAGCCTAATATCTCTGTAGAGAGGCAAGAAAGGACAAAATAAATATTTGACAGTAATGTCCACCAAAATCACTTCTATTAAACATTATACTGGAGGTTCTAGCCAATGCAATCAGGCAAGAAAAGGAACTAAAAAGCATCCATGTTTAATGAGCATCAAGATCATTTGCAGTACCATGATCATTTAAGTAGAACATAAGTTGGCACCTACAATAAAACTACTAGAGCTAGTAAGTGCTTTTATCCATATAAGGTATAAGATGAATATTAAAAATTGATTTCCTATATCCCAACATAAAATAACTGGAATTTAAAATTAAAAATGCAAATTACAATATATTAAATTATGAAATATATAGGAATAAATATAGCAAAAGATGTGCAAAAGCTGTATACTTCAAATTATATAAGTAAATGATAAGAAAAATTAAGAAGACATAAATAAATCGAGGTATCTGGTTCGTGAGTTGGAAGATCCAATATAATCAAGAGATCAATTCTGCCCAAAATGACCTATACAGTCAATACAATTCCCATCAAAACCTCAGCAAAAT
This sequence comes from Moschus berezovskii, assembly GCF_049115385.1. Taxonomy (NCBI): domain Eukaryota; kingdom Metazoa; phylum Chordata; class Mammalia; order Artiodactyla; family Moschidae; genus Moschus; species Moschus berezovskii. The sequence continues at coordinate 128,948,603 of NC_142461.1, read as the reverse complement.
TTCCTGGCAAACATTGACAATATGGTTTAAAAATTTATATAGAAATATAAATGTAAATATAGATTAACCAAAACAACCCTGAAACAGAAAACCAAACTTGGAAAACTAAAATTACTGATTTAAAGAATTATTAAATGTATAATTGAGATAAGACAAATAGGTAAAAAAACAGAAAACAGGAGTAAAGTTAGACTAATGAAATTCATTTTTGACAAAGAAGCTAAGATAAATCTTAAAATTTTTTGATAACTATGAAACAAACACATAATTTGAGTAAAAATACAAGTAATGTCAAATCTAAAAGAAAAGAATATAGATTATAGTAACACATAAAAATGAATTGAAAAGCTTTTACATTAAAACATAATTCAAAAAGACAATTTGGAATAGCTGCACTGGAATTAAAAAAGCCAATTTATAATAGCTGCACTGGAAATTTCCAACAATTCAAACTGCTCTGCCATTAAGATGCTTCAAGCAGCCTTTGGTGTTACCATGCCTACCATCAGTGGTCATGTTTAAGGGGCATGCCCAGTGCCAGAATTTGATTGAGACGAGTTTGTGAAGACACAGTAAATGTCATCAGGTGAAAATTAAGTGGAAACCTGGGGCATTCTGTTGCTTCACCTAAAAGAATGAAATTAGAATATTCACTAACACCATACACAAAAATAAACTCAAAATGGATCAAAGACCTAAATGTAAGGCCAGATGTTATAAGACTCTTAAGAGGAAAATATAGCCAGAACACTCTTTGACATAAATCACAACTATATCTTTTTTTGATCCACCTCCTAGAGTAATGAAAAGGGGGAAAAAAAAAAACAGAACCTAATTAAACTTAAAAGTTTCTGCACAGCAATAGAAACCATAAACAAAAAGGGAGAATATATTTGCAAATGAGACAGAAAAGGAATTAGTCTCCAAAATTTACAAATAGCCCCTTCAGCTCAGTCAGAAAAACACACAGCTCAATCAAAAATAAGCAGAAGATCTAAATAGACATTTCTCCAAAGACATACGGATGGCCAAAAAGCATATGAAAAGACAGTAGTTCTATTTTTAGTTTATTTAAGGAATCTCCATACTATTCTCCATAGTGGTTGTACATTGCCATACCAGTGTAGAAGAGTTCCCTTTTTTATCCACACCTTCTCCAGCATTGACTGATTGTAGACTTTTTGATGATGATCATTCTGACCAGTATGAGGTGATATCACATTGTACTTTTGATTTGCATTTCTCTGATAATTAGTGGAGAATAATATGGAGATTCCTTAAATAAACTAAAAATAGAACCACTACATATGACCTACTAACTCCACTACTGGCCACGTATCCAGAGAAAACTATAGTCCAAAAGGATACACACTCTCCTGTGTTCATTGGAGCATTATTCACAATAGCCAAAACATGGAAGCAATTTAAATGTCCATTGATAGAGGAATGGATAAAGAAGATGTGGTACATATGTACAACAGAAAATTACTCAGCCATAAAAGATGAAATAATAATGCCATTTGTAGCAACATAGATGGGCCTGGATAGAGATTATCTCACTAAGTCAAACAGAAAAGACAAATGTTTTATGATATTACTCATATTAAAAAACAAATGAACTTATTCACAAAACAGAAACAGGCTTACAGATATTGAAAACAAACATATGGTTACAAAAGGGGAAATGTGAGATGGTGGAGGAATAAATCAGAAGCTTGTGATAACACACACAAAACACTACTATATATATGATAGATAACCAACAAGGACCTACTGTATAGAACAGTAAACTGTACTCAATATTCTGTGATAACCTACATGAGAAAAGAATCTTAACTGGAATAAATACATGTATAACTGAATCACTTTTCTGTACATCTGATTCTAACTCAACACTGTAAATCAACTATGTGCTATGCTTAGTCGCTCAGTCATGTCAGACTCTGTGACCTCACGGACTGTAGCCTGGCTGCTCTGTCCATGGGGATTCTCCAGGCAAGAATACTGGAGTGAGTTACCACACTTTCCTCCAGGGGATCTTCCCAACCTAGGGATCGAACTCAGGTCTCCTGCACTGCATTCCAATTAAAATGTGGTGAAAAATTAAATATTAGAAAATAATAATTATAGTAAATTCAAGTAAGCTGAGATTGCCATATGAACAATGAGTCACTAACAATACTAAAGTGTACATGTAAGAAGTCTAGAGGGCTTCCTTAGGGGTCACAAAAGAGTTGGACATGACTTAGCAACTAAACAACAACAACAGAATGGTAGAATAAAAGATTAATATATTTCAATTTCAATATTTAAAACATTATATAGCAGTATATATCAGTATAACCAAACTATGTAAATCTTACACATAGGATTGTCAACAAGAAATTACCTAAAATAATTATTTAGATTATTTCAGGTAACATTTATTGACATAGAGTTGTCAATGTTATTTTGTTAATAAAAAAGCAATCTACAAAAGAATCTATAAGGAATAATAAGATGAATGTATGTATTCATTCAAATATATAAACATTCATAGAAGTATTACACAATGTGTAAGAATACAGTTGTGTGTGTATGTATATCAATAAATTAATATGGTGGTGATGGAATCACAAACATTTTATTTCTCTTTATACTGATTTATACTCTAAATAATAAAATATTGCATATTATTTAAAGTTCAAAACAAGTATTCTGAGAAGATTAACTGGTGGGGAAAAACCGAGAACTTGCTTCAAAATTATAATTCTAATAAAACATTCAGTTATATAAATTTTTTCTATAGGAATTACAAGTGTAGTTTATGGTGTGAGATAAAGTCAAAAGTAGTTTTATCAAATAATAGGGAAGTACTTTTTATATTACAGTCACAATATAACATGACCAAATACAATAAAAATTTTATAACTTTCACTTTGTATAATACAAATCATTTGGGGTAACTTCTATTGCCATCTCACAAAGTGAACTACATTCAAAAATCAAAACTATCAAAAGCACATCCTCAATCAGCCCCAATCAGAGGTTAAATCTCACCCTACCTTTTTGTCAGTCTCTTCTCTGTTTTTACGCCGTTGTTCCTCTATCCTAGCTTCCCTTTTAACATCTTCTCCAATCCTTGTCAGAAGTAACATCTCTTTTGTCTTCCATTCCTAAAGAGCACCATGTTACCATATTCAGTATGCATACACAATTAACCTTTGTATTTTGTCCACTACCAACAAGCAAGTTATTTAGAACAAGTCAAGAGCCTAACAGAAATCAGACCAAGCATAAGTATTAGGTTGGTGAAAAAGCAATTGCAGTTCTGTGAATTTTAAATCATTAAAAATAGGCTTAAGCACATCTTTATTAATCAAAATAGGCACTGTTACAATCAACACATTTTTGCCACTGAGAAATAAGTTTGCTAACTCCTGTAGCATAAAAATCTGTGCTTCATGCTTTGAGATTCATTGAACTCTTGGAAAGCATTTTCTGCTTCCTGCTGGTTGTGGAAGTGCTCTCCAAGCAAAAAGTTGTCGAGATGCCTTACGAAGTGGTAGTCAGTTTGTGAGAGGTCAGGTGAATATGGCAGATTAGGCAAAATTTCAAAGCCCAATTCATTCAACTTTTGAAGCACTAGTTGTACGATGTGTGGTTGGGCACTGTCAAGAAGTGGACACATATTCATGACCAGTGCCAGCTGTAGGCATTGCAGTTTTCGGTGCATCTCATCAATTTGCTGAGCATACTTCTCAGATGTAATGGTTTTGATGGGGATTCAGAAAGCTATAGTGGGTTAAGCTGATAGCAGATAACCAAATAGTGACCATGACACTTTATTGATGACGGTTTGCTTTGGGAAGTATTTTGGAGTTTTTCTTGGTCCGACAACTGAGCTGGTCATCTCACTGCCAGTTGTCACATAAAATCGACTTTTCGCCACACATCACAATTTGATTGAGAAATGGTTCATTGTTGTTGTGTAGAATATGATGATACGTCAACGATTTTTTAATTTGCAGTCAGCTCATTAGGTATCCACTTAATAAGCTTTGTCACCTTTCCAATTGGCTTCAAAAGCCAAATGACCATAGAATAGTCAAAGTTCAGTTCTGCAACTTCTCATGTAGTTCTTCGAAGATCAGCTTCGATGGTCTTCTCAATTGGTTGCTGTCAACTTCCAATGACTGGCCACTGTGCTTTTCATCTTCAAGGCTCTCGTCTCCTTTGCAAAACTTGAACAGCCACTGCACTACAGGTTCATTAGCAGTTCCTGGACCAAATACATCGTTGATGTTGTGAGCTGTCTCCACTGCTTTATGACCCATTTTGAAGTTGAATAAGAAAAGTGTTTAAATTTTCTTTTTGTCTAACATCATTTCTGTTTGCTGTTGTTGTTCAGTTGCCAAGTCATGTATGACTATTCATGATCCCATAGACTGCAGCATGTTAGGCTTCCCTGTCCTTCACTATCTTCCAGAGTTTGCCCATGATCACATACATTGCATTGGTGATGCCATAAACTATCTCATTCCCTGTCACTTTCTTCTCCTTCTGCCAACAATCTTTCTCAGCATTAGAGTGTTTTCCAATGAGTCAGCTGTTCGAATCAGGTGGCCAAAGTACTGGAGCTTCAGCATTAATCATTCTAATGAATATCCAGGGTTGATTTCCTTTAAGATTGATTGGTTTGATCTCCTTTCTGTCCAAGGGACTCTCAAGAGTCACCCCTAGCAGCAGGGTTCAAAGGCATTAATGCTTCAGCATTCTCCCTTCTTTATTTTCCAGCTCTCACAACTGAACCTGACTACTGAAAGGCCATAGCCTTAACTATATGGGCCTTTGTTGGCATAGGGATGTTTTTGCTTTTTAACACACTGGCTAGATTTGTCATAGCTTTCCTGCCAAGAAGCAGTTCAGTCAGTTTAGTTGCTCAGTTGAGTCTGATTATTTGTGACCAAATGGACTGCAGCATGACAGGTTTCCCTGTCCATCACCAACTTCTGAAACTTGCTTATCTCTATCGAGTTGATGATGCCATCCAACCATCTCATCCTCTGTTGTCCCCTTTCTCTCCTGCCTTTGATCTTGTCCATCATCAGGGTCTTTCCAATGACTCAGTTCATTGCATCAGGTGGCAAAAGTATTGGGGTTTCAGATTCAGCATCAGTCCTTCCAATGAATATTCAGCTGTCCATCACACTTTCTTTAGGATTCACTGACTTCCTTTAGGATTGACTGGTTTGAATTCCCTGCAGTCCAAGGGACTCTCAAGAGTCTTCTCCAACACCACACTTCAGGTCAGTTCAATTCAGTTGCTCAGTTGTGTCTGACTCTTTGCGACCCCATGAATCACATCACGCCAGGCCTCCCTGTCCATCACCAACTCCCAGAGTTCACTCAAACTCATGTCTATTGAGTTGGTGATGCCATCCAGCCATCTCATTCTCTGTCATCCCCTTCTCCTCCTACCCCCAATCCCTCCCAGCATCAGACTCTTTTCCAGTGAGTCAACTCTTCGCATGAGGTGCCCAAAGTATTGGAGTTTCAGCTTAAGCATCAGTCCTGCCAATGAACACCCAGGACTGATCTCCGTTAGAATGGACTGGTTGGATCTCCTTGCAGTCCAAGGGACTCTCAAGAGTTTTTTCCAACACCACAGTTCAAAAGCATCAATTCTTCTATGCTCAGCTTTCTTACAGTCCAACTCTCACATCCATACATGACCACTGGAAAAACCATAGCCTTGACTAGACGGACCTCTGTTGGCAAAGTGATGTCTCTGCTTTTTAATATGCTGTCTAGGTTGGTCCTAGCTTTTCTTCCAAGGCTCAAGTGTCTTTTAATTTCATGGCTGCAATAACCATCTTCAGGGATTTTTGAGCCCAAGGAAATAAAATCTCTGTTTTTATTGTTTTCCCATCTATTTGCCATAAAGGGATGGGATCGGATGCCATGATCTTCATTTTAGGAATGTTGAGTTTCAAGCCACATTTTTCACTCTCCTCTTTGACTTTCACCAAGAGCCTCTTTAGTTCTTCTTTGCTTTCTGCCATAAGGGTGGTATCATCTGCATATCTGAGATTATTGATTTTTTTTTTTCTCCCAGTAACCTTGATTCCAGTTTGTGCTTCATCCAGTCCAGCATTTCTTATGATGTACTCTGCATATAAGTTAAATAAGCAGGGTGCACCCTTGATGTACTCCTTTCCCTATTTGGAACCAGCAAATTCTCTACGGTCCAGCAAATGTTGACGATTTGATCTGCAGTTCTTTTGCATTTTCTAAACCCAGTTTGAACATCTGAAAGTTCTTGGTTCATGTATTGCTGAGGCCTAGCATGCAGGAATTTGAGCAGAGCCTTACTAGCATGAGTGTAACTGTCTGGTTGCACTCTTTAGTTGTACTCTTTAGGTTGAACATTCTTTAGTACTGCCCTTCTTGGGAATTGGGATTAGTCATTCCCCTAGTCTAAAATAAATAAAATACACAATAAGTAATAAGTCATTAGCAAAATCATAAAGGAAGAAATGTATATTAAAATGATATATAACATAACCACATTTACTTAAGAATGCATTCCAATATCAAATAGCCACATTCAGCAATGCAAAATTGCAATTACTTTTGCACTAACCTAATAAAATCATTCATTGGCTCTAGAATGGGCTTTCTTTACTGCATTCGTATTAGGAACGCAGGGGTGTTTAACTAAATCTAAATTTAAAATGCTTTTCTCTCCATACTGAGGGCTATAATGGAATAAAACAGTATCTAGTAACTTTTCTCATTATCACTTTAAGAGCAGATACTGGCTCATACACATAGTGTGTGGTGTCATCCTTACTTTATGTAACAACTTATGATTACAGCTGTGGAGAAAGATCAATGTGGGTAAAATGTTTAGACCAGACATTACCTGAAAAAGCATGATGAACAGTTCAACTTATTTACAAATGAACAACTGTACACAGTTTTTCTCTATTTTAAATTTGCTGTCTCTCACCTCTTCAATTTTTCTACGAAGACTAAGTTTTCTTCTTGCGTGTTCTCGCTGTCGTCTTTCTTCTCTATTCATTCGGAGCAGGCGTTGCTCTTCAGCTGTGTGCTCAAGATGTTCTAACTCCCTCCTTATCATATCCAAATATCTAAGTAAAAGCAAATGTAAGTCACGGTGAACTAGGAGTTTTGCTTACAATGACATCATCTGCTTTGATATTCCAAAACTACCTCCTTGCTTGCTTTATTTCTTGAGCTCATATATATATATATATATATATATATATATATATATATATATATAAAAGTATCTGTTATTATAGCCAAGGAAAAGATAAATGTGGGGCATATTATTAAAAACATTTTGCATAGTACATATTCACAATAGGTTTAGGAATATGTGTTTGCAAAGAAAGTTGAAATAACTGAAACACTGACTTCATATTTGGAAAAATGATTTGAATTTTCTAAGAAAAGATGTATGTTGATTCCCTTGTAATTTAAAAGGCCTCGAACACATCTTCCATGTATAGTCTGGGTCTCTGGTATGTCTCTGTGTTACAGAATCACCATGAACATAGCAGTTAAGAAATGCAGCCTAATTTCACAGTTTAATGAAGGAGGAGGAAAAAAAATAAAATGTATTTTCACTTCCTAAGCAATGGTCTTGACCATGGAAAGGTAATTATTGTACATGAATAGATGGCATCTAAAGAGCTTGCCCCTTCATGGATCACTGCCTTGTCATGATGGAGGGGCCTGCATAACTCAATGAAGCTATGAGCCATGCCATGTAGGGCCACCTAAACTGGAAAGATCATAGTGGAGAGCTCTGACAAAATGTGATCTACTGGAGGAGGTAATGGGAAACCACTCCAGTATACTAGCCATGAGAATTTCACGAACTGTATAAAATGGCCAAAAAATATGACACCAAAAGATGAGCTCCCCAGGTTGGAAGGTGACCAATATGCTACTAGGGAAGAGAGGAGGACAACTGCTAATAATTCCAGAAAGAATGAAGCAGCTAGGCCAACGCAAAAATGATGCTTGGTTGTGGATGTGTCTGGTGATGGAAGTAAGCTCCAATGTTGTAAAGAAAAGTATTGCATAGGAACCTGGAATGTTAAGTCCATGAATCAAGGTAAATTGGATATGGTCAAGCAGGAGATGGCAAGAGTAAACACTGACATCTTAGGAATCAGTGAACTGAAATGGACAGGAATGGGTGAATTTAATTCAGATGACCATTATTTCTACCACTGTGGGAAAGAATACCATAGAAAAAAATGGAGTATCCCTCATAATCAATAAAAGGGTCTGAAATGCAGTACTTGGATGCAGCCTTAAAAACGATCTTGGTTCGTTGGTTAAAAATGATCTTGGTTCATTTTCAAGGCAAACCATTCAATATCACAGTAATCCAAGTCTATGCCCCAACCACTGATGCCAAATAAACTGAAGTTAATCAGTTCTATGAAGACCTAGAAGACCTCATAGAATTAATAGCCATCCCCCCAAAGATATTATGTTCATTATAGGGGATTAGAATGCAAAAGTAGGAAGACAAAAGATTCCTGGAATAACAGGCAAGTTTGGCCTTGGAGTACAAAATGAACCAGAGCAAAAGCTAACAGAATTCTGCCAAGAGAACACACTGGTCATAGCAACCACCCTTTTTTAAAAACATAAGAGATGACCTTACACATGGACATTACCAATGGTCAATACTGAAATCAGATTGATTACATTCTTTGGAGCTGAAGATGAAAAAGCCCTGTATTGAATCAGCAAAAACAAGAACTAGAGCTGACTGTGACTCAGATCATCAGTTCTTCATAGCAAAATTTAGGATTAAAGAAAGTGCGAGAAACAACTAGGCCAGTCAGTAACAACTTAAATTACATCCCCTATGAATATACAGTGGAAGTGATGAATAGATTCAAGGGATTAGATCTAGCAACTAGAGTTACTGAAGAACTAGGGACAGAGATCTGTAATACAGTACAGAAGGCAGAGAACAAAACAATGCCAAGGAAAAGAAATGCAAGAAGGCAAAGTAGTTGTCTGAGAAGGCTTTACACACAGCTGAGGAAATTAAAAGACGCTTGCTCCTTGGAAGGAAAGTTATGACCAACCTTGATAGTATACTAAAAAGCAGACACATTACTTTGCCAACCAAGGTCCATCTAGTCAAGGCAATGGTTTTTCCCGTGGTCATGTATGGATGTGAGAGTTAGACTGTGAAGAAGGCTGATCGCCGAAGAATCGATGCTTTTGAACTGTGGTGTTGGAGAAGACTCTTGAGAGTCCCTTATACTGCAAGGAGATCCAACCAGTCCATTCTAAAGGAGATCAATCCTGGATGTTCATTGGAGGGACTGATGCTAAAGCTGAAACTGCAATACTTTGGCCACCTCATGCGACGAGTTGACTCACTGGAAAAGACTCTGATGCTGGGAAAGGTTGGGGGCGGGAGGAGAAGGGGACGACGGAGAATGAGATGGCTGGATGGCATCACCGACTCTGTGGACATGAGTTTGAGTGTACTCCGGGAGTTGGTGATGGACAGGGAGGCCTGGCGTGCTGTGATTCATGGGGTCGCGGAGAGTCGGACACGACTGAGCGACTGAACTGAACTGAACTGAACTGAGGAAAGAAGAGAAGCAAAAAGCAAGGCAGAAATGAAAAGGTACACCCAATTAAATGCAGAGTACCAGAGAATAGCAAGGAAAGACAAGAAGGCATTCTTCAATGACCAGTGCAAAGAAATAGAGCATAACAATAGAAATGTTAAGACTAGAAGATCTCGTCAAGAAAACTGGAAATTATTAAAGGAACATTTCATTCAAAGGTGGGCACAAAAAAGGACAGAAACAGTAAAGACATAACAGAAGCGGAAGAGATCAAGAAGAGATGGAAAGAATACACAGAACTGTACAAAAAAGATCTTAATGACCCAGATAACCACAGTGGTGAAGTCTCTCACTCAGAGCCAGACAATCTGGAGTGTGAAGTCAAGTCAGTCTTAGAAAGCACTGCTGCCAATAAAGCTAGTGAAGGTGATGGAATTCCAGCAGAGATTTTTAAAATCCTGAAAAATGATGCTATTAAAGTGCTGCAGTCTTTAGGTCAACAAATTTGGAAAACCCAGAAGTGGCCCCAGGACTAGAAAGGGTCAATCCTCCTCCCAATTCCCAAAAAAGGAATTACTAAAGAATGTTCAAGCCACCAGACAATTGCACACATCTCCCATGCCACTAAGGTTATGTTCAAAATCCTCCAAGCTAGACTTCAGCATTACATGAACTGAGGAAATTCGAGATGTTCAAACCTGGTTTAGAAAAGGCAAGAGGAACCAGAGATCAAATTGTCAACATTTACTGAATCACAGAGAAAGCAAGGGAATTCCAGAAAAAACATCAACCTCTGTTTCATTGACTATGATAAAGCCTTTAACTGTGGATCATAACAAAACTGTTGAAAACTCTTAAAGAGATGGGAATACCAAGACCATTTTAATCTGTCTCCTGAGGAACCTGTATGCAGGTCAAGAAGCAACAGTTAGAACCCTGTATGGCACAGCTAACTGGTTCAGAATTGAGAAAGGAGTATGACAAAACTGTTTATTGTCACTCTGTTTATTTAACGTATACACAGAGCATATCATGAGAAATGCCAGGCTGAATGAGTTACAAGCTGGAATCAAGATTTCTGGGAGAAATATCAACCTCTGATATACAGATAATACCACTCTAATGGCAGAAAGCAAAGAGGAACTAAAGAGCCTCTTGATGAGTGTGAAGGAGAAGAGCGAAAAAGCCAACTTAAAACTCAATATTAATAAACTAAGATTCTGGCATCCGGGTCCATTACTTCATGGCAAATAGAAGACGAAAAGGTAGAACAGTGACAGGTTTCCTTTTCCTGGGCTCTAAAATCACTGCTGATGATGACTGCAAACATGAAATTAGAAGATGATTACTTCTTGGCAAGAAAGCTATGAAAAACCTAGATAGTACGTTAAAAAGCAAAAACATCCCTTTGCCAACAAAGGCCCATATAGTCAAGGCTACGGTCTTTCCAGTAGTCATGTACGGATGTTAGAACTAGACAAGATAGAAGGCAGAGTGCTGAAGAATTGAATCTTTTGAATTGTGATGCAGGAAAAGACTCTTGAGAGTCTCTTGGAAAGCAAGGAGATCAAACCAGGCAATCTTAAAGGAAGTAAGCCCTGAACATTCATTAGAATGACTGATGCTGAAGCTCGATTATATTGGCCACCAGATTCAAACAGCTGACTCACTGGAAAAGCCCCTGATGCTGGGAAAGATTGTTGGCAGAAGGAGAAGGTGACAGAGGATAAGACTGTTGGATGGCATCACTAGTGCAATGAACATGAATTTGGGCAAACTCCAGGAGATGGTGAAGGACAGGGAAGCCTGGCATGTTGCAGTCCATGGGGTTGTGAAGAGTCGGACACGACCTGGCAACTGAACAGCCACAACAACAACAAAGACCTTGCAGTTTTTTTAAGCAATCACACATTTTATCAGTATTAAAGCTATATCTAACCTTCTTTTTTGAATTTGCATTAATTTCCTCAAACAATGCTGCCAGCTCTTAAAGATGACCCAATAAATATTATTAAAATCATGTGCTAAAGATACTTTCCCTCCATTTCCGACTATACAGTGGATTTTAGATTTGATTGTTTATTCAGTTAACAGTTTGGATTACATCCTGGATTCCCAGAAACTGTATCTTCTCTAGCAGAAATTCATGTTTATAGCCTTGGCACCAGAATTCCCAATTCCTGGACCTTTTGGTTTCCCTTCCTCTCCATACTGAAATAGTGAAGTTAAATAGCATCCCATACTTTAAAAAAAACTCTTAGTTTCAATTATTTCTAGCATTTTGTAACTTATTTGGATCCACAATACATACAAAAAACATGCATTAACTTCAATCTCACCTGTGCCTTATTAATCGTTCTTGGTCCTTAATAGATGGGGTGCCTTCCTGTAACAACCAATTTTGGAACTGTATAACATCAGAACATCCAGGTATTTGATTGTCTTCCTGTAGTTTATTTACTTGTTTTGCAAGCATTTTCTATTAAAAAAAGTGTGTGTGTAACATATATATATATATACATGGATATATGGACGTATGTATATATGTATATACAATTTTTTAACATTTCCCAGAAATAAAAATGTCTTTTGATAGATCTGCTTTTTTTATATTTAATGTCTAGTGAAATTTCCATACTTTGTAAATAACTAATTCCTTTTAACTGCATTTAAATCTGTTTTGAATCCACTGTAGATATGGACAATTGAATCAAAATAAAGATTTCTGTTTCTGAAAATAAAAAAATATTTCAGCTTATTTTTCTATCCATTCTAAAGAAATTAATTAAAAGAAAATGGAAGAAGTTGAGGAGAAACTTCCAGCACAAAGGAGAAAATGAGGGGAAATAAAGAACACTTAAAAGTATAGGGGAATCATCTTCATTTCTATACAACTCTTGACCTTAGAACATAAATCTGTAAAACTCACATACGTGCAGCTTTTTCATTTTTATCCAACTCGTGACTCTAAAGTCTGAGTTCACTTACACACACATGGGCAGAGGCTCACATGTTTTAGTGGATGAACACAGCCACACATGTGTAGAAACATACAGTGTACATATGTTTACACACAGTTCTTTGCATTTTTAGGATGCTATAACTATTCATATTGTTCCTCTCCTGTTACTTAAGTTGTTTTGGTTTCCAGCCTAAGAATCTTGCTACCACAATAGACTCTTTTAATTGGTCCCAAATCAGGTAGATGGGGCATATCCTAGTAACAATTTAATTACTAAATTTTGCCAGCTACCACTGGCATATTAATAGACGACCTGGTCCCTTTCCCTTTCTTGGCCCAAAATAGCAACCTCAAAACATTATTTTCTTCTGCTCTGAATTTTTACTTGGAAAAATTATTTAGGTTACCAAAATTAAAGGTAGAATATTATAAGAAAATACTCTGCCCACAAGTAAACCTTTGTTACAAACCCCATGCACAGAAACCAAATTTAAATATTTAACTTACTTGTTCTCTTATATAGTTTCTTTCAAAGTCTAATTTTAAATTGGTAAGATATTGCCTGTACTTATTCAATTCCCTCAAGGTACATACAATCTAAAAAAAACACAAAATAATAAAAATATATAAATAAAAATATCTAAAAATCAAAGCAATTACTTAATAGAAGTAAAATAACACTCTGGTACTGAGTAAAAAACTGCTAAGAATTTTGTAAGTAATATCTCTTTAGAATTTTTAATCAACAGGAAATTGCTATTCAAATAGCATTACTTTATTTATATGACTTATGCCATGGTAAGGAATTGAGTACATAAAGTTATTAAAATAAAATACCAATGTAATAATAATGTTCAACCTCAATAAGAACAGAGTGTTTTAGGACTGTATCAGGCTGATTTTTCTAGGTTCTTATTTTGTCTTAATTTTTTAAAAAGTACATGGGACATAATTCTTGATAAGCATACAGTGCCATTAGAGACAAAGAAAACTATGATACAGTTGGGAAAATTCTTTTTATATCTTCAAATTATTTGGTAGTCATCTTTTGATATTTCAAGGAAAAAAAGTTAAAGGAAGAAGTAGTTTCAACTGGTAAACAATTACTGTCTGATTTTTTTTTACCCAAATACTGATTGATTTAATGGAATTTTCCATTAAGTATCTCTTCTGACCAAATTAAAGGTGATCAAGCCCCCCAGTGAGGAACAGAGGCAAGCTTTTATCAAATCTTACAGGTTTTCAATGATTAAAAAAAGTTGTCTTCAACTCACTTGATTATTGCTGGTGATATAACCACCTTTCTTTAATCTTCTCAAGATGTCTTTACGCTTATGGTAGGCTCTTAAATGTGGATCATGGAGACTTTTATATTGGTTTTCCAAAAGTCGACAGTAAGGATCAGTCAGGTTAAAACCGTAAGAAGATTGAAAAAGCTGCAAACAAGAGATTTAAGCATATTATAAATGTACAATTAATCAATTTATCTTTTAAATATCAATCTATTAAAATGAACAGACTATTCATAGAAAATAAAGTATGTAAGAATGTAAAGTGGGAGAAAATCAGAAAAAGAATTTGGAATGGGCAGTGTTAATTGTTTATCCTTACCTTTTTTCTTCACTAACCTGAATTATTCTAAAACCCCATCCTCACTCAATTAATCCCCCATCTTTACCAGTCCCTAGCCCAAAACAGGAAAAGGAAGGAGGAAATGAAAAGAAAGTGGAAAGTATAAACTTAGTTTTAATGTATAAAGCCAAAACTAAGACTCTCTCTTTTCCTCTTCCCTCCTCCAGATCCAGAAACTGCATTCAAAGGATAAAGGGATAATATCAATATTATTATTGTATCTCATATTCTAACAATAAAGAAAAAGAGAAAATCTTCCACAAAGATTCACTGAAACAACTTAAGACCCAAAAAAAGGAAGTAAAACTCAGATGTTAAAGATGATGAATTAAAGAGTTATTGTATTTTGAACTCTTATCTAATATAAGAAACCCAATGATTTCTGAGTGCTACAGTCAGGAAAAATTTACCACTCTATATTAAAAAGTTCAATATATTGAAGAATCAATTATAAAGAATAATGGTAGGGACTGAGATTTCTCCATACCAAATACAATCTTATGAAATAGCCATTACTGTATCAAAGAAGGAAAATAACAACTAAAAGTCATGCTAGTTTATCTGTTACTTTAGAGGAAACATGAATAATTTAAGCTCATTTGTAAGTTAAAACATTACCAAGGCGAGGCACTTTAAAATCTGCCAGGGGGGACATCAGTACTTAGTTCATTTTTTCAAAAATTTTTCAATATCAGGATAGTGATAATAGGTAATGGGAGAACCTCTGAAAGGGGAAAAGGAGAGAAGCAGGTGCGGAAGTCATTCAAATTTTGTCTTTGTATCCTACATTTATACTATCCTTTAGATTGTCTTGGCCAGACAACAGAAATTTTTAGTCTAAATTAGGAACTGTCTCAAGTGAAAGGCAACTGGAATGTGTGGGAGATGTGGCAAACCTGAGAGCACACCATGCCGTGTGCAGGCATGCTATTCAAATTTTGTGATCTGATACACCAGGCATCTTTGCACACTGGTATCTGTCTGCAGGTACCAATTTGTGTTCAGTCTGTGTTCTGTCTGGCAGTAGCCACCTCAGTCAGATTCTGAACACTAAAGAGCCTGGCTTGGGTGGGACCCTAAAAAGAACTCCCTCAAGTTAATTTGAGGATCAGTTCATTTCAGTTCAGTCGCTCAGTCGTGTCCGACTCTTTGCGACCCCATGAATCACAGCACGCAAGGCCTCCCTGTCCATCACCAACACCCAGAGTTCACTCAAACTCATGTCCATCGAGTCGGTGATGCCATCCAGCCATCTCATTCTCTGTCGTCTTCTTCTCCATGACCTAAATCAAATCCCTTATGATTATACAGTGGAAGTGAGAAACAGATTTAAGGGACTAGATCTGATAGATAGAGTGCCTGATGAACTATGGACGGAGGTTCGTGACATTGTACAGGAGACAGGGACCAAGACCATCCCCATGGAAAAGAAATGCAAAAATGCAAAATGGCTGTCTGAGGAGGCCTTACAAATAGCTGTGAAAAGAAGTTGAGGATGCTTATGTGAAAAAAGAGGGAGATTGGGGAGCTGATAGAATGCTAGGATGTCTTATCCATTTAAAAGTTTCCTTGATAAATTTCTGACAATTTGCTTAATACTAGACGTTACTCTCTTCCAAGGTGTCTAGGTTATAAAGCAGAATTCCCTAATTACCAAAGATTCCCTAAGAAAGGGGAGAAAAAAAAAAAAAAGGAATTCCATAGGGCAATGTCATAAATTCAGTGAGACCAGAAGTGAAGTCCATATCTTTCTCTAAGGAAAAAAATCAACAATCTTGAGTTGTGAGTCATGAGTCAAGAAGTGGATTGTTTCTTTTAGATGTTGCTATTTAGCTGTCAACTTCTTTTAGATATTTAGTTCAGTTCAGTTCAGTTGCTCAGTCATGTCCAACTCTTTGAGACCCCGGGAACTGCAGAACACCAGGCTTCTCTGTCCATCACCAACTACCGGAGTTTACTCAAACTCATGTGCATTGAGCTGATGATGCCATCCACCCATCTTATCCTCTGTTGTCCCCTTCTCCTCCTCCCTTCAATCTTTCCAGCATCAGGGTCTTTTTCAAGGAGTCAATTCTGTGCATCAGGTGGCTAAAGTATTGGAGTTTCGGCTTCAGCATCAGTTCTTCCAGTGAATATTCAAGACTCATTTCCTTTAGGATGGACTGGTTAGATCTCCTTGCAGCCCAAGGGACTCTCAAGAGTCTTCTGCAACACCACAATTCAAAAGCATCAATTCTTCAGTGTTCATCTTTCTTTATAGTCCAACTCTCACATCCATACATGAATACTGGAAAAACCACAGCTTTGACTAGACGGGCTGTTGTCGGCAAAGTAATGTCTCTGCTTTTCAATATGCTCTCTAGGTTGGTAATACTTTTTTTCCAAGGAGCAAGTGTTTTTTTTTTTTTTTAATTTCATTGCTATAGTCACTATCCACAGTGATTTTAGAGTCCCCCAAAATAAAGTCTGTCACTGTTTCCATTGTTTCCCCATCTATTTGCCATGAAGCAATAGGACAGGATACCATGATCTTCGTTTTTTGAATGCTGAATTTTACATTAACTTTTTCACTCTCCTCTTTCACTTTCATCAAGAGACTCTTTAGTTCCTTTCCAATTTCTGCCATAGGGTGGTGTCATCTGTGTATCTCAGGTTATAGATATTTCTCCCAGCATTCTTGTTTCCAGCTTGTGCTTCATTCAGCCCGGCATTTCGCATGATGTACTCTGCATAGAAATTAAATTACCAGGGTGCCAATATACAGCTCTGACATACTCCTTTCCCTATTTGGAACCAGTCTGTTGTTCCTTGTCTGATTCTAACTGCTGCTTCTTGACCTGCATACAGATTTCTCAGAAGGCAGGTAAGGTGGTCTGCTATTCCCACCTCTTTAAGAATTTTGCACAGTTGTTGTCATCTACACAGTCAGAGGCTTTAGCGTAATCAATAAAGCAGATGTTTTTCTGGTATTTTCTTTCTTCTTCAATATCCAACAGATGTTGGCAATTTGATCTCTGGTTCCTCTGCCTTTTATAGACCCAGCTTGAACATCTGGAAGATCATGGTTAACATACTGTTGGAGCCTGACTTAAATAATTTTGAGCATTACTTTGCTAGAATGTGAGATGAGTGCAACCGTGCAGTGGACTGAACATTCTTTGGCATTGACCTTCTTTGGGACTGGAATAAAAACTGACCTTTTCCAGTCCTGTGGCCACTGAAGGGTTTTCCAGGAAATTTCCAAAATTTCCAAATTTTCTGGCATGTTGAGTGCAGCACTTTCACAGAATCATCTTTTACGACTTGAAACAGCTCAGCTGGAATTCCATCACCTCCACTAATTTTGCTTGTAGTGATGCTTCCAAAGGCCCACTTGACTTCACATTTCAGGATGTCCAGCTCTAGGTGAGTGATCACACCATCGCTGTAATCTGGGTCATGAAGATCTTTTTTCGTATAGTTCTTCCATGTATTCTTGCCACCTCTTCTTAATATCTTCTGCTTCTGTTAGTTTCATACCATTTCTGTTCTTTATTGTGCCCCTCTTTGCATGAAATATTCCCTTGGTATCTCTAATTTTCTTGAAGAGATAACTAGTCTTTCCCACTCTATTGTTTCCCTCTATTTCTTTGCATTGATCACTGAGGAAGGCTTTCTTATCTTTCCTTGCTATTCTGTGGAACTCTGCATTCAGATGGGTATATCATTCCTTTTCTCCTTGGCCTTTAGCTTCTCTTTTTCCTCAGCTATTTGCAAGGCCTCCACAGACAACCATTTTGCCTTTTTCTTTTCCTTGGGGATGCTCCTCATCACTACCTCCTGTACAATGTCACGAACCTCCGTCCATAGTTCTTTGGGCACACTGTTTATCAGATCTAATCCCTTCAATCTATTTGTCACTTCCACTATATTTTAGATGCTGAATTTTAGCTTTGATGGTCTCAGTTCAGTTCAGTCACTAAGTCATGTCTAACCCTTTGTGACCCCATGGACTGAAGCATGACAGGGTTCTCTGTCCATCACCAACTCCTGGAGCTTACTTAAAACTCATGTCCATTGAGTCCGTGATGCCATCCAACCATATCATCCTCTATCTTCCCCATTCTCCTCCTCCCATCAATCTTTCTCAGCATCAGGGTCTTTTCCAATGAGTCGGTTCTTCGCATCAGATGGCCAAGGTAATGGAGATTCAGTTTCAGCTTCCAATGAATATTCAGGACTGATTTCCTTTAGGAAGGACTGGTTGAATCTCCTTGCAATCCAAGGGACTCTCAAGAGTCTTCTCCAACACTACAGTTCAAAAGCATCAATTGTTCAGCACTCAGCTTTCTTCACAGTCCAACTCTCACATCCATACCTGACCACTGGAAAAACCATAGCCTTGACTAGACAGACCTCTGTTGGCAAAGTGATGTCTCTTCTTTTTAATATGCTGTCTAGGTTGGTCTTAGCTTTTCTTCCAAGGATCAAGTGTCTTTTAATTTCATGGCTGCAGTCACCATCTTCAGGGATTTTTGAGCCCAAGGAAATAAACTCTCCTTGTTTTTATTGTTTTCCCATCTATTTGCCATGAAGTGATGGGATCGGATGCCATGATCTTCATTTTAGGAATGTTGAGTTTCAAGCCACCTTTTTCACTCTTCTCTTTCACTTTCACCAAGAGCCTCTTTAGTTCTTCTTCTCTTTCTGCCATAAGGGTGGTGTCATCTGCATATCTAAGATTATTGATTTTTTTTTCTCCCAGTAACCTTGATTCCAGTTTGTGCTTCATCCAGTCCAGCATTTCTCATGATGTACTCTGCATATAAGTTAAATAAGCAGGGTGACAATATACAGCCTTGATGTACTTCTTTCCCAATTTGGAACTGTCTGTTGTTCCATGTCTGGTTCTGACTATTGCTTCTTGACTTACATACAGATTTCTCAGGAGGTAGGGTAGGTGGTCTGGTAGTCCCATCTGCTTAAGAATTTTCCATAGTTTGTTGTGATCTACACAGGCAAAGGCTTTGGCATAGTCAATAAAGCAGAAGTAGATATTTTTCTGGAACTCTCGTGCTTTTTCAATTATTCAGTGGATGCTGGCAATTTGATCTCTGGCTCCTCTGATGGTCTGTGTTTCTCAAAATCAACCCTGGGCTGCTTATCTGTAAACAAAGAACATCTTTTATACAAATCCATCCCTTAGTGTCAGGGTAATCCTTCTGCTGTCAATTAAAACAACTGGGAGGGAAAAAGTGTAAATATAAGGCAGTACTTCATTGAGGAGATTTTACTGAAAGAAAAAGAAGGCTATAACAAAGTCAGTCTTCAGGGAAATTTTGCCTAACTATGGTTAAATGAAGAATTTGAGGGAAATGAATATTATAAAGAATAGAGAATGTCTTTTTAAAAACTAGTGCACAACTGAATTAATATTGGACAGAGAAAATGGTAATACAGCAAATAATATATTTGAGGAAGCATTTGGAAGACAGGGCTAAGTTTATATAATAAGAGGAGTGATATAGGATGAGTATTCTTTCATAAACCTGGTTTTTGTGGCTATGATGCAATCAAACTGTGTGTGGTGTCATGTTTTCAGGTAATTTGCTCTATTCTAGTAGATTTATTTTAAAAAAGAGAAATTACACATTTTCCAAAAGCAAAGTTTTACTTTTAAGAAATTATGTTTATTAGGCAAGGGTCAAATATGGAGGGCCCAACTCATTTCTGATGACATCACAGATACTATGTTGGGCTTCCCAGGAGGCATTAGTAAAGAACCTGTCTGCCAATGCAAGAAACATGAGAGGCGGGTTTAATTGCTGGGTCAGGAAAATCTACTAAAGGAGATAAATGGCAATCCACTCCAGTATTCTTGCTTGAGAATCCCACGGCCAGAGGAACCTGGTGGGCTACAGTCCAAGTAGTCGCAAAGAGTCGGACACGACTGAAACAACTTAGTATGCACGCACTGTGGTTAACTGAAAGTTCTTTCCAGTAGAATTTTTTGCTATATTGATCAAAGCAACCGGTTAAAAAGAATGCATTGTACTTCCTGCCCTGTTAATTACTGAATCAGGGAGTGGGGAGGTTTGAGGGAGGATGTTACATGAGGACTAAAAACATGAAAGGGTTTGAGGGGCATACACACTATAACCTAGTAAGATATAAATTATAAAATTATAGTATTGGGTAGACTTATACAAACCAAGGGCAATGCAAATTCTAAGGAAATAAACGCTAATTAGGGGGTGTAACAGTTGAAAAGAAATCTTAAAAGATGGTCCAAGTTCATAGCTGGGGAGAAGAGCAGCTAGGATTGAAACTGGGTCTCCTGTATTGCAGGCGGATTACATCGGAGCCACCTGAGGGTTATATCTCTGTGTGGGCAAGACCTGTTGGAGAAGAAAATGGCAACCCACTCCACTATTCTTGCCTGGAGAATTCCATGGACAGAGGCGCCTGATGGGCTACAGTCTATGGGGTCGCAAAGAGTCAGATACAACTGACCAACTGACACTTAATTTTCAGAAAAAATCTAAGTCAATGTAAGAAAATTAAACATCACCTTACCTTCTCACTTAATTTCGTGGTATAGTATAAACTATTGCTTCCTGGGATCACAGGCAGCTTGACCCCAAGAGGCAGATCCAGTAGCTGAGCTGCTCCGACCCCCGAAAATTGAGTTTTATGCTCACCCTGTCGGATACAATTGGAGAGTTTTGTCGTTCCTTTACGTATGTTAGTTTAGGCCAACTTAACTGCTACTCCAATCCTGAGGAAGGAAGGAACGGAAAGGTCCCGCCCTGCCAGGCAGCCTGGAACACCTTGTCTTCCAGTCACCAGCTCTCTCGGTAGCACCACAGCGGGTTGCGCCAGCACCCGCCCAGCCCCGCCCCTGCGGCGGCGCTGCGCTGCCTGAGGGCTTGCGAAGCCGGACGGTTACCGGCCTCTCGGAGGGCACGTGACCCTTCGCGGCCCTCCCCGCCCCTTCCTCCCAGGCTGGCGGCCCGGCTGAGGAGGACAGAGCTGGCCGGCCTGGGGGCCACTCACGTCTCCACACTGCTGGCTTTCCGTGGTCAGGCCGCTGGTGGCCGTCTTGGTGGCTGCGACGTCGGCAGCCTTGGAGCAGGCGCTGAGGTACAGCTCCATAGCCGGCCTGGGCCCCTCCGCGGCCCCGCTGTCCTCCCCTCTCACCTCCCCTCACACACCGTCCCCGTCGTCGTCCCTGCGTCCCCACCGGACCGAATGACCGGTATCCTGTGTCCCAGAGGCCCACCCTCGCAGCGTTCCAGGCTCCGAACGTGCGCGCGCTCGACCACGAAGAGCAGAGCGCCCTCCCGAGGGCGAGCCCCTCGCGCGCTGGCTTGGGAACCTCAGGACGCGGGGCCTGGTCCCTGTGTGCCTAGGGCGACATATTTCTCTACGAACCCTACAGCTCTCAGCCACACCAAGCCAAAATCAAAACTTATAGAACTTCGCTAGCGCGTTAGCTGGCTAATTTCTCCTCTTCTCCAAGAAGGTTTGGTTCTATGCAGAAAACAAACAAGAGTGATTGTGCAGTCCATTCTAAAGTCAGAGGCCTGGCAAATACACATGGCTCCCTTGTAAACTGGGACCACACCCCATTCCCAGGTTTCCATAACCTCTTCCCAATCCACTCCAAGTCCCACATAATTTACTGTCCTCCCTCCTCTTATGTCTCCCTCTTTAATTTCTCTTTTTTCTTTCTTCCTGTTCCTATTGTCTGCCTCTCTTGTGTTTTCCTGTGGGCCTCTTTTTCGTCCTCTCAACAGCGAAAATTTATCAAGTGCCTGGCTCCTTTAGGCCAGTCATCTGAGCTGGGAAATTAAGGATTCGATGATGAGAAAAAAATATGGTTCTTCCTTCAAGGAGATAACTAGGCTGTGAGTACTTTGAAAGCAGAGACTGTATCTGATGTAGGACTAGCCCCTTAGATTCCTTGATCTATTCTTATACTTTTATTTTTTGGACCATTTAATAATACCTACTATTTATTGAGAATCTTTTAACTCCAGGTACTGTGCTAAACACTTTGTGCATTAATAGTTTTAACACACTTGTTAACTATCCTATTTTTTCAAAGATTAAAGAAGGTCAGTATTAAATAGTGGCCCAAGAGACAGTTTTTTAATCATTCAGTTCAGTTCAGTTCAGTCGCTCAGTCGTGTCCGACTCTTTGCGACCCCATGAATCACAGCACACCAAGCCTCCCTGTCCATCACCAACTCCCGGAGTTTACTCAAATTCATGTCCTTCGAGTTGGTGATGCCATCTAGCCATCTCATTCTCTGTCGTCCCCTTCTCCTCCCACCCCCAACCTGTCCCAGCATCAGAGTCTTTTCCAGTGAGTCAACTCTTTGCATAAGGTGGCCAAAGTATTGGAGTTTCAGCTTTAGCATCAGTCCTTCCAATGAACACCAAGGACTGATCTCCTTTCAGATGGACTGGTTGGATCTCCTTGCAGTCCAAGGAACTCTCAAGAGTCTTCTCCAGCACCACAGTTCAAAAGCATCAATTCTTCGGTGATCAGCCTTCTTCACAGTCCAACTCTCACAGCCATGCATGACCACTGGAAAAACCATAGCCTTGACTAGACAGACCTTTGTTGGCAAAGTAATGTCTCTGCTTTTTAATATACTATCTAGGGTGGTCATAACTTTCCTTCTAAGGACTAAGCGTCTTTTAATTTCCTGGCTGCAATCAGCATCTGCAGTGATTTTGGAGCCCAAAATAATAAAGTCTGACACTGTTTCCACTGTTTTTCCATCTATTTCCCATGAAGTGATGGGACCAGATGCCATGATCTTTGTTTTCTGAATGTTGAGCTTCAAGCCAACCTTTTCACTCTCCTCTTTCACTTTCATCAAGAAGCATTTGAGTTCCTCTTCACTTTCTGCCATAAGGGCTGTGTCATCTGCATATCTCAGGTTATTGATATTTCTCTCAGCAATCTTGATTCCAGCTTGTGCTTCTTCCAGCCCAGCGTTCCTCATGATGTACTCTGCATATAAGTTAAATAAGCAGGGTGACAATATACAACCTTGACGTACTCCTTTTTCTATTTGGAACCATTCTGTTGTTCCATGTCCAGTTCTAACTGTTGCTTCCTGACCTGCATACAGGCTTCTCAAGTGGCAGGTCAGATGGTCTGGTATTCCTATCTCTTTCAGAATGTTCCACAGTTTATTGTGATCCACACAGTCAAAGGCTTTGGCATAGTCAATGAAGCAGAAATAGATGTTTTTCTGGAACTCTCTTGCTTTCCCCATGATTCAATCATTACACTCTTCTTTTACATCTGCTTTATTTGTCTTAACATCACCCGTATGCTTAGGACTTCGAAATTTGAAATCTAAACTTTGGTTGTAATCCACAGGGATCTCTCACAATCAACTCAGATTCAATATATTCAAATCTCAACCCACACTTTTCACCACAGGACAAAACAAAGGCCCCATTCTTCCTGCATTTACCATCTCAATGACAGTACCAGTGTCTACCCAAACCGGAAGATGAGAAATCCTCCCAGACCTACTTCCCCTTCTGAGCCCCCTGACTCAAAACTCTCTGTCTTGCTGTGCTGTTTCCTCTTCCTGACAGCCCTTTCCACTTTCTTACTTGGATAATTTCAGTCAACTTTTAAGACTGCTTAAGTATGCTCACCTCTAGGAAGCCTTTCTGACATTTTAAGCTTTTGTCAAATTATCTTCCTCTGTTGTAGTTGTTCAGTCACTGAACTACGTTCAGCTCTTTGCCACTGCATAGACTGCAGCACATCAAACCCTTCTGTCCTTCACTGTCTCCTAGCTTGCTCAAATTCATTTCCATTGAGTTGATGATGATATTCAACCATCTCATCCTCTGCTTCCTCCTTCTCCTTTTGCCTTCATTCTTTCCCATTTTCAGGGTCTTTTCCAGTGAGTTGGCTCTTTGCATCAGGTGACCAAATATTTCAGATTCAGCTTTAGTAGGATTCATTCCAGGGAATATTTAGAGTTGATTTCCTTTAGGAATGACTGGTTTGATATTCTTGCAGGCCAGGGGACTCTCAAGTCTCTGGCACCATGATTCAAAAGCACCAATTCTTCTCTTCCTCTGTGCTTCCCTCCATTTTAGCACTTTTCACAATATCAAAATCTCTCTGTACTTGGGGGAGAATCAGTTCAGTTCAGTCGCTTAGTTGTGTCCAACTCTGTGACCTCCATGGACTGCAGCACTCCAGGCTTGCCTGTCCATTATCAGCTCCTGAAGCTTTCTCAGACTCATGTCCATTGAGTTGGTGATGCCATCCAACCATCTCATCCTCTGTCGTTCCCTTTTCCTCCTGCCCTCAGTCTTTCCCAGCATCAGGGTCTTTTCCAAGGAGTCAGTTCTTCTCATCAGGTGACCAAAGTATTGGAGTGTCACCTTCAGCATCCGTCCTTCCCAATGAATATTCAGGACTGATTTCCTTAAAGATTGACTGGTTTGATCTCTTTGCAGTCCAAGAGATTCTCAAGAGTCTTCTCTAACACCCCCATTCAAAAGCATCAATTCTTCTGCTCTCAGCTTTCTTTAATGGTCTAACTCTCATATCCATACCTGACTACTGGAAAAACCATAACTTTAACTAGATGGACCTTTGTGAGTGAAACAATGACTCTGCTTTTTAATATGCTCTCTAGGTTTGTCATAGCTTTTCTTCCAAGGAGCAAACATCTTTTAATTTCATGGCTGCGATCACCATCTGCAGTGATTTTGGAGCCCAAGAAAATAATGTCTATCACTGTTTCCGTTGTTTCCCCATCTATATGCCATGAAGTGATGGGACCAGATGCCATGGTCTTAGTTTTTTGAATGTTGAGTTTAAACCAGCTTTTTTCACTCAACTCTTTCACTTTTATGAAGAGCCTCTTTAGTTCCTCTTCGCTTTGTGGCATAAGGGTGGTGTCATCTGCATATCTGAGGTTATTGATATTTCTTCCTGAAATCTTAATTGGGGGAGAATGGATCCATACATGTGTATGGTTGAGTCCCTTTGTTGTTCATGCGAAACTATCATAACACTGCTAATGGCCTATACCCCAGTACAAAATAAAAAGTTAAAAAAAATAATATCTCTTTACCTGTCATTCCCCTTTAATGAAATAGAAAGTTCTTGAAAGTAGGTATTTCCTTATTCAACTTTATAAGCACAGTACCTAGTATAGTGCCTGAAAGTGAAAGTGGCTAAGTCATGTCTGAGTCTTTGTGAACCCATGGACTACACAGTCCATGAAATTCTCTTGGCCAAAATACTGAAGTGGGTAGCCTTTCCCTTCTTCAGGGGATCTTCCCAACCCAGGGATTGAACCCAGGTCTCCCACATTACAGGTGGATTCTTTACCAGCTGAGTCACGAGGGAAGCCCGGTATAGTGCCTAGCAAGCATTTAGCAACAATCTTCCTAAATTGTCTAGAATTGCTCATGGTAAACAAACTGGAATATAGAGATTTTGGGGTAATGATTGATTGGAAATGTTATGTAATCTGTGTAATCCTCTCAGTGTAAAACATATCTTAATTTAACTGGCTCCTTCTATGAAAGTAAAGCACTTCTCACAAAAAACTTGTCTGTTACCTTGAGCCAGAGACCATCTGGTGTATAATAGGACTTGGGGAACTGCACTAGAGGTTTTGGACTTTTTTTTACCTGTGTGTTATGATTACGTATATCACTGAAATTATTAGTGAAGGTTGATACTGGGTAGTATCTGAGTCCTTTGAATCTAAATTATCAATCTAACACTTTATGTTATCTTAAATTCCAAGATATATTGATTTCTATGACAGCCCTTCTCAAAGTTCCTCCTACTAATTGATTTAATCATTTAGTGTCCCTAAAAAGACATAAAAAGCAGAATTTTGTCTTGGTAAAGTCTTAACATATGTGGGTAAAAATCTGAACACTCAAAAGTAAAGTAATTTACCCTTTTCTCAGATCCCAAGACTCCCAACCCAGAAGCAAACAACTGTATTCTGTGTATCATTATGTGCATAAAAACATATCTTAATGAAGCATTTAGTGTTCATTTTCACTGAGAAATATGTCTTGAAAATCATTCCATATGAGTTAATTGTAATTTAATTTAGTTTTTAACTACACATGTATAGTGTGTAATGCTGTAATTACCATAATTTATTCAACCAGTCTTACGTTTATCAATTTTTAGATTTGTTATAAAAATTCTATAATAAGCATCTATTTAAATAGATTCCTAGATTAAAGAGTTGCTAACTTTATTTTTCAACTTATAGATATCATCGTGTTTCCCTGAAAACAGTCACACAAGTTTATCCTCCCACAAATGGAGATTTGGAAAGGTATGTGCCTGATGCTATCGTCCTTTTTCTTTCCTGAATAGATATTTCTCATGGGTTGTGGTTTCGAGTAACAGCTAAAACTAGTTTTCTTTTTTTTTTGCTTCAGAGATAATATATATTTTTCTCCCTCAATTTTCCTGATGATTTTTTTTTTCATTTTGTATGTTGAAACTTTTACTTGCTAAATTTAAGTAAAATCACTGGATAACTTCCTGTTGCATGTATTTATTTTATAAGCTTAGGGGAAGAGTAAGAGGAAAGCAGTGGCCAAAGTGATTATTTTTGTCTCCTTTAAGAATCAAAGTAATATTTAACAACAATAACAAATATGCTATATGCAGTAAGAAATACATCACAAATTAAAAATAATCTTGAACTTCTCAGTCTGTTGTACAAAAGGGTTAATGCACTTGATCAGAGCCTGCTATCTTCTTAGAGAAGCCTGCTTACAAGGTACTCTTGTAACTGGAATCTAAGTTCTTGGCAGCTGAGCCATTCACAAACTGATTACCTGGGTTCACTGTGCCTAGACTGTTTGTAAAAACAATGGTTATACTGGTTACATGGTTTCTATATGGGTGTCTGGTGTTTTGATATGTGCTAGCGAGCAGGTGCTATCTGATTAACTACCATAAATTGTGTTCCCCTAAAATTCCTATGTCAAAATCCTAACCCTCAGTTCCTCAAAATGCCACCATATTTGGAGAAAGGGTGATTAAGTTAAAGAGGTAAATAAAACAGGCTCTAATTTAATATGACTGGTATCCTTATGAGAAAAGATATAGACAGTCACAGAGGGCAGATATTATGAAGACATAGGTCTCAGTTCAGTTCAGTCATGTCTGACCCTTTGCCACTCCATGGACTGCAGCATGACAGACTTCCCTGTCTATCACCAACTCCCAGAGCTTGCTAAAACTCATGTCCATTGAGTCGGTGATGCCATGGAACCATCTCATCCTCTGTGGTCCCCTTCTCCTGCCTTCAATCTTTCCCAGCATCAGGGTCTTTTCAAATGAGTCAGTTCTTAGCATCAGCTGTCCAAAGTATTGGAGTTTCAGCTTCAGCATCAGTCCTTCCAATTAATATTCAGGACTGATCTCCTTTAGGATGAACTGGTTGGATCTCCTTGCAGTCCAAGGAACTCTCAACAGTCTTCTCCAACACCACAGTTCAAAAGCTTCAATTCTTCTGTGCTCAGCTTTCTTTATAGTCCAACTCTCACATCAGTCCATGACTACTGGAAAAACCATAGCTTTGACTAGATGGACCTTAGTTGACAAAGTAATGTCTCTGCTTTTTAATAAACTGTCTGGGTTGGTCATAACTTTTCTTCTAAGGAGCAAGCATCTTAATTTCATGGCTGTAGTCACCATTTCAGTGATTTTGGAGCCCAAGAAAATAAAGTCTGTTACTGTTTCCACTATTTCCCCATCTATTTGCCATCCATGAAGTGATGGGACTGGATGCCATGATGTTAGTTTTCTGAATGTTGAGTTTTAAGCCAACTTCTTCACTCTCCTCTTTCACTTCCATCAAGAGGCTCTTTAGTTCTTTGCTTTCTGCATAAGGGTGGTGTCATCTGCATATCTGAGGTTACTAATATTTCTCCCAGTAATCTTGATTCCAGCTTGTGCTTCATCCAGTCCAGCATTTCTCATGATGTACTCTGCATCTAAGTTAAATAAGCAGGGTGACAATATACAGCCTTCACATACTCCTTTCCCGATTTGGGACCAGTCTTTTGTTCCATGTCCCTTAACTATATATCGATTTAAATGTTTTTTAAAGAAATATGTAAAATAATGATATGAAAAACATTAAATGTCAGGGGAATAAACCATAGGGTGGTTATAATGTGTTTGAATTTAGAGAGAATCAAATTAAATCATATATATTTAGGAAGTTATGCATGAATCTTATTGTGACCACAAAAGAGAAATGGATCTAAGTACTAAATATAGTTGAATTATATTAAATTAGAAGAGAGTAAAATGAAAAATTATCTTCAAAACAACTGGAAAGCAATGAACAATGTGGCAGTAATTACATAACTATCAATGCTGTGTGTGCTAAGTTACTTCAGTCATGTCCAACTCTTTTGACCCCATGTACTGGAGCCCACCAGGCTCCTCTTTCCATGGAATTTTCCAGGCAAGAATACTGGAGTGGATTGCTATTTCCTTCTCCAGGGGATCTTCCCTACCTGGGGACTGAACCTGCATCTCTTGTGTCACCTGCATTGGTCAGCAAGTTCTTCCCCACTAATGCCACCCGGGAAGCTGGTCTATCAATAATTGCTTTAAATGTAGATACAGTAAATACTTCAATCAGAAGCACAGAGTGACTGATGAAAAAGCAAAATCATGTGTATATCAGTCTACAAGAGACTTACTTCAGATTTAAAGACACACTCAAAGTTAGCAGATAGAAAATATATTTCAAGAAAAATGGAAAGAAAGTGGATTAACTATCAGACAAAATAAACTTTAATAACGCGATGATGGTACACGAGAAAAATAAGTACATACTATAAAGGGATCAATCTAAAAAAGACTTAATAATTGTAAATACATGTGCACCCAGTATAGGAGCACCTATGTTGTACAGGAGGTACTAAATAAAAACATTGCAAAGAAAAAGAAAAGCTTGAAGACAAAGTGGTTGTCTGAGGAGGCTTTATGAATAGCTGAACAAAGAAGAGATGCAAAAAGGAAGGGAGAAAGGGAAAGTCAATGCAGAGTTCCAGAGAATAGCAAGGAGAGACAAGAAGGCCTTCTTCAATGAACTCAATGGAATAGAAGAAAGCAACAGAAGGGGAAAAACTAGAGATATCTTCAAGAAAGTTGGAAATATCAAAGGAACATTTCATTCAAAGATGGGCACAGTAAAGGACAGAAACGGTAAAGACATAACAGAAGCAGAAGAGATCAAGAAGAGATGGAAAGAATACACAGAAGAACTGTACAAAAAAGATCTCAATGACCCGGATAATCATGATTGTGTGGTCATTCACCCAGAGCCAGACACTCTGGAGTGTGGAGTCAAGTGGGCATTAGGAAGCACTGTTGTCAGTAAAGCTAGTGGAGGTGATGGAATTCCACCAGAGCTTTTTAAAATCCTAAAAGATGATGCCATCAAAGTGTTACACTCGATATGTCAGCAAATTTGGAAAACCCAGCAGTTGAAAGCAGATGTTAACAGTAGGAGATACTGACAGTCAGTTCAGTCACTCAGTCGTGTCCGACTCTTTGCGATCTCATGAACCACAGCACACCAGGCCTCCCTGTCCATCACCAACTCCCGGAGTTCACTCAAACTCATTTCCATCAAGTCAGTGATGCCATATAAACTTCTCATCCTCTGTTGTCCCCTTCTTCTGCCTTCAATCATTCTCAACATCAGGGTCTTTTCAAATGAGTCAGCCCTTTGCATCAGGTAGCCAAAATATTAGAGTTTCATCTTCAACGTCAGTCCTTCCAATGAACACCCAGGACTGATTTCCTTTAGGATGGACTGGATGGATCTCCTTGTAGTCCAAGGGACTCTCAAGAGTCTTCTCCAACACCACACTTCAAAAGCATCAATTCTTTGGTGCTCAACTTTCTTTATAATCCAACTCTCACATCCATACATGACCACTGGAAAAAACATAGGCTGACTAGATGGATCTTTGTTAACAAAGTAATGTCTCTGCTTTTTAATATGCTAGGTTTAATATCTAGGTTGGTCATAACTTTCCTTCCAAGGAGTGTCTTTTAATTTCATGGCTGCAATCATCATCTGCAGTGATTTTGGAGCCTAAAATAATAAAGTCAGCCGCTGTTTCCACTGTTTCCTATCTATTTCCCATGAAGCGATAGGACTGGATGCCATGATTTTCATTTTCTGAATGTTGAGCTTTAAGCCAACTTTTTCACTCTCCTCTTTCCCTTTCATCAAGAGGCTCTTTCATTCTTCTTCACTTTCTGCCATAAGGGTGGTGTCATCTGCATATCTGAGGTTATTGATATTTCTCCCGGCAATCTTGATTCCACCTTATGCTTCTTCCAGCTCAGCGTTTCTCATGATATACTCTGCATATAAGTTAAATAAGCAGGGTGACAATATACAGCCTTGACGTACTCTTTTTCCCATTTGGAACCAGTCTGTTGTTCTATGTCCAGTTCTAACTGTTGCTTCCCGACCTGCATACAGGCTTCTCAAGTGGCAGGTCAGGTGGTCTAGTATTCCCATCTCTTTCAGAATTTTCCACAGTATATTGTGATCCACACAGTCAAAGGCTTTGGCATAGTCAATGAAGCAGAAATAGATGTTTTTTTGGAACTCTCTTGCTTTTCCGAGGATCCAGCGGATGTTGGCAATTTGACCTCTGGTTCCTCTGCCTTTTCTAAAACCTGCTTGAACATCTGGAAGTTCACAGTTCACATATTGCTGAAGCTTGGCTTGGAGAATTTTGAGTATTACTTTACAAGTGTGTGAGATGAATGCAATTGTGCAGTAATTTGAGCATTCTTTGGCATTGCCTTTCTTTGGGATTGGAATGAAAACTGACCTTTTCCAGTCCTTTGGCCACTGCTGAGTTTTCCAAATTTGCTGGCATATTGAGTGCAGCACTTTCACAGCATCATCTTTTAGGATTTGAAAGAGCTCAAATGGATATCGATCACCTGCAGTAGGTTTGTGCATAGTGATACTTCCTAAGGCCCACTTGACTTCACATTCCAGGATGTCTGGCTCTAAGTGAGTGATCACACCATCGTGATTAACTGGGTCATGAAGATCTTTTTTGTACAGTTCTGTGAATTCTTGCCACCTGTTCTCAATATCTTCTGCTTCTGTTAGGTCCATACCATTTCTGTCCTTTATTGAGCCTATTTTTGCCTGAAATGTTCCCTTGGTATCTCTAATTTTCTTGAAGAGATCTCTAGTCTTTCCTATTCTATTGTTTTCCTCTCTTGCATTGACAGTCATATAACAATAATCAGGGATTTGAATATCCTATTATATCAATCGATAGCTCATCCAGAGAGAAAATATGTTTGGAAGTCCTGGCCTTAAACAACACATGAGATCATATTGATTTAATATATTTATAGAGCAATGCACATTCTGTTCAAGTGTATTGAAGCATTCTTCAGGATAGATCATGTGGTAGGCCCAAAATTTAAGAAGACTGCAGTCATCTAATGCATCTTGACACACTGTGGAATGAGAAATCAACTACAATAAACACAATCACATGGAGGCTAAATAGTATGCTATCAAACAATGGATCACTGAAGAAATCAAAAGGAAATTTAAAAGATA
Organism: Moschus berezovskii; assembly: GCF_049115385.1. Lineage (NCBI taxonomy): Eukaryota > Metazoa > Chordata > Mammalia > Artiodactyla > Moschidae > Moschus > Moschus berezovskii. Next base: position 128,916,729 of record NC_142461.1, on the reverse strand, counting down.
CTTGGAGACAAGTGACAGTGAAAACACAATGATTCAAAATATATAGGTCACAAGATAAACTGTGTAGGAGGGAAATTTATAGCAAGCCTACCTCAGGAGACAAGTGTCAAATAAAAAACCTAACATTACACCTAAAGGATCTAGAAAAATAATAAAACCTAAAGTTAGTAGAAGGAAAGAAATGTTAAAGGTCAAAGCAGAAATAAATGAAACAGAGACTTAACAAAATATCAATGAAACTAAAGCCGGTGCTTAGAAAAACGAATAAAATTGTTTAATCTTTAGCCAGATTCATAAAGAAAATAAATAAAGGTGAAAAAAGAGAAATTATAATTATAATGTGTAGTAGAGAAATACAAAGGATCATTAAAATTGTTACAAACAAATTAATCAATTTATACACCAATAAAATGGACAACATATAATGGACAAATTACTGGAAATATACAATTTCCAAAGACAGATTCAGAAAAAAATAGAAAATATGAACAGATCGATTCCTAGTAATTAAATTGAACCAGTAATCAATACCACTCTAACTGGATAAAAGCCCAAGAAAAAAAGCTTAACAGGTGAACTCTATCAAAAATTTGAAAAGATTTAACACTTTTCTTTCTCAAACTATTCCAAAATGTGGAAGAAGAATGCTTCTGAACTTATCCTGCAAGGTTGTGCATGCGTGCTGAGTCATGTCTGACTCTTTGTGACCATGGACTGTAGCATGCCAGGCTCCTCTGTCTGTGTGAATTTCCCAAGAAAAATACTGGAAAGTGAAATTGTTAGTCGGTCATTTGTGTCTGACTCTTTCACACCCTATGGACTGTAACCTGCTAGGTTCCTCTGTCCATGGGATTTTCTAGGCAGAAATACTGGAGTGGGTTGGCATTCCCTTTTCCAGGGAATCTTCTCGACCCAGGGATTGAACCCATGTCTCCTGCATTGCAGCCAGATTTTTTACCATTTGTGCCACAGGGAAAACCCAAGAATACTGGATTAGGATGCCATTTATTCCTTCAAGTGATCTTCCCAACTTAGGAGTTGAACCCGTGTCTCCTGCCTTGGTCAGTTCAGTTCAGTCACTCAGTCGTGTCCGACTCTTTGCAACCCCATGAATCACAGCATGCCAGGCCTCCCTGTCCATCACCAACTCCTAGAGTTCACTCAAACTCATGTCCATTGAGTCGGTGATGCCATCCAGCCATCTCCTTCTCTGTCATCCCCATCTCCTCCCACCCCCAATCCCTCCTAGCATCAGATTCTTTTCCAGTGAGTCAACTCGTCGCATGAGGTGGCCAAAGTATTGGAGTTTCAGCTTTAGCATCATTCCTTCCAGTGAACACCCAGGATTGATCTCCTTTAGAATGGACTGGTTGGATCTCCTTGCAGTCCAAGGGACTCTCAAGAGTCTTCTCCAGCACATTTCAAAAGCATCAATTCTTCGGCGATCAGCTTTCTTCACAGTCCAACTCTCACATCCATACATGACCACCGGAAAAACCATAGCCTTGACTAGACAGACCTTTGTTGGCAAAGTAATGTCTCTGCTTTTTAATATGCTATCTAGGTTGGTCATAGCTTTCCTTCTGAGGAGTAAGTGTCTTTTAATTTCCCGGCTGCAATCAGCATCTGCAGTGTATTTGGAGCCCCCAAAAATAAAGTTTGACACTGTTTCCCCATGTATTTCCCATGAAGTGATGGGACCAGATGCCATGATCTTCGTTTTCTGAATGTTGAGCTTCAAGCCAAACTTTTCACTCTCCTCTTTCACTTTCATCAAGAGGCTTTTGAGTTCCTCTTCACTTTCTGCCATAAGGGTGGTGTCATCTGCATATATATAGGTGGATTCTTTACCTCTGAGCCACCTGGGAGTACATTCCACAAGGTTAGCATCACTATGATACCAAAACCAGAAAAAAGACATTGCAAGGAAAATTACAGGCCTATAATCACTGATACCCAGGTGGTGCAGTGGTTAAGAATCTCCCTGCCAATACAGGAGATGTGGGTTCCATCCCTAGGTCAGGAAGATCCCCTGCAGTAGGAAATGGCAACCCATTCGAGAACCTTATGTGAATAATCCCATGCACAGAGGAACCTAGCAGGCTGCAGTCCATGGGGCTGCAAAGAATTGGACACAACTGAACACACATGCACACAATTACTGATGAAAAGGCTACATAAATTTAAGATACCAGGAAACCCAATTCAACAATATGTTAAAAGAACAGTAAAACATAATAAAGTGGAGTTTATCTCAGGGATGCAAGGATGGTTCAATATCCTAAAATCCATGTGATAAAACACATTAACAAATTGATGAAAAACCATTTGATCATTCTAATAGATGCAGACGAACCTTTTGACAATATTTAATATCGCAAAGAGTCGGACACAACTGAGTGACTGAACTAAACTGAACTGAATATCCATTGATAAAAATGCAACAATACAGGTACACTGCGAGCATATCTCAACATAATAAAGGCCATATATGAGAAGCCAACAGCTAACATCATACCCGAAAAGCTTAAAGAATTTTCTCTAAGATCGAGAAGACAAAGGTACCCACTCTCATCCTAGCACATCAATAAGAAAAACAAAAGGAATCCAAATTGTAAAGGAAAAAGTAAAATTGCCACTGTTTTACAGGTGAGAATATATTGAAATTCCAAATAGGCCTCCCCCAAACCATTTAGAACTAGTAGATGCATTCAATACATTTATAGGATATAAAGTAAATGTAAGTCTGTCACATTTCTATACACTAGCATTATATCAGAAAGATAAATTAAGAATCAATTGCATTTACAATTGCATTAGTGTTATTAAATACCTAGGAATAAAACCATCCAAGGTTGTAAAATGTACTCAAAAAACTATGACATTCATAAAATAAAGACAACAAAAACATGTGAAAATGTATCATGTTCAATTAGAAGCACATTGTTAAAAATGACCAAGTTACCTAAGGCAACCTACAGATTCAGTACTCTCTTGATCAAAATACCAGTGGTATTTTTTACAAAACTAGAGCAGGTAATTCTAAAATTTTTTTGGAAATGCAAAAAAAAAAAAAAACCCTCAAAAAAGCAAAAATAATCTTGAGAAAGAATAAGTCTGGAAGAATCACACTTTATTTACTGAATGGGAGGAAATATTTTCAAATGATATATCTGATAAGAGGCTAATATAAAAAATATACAAAAATCACACAACACAGCATTAAAAAAAAAAAGAAACACCTGACTAAAAAATGGTCAGAGGACGTGAATAAACATTTTTTCCAAAGAAGAGATTTAGCTGGCCAAGAGATACAGTAAAAGATGCTCAAACTCACTAATTATCAGTTCAGTTCAGTTCAGTCACTCAGTCGTGTTCGACTCTTTGCGACCCCATGAATTACAGCACGCCAGGCTTCCCTGTCCATCACCAACTCCCGGAGTTCACTCAAAGCCATGTCCATCGAGTCGGTGATGCCATCCAGCCATCTTTCTCTGTCGTCCCCTTCTCCTCCCGCCCCCAATCCTTCCCAACATCAGTCTTTTCCAGTGAGTCAACTCTTCATGTGAGGTGGCCAAAGTATTGGAGTTTCAGCTTTAGCATCATTCCTTCCAATGAACACCCAGGATTGATCTCCTTTAGAATGGACTGGTTGGATCTGCTTGCAGTCCAAGGACTCTCAAGAGTCTTCTCCAGCACCACAGTTCAAAAGCATCAATTCTTTGGTGATCAGCTTTCTTCACAGTCCAACTCTCACATCCATACATGACCACTGGAAAAAACATAAGCTGACTAAACGGACTTTGTTGGCAAAGTAATGTCTCTGCTTTCTAATATACTGTCTAGGTTGGTCATAACTTTCCTTCCAAGGAGTAAGTGTCTTTTAATTTCATGGCTGCAATCAGCATCCGCAGTGATTTTGGAGCCCCCCAAAATAAAGTCTGACACTGTTTCCACTGTTTTCCCATCTATTTTCCATGAAGTGATGGGACCAGATGCCATGATCTTTGTTTTCTGAATGTTGAGCTTCAAGCCAACCTTTTCACTCTCCTCTTTCACTTTCATCAAGAAGCATTTGAGTTCCTCTTCACTTTCTGCCATAAGGATGGTGTCATCTGCATATCTGAGGTTATTGATATTTCTCCCAGCAATCTTGATTCCAGCTTGTGCTTCTTCCAGCCCAGCGTTCCTCATAATGTACTCTGCATATAAGTTAAATAAGCAGGGTGACAATATACAACCTTGACGTACTCCTTTTCCTATTTGGAACCAGTCTGTTCCATGTCCAGTTGTAACTGTTGCTTCCTGACCTGCATACAGGTTTCTCAAGAGGCAGTGCAGGTGGTGTGGTATTCCCATCTCTTGAAGAATTTTCCACAGTTTTTTGTGATCCACACAGTCAAAGGCTTTGGCATAGTCAATGAAGCAGAAATAGATGTTTTTTTGGAATTCTCTTGCTTTCTCCATGATCCAGTGGATGTTGGCAATTTGATTATCAGGAAAATGCAAATCAAAGCCACAACAAAATATTACCTTACATCTGTCAGAATGGCTATTATAGAAAATATAACAAATCATAAGTGTTGGTACGGACGTGGAGAAAGTGAATCCTTTTGCACTGTTTGCAGAAACATAAATTGGTACAGCCACTATAGAAAACAATAGAGAACTTCCTTAAAAACATTTATATACAATGACCATATGATCCAGAAATTCCACTTCTGATTTTCCTGAAGAAATCAAAACCACTATTTTGAGAAGGTAAATGCACCTCAGTGTTCACTGCATTATTATGTACAATAGTCAAAATATGGATTCTATCTTTGACAGTTAAATGGATAAGGAAGATGTGGAGTTCATATACAGTTAGCCATAAAAAGTGAAATCTTGCTTTTGCAGCAGTGTGGATAGATGGAGAGGGCATAATGCTAAGTGAATGAGAAAGGACACATACTGTATGAAATCACTTATGTGTGAAATCTTAAAAAAAAAGAACATAATAAAACACAAACAGTTACAGATACTGAGAATAAACAGGTAGTTGACAGAGAAGAGGAGGATGGCTATTTGGGAAAACTATTTGAGAAAAATTAAGAGGTACAATAAGTTTCAACAAACTCTGGTAGAGAGCGAAGGACAGGCAGCCTAGCATGCTGCAGTCCATGGGGTTGCAAAGAGTCAGACATGACTGAGCAACTGAATGACAACAAAGAGGTACAAACTTCCAGTTACAAAATAAATGAGTCTCAGGGATGAAATATATGGCTATGTAATAGTCGATAATGATCTTTTTGTATGGTGACAGTAAACTTACCATGGTGATCATATTGTATAGATATATCAAATCACTATTGTTGACCTGGAACTAACAAGTCCATGTAGGTCAGTTATAATAAATAAATGCCAATGGATTAAGTTTGGTATGTACAGGATGTTTTCTTTAGATTTACATAAAATCAACTGATTAGGGACTTTAATATTTATAAAATCCCTTTACAAAAGTAGAATATAGAAAAATGTTTGAATAATCAAGAGAAGGTGAGTATATGGTAAAATATGAATATAATCACCTTTCTTTTAAGTGTCTCAGGAAAATATTCCCTGAAGCCTACTCTAACTGGAAATATACTAGAAGATAATTTTGAAGAATATTGTTCAGCCAAGTTTATACATCAAGGAGCCATCACACAGTGACCCAAAACATCTTAAAACAGGGGACACATTTCACTGAAACATTTTATTTTCCATTACTCACCTCAAAGTTTGTATGAATGATAGTCCAGCTGTCATCTTGATATTCTGGAATCTGCGTTTCTCCTCATATGAATTTAGACCTAGTATCTTTGTGACATTTTTACCTGGACACAAATCTGTGTGAATTCTAGTGATATAATGAAGAGATGGTCATAACTGTGGTACAGAAAAATCAAGTGATACAATGCTTGCTTTTTTTATATAATATGGGGTATTGAATAAAAATTATAAAAAGAATATTGAAGAATGGATTTTTATAATTTGCTGCCAGCATATATATGACTTCTTAAGTCACATCCAAAGGGTGAGCAACCTGTCAAAGACTTTCCGTTTGCCTTTCTAATGAAGTTTGTATAATTTTTGGTTTACTGTCCTGCCTGAATGTTTCAGATGCTTTAGAAAAGTGACCAGGTTTTGCCTATTTTGCTTTATTAAAATTAACTTATTTTAATTGGAGGATAATTTCTTTACAATATTGTGATGAGTTTTGCTTTATATCAACATGAATCACCCATGGGTGCACATGTGTCTCCCTATCTTGAACCCCTTCCCACCTCCCTTTTCATCCCATTCATCTGGGTTGTCCCAGAGCACTGACTTTGAGTGCCCTGCTTCATGCATCAAACTTGTACTAGTCATCTATTTTATATATGATAATATACCTCTTTCAATGCTATTTTCTTAAATCATCCCACCCTCACCTTCTCCCACAGAGTTAAAAACCTGTTCTTTACATCTGTGTCTCTTTTGCTGCCTTGCATATAGGATCGTCATTACTGTCTTTCTAAATTACATATATATTCGTTAATATACTGTATTGGGGTTTCTCTGTCTGACTTACTTCACTGTATATAATAGGCTCCAGTTTCATCCACCTCATTAGAACAGACTCAAATGTGTTCTCTTTTATACCTGAGAAATATTCCATTGTGTATATGTACCACAACTTCCTTATTCATTCATCTGCCAATGGACATCTAGTTTGCTTCCATGTCTTAGTTATTGTAAACAGTGCTGCAATGAACATTGGGGTTCATGTGTCTGGTTAAATTCTGGTTCCTTGGTGTGTATGCCCAGCAGTGGGATTGCTGGTACATAGGCTACAGTCCACGGGTTCGCAAAGAGTCGGACACGACTGAGATACTAAACGGAACGGAACGGAACGGAACGGATGGAATCTCCACCTTGTTCTCTATAGTGTCTGTAACAGTTTGCATTCCCACCAACAGTGTCAGAGGGTTCCCTTTTCTCCACACATTTTCCAGCATTTATTGTTTGTACTTTTAGATCACGGCCATTCTTTTTTTTTTTTTTTTTTTTGACCCCAAAAACTTTAAAACCTTTTAATTCTTTTTTTTTTTATCACGTTTATAGTCATTGTGAATAATAAAAATCTACAAGTGGGAGCTTACAACAACATATCACAGGGAAAACATAAGCATTTTATAAACTACAAAAAAAAAAGAAAAGCAGAAAACCGCTTCACAGGCACAGAAACAAGGAGAGCTTAGGAGAAATCAACAATAAGTCTTTAAAATAGTGTTCTCTGTAATAAAAGAGCATTAATGAGATTTAGCAGGCTATCATTCAGTCTTGTGGACTAGTCCCAAATTCCAAATTTGACAGCACATATGTTGAGATTGGTTCAACGAGGGAAAGCTGACAAATAATCAAACAAGGTAGCTATGTCTGGGGCCTTAGTGACACAGAAAACGAAGGTTGCAGGAAGTTATCACAAAAAAGGTCCTACTGGGGAGACCAATCAGCCTGAGACACTGCCTTGCACTGTGTGGGATACAAATACAGTATATACATACTCTGATATCTCCCCATACTTAAGATTCCAAGATTGTTTACATAAGCACAAGTGTTAAGCAATGAAAACAACCCCATGCTCAAACCAAGTCCAAAGTCTGGGACCTCAGGTCATGGGACTTCTTTGGGTTGAGGGCGTCAGGGTGAAGTTCATGACTTCTGCAGAGCTGCTGTGATTCTTTTTTTTTTTTTTTTTTTAGTTTATTTATTTATTTATTTTTGAAAAAAACAATTTTAGGAATCTTTACTTAAAAACAAACTTATCTTAAAATGGAGTAACTTTGGTTTTACAAGCAGCAAGCAAAGTACAGAAGCAAAAATGCATTACAGGAGCATTAAGTTCTACATTAGGTCACAGCGTCTAATCTGAAATCACACCCATAATATCAGTAGCTATGGTTCAGACATCCTGGGAAATAACTATAACTATTTCCTAGATCACGGCCATTCTGATAGACAGGAGATGATATGTTAGTGTGATTTTGATTAACATTTCATTAGTAATGAGTGTTGTTGAGCATCTTTTCATGTGTTTATTGACCATCTGTACGTTCCAGAAAAACATCTATTTCTGCTTTATTGACTATGCCAAAGCTTTTGTCTGTGTGGATCACAATAAACTATGGAAAATTCTGAAAGAGATGGGAATACCAGACCACCTGACCTGCCTCTTGAGAAATCTGTATGCAGGTCAGGAAGCAACAGTTATAACTGGACATGGAAAAACAGCCTGGTTCCAAATAGGAAAAGGAGTACGTCAAGGTTGTATATTGTCACCTTGCTTATTTAACTTATATGCAGAGTACATCATGAGAAACACTGGGCTGAAGGAAGCACAAGCTGGAATCAAGATTTCCAGGAGAAATATCAATAACCTCAGATATGAAGACAACACCACCCTTATTGCAGAAAATGAAGAGTAATGAAAGAGCCTCTTGATGAAAGGGAAAGAGGAGAGTGAAAAAGTTGGCTTAAAGCTCAACATTCAGAAAACTAAGAACATGGCATCTGGTCCCATTACTTCATGGGAAATAGATGGGAAACAGTGGAAACAGTGTCAGACTTTATTATTTTGGGCTCCAAAATCACTGCAGATGGTGACTGCAGTCATGAAATTAAAAGACATTTACTCCTTGGAAGAAAAGTTATGACCAACCTAGATAGTATATTTAAAAGCAGAGACATTACTTTGCCAACGAAGGTCTGTCTAATAAAGGCTATGGTTTTTCCAGTGGTCATTTATGGATGTGAGAGTTGGACTACAAAGAAAGCTGATTGAGAAGAATTTATGCTTTTTAAGTGTGGTGTTGGAGAAGACTCTGAGAGTCCCTTGGACTGCAAGAAGATCCAACCAGTCCATCCCAATGGAGACCAGTCCTGGGTGTTCATTGGAAGGACTGTTGTTGAAGCTGAAACTCCAATACTTTGGCCACCTGATTCGAAGAGTTGACTCATTGGAAAAGACTCTTATGCTGGGAAGGTTTGGGGGCAGGAGGAGAAGAGGACAATAGAAGATGAGATGGCTGGATGGGATCAACGACTCAATGGACATGGGTTTGTGTAGATTCCGGGAGTTGGTGATGGACAGGGAGGCCTGGCATGCTGCGATTCATGGGATCAGAAAGAGTCGGACACGACTGACTGACTGAACTGAACTGATGTCTTCTTTGGAAAAATGTCTGTTTAGTTCTTTGGCCCATTTTTTGATTGGGTTGCTCGTTCTTCTTGTATTGAGCTGCATGAGCTGTTTGTGTATTTTTGAGATTAATTCTGTGTCAGTTGCTTTGTTTGCTATTATTTTCTCCCATTCTGAAGTCTGCCTTTTCACCTTGCTTATAGTTTCCTTAATTGTGCAAAGCTTTTCAGTTAAATAAGGTCCCATTTTTGTTGTTGTTGTTGTTGTATTTCCATTACTCTGGGAGGTGGGTCATAGAGGATCTTGCTGTGATTTATGTCAGTCAGTGTTCTGCCTATGTTTTCCTCTAAGAATTTTATAGTTTCTGGTCTTACATATAGATCTTTAACCTGTTTTGAGTTTATTTTTGTGTATGGTGTTTTAAAGTGTTCTAGTTTCGTTCTTTTACACATGGCTGGCCAGTTTCCCCAGTACTACTTGTTAAAGAGACTGTCTTTTCTCCATGGTATATTTTTGCCTCCTTTCTCAAAGATAAGTTGTCCATAGGTGCCTGGATATATTTCTGGGCTATATTGTTCCATTGATCTATATTTCCATCTTTTTGCTGGTACCATACTGTCTTAATGTCTGTAGCTTCATAGTATAGTCTGAAGTCAGGCAGATTGATTCCTCTAGTTCCATTTTTCTTTCTCAAGATTGCTTTGGCTATTCAAGGTTTTTTGTCTTTCTATACAAATTGTGAGATTATTTGTTCTAGTTCTGTGAAAAAAACAGTTTGTAGCTTGATAGGGATTGCATTGAATCTATATATTGCTTTGGGTAGTATACTAATTTTCACTCTATTGATTCTTCCAATCCATGAACATGGCATATGTCTCTATTTGTGTTACTTTGATTTTTTTATCAGTGTTTTATAGTTTTCTATATGTAGGTCTGTTTATTTAGGTAAATTTATTCCTAAGTATTTTATTCTTTTCATTGCAATGGTGAGTGGAATTCTCTTGCTTTTTTTTTTTTTTTCATTGTTAATGTATAGGAATGCAAGGGATTTCATTAATTTTATATCCTGAATCTTTACTATATTCATTGTTTATCTTAGGAATTTTCTGGTGGTATCTTTAGGGTTTTCTATGTAGAATATCATGTCATTTGCAAACAGGGAGAATTTTACTTTTTTTTTCCAATCTGGGTTCCTTATTTCTTTTTCTTCTCTGATTGCTGTGGCTGGGACTTCCAATACTATGTTGAATAGTAGTGGTGAGAGAGGCATCTTTGTCTTGTTCCTGATTTTACAGGAAATGCTTTCAATTTGTTCACCATTGAGGATAATGTTTGCTGTGGGTTTGTCATATATAGCTTTTACTATGTTGAGGCATGTTCCTTCTATACCTTCTCTCTGGAGAGTTTTTATCATAAGGCTTTCTCTACATCTATTGAGATAATCATATGGATTTTATCTTTCAGTTTGTTAGTATGGTGAATCACATTGATTGATTTGCAAATATTGAAGAATCATTTAATCCCTGGAGTAAAGCCCATTTGGTCATGATATGTGATCTTTTTAATATGTTGTTGGATTCTGTTTTCTAGAATTTGTTGAGGATTTTTGCATCTATGTTCATCAGTGATATTGGCCTGTAGTTTTCTTTTTGGGTGTCAACTTTGTCTGGTTTTGGTATTAGGATGATGGTGGCCTCATAGAGTGAGTTTGTGAGTTTACCTTCCTCTGCAATTTTCTAGAAGAGTTTGAGTAGGATAGGTGTTATCTCTTCTCTAAATTTTTGGTAGAATTCACCTGTGAAGCCATCTGGTCCTGAGCTTTTTTTTGTTGGAAATTTTTTGATTACAGTTTTGATATCCATCCTTGTGATGGGTCTATTAAGATTTATTTAATATACTTTTGTTGAACTTTATTTTTAATATTGTATGTGAGATTCAAAAGTTTGACATAAAATGTTGGAAAATTAAGTTTAGCATATATTGTAATAGATGATTAGGACTTTGTTCAGTTATTTTTTATTGAGATTCTACTGTCCCATGCATTTAATAAACAGTTTACACATAATGAATACTAATGTACATAGTCTATTCTCAAGAAACTTATTTTCAAGGGATGAGGCATTTTAGTCAGATATTTAGAATACAGTAAGATGAGTGCTTGTCATGAATATTATGGGAGGACATATGAGTCATATAATGAGGACAAAAGCATTGGGGAAAAGAATGACCTAAGCCAGGGAGGCATCTAAATGTTTAAATAGACCCGTATTAAGAAGAATAGACTAGCTATGTCAAACCTAGACAGTTTTAAGTAGCAGAGACATCACTTTACCAACAAAAATCCATATAGTCAAAACTATAGTTTTTCCAGTAGTCATTATGGATGTGACAGTTGGACCATAAAGAAGGCTGAGTGTCAAAGAATTGATGCTTTCAAACTGTAGTGCTGGAGAAGACTCTTGAAAGTCCCTTGGACTGCAAAGAGTTCAAACCAGTCAATCCTAAAGGAAATCAACCGTGAATTTTCATTGCAAGGACTGATGCTGAAGCTGAAGTTCCAATACTTTGGCCACCTGATGCGAAGAACTGACTCCTTGGAAAAGACCCCAATGCTGGGAAAGTTGAAAGTGGGAGAAGCGGATGCCAGAGGATGAGATGGTTGCATGGCATCACTGACTCAATGGACATGAGTTTGAGCAAGATTTAGGAGCTGGTGATAGACAGGGAAGCCTAGCGTGCTGCAGTCCTTGGGGTCTCAAGGAGTCGACCTGACTGAGTGACTGAACTTAATATCTAAATGAAGTTGATATCTTCAACATCTAAAAGAAAGTAACTCAAAAGAATTGCATTTAAAAATTTAATCTATTGCAAAATATATATAACAAAAAGTTATATACCTATAAAACAATCACAGGGAACCTATGATTCATTTAAGTAGAAATAATATATAGTATTTATAAAATCTAGAGTGTATAGGTCATTATTAATTCATAAGGCATAAAACCTTTTATGAAATTGATATGAAAAAGAAAAAACTTGACTCTTGAAATTGATTTTAATTAGCAAGTTAGACAAAGTTTCATAAAATATTAACCTGGTCAAAATTTAAGACGTATTTACTCTTGATGACATATTATGTACAAATGAAGGAAATTATTATCTAAGTATTTCATTTGCATATGACATTTTACATATTGTACTTATTTTATGCACTTATTAATCTCCCATTCTGTCTCCAGAATTATATCTTGAACTTACAACTTACTTTGATTAAAAAGTATTAATTTACTATGAAAACTTTAAAATTTGACAATTATGTAGTAACTGGATTTCAGGTTTTACCGGTTAAATTGTATTTGAGCACTTAAAATCTGAGCTGTTTGCTATCAGAGCCATATGGAGAAATTCAGTAGCTGAATTAAGCTTAAGCAGGACTAGATATGTAGGATTCACTTCTCTAGCAAAATATTTACTACATAATACACAATATTCATTTTACCAGTTTCTCTACCTACATATTTCCTCTATTAAAATGTTTTATGTGTCTCAACATTTATAAGAATTGTAGAAATGAAAAGGACTACTCAGATAGTTGTACTAATAGAATGGTGTCTATAGAAGATGCACAAATAGCCTGAATTCATTTGGTACAGGTTCAGTAACATAGTTCAGATGAAAGATAAAAGGTCCAAAAAATTCCTTTTAGGAAGGTTAGCCCCTTTAGTAACTAGCTGATATTTGAGACACTTTAAATGACAAGAGTTTTACTCTGACACAGCAAAGTCTATACATAATGGCTGTCAGAATTGTTGTCAGTCATAGAGGAATAAGCATTTAACACATTGGTCCTCCCACAAATTAGTTATTAATAATCTGCAGGGAAAACACAACAGAACATTTCTTGGGGGCTGTGTGTCAAACATGGAGTGATTCTCACAATAGTTGCAAAAGTGGCAGCCCTGAGTTTCAAAAGCCTAATAGAAAAACGTGATATCTTTGAAGCTAGGGGAACCTAGTGAAGGAGCTCCAGGAAACCACAGCTGCTGGAGATTGAAGAAGGAATCTCCAGTAAGGGGAAAGTCAGGAGAAACCCAATTCCTTCATTAAATAAGTTCATGTCACTGAATGGTCCCTGAACAAGACACATGAAGGTCACAATGAAAGTAGCTTGCAACCAAAGAGTAAGAAATCGAGTGGATATCTAAACTGACACACAATGCATGCATTAGTCAGCAATTTAAGTTTAATAAAGCAAAACATTTTTATTCTTGGAGAAATAGAATCTAGAATGTACCAAACATGCTATTCACAATGTTCAGGACAAAATCCAATTATTCAACAGTCAGGAAGATGTGATCTAGTATTAAAAAAAAAAAAAGCCATCAACAAATGGTGATTGCTAATTAACTCAGATGTTACAATTTTCAGACCAATACTTCAAAACAATTTTCTCAGCCGTTTTCACTGAAGTAAAGGAAAATATGCTTACAATGTGTGAAAATATAGGAAATGTCAGTAAAGGAATAATCAACCAATATACAGTTGGTTGAATGTAAAATGGCAAAACAGCTGTGAAAAACAGTCTAGAAGCTTTTTTACCCTTCTTTTTAAGTAAAAATGAACTACCCTTTAACCCAATGGTCCCCTCCTGGGTATTTATTAAAAATAAATAAAACTTATGTTCACAAAAATAAGTGTAGATGAATGTTAATAGCAGTTTTATTTCATAAGAGCCAAAAACATGTAAATATCCCGTGTCTTTCAACAGGAGAATTGCTAAACAAATGTTGTACATTCATAGGATGGAATACTACTCAGAAATAGAAAGGAACAAATTTATATTTCACAAGGTTCCAGTAGCTATATATTTGCCTAAATTCTAAAATGGTTTACCAGCACTTTGCAAAACTGTGTCAGCATGGCTAATGAGGCTTTTCTCATTTTAGTTTAGTTTTTTCCCTAAGAAATGCTACAATATAAACATTGTGAACCAAAGGAAGAAAACAAAATGTCTGATTACCTTCCATATCTCTTAAGGTCCTAAGGAAAGAGCAAAAAGAAGACATAAAAGGAGGCATGAGAAAAATAACAAGGTTGGAAAACATGAAATGGAAAAACTACAGTCCAAGATACTGAAAAGCAGACTGATGGAAGAAATAAAAATCAGGGAAACACTCAGCCAAGAGAGCAGAGGAAAACATAGTTCCTCCTGAAAGAGCTCGGAACAAACTGCAGCAGAGAAACAATCAATATAAGGAGCAGGTGTGGACCTCAGGCCCACGGGCAGGTTAACTACTAACAACTTTTATTCGTGACAGCTGGCTCCATGAGTGCTCCTTTTCCCCACTCCTTAGGCAGAGGGAACAGGTTAACTACTAACATTTACTCTTGACAGCTGGCCACATGGACACAGCCTCTCTTCGTTCCCAGGTTCTGTAGACAAAAGCTTTAACTTCTTGAATAAAACTTGAAAACCTCTCTCAAAAGTAAGTAATTTGTGTGTGTAGCAAAACAGTGAGGGTTGTCAAAGTGAAGTCACTCAGTCGTGTCCGACCCCTTGTGACCCCATGGACTGTAGCCTACCAGGCTCCTCAGTCCATAGAATCTTCCAGGCAAGAGTACTGGAGTGGGTTGCCATTGCCTTTTCCAGGGGATCTTCACAACCATGGTAAAAGAGCAAAGCTTGAAGAAACCCTGGACTTGATATCAGATGCTGAAAAAGAAATATATGGGTAACAAGTGTTGAAGCAGCTTTATCCAGGAATATATGCTAAGTGTTCTCTCTGGAGAAAAGCCTTTATTTTGGCAGTTGTGGGGATCCACAGCCTGGTTCCCTTTGTGTTCCACCCACAGCCAGGCACACTTCCAAAAAATACCCTATGCTCCATCAATTAAAAAGAATGGATATTAGGAAAACAAATCTACAGAAGCAAAAGAAAACTACCAACACAATTATATTCATCAATCGAATTCTTTGTGGTAAGTTGTAAGAGGTGATCACTGAGTTTCTGAGGGAAATTAATAGAATGTGTTAAAAATAAGATAACAGACCCAAAATGGAGACACATGCTAAGCTACATGTGGCCAACCAAGACAAACTTAATTATAGCTTCAGCTGTCTAGGAAACAGAATCTTAAACCTGTCAATCAGAAATCACCTGATCAGCACTAGTTAGATAAATTGCCTGAGATACGCCTGCCATCCCCTAAAGGAATGTTAACTTTGTAATAACTTACCTACTTTTTTTTTTTACATAGTATAACTTCCTTGTTTCCACACCCTTCTGCCTGTAAAGCTTGCATTTCATATGGCTCTTCCGAGTTGCTTTCTACATCCTATATTAGATGCTGCCTGACTCTATTGGATTTTTACTCAAATAAATCACTTAAAGTAAATGAATAAATAAAGCTAATCAGAAATAAAAGGAAAAAATTAGTGATATATGCCACAGCATGGGTACATTTTAAAAATACCTTGTTGAGTGAAATATACTTTCTCTAAAGAATATATATTGAATGATTCAATTTATATGGATCTGTAGAATATGGAAAACTAATGCTCACTGGAAAAGAGTCTGATGCTAGGAGTGATTGGGGGTGGGAGGAGACAGGGAACACAGAGAATGAGATGGCTGGATGGCATCACCGACTCGATGGACATGAGTTTGGGTGAACTCCGGGAGTTGGTGATGGACAGGAAGGCTTGGTGTGCTGTGATTCATGGGGTCGCAGAGAGTCGAACACGGCTGAGCAACTGAACTGAACTGAATGCTTGAGGGGGACATCATACAATGCTTATATTTGGAGTGTAGGTAACAACTAAATGTAAAGGGAAAGAAAGGCTATTTTTGAGGTGATGATAATGCTTTATCCTGATGAGGATTTTGCTTACATAGGACTGTCCATTCAAAACTCTGTCAATGTACACTTAAGATTTGTGCATTTTATCGTACTTGAATATTACATAAAAACATGAACAAATTGGAGAACAGAAGTTAAGACAATTTTCAATCCCCAAATTAGACAAGGGGGAAAAAATAGAGGAACTCAGTGCAGTATACTGTTTCTTTCTTTTTTTTTTAATGTCGATCATTTTTTTAAGTCTTTTTTTAGTTTGTTATAATATTGCTTCCAAGGAGTAAACGTCTTTTAATTTCATGGCTGCAATCAGCATCTGCAGTGATTTTGGAGCCCAAAAAAATAAAGTCTGACGCTGTTTCCACTGTTTCCCCCATCTATTTCCCATGAAGTGATGGGACCAGATGCCATGATCTTTGTTTTCTGAATGTTGAGCTTCAAGCCAACTTTTTCACTCTCCTCTTTCACTTTCATCAAGAGACTTTTGAGTTCCTCTTCACTTTCTGCCATAAGGGTAGTGTCATCTGCATATCTGAGGTTATTGATATTTCTCCCAGCAATCTTGATTCCAGCTTGTGCTTCTTCCAGCCCAGTGTTCCTCATGATGTACTCTGCATATAAGTTAAATAAGCAAGGTGACAATATACAGCCTTGACGTACTCCTTTTCCTATTGGAACCAGTCTGTTGTTCCATGTACAGTTCTGATTGTTGCTTCCTGACCTGCATACTTGGAAGGAAAGTTATGACCAACCTAGAAAGTTTATTAAAAAGCAGAGACATTACTTTTCCAACCAAGGTCCGTCTAGTCAAGGCTATGGTTTTTCCCGTGGTCATGTATGGATGTGAGAGTTGGACTGTGAAGAAAGCTGATTGCCAAAGAATTGATGCTTTTGAACTGTGGTGCTGGAGAAGACTCTTGAGAGTCCGTTGGACTGCAAGGAGATCCAACCAGTCCATTCTAAAGGAGATCAGTCCTGTGTATTCATTGGAAAGACTGATGATGAAGCTGAAACTGCAATACTTTGGCCACCTCATGCGATGGGTTGACTTACTGGAAAAGACTCTGATGCTGGGAAAGGTTGGGGGCGGGAGGAGAAGGGGACGACAGAGAATGAGAAGGGTGGATAACATCACCAACTCTATGGACATGAGTTTGAGTGAACTCCAGGAGTTGGTGATGGACAGGGAGGCCTGGCGTGCTGTGATTCATGGGATTGCAGAGAGTCGGACACAGCTGAGCGACTGAACTGAACTGACTGAATATTGCTTCTGTTTGGTTTTGGTTTTTTCACCCTGAGGCATATGGGATCTTGGTTACCTGATCAAGGAATGAACCTACATATCCTGGAAGGTGAAGTCTTAACCACTGGACCACCAGGGAAGTCCAAGTGTCACTTTGTTTTTAGATAAATATTAAATATGATAAACCCAGAGCAGCATCCATATGATTACAGTGAGTTGGAGAGTCTTAAGCATCTCCCTAATAATATAATTTAAATGGAAGGCTTCTTCTACTTAGAACCTGCCCATTTTTTTCAGACCTTAGGTTTACTCTTTGCATGTTGTTTGCAACCTCCTACCCATTCAAAGAAATAAAATACCAATACCAATACTAAGCAACATTATTTCCTTATTCATATATATGAAATACTAATCAAGGATTAAAGCCAGGAGTAGAAAGAAAAAGATCAGGCTATAAACTGAACTACAGATTCCAAAACTTATTGAGATAATGTAAAGAATGGAAGAGTTATTTTAACAAATATAATTGATGCTGCTGCTGCTGCTAAGTCACTTCAGTCGTGTCTGACTCTGTGTGACCCCATAGACGGAAGCCCACCAGGCTCCCCCCGTCCCTGGGATTCTCCAGGTAAGAACACTGGATTGGGTCGCCATTTCCTTCTCCAATGTGTGAAAGTGAAAAGTGAAAGTGAAGTCGCTCAGTCGTGTCCAACCCTTAGCGACCCCACGGACTGCAGCCTACCAGGCTCCTCCATCCATGGGATTTTCTAGGCAAGAGTACTGGAGTGGCTTGCCATTGCCTTCTCCAAAAAAATATAATTAATATTCCTTAAAAGGATTAAAAGTACACTATATTCAGTTTTTTAAATGACTGAAAAAAACCCCCTAAAAACAAAATGATTAAATAATATTAAAACTGTCACAGGAAAAATTATTGTAATTTGTTCAATTAATTATTGTAATTAAAATGAGAAGTTTAATAAAAGTTGAACATATTTTTTATACATTATGAAATCACTGAGTATAACTTGAATTTGTTAGGCAGTAATATTTGAGAAAATACTCAAATAGCATGTTGAACAGCAATGTAATGTGAGTGGTATTGGTGATCTAGAGAGCATGCAGTGGATTAAACTAGGAATTATGAGGCTCAAGTTGTAATTTCAGCCCTGCCTCAAATTTATGGTATGAATTGGCATATACTTTTCCCTCATAGGTGACAGTTTTTTCTCATCTACAAATTTAGTTTTGATCATATTTGAATTACTATATTATTATCATACAGTTCATGACAATATTTGCAGAATTACTTATAGTGTGTTTAAATATGTGAACTTTACATCTCCAAGAGAGTGAGTTTTATTTTTACCTTCAATGAATATTCCATGTCTTTTACATTTTCTTTTGCTTTTTTCATGTCTGTGTATTCTTCTGCTGCAGGATCTGTAGTTTACATTTTTGTAGTTCATAATTCCTTCTGGCTCCTGTGCCATATTTAACTTGGTGCAGCATCCAGCTTTTCTGCATCTGCAGCTCTCACAGTGGTGGTGAGCTGGAAAGGATGGATGAAGTGCCTGATTGCAGCCATGGCTGGCATACTCAGACAAGCAAGCTCCTCATATTCTTTTGTTTGCTTAACAAATCATGTAGGACAAACTAAAGCAGCAGGCCAAACATGCCTCAGCTCTACCCCCAGGGTGCTGTCCCCATATTCACGCATGGGCACATGCTCCATTGTGACCCTTTGTAGTTTGTTTAATGAACTTATCATTTTCCTTATCCTATGTGCCAGATGTGCTCTAAGCATTTATTACCAAAATTCAAATACACTGCAGAAGACAAACTCATATACTTCAAAATAATACAATTTTCAATATTCATTTTCTCTCTTAATTTGAAGGAGGATAAATGAATACATTTTCAGCCTCAAATCTTGATTTCAACCAACTATGACTATTCCATGCCTGAAGGTAAATTGAACCAGGCACAGAGAGTATCTTTTATTCAGCTACTTTCTGTAGAAGACATTTAATAAGTGTTTATTTAAAAATAACAGAGTATCAAATCTCTCCTATTCAGAACCCACAAATCATCTTGAATGGATATATCATTTAAGCAGTTGACAATTAAACTTCTTTCCCAAATACTGATGTCATTTGTTCTTTAAATAGTCCCCAGGAGAAAGGAAAGCATTCATGAGAACAATTAAACCAATTTTTCAATTGTCTACAGAAATAACAAAAAAATCTACCATTGATTATGAAATTTATTTTATTTCAATATTAAATTTCTGGAAACTACCATACTTTTAAAGAGGACATTGACATAGTTACATGGGTCACTCAAATATAAGTAAAACACTTTTGAAATATAATAAACATGTTGGAATAATTTATCTATTAAGTATTCTCATGAAAGAAAAATGTTTTTCTGTCTCTTCTTAGTGTATACCCTATTTCATCTTAGTTCAGCATTAAATATAAAATAACTGAGAATTCATGGTTGATCAAATGGAGTTAATTCTCTTTCCTTTAAAGGCAGTTAGAGCTAACCTGTCTGGAGTGGAATACTTTTATTTTTACCTGGCCATATCCCTAAGTGAGTCCTGCTTAAACTCTAGTGTGCCCAAGAATCAGCTGGCACTCTTGTTAAATATGTAAATTCCCATAGACTCAGATCAGCCAATTATCCCATTAGAATGAATTAGTGGTATATTTCTAGAAACATTTTCCACCCCTTTCTCATCAATATTACTTATTCATAAAGATATAACCCCACTCAACATTTTTCTTTGTGTGGAAGAAAATATACTCTAAAACAATCACTTTAAAATGTATTTTGAAGCCTGGCATGGCAATTCCAATTCCTGCTTCATGGAGCCAGAAAGGGGAGCTACATGGGTATATAAAAAAAATCTATCCTCTTCAAATCTCTGTCTGATTCAAAGCTAGAGCATCTTTTTGCATCTTAAAAGAATTATTTATTCTTTTCTGGAACTTGGTTGTTTCTCTTTATTTTTATCTCAAATATGTATTGAATATTTTATATTTTATTGCCTCTCAATTCAGTGAATCTGAGCTAGATACCAGTATACTTCATTTCTTATCAAGGTATAGGTAGTATGAACCTGGAAGGCTACAGTTCAGTTTAGTTCAGTTCAGTCACTCAGTCGTGTCCAACTCTTTGCAACCCCATGAATCACAGCATGCCAGACCTCCTTGTCCATCACCAACTCCCAGAGTTTACTCAAACTCATCTCCATCGAGTCCATGATGCTATCCAGCCATCTCATCCTCTGCCGTCCCCTTCTCCTCCTGCTCCCAATCCCTCCCAGCATCAGGGTCTTTTCTAATGAGTCAACTCTTCTCATGAGGTAGCCAAAGTATTGGAATTTCAGCTTTAGCATCAGTCCTTCCAATGAATACCCAGGACTGATCTCCTTTAGAATGGGCTGGTTGGATCTCCTTGCAGTCCAAGAGACTGTCAAGAGTCTTCTCCAGCACCACAGTTCAAAAGCATCAATTCTTCGGTGCTCAGCTTTCTTCACAGTCCAACTCTTACATAGGATCACAAAGAGTCAGACATGACTAAAGCAACTGAGCACATAGGTAGTATAAAACTCATTGTTTCCTCCCAAAGCTCTCAACTGCTCAGTTTTCACTATAATGATGCAGACATCTATTCTTCATGGAGCTAGTTATCACAGACGAATTTTGTAGTGTATTCTTATCTTCTCCACTTACTTTATCCAACTTGTCTCCATTATATATCCACCTACATTTAAAGCAACTTCTATGTTCTTTTGTATTTGGGAAACTTTATTTGATTTATTTTCACTTTTTCCACTTTGTATCTGTTTCTTCTTAATAAGCTTAGGCTTTGAAACTATATCACATATCATCTATTTAAACTCTGTAATATTTAAAGATAAAGGGTACACATAATCTAGATTATTCAGGTGACATGAGAAATCCTCTCTCACTACATTTAAGTATCTTCAAAAATGTTGAATGATGTTCCAAGGTGGGTCCTTGGAACAAGAACAAGTAAATATTCAAAAGTATAGTCTAAGGGTTAACATATCTAAAATTATTTTACTGAAAATAGAGCAACAAGTCTTAAAATTGGATGAAAGCAGGTATTAGAGCTATGTGTCTACTATATGATAAGTATTGCACAGAATATAAAAAGGAGTCATCAGTATCTAAATGTAATATTTGAATTAACTAATAGTCCTATTCAATATTTGAAATTACTTGATCTCTCTTATTTTTTCTCATTAATATGTTTTTCAAAAAAGTGGTGAAACATTTATAAAATATAACTTTATGTATGTATACATTCTTATTTAGAAAGGATTGCAGAAATTTACTGTTTACCAATCATGGTATCTAGTAAACATGAGTATATATACTCAAATATATGTTAATTGATCAAATTGTCTCAGAGGCTAACTAGGTATTGCCTTACAAGAAATCAGCAATTATTGCATTTCTTTGTCAGATTTGAAGAAATATCAGAGCTCTTAAATGATTTCCTATATTTGTAGAATAACATTTTTCTGTATTTTAGTTGGTCTAAACTTGACTTCAAGGAGATCCATCCAGTCCATTTTAAAGGAGATCAATTGGAAGGACTGATGCTAAAGCTGAAACTCCAATACTTTGGCCACCTCATGTGACAAATTGACTCACTGGAAAAGACTCTGATGCTGGGAAGGATTGGGGGCGGGAGGAGAAGGGGACGACACAGAATGAGATGGCTGGATGGCATCACCGACTCGATGGAGATGAGTTTGAGTGAACTCTGGGAGTTGGTGATGGACAGGGAGGCCTGGCGTGCTGTGATTCATGGGGTCGCAAAGAGTTGGACACAACTGAGCGACTGAACTGAACTGAAGCTTTGTTTTTGACTAAACAAAATAGATTGAAAATAAAAATTGATGTGGAAAATTAATAGAAGTGTGAAGACTTTTCATGCTTGTATTAATACATAATTGCTTGCTGTTTATCAACCTGGAGTAATAGAAAGGGTTATTCTGATTTCCTTGGTATCATCATATTTTGGGACAATTCAAAGTTATTCCAAATGTATATTCAGATGTTTGGGTATTTAAATATTTGCTTCATGATGAGACTATGTTTATAAAATAGTTTTTAATTAAAACTACAGAAATTGTTTGTGTTTTATTTAAGAAAACTAGTTTGTTTCTGTTCAATCTATTAAAGTAGCTACCAAGCAAAGTAATATAGCAACTATATTATTCAACATAATTTCAGACAGTTCATAAAATGACCTAATGAGGAGCATAAGAAATGAGAAACAAGTAGGATGTATTTTTCTTTTTTCAGAAGTGGGCCATCATCATTCTTTGAACAGGACATTTGTTTGCACAGCTCTACTTTAGCCATTTTGTGTTAATTTAATATTCGTTGAATAAATGAATGATGTAAATGAGCGTAGAAAAGGGATGCTTATTTCTCAGGTATCACTGTGTATTGATTTGGAAAAACATGTAGTCTTTGAAATGATGCTGAGTGTATTGGATTACTAAAGATAATGCTGTAGAATGTAAAACTTTTAGATTCTGAGTTCACACTGTACTTTTTTCTAATATTCCCACAAGATTTCTTTAATAGTTTTTATTATAACTTATTCCTAAAATATTTTGTTAAATTAATAAAATTCACAAATTCAGTTAAATTAACAAAATTCAATTTGAAATAAGTCAAATTGAAATGTTGTACAAGATATAACTTTGTAAAACATACAGATACTAGCATTTATTTTCCTTTGTTAAAAATTATGTAGTATTCCATGTGATTATATCTTTTCAATAGAATAAAGCCATAGTGATATAAGGAGTTGCATGCTTTATATTGTGTTAGATATTATGCGGCACAATGCATGCTTGTGTTTGGCAATACTTTTAAAAAATAAATTAGATCCTGTAGTATGGGGAGAAAGAGTAGATGTAAGAGCAATATTTTTTTATGGCCATCTGCTAAACATATGGTAATGTCATGTACTATGAAGGGGCTGAAGTTTTACCCTACTCATAAGTTAACAACTTAGCAATGCAGCTTGAGACTCCTTTGTCAGAGATGAAGGATTTATTACAGCACAGAAGGCAATATGAATTTTATGTTTGTATTAGTTTACTTTGGCCCCAGTCTCCCAAGAAAAGTGGAAGAGGTCAGAAGTGGATTCTAAATACACAGTGGGTTTATGTTACAGCTGAGTAACCCTGAGTTTAGGAAATCCAAGTTCATTATCAGATTCTCCAAGCAAGCCTGCCCAAGCTTTGCCCTGGAGAAAGATACTATCTTTATTATACTGAAGAGGAAATAAGTCTGTTCTTTATTTCAATGGGAGATACTATCTCCATCTTCCAAAACTGTTTGCTATATGAATGTCCTCAAAAGGGTGCTTTGAAGTTGTCAGTGTCTGTAGAAACGCAAGAGGCCCCTGGAGAATATCACCAATATCAACCTCTCATTTCTACACTGTCTGAGCCTCTGGTGAGTCTTTTATATGTATGTCAATTACTCCAATAAATCTGATTGACAAGGATTGGAACCAAATGTGTTTAATTTGTTTTAGGCAGTGTATAATTAAGACCACTATCAAGACTAGAATCATCAAGATGAGTCAACTGCAATATTGACGTCAACCTTGCACTTTAGAGTCCTAAAATCAACTTACTGAACAAATACTATATGCTATCAGAGTCTTACTTAGTCAGGTGATTATCTTTTAGTTTCTGTATTGGCCTTTCCATTTAACTGAAGGCATTAATTTAGATAGAACAGGATGTACATTGTACAGAGTTTAACTTGGGCCATGAAAAGGACATCTGAGCAACACTTATCTCTAGCTACACTGTCTAAGCAATCATAACTGACCTGAATAACTTCCATGGCCAATATTGTGTCTTTGATTGCTTCAGCTAAAGTGGGGGATAAATTTTGTGTTCACTTTCTTAATTGAAAATCTCCTATTGCAGGGAAACTGCCTGAAGCATGCACATAAATAAGGAGAGCCTCATGTTGGAGAAATGTCCTCAGTCATCGGAGAGCTATATATAATCTGCTTGTAAGTTGCTTATGAGCATCCCTGAGGTAAAAGTCCCTGTGTTTCAGTTGACAGGACAGTGTGTCCCTGGCTTCCACATGAGATGTACAATTCTGGGAGCACGTTTGTACTGCCAGAAAGAAAGTGGTGTTTACAGTTACTGGCCTCTCCACTTCACAGTTGTGAAGTGTCTCTAATGTGGCCTTGCAACAGGCTGGTAGTTCTTAGGGTCCCCCAATTCAGTTTAAATAACGGAGTCTAGCTCTTGTTTTTTGTTGCCTGAAAACAATTAATCTAACGTGTCCTATTTGTCCAGGCTGCCAGCTAGGTGGCCTTCATTCCACATCTGTGGAATAATGGGGAGTGAAGGTGTGGAAGATCTGGAAGTGTTTTGCCAGAGTTCCAGAAGCTGGAGCTATTTCCTGATTCTTTTGATAACCCTTCCAGTAAGGTGAAAGGGAATGGCAAGCATGTCATGGCCAGAATTATCTGGAGGGCCATTGCAGACCAAGCAGTTGATTAAATGTATGGTGCTTGCAAGTTTGAGCATGCAGTTTGGAAGAGCCTACCAGAGTATTTGCCTTCATGAGAAAGGACTCAGGGGCAGTGCTAAAAGATCTTCAGTGACAGTAGTTCATTAATGCTTCCTCTCCCTCATCCCTCTAAGGTGTTCTCTCCTCAGTGGAAAGCTGCTCTCCCTGTTCATGGTGCAGAACCTGTATGCACCATTTAACTTTACCTTTTGTCCACTCATTTCCTACTGAAATGACTGACCTTTCATTCAGGAGAATCAGATGCAGGAGACAGTGGCATTTGTATGGAAACTAACCAAGTATTCTTGGATATAGAAATCTATAAAATAATCCTTCACCCTGTAGAATGTAGAATGGGGCAGCCATTCAGATGAACAATCTGGCAATAATCTCAGTCTGATTAATTTGTACTGATATCCTGTATCCTAGCAATTGTGATCCTAGCTGTATGTTCCACTCCTCATTCTGGTCTGTCACAGACTTCTCATATAGTTCAATAATGGGACATGCATTGCAATGTTTATTAAAGTGCTACCTGTGCTGTTAGCAAGATGGAGAAAATGTCAGTGTCAATTACTGGGTTAGTGTAACACCAAGAACTGGAGTGGGCATCCAGGGTGTACTGGGACATACACTGCTGTGGTCACAGAAAACTGATCACAAATCTGAGCAGTTTCGAAATTCTTCCTTGACCTTCAGTTCAGTCAGTTCAGTTCAGTTCAGTCGCTCAGTCGTGTCCGACTCTCCGCGACCCCATGAATCACAGCACGCCAGGCCTCCCTGTCCAACACCAACTCCCGGAGTACACTCAAACTCATGTCCACAGAGTCGGTGATGCCATCCAGCCATCTCATTCTCCGTCGTCCCCTTCTCCTCCCGCCCCCAACCTTTCCCAGCATCAGAGTCCTTTCCAGTGAGTCAACTCGTCGCATGAGGTGGCCAAAGTATTCGAGTTTCAGCTTTAGCATCAGTCCCTCCAATGAACATCCAGGATTGATCTCCTTTAGAATGGACTGGTTGGATCTCCTTGCAGTATAAGGGACTCTCAAGAGTCTTCTCCAACACCACAGTTCAAAAGCATCGATTCTTCGGCGATCAGCTTTCTTCACAGTCCAACTCTCACATCCATACATGACCACGGGAAAAACCATTGCCTTGACTAGACGGACCTTGGTCGGCAAAGTAATGTCTCTGCTTTTTAATATACTATCAAGGTTGGTCATAACTTTCCTGCCAAGGAGCAAGCGTCTTTTAATTTCATGGCTGCAATCAGCATCTGCAGTGATTTTGGAGCCCAAAAAAACAAAGTCTGACACTGTTTCCATTGTTTTTCCATCTATTTCCCATGAAGTGATGGGACCAGATGCCATGATCTTTGTTTTCTGAATGTTGAGCTTCAAGCCAACCTTTTCACTCTCCTCTTTCATCTTTTTTGGGTGTTAGTTCTAAAAGGTCTTGTAGGTCTTCATAGAACCGATTAACTTCGGCTTCTTCAGCAGTACTGGTTGGGGCATAGGCCTGGATTACTGTAATATTGAATGGTTTGCCTTGGAAACGAACAGAAATCATCCTGTCATTTTTAAGATTGCATCCAAGTACTGCATTTCGGACTCTTTTGTTGACCATGATGGCTACTCCATTTCTTCTAAGGGATTCCTGCCCACAGTAGTAGATATAATGGTCATCCGAGTTAAATTCACCCATTCCAGTCCATTTTAATTCACTGATTCCTAGAATGTCGACGTTCACTCTTGCCATCTCCTGTTTGACCACATCCAATTTGCCTTGATTCATGGACCTAACATTCCAGGTTCCTATGCAATATGTCCTTTTCATTCTAGGGGACTGGAATGCAAAAGTAGGAAGTCAAGAAACACCTGGAGTAACTGGAAAATTTGGCCTTGGAGCACGGAATGAAGCAGGGCAAAGGCTAATAGAGTTTTGTCAAGAGAATGCACTGGTCATAGCAAACACCCTCTTCCAACAACACAAGAGAAGACTCTTCAAGAAAATTAGAGATTCCAAGGGAACTTTTCATGCAAAGATGGGCTCGATAAAGGACAGAAATGGTA
Source organism: Moschus berezovskii (assembly GCF_049115385.1). Classification (NCBI taxonomy): domain Eukaryota; kingdom Metazoa; phylum Chordata; class Mammalia; order Artiodactyla; family Moschidae; genus Moschus; species Moschus berezovskii. The sequence continues at coordinate 128,889,744 of NC_142461.1, read as the reverse complement.
TGGACCTAACAGAAGCAGAAGATATTAAGAAGAGGTGGCAGGAATACACAGAAGAACTGTACAAAAAAGATCTTCCCGACCAAGATAGTCACGATAATGTGATCACTGACCTAGAGCCAGACATCTTGGAATGTGAAGTCAAGTGGGCCTTAGAAAGCATCACTACGAACAAAGCTAGTGGAGGTGATGGAATTCCTTGACCTTACTTTGGGAGTAAGCAAGCATGTGCACACTCTTCAGGAGTGGAATATATGTTTCTTACACTCCTACCATAAGTTACACTCATTTTCATCCACGTAAGGGGTCTTGTTTATCCAGTGTTAGACTCCAGAGCTGGGTTGCCCAATATGTGGCTTGAATGGCTCACTTCTGATGGAGGATCTCTGAGGCTGTTTAATCTCTTAGGTCTTCTGTGCTCCCTCCAACATGATTGCTTCTCTTCCCTTCCCACCTGACTCTGTGGATATTTCTTAAAGATTTGGTTGTATAAGTGTCTTTCTGCCAGTCTCCAGTTGTTTTCAGTGAGAATCGCTCCAGTGTAGATGTACGTTTGATGTGTTCATGGGGGAGGTGAGTGCCATCTGCCACTCTGCCATCTTGTTCTCCTCCCAGTGGCAGGTTTAATAAGCAAGGAAACCTACCAGTTTTATCTTAGGTGGCCACAATATGTTAATTTCTACCCTTGCTTGCCAAATATTAAAAGTTTATAGAGAGTACTTAACTGAGTTCAGTCAGTTATACAGTCAGCGTGGTCTGGACACCACATCACCCTCTCGAGGCTGTGTCCTTTGGCAGCTTCTAGCTCAAGAGCAAGTAGAACACACATTCCAAGGACAGGAGTGGGGATGAGGAGCTTCTTATTGCCCAGGACCAGGTCACAGGTCAAATGGGCAGTCACGTCTTATTAGTAACCACCTCCAACAGTTTTATGTCCACTTAAGGTATTAAACATAGTTTTTAAACCTTCTGTACATAGTAACTAAAACCTGTCAATTGCTTGAATTGTTTGAATTTACCCCTTGTCAAATTTTTTCAATATTTTGTTTAAAATGGAATGCCAAGGTTATCATTTGAGCCACCAAGGGAAATTGAACCACTTAAAGTAATCTTAAGTGAAAAAAGTGAAGTCGCTCAGTCGTGTCTGACTCTTTGCGACCCCATTGACTGTAGCCTACCAGTCTTCTCCGTCCATGGGATTTCCCAGGCAAGAGTACTGGAGTGGGGTGCCATTGCCTTAATCTTAGGCTATCACAGAAAGAGTTTTTAAGCAGATAAAAAAAAAAAAAAAAGGAAAATACAACAGAGAGGAAAATTCACCTGCATTAAGGAAAAAGCAAACAAACAAGCAAAAGTCTTCAACCAGCCAAACCCTCCAACTCTAAAAGGAAGTCTTGGTAATTAGTATCTGAAGTAGCCAAGAATTCATTAGGGATTTCAGTTTTGATTGAGAAAATAGACTGCTTAAATGAAGCTATGAAATTAAATGTGGGACTTTCAGTTTCTGATAAGATGACACACTTATCAAGGCGTTGTCCTCCTCCCTTTCTCCTGCAGAGTCCAAAAGTCTGTTCTTTATATCTGTGTCTCTTTTGCTGTCTCACATACAGGGTCATTGTTGCTATCTTTCTAAATTCCATATATATGTGTTAATATACTGTATTGGTGTTTTTCTTTCTGAGTGACTTCACTCTAAAATAGGCTCCAGTTTCATCCACCTCATTAGAACTGACTCAAATGCCTTTTTATTTTTCAATAGCTTAGTAATATTCCATTGTGTATATATACCACAATTTTTTATCCATTTAACTTCCGATGGACATCTAAGTTACTTCCATGTCCTGGCTATTATAAACAGTGCTGCACTGAACATTGGGGTACATGTGTCTCTTTTAATCCTGGTTTCCTCGGTGTGTATGCCCAGCAGTGCAATTGCTTATACATATGGCATTTGTATTTCCAGTTTCTTAAGGAATCTCCACACTGTTCTCCATAGTGGCTGTACTAGTTTGCATTCCCACCAACAGTGTAAGAAGGTTCCCTTTTCTCCACACCTTCTCCAGCATTTATTATTTGTAGACTTTTTGATCGCAGTCATTCTGACTTGCATAAGACGATACCTCACCGTTGTTTTGATTTGCATTTCTCTGATAATGAGTGATGTTGAGCATCTTTTCATGTGTTTATTGGCCAGTTGTATGTCTTCTTTGGAAAAATGTCTGTTTAGTTCTTTGGCCCATTTTTTGATTGGGTTGCCCATTTTTCTTGTATTGAGCTGCATGAGCTGCTTGTATATTTTTGAGATTAGTTCTTTGTCAGTTGCTTCTTTTGTCATTCTGAAGGCTGCCTTTTCACCTTGCTTACAGTTTCCTTTACTATGCAGAAGCTTTTAAGTTTAATTAGGTGCCATTTGTTTATTTTTGCTTTTATTTCAATTCCTCTGGGATAGTGGATCTTGTTGTGATTTATGTCAGAGAGTTTTCTCCCTATGTTTTCCTCTAGGAGTTTTATAAGTTCTGGCCTTACATGTAGATCTTTATTCCATTTTTAATTTATTTTTGTGTATGGTGTTAGAAAGGGTTTTAGTTTCATTCTTTTACAGGTGGTCAACTAATTTTTAACCACTTATTAAAGATATTGTCTTTTCTCCATTGTATATTTTTGCTTCGTTTTTCACAGATAAGGTGTACATACATGCATGGACTTATCTCTGGGCTTTCTATTTTGTTCCATTGATGTATATTTCTGTCTTTGTGCCAGTGCCATATGTCTGATGACTGTAGCTTTGTAGTATAGTCTGAAGTCAGGCAGGTTGATTCCTCAAGTTCCTTTCTTCTTTCTCAAGATTGCTTTGGCTATTTGAGGTTTATTTATGTTTCCATACTGTAGGCAACAGGAAGAATAGAAGAAAACAGGCCACGGCAAGGGCCACAGAAGGAATTTATAATTATTGATAAAGTGGATGCTTTAAGGCATGAAACTCTTGGAACAAGACCAGAGGGAATAGTTCATAATCTTGAAAAAAAGATATGATCCTGGGGTTGGAAAGCCAACTCCAGACTGTTTTCCAACTGGCTTCTCAGAGTCACATGTTTTATATATCTGGAGGAAAATCTATAAATAAGAATATTAGTCTTAGTTACTGGTTTGTTATTGATTACTGTTTCTTGTTTACTCTGTGGTTAATGATCAGTTTTTTCTTTGGCCCTGAAGGCCACATGAGTTATAGATAAACTCCCTCCACACATATTCCTTTCTTCACAGCTGAGAGTGTAATAAAGCAGGCATGGATTCAGTTTCGGTACCTTCACCTAGGAGCAGTATTGGTCCCCTGATTCTTGCCTTTCACTGAACTCTTGTGTCTTGTTTCTCATTTTCTCGCCACATCATGCTTTCAGAAACCCTGCTTGTTGAGCCAGACTCAACACCATACAAATTGTGAAATTATTTGTTCTAGTTCTGTGAAAAATACCATTTGTTGCTTGATAGGGACTATTGAATCTATAGATTGCTTTGGGTAGTATATTCATTTTCACTATATTGATTCTTCTGATCCATGAACATGGGTATATTTCTCCATCTCTTTTTGTCATCTTTGATTTCTTTCAGCAGTGTTTTATAGTTTTCTATATATAGGTCTTTTGTTTCTTTAGGTAAATTTGTTCCTAAGCATTTTATTCTCTCCGTTGCAAAGGTGAATGAAATTGTTTCCTTAATTTCTCTTTCTGTTTCTCATTGTTAGTGTATAGGAATGCAAGGATTTCTGTGTATTAATTTTATATCATGCAACTTAAAAATATTCATTGATTAACTCTAGTAATTTCCTGGTGGTATCTTAAGGGTTTTCTATGTGGAGGATCATGTCATCTGCAAACAGTGAGAGTTTTACATTTTCTTTTCCAACATGAATTCCTTTTATTTGTTTTTCTTCTCTGATTGTTGTGGCTAGAGCTTCCCAAACTATGTTGAACAGTAGTGGTGAGAGTGGGCACCCTGGTCTTGTTCCTGACTTTAGGGGAAATGCTTTCAATTTTTCACAGTTGAGGATAATGTTTTCTGTCAGTTTATCATGTATGGTTTTTATTATGCTGAGGTATGTTCTTCTATGCATGCTTTCTGGAGAGTTTTGACCATAAATGGGAGCTGAATTTCATCAAAGGATTTCTCTGCATCTATTGAGATAATCATGTGGTCTTTATCTTTCAATATGTTAATATGGTGTATCACATTGATTGATTTGCAAATATTGAAGAATCCTTGCATCCCTGGGATAAAGCCCACTTTGTCATGATGTATGATCTTTTTAATATGTTGTTGGATTCTGTTGGCTAGAATTTTGTTGAGGATTTTTGAATCTATGTTCATCAGTGATATTTAGCTATAGTTTTTGTGGCATCTTTGTCTGGTTTTGGTATTAGGGTGATGGTGGCCTCATAGAATGAGTTTGGAAGTTTACCTTCCTCTGCAATTTTCTAGAAGAGTTTGAGTAGGATAGATCCTAGCTCTTCTATAGATTTTTGGTAGAATTCACCTGTGAAGTCATCTGGTCCTGGGCTTTTGTTGGAAAATTTTTTATTACAGTTTCTATTTCCATGCTTGTGATGGGTCTGTTAAGATTTTCTATTTCTTCTTCATTCAGTTTTGGAAAGTTCTCCTTTCCTAAGAATCCATCCATTTCTTCCAAGTTGTCCATTTTTATTATCATATAGTTGCTGATAGTAGTCTCTTGTGATCCTTGTATTTCTTTGTTGTCTGTTGTGATTTCTTCATTTTAATTTCCAATTTTGTGGATTTGATTCTTCACCCTTTTTTCCTTGATGAGTCTGGCTAATGGTTTGTCTATTACATTTATTTTTTCAGAGAACCAGTTTTAGTTTTGTTGATTTTTGCTGTAGTCTCTTTTGTTTCTTTTTCATTCATTTCTGCTCTGATTTTTGTATCTTTCCTTCTACTAACTTTGGTGTTCTTCATTTCTTCTTTTTCCAGTTGCTTTAGGTGTAAAGTTAGGTTATCTATTTGATTTTTCTCTTGTTTCTTGAGGTAAGCTTGTATTGCTATGAACCTTCCCCTTAGCACTGCTTTTACTGAATCCCATAGGTTTTTTGTTGTTGTGTTTTCATTTTCATTTGTTTCTATGCATATTTTGATTTCTTTTTTAATTTCTTCTGTGATCGTTGATTATTCAGAAGTGTGTTGTTTAGCCTCCATATGTTTGTATTTTTAATAGTCTTTTTGCTGTAGTTGACATCTAATCTTACCTCATTGTGATCAGAAAAGTTGCTTGAAATGATTTCAATTTTTTTTAATTTACCAAGGCTAGATTTATGGTCCAGGATATGATCTATACTGGAGAATCTTCCATGTACACTTGAGACAAAGCTGAAATTCATTGTTTGGGGGTGAAATGTCCTATAGATATCAATTAGGTCTAACTGGTCCATTCACTAGCTATGCAGCGCAGGAGTGGTTAGTGGCGGTTTTTCCAGTAATCATGTATGAATTTGAGAGTTGGACTATAAACAAAGCTGAGCACTGAAGAATTGATGCTTTTGAACTGTGGTGTTGGAGAAGACTCTTGAGAGTCCCTTGGACTGCAAGGAGATCCAACCAGTCCATCCTAAAGTAGATCAGTCCTGGGTGTTCATTGGAAGGACTGATGTTGAAGCTGAAACTCCAATACTTTGGCCACCTGATGCAAAAACTGACTCATTTGAAATGATGCTGATGCTGGAAAAAATTGAAAGCAAGAGGATAAGGGAGCGACAGAGGATGAGATGTTTGGATCACATCACCGACTCAATGGACACGAGTTTGGGTAGGCTCTGGGAGTTGGTGATGGTCAGGCTGGCCTGGCATGCTGCAGTTCATAGGGTCACAAAGAGTCGGACATGACTGAGCCACTGAACTGAACTGAATTGAACTGGTCCACTGTATCATTTAAAGGTTGCCTTTCCTTGCTGATTTTCTGTTTATTTGACCTGTTTGGGTTTCCCTGGTGGCTCAGAGGGTAAAGCGTCTGCCTGCAATGCAGGAGACCCAGGTTCGATCCCTGGACTGGGAAGATCCCTTGGAGAAGGAAATGGCAACCCACTCCAATACTCTTGCCTGGAAAATCCCATTGACAAAGCAGCCTGGTGGGCTACAGTCCATGGGATCGCAAAGAGTCAGACACAACTGAGAGATGTCACTTTCTTTCTTTCTTTCCATAGGTGTGAGTTGGGTAGTAAAGTCTCCCATAATTATTGTGTTACTGTTAATTCCCCCTTTCATACTTGTTAGCATTTGCCTTACGTATTGAGATTCTCCTAATTTTGGTGTATATACATTTATAATTGTTTTGTCTTTTTCTTGGATTGCTCCTTTGATCATTACGTAGTGTCCTTCTTTGTCTTTTTTCAAGGTCTTTATTTCAAAGTCTATTTTATCTGTTATGAAGTATTGTTACTTCTGCTATTTTTGGGTCTCCTTTTGCATGAAATATCTGTTTCCAGCCCTTCACTTTCAATCTGTATATGTCCCTTTTTTTTGAAGTGGGTCTCTTGTAGATAGCATATATAGGGGTCTTGTTTTTGTATCCATTCAGCCAGTCTTTGTTTTTTGGTTGGGGCATTCAACGCATTATCAATTATTGATAAGCACGATTCCATTGCCATTTACTTGGTTGTTTTGGATTTGGTTTTATAAAACTTTTCTGTGTTTCCTATATAGAGAAGATCCTCTAGCATTTTTTGAAGAGCTGGTTTCATGGTGCTGAATTCTTTCAGCTTTTGCTTGTCTGTAAAGCTTTTGATTTCTCCTTCATTATCTGGATGAGATCCTTGATGGGTATAGTAATCTGGGTTGTAGGTTTTTCTTTTTCATCACTTTAAATATGTCTTGCATTCCCTTTTGGTCTAAAGAGTTTCTATTGAAAGATCAGCTGTTATCCTCATGGGGATCCCATTGTGATTTTTGTTTTGCTTTGTTTCTGTTTTGTGTTTTTTGTTGCTTTTCCCTTGCTGCTTTTAATATTTGATCTTTGTTATTTGAATAATATGTGTCTTGCTTTGGGCTTATCATGTTTGGGAATCTGGGTTTCTTGGACTTGGGTGGCTATATCCTTCCCCATTTTAGGGAAGTTTTCAACTATTATATCCCCAAGTATTTTCTCATTCCCTTTTTGTCTTCTTCTTCTGGGACACTTATGCTTTGAATGTTGTGATGTTTAACATTGTCCCAAAGGTCTCTGAAGTTGTCCTATTTTCTTTTAATTCTTTTTTTCTTTTTTCCTCTTTGCTTCATGTATTGCCACCATTCCATCTTCCACATCACATACTCTCTCTTCTGCCTCAGTTATTCTACTGTTTATTGCCCTCAGAGTGCTTTTGATCTCAGTTATTGCATTATTCATTATTGATTGACTCTTCTTTATTTCTTCTAGGTCCTTGTTAAACATTTCTTGCTTTCTCAATCCTTGTCTCTAGTCTATTTATCTATAACTCCATTTTGTTTTCAAGATTTTGCATCATCTTTACTATCATTATTCTGAATTCTTTTTCAGGTAGATTCCCTGTCTCCTCCTCTTTTGTTTGGTTTGGTGGGCATTTATCATGTTCCTTTACCTGCTGAGTATTTCTCTGCCTTTTCATTTTGTTTATATTGCTGTGTTTGGGGTGCTGTTTCTGTAGGCTGGAAGTTCATGGTTCCTCTTTATTGTGGAGCCTGCTCCCTGTGGGTGCAGTTGGAATAGTGGCTTGTCAAGGTTTCCTGGTTAGGGGAGCTTGCACTGTGTTCTGGTGGGTGAAGTTGGATCTCTTCTTTTTGAAGTGCAATGAAGTGTCCAGTAGTGAGTTTTGGGGTGTCTGTGGGTTTGGCATGGCTTTGGGCAGCCTGTCTTTTAATGCTCAAGGTTGTGTTCCTGCTTTGGTGGAGAATTAACGTGGTATGTCTTGCACTGAAACTTGTTGACTCTTGGGTAGAGCTTGGTTTCAGTGTAGGTATGGAGACTTTTGGGTAAGTTCTTGTCTATTAATGTTCCCTGGAATCAGGAGTTCTCTGATGTTCTCAAGTTTTGGAGTTAAGCCTCCTGCCTCTGGCTTTCAGTCTTTCTCTTACAGTAGCCTCAAGGCTCTCTAGCCATACAGGACAGATGAAAAAACAACTACATTAATGGTGAAACGATTCTCCACAGCGAGGGACACGCAGAAAGGTTCACAGAGTTACATAGAGAAGAGAAGAGGGAAGAGGGAGATAGAAGTGACCAGGAGAGAAGAGGGGGAATCAAAAGGGGAGAGAGCAATCTATAGTTCGCTAAGTGTTCTCCATAGTCTGGAACACCCAGAGAGGTTCAAAGAGTTACATAGAGAAGACAAGAGGGAGGAAGGAGATAGAGGTGACCAGGAGGAGAAGTGTGGGAGTAAAAAGGGGAGAGAGCAATCAAGCCAGTAATCACATCCCTAAGTGAAAATGGATACTGAAGATTAGGTTCTTAAAGGTACAAAATTGATAATGAATATCAAAAAGTAAAGATTAAAAATCTAGAATAGAGGTTAGACTCTCAAAAATACAATATAAAAAAATCAATCACAAAAATTAAAATATATATATGAAATTTGCTTTAAAAATAGGGTCTTTTTGGTAAGGTAATAGTAAGTTCTAAAAATGAAAAGTAAAGGAGTAATAAAGAACTTAAACAAATTAAGACATGATAATAGTAAAAATATATCTTGGGATTTCTCTGGAGCTATTGTGGGAGTGTGGGGTCAGTTCAGTTTCAGATAGTTCCTTGTTCCAGCTTGTACTTTTTCTCAGGGTCTATAGGTCCCCTCCAATGCTTAGTCAGTAGTAACTACAGGGTTTTAATCTGTTGCACCTGTCACTTCCAGAGCGGTTCCCTCTTTGTTTATTTTGGCTCCCTCTGTTTGCAAGTCTCTTCAATGTCTAACTTTCACCCTGACACAAGGGGATGAAGGTGGTCACTTATTTAGGCTCACTTGTTCAGTTGTGTTGTGGGGAGGGATGGACACTGCAAACAAATATTGCTGGCATGTGTGGGGAGTGTTTGCAGTGTATGGACCACACTGAGTCTGCCTCAGCTCAAGGTGCTGTGTGCTTCCTGGGTCTACATTGCTGAGGCTCCAGGGTACTCTGCAAGGGCACTGTCTGAATTGGGCCCTGTATTTCCCAGGTCTAAGCCGCTCAGGTTCTCAGGTACTCTACAAGGGCACAGACTTGGTTGGGTGTGCATGGCACCCTTTATTGGTCCAAGCTGCTCAGGCAACAATGTGCTTGATGAGCATACTGTCCCAGGTGGACTGTGTGCCCTAATCACCTCCCTGGTCCCTGCTGCTCTGTTTCCTGGGTGCACTGTGAGAACACTGTCTCAGGTGTGCTGTGTGTATCCTCTGGGGAGCTGATCTCAGGGTGCGACCCTCCTGGCAGATATCACCCATCCAGGATTCCGGGAAGACGTGGTTGGCAACTGGGAACCTGCTCACAGTTTGGTGGAGGATGCCATCTCTGGGGCCAAGATTGCAGCAGTCCCTTCCCTTCTAGCTCTGGCTGTCGCATGCCTGCCTCTCTGCCTTCAGTAGGGAGGGACCTGAACACAGCCAGCTAGCTTTCTTTTGGTATGCACTCAGTCCTTTGTTTTGTGAGCAGGCCAGGTTGTGCATTAGAGCCTTTCACAGGAAAGTTCTCTCTTTTTTTTTTTTTTCTCTCTGGCTATCCCACAGTTTGGGTTGCTATCTCAGGTTAGCTCCCTCAGATTGTTCTCAGGGCATTCAGGCCCAGTCCTTACTCTAAGCACTGATTGTACAGCCCACACCTCCCTGTCCCGCCCCTGCTCACTGGTGGTGGACATGAGTGTCTGGGCTATTTCTCTGCTAGCAGTTTTGGTTAGGCACATATTCTGTGATTTTTTTTTTTTTCTTCTCCCAGTTATGTTGCCCTCTGAGATTCCAAGACTCCCCACAGACCCGCCTGTGACAGGGTTTCCTACTGTGTGGAAACTTCTCCTTCATGACTCCCTCCCCAGGACAGGTCTTCATCCCAAACTCTTTTGTCTTTCTTTTTGTGTTTTGTATTTTGTCCTACCTCCTTTCGAAGCAAATGGGCTGCCTTTCTGAGTGCCTGGTGTCCTCCGCCAGCGTTCTGAAGTTGTTTTGTGGAAGTTGCTCAGCATTCAGATGATCTTTTGATGAATTTGTGGTGGAGAAAGTGGTCTCCCCGTCCTATCCCTCTGCCATCTTGGGACCACCCTCCCTGAAAGTATTCTGATTAGAGAAGAAACAAATCATGGAGAACATGAATTATGAATTATGGGAAGGATAAGTGAATGACTCTAAACAACCTAGACCTGATAGTGTGATAAGCAGTGACAGTAAGAAAGTAAATATCTGCACATTCTGAGCTACAAGCTTAAAGTAAAATAATGTTAGAGAATGAGCAGAGAAAAGTGATAGGAGATATATCTGTATGTTTTGGATGAAATATAGCATTGCTAAATTTAAGAAATGAATAAGTAAAAATAACTTAATGGATTGTGTTAGGAATAATCAGATTGAAAAAATAAAAATGGAATTTTTCAAGCTAGTAAAATTTGATGTATTTGGTATATATAATTGAAAACCAAAAGAAAAATGTGATTTTGGTTAGATGTTAAGAAAACATTTTCCTATTCTTCATAAAAATTTAACTTGACTTTCTCACTTTTCCCCCTATAAACCTGCTGAAATTGGAGTGTTAGCTAAGCAGCATTACTTATGATAAAATTAACTTCTGATTAGTAAATTGAAACTGAGCTTGGGAAAACTGTAAATATCAAGAGGTAGCCTGAACTTTGTGTTTTCCTGATGTTGGCCCTCATGCCTTCTTAAGAGGTATTCTTCTGGACTTGTTACAAGAGATAACAGCTCTTGCATGGCTTGAGATTTCCAAACTAAATGAATCCATAACCAGAAGTGTGATCCTGGTCTCCTTACACCTGAAGAGGCTTGAGGGCTCAGAGAATATCTCCTGGATAGCTATATAAATGATGCAAAGACCATTCCTAATGTTGTGGAAAATCTGATACTTTTTGATGGCAAGCTGTTTTCTCTTACCCTATATACATTAAAGTAACTCTGATGTTTAATGTGACCTTTTTAGTCTCATGAACTTGAATGTTTGGTTAATACTGAAAAGACTCCCTAGTAAGCACTGTAATGGTAAACAGAAAATAGATAATAAAATTAAAACAATATAATGTTAATTAGAAAATGCTTTTAAATAAGTTACATTATTGATCAAATTCAAATTATCTGATTTGATGTAAAATTTAATAACACATATTATATTGCAGATATATAGAAAATGAAAAGGCATGATTATTTAGAAAATTTCAAGGATGGGAAATAAATACCATAAAAATTGGACCAGAACTTCTCAGGCAGTTCAGTGGTTCCAAGGCAAGGGGTGCAGTTTCGATACCTGGTGGGGGAACTAAAATCCTATATGCCACAAATTCCCCTAAATTCTACTGCTATAAGTTTGAGTTAGAGCCAAAAAACTACATTGTAAACAAGCATTTAAGGTAATAGTGTTGCTGTCAGTCTACCAAAACCAGTTTTGAACCTCAACTATGAAAAGTTATGTGAAATACTCCTTGAAATAAAAAAAAAAAGATTGTTTAGTAATTGTTACCCACACTAGTTTATGTGATCATTTTTCTTGTCTGATAATTTTTGTTAATATTATTGAACTATAGACTTAGTCTATTAGTGAATAGTATAATGTATTCATTATACAACAGCTGCTTATTCACTATCTTAGGTTTTATAGTACATAGATCCATGCAGATATTATACTGAGTTTATCCTTGCTATCTAAATATATATTGTTATCATTATAACCAGTACATTTCTAAGCTTTGAAAACAAATATTTATTGAGTACATACTAAGTTCCAGATAATCTTTTAGTCATTGGAACTTATCAGTGGCCAACTCAAAAAAAATTTTTGCCTTTCTCAAGTTCAATGATGAGAGACAGATAATTTGCAATAAATATAATAAACAATCTAATGTGTTATAAGGTGATAAGTGTTGTGGAAGAAACTAAACAATAGAATAGGAAGAAAGCTGACAAGCTTGTGTAGTGAGATATTGCAGAATACGGTATTAAATATAGTGGTAAGAACAGAATTTATTGAGAAACTCCTTGAAAAATGTAAGGGATTTCTATGCAGATATCTGCATAGAATGGTTGGAGTGTTGCAGACAGAGGACAGAGCTAAAGAAAAGCTGCAAATGTAGTACTGTACCTGGTATACTCAGAGGCAATGTGGAGGGAATAGAGAACATCAAGAGGTGATATATCCTGGAACTGAGAAGAGGATGCTATAAAATGACATCACACATATTTTGGGTTTTATTTAAGTGAAATGGGGACTGAAGTGGCATATTTTTAAATGATTTTCTATTAAACACATACTGGGGTAGGGGAGGGTGTTGTACCAGGAAGAACTTTAGGAAGCTATTTTTGTTTTTCAAGTGAGAAATTGTAGTGACTGAACTAGATTATAGTTGTGAAGTTGGAAAGAAGGGGAGGAGTCTGGATATATGTTCAAGGAAAGTCAGTGGATATCCTGATTATTTAATATAAGGTGTAAGAGAAAAATAAAGGGGTTAAGGAAACATTAAGGTTTCTGGCCAAAGCTATTGGAAAGAATGGAATTGCCATTAACTTTAAGGCAAGCACTCAAAGGCGGGTCTGGCTCAGTCTCTGTGGGGTCGCTGGGTCCTAGTACACACAAGGTTTTGTTTGAGCCCTATGAGTGCCTCTGGTGTGTACAGGGTTTGATTCTAAATGCAATTTTGCCCCTCTTACCATCTTCCTGGGGCTTCTCCTTTACCCTTGGATGCAGGATACCTTTTTTTGGATATGATCCAACATTCTTCTGTCGGTTGTTCAACTGCAAGTTGCAATTTTGGAGTTCTTGCAGAAGATGAGCACACATCCTTCTACTCTGCCATCTTGCTCAGTCTTTTCATGTTTGACAACACTGACTTTGAGTGTTTGAGTGTCTCCTGTGGAGGCACAAGCCAGCAGTGACCTGCCACAGGAGCAGGGACTCAGGGTGCAATAGAGCTGGGTCACACAGTGTGTGGCATAAGACCTCTTGCAGAAAGTCACCATTAACCTAATCATAGAGCTGCCAAGTACATGACCCACAAACTGCAGAACAATTATACCAAATAAATTCTCACACTATTAAGAAAGCTTGATGACCCAAACATATTTCCCAACCTGGGGATCTGGCAAAGGAACTGACAACCCCAAGGAATTTGACTTTGGAGGCCAGTAGGATTTGATTACAGAACTTACACAGGACTGGGTAAACATTCTCTTGGAGAACACAAACAAAACCTTGTGCCCACCAGGACCCAGGAGAAAGGAGCAGTGACCCCACAAGAGACTGAGCCAGACTTGCCTGTGAGTATACAGGAGTCTCCAGCGGAGGTGTGGGATGACAGTGGCCTGCTGCAGGGTCAGGGGCACTGAATACAACAGTGCCTGCACAAGTCCTTTTGAAGGAGTCACCATTATCTTCATTACCTCTACCATAGTTTGGCCTTAGGTCAAAAAACAGGGAGGGAACACAGCATAAAATTGTATTAAGCAGAAACAGAAAATTGTATTACAGATTTACTGCACATGGCCCCACCCCTCAAAACAAGACCCAGTTTCCCTCACTGTAAGTCTCTCCCATCAGGAAGCTTCCATAAACCTCTTAACCTTATTCCTCAGAGGGCAGACGGAATGAAAACCACAGTCGCAGAAAACTAATCAGACTGATCACATGGACCACAGCCTTGTCTAACTCAATGAAACTATGAGCAATTCCATGTAGGGCCACCCAAGATGGACAGATCATAGTGGAGAAGGGAATAGCAAACCACTTCAGTATCCTTGCCTTGAGAACCTCATGAACAGTATGAAGAGGCAAAAAGATATGACACTGAAACATGAACTCCCCAAGTAGGTAGTAGTCCAATATGCTACTGGAGCAGAGTGGAGAAATAATTCCAGAAAGAATGAAGAGATGGAGCCAAAGCAAAAACAATGCCCAGTTGTGGATGTGACTTTTGATGGAAGTAAAGCCTGATGCTGATAAGAGCAATATTGCGTAGGAAACTGAAATGTTAGGTCTATGAATCAAGGTATATTGGAAGTGGTCAAACAGGAGATGGCAAGAGTGAACATTGACATTTTAAGAATCAATGAACTAAAATGGACCAGAATGGGCAAGTTTAATTCAGATGACCATCATATCTACAACTGTGGGCAAGAATCCCTTAGAAAAAATGGAGTAGCACTCATAATCAAAAAAAAAGAGTCTGGAATGCAGTACTTGGGTGCAGTCTCAAAAATGACAGAATGATCTGTTTGTTTCCAAGGCAAACCATTCAATATCACAGTAATGCAAGTCTATGCCCAACCACTAATGCCAAATAAACTGAAATTGAATGGTTTATATGAAGACTTACAAGGCCTTCTAGAAATAACACCAAAAAATGATGTCCTTTTCATCATAGGGGACTAGAATGCAAAAGTAGGGAGTCAAGAGATGCCTGGAGTTACAGGCAAATTTGGCCTTTAGTACAAAATGAAGTAGGGCAAAGGCTAACTGAGTTTGGCCAAGAGAATGCACTGGTCATAGCAAATGCCCTCTTCCAACAACACAAGAGATGACTCTACACATAGACATCACCAGATGGTCAATACTGAAATCAGATTGATTGTATTCTTTGCAGCTGAAGATGAAGAAACTCTATACAGTCAGCAAAAACAAGACCAGGAGCTGACTGTGGCTCAGGTCGTGAACTGCTTAATGCCAAATTCAGACTTACATTGAAGAAAGTAAGGAAACCCACTAGACCATGCAGCTATGACCAAAATCAAATCCCTTATGAATATATAGTGGAAGTTAGAAATATATTTAAGGGATTAGATCTGATAGACACAGTGCCTGAAGAATTATGAATGGAGATTCATGGCATTGTACAGGTGGCAGTGATCAAGACAATCCCCATGAAAAAGAAATGCAAAAAGTCAAAATGGTTGTCTGAGGAGGCCTTATAATAGCTGAGAAAAGAAGAAAAGTAAAAGGCAAAGGAGAAAAGGAAATATATACCCATCTGAATTCAGAGTTCCACAGAATAGCAAGGAGAGATAAGAAAGCCTTCCTAAGTGATCAATGCAAAGAAATAGAGGAAGACAATAGATTTGGAAAGAGTAGAGATCTCTTCCAGAGAAGGCAATGGCAAGCCACTCCAGTACTCTTGCCTAGAAAATCCTGTGGATGGAGGAGCCTGGTAGGCTGTAGTCCGTGGGGTCGCTATGGGTCGGACACGACTGAGAGACTTCACTTTCACTTTTCACTTTCACACATTGGAGAAGGAAATGGCAACCCACTCCAGTGTTCTTGGCTGGCGAATCCCAGGGACGGGGGAGCCTGGTGGGCTTCCGTCTATGGGGTCACACAGAGTCGGACACAACTGAAGTGACTTAGTAGCAGCAGCAGAGATATCTTCCAGAAAATTAGAGATACCAAGGGAACATTTCATGCAAAGATGGTCACAATAAAGGACCAAAACCGTATGGACCTAAGAAAAGGTGGCAAGAATACAAAAAGGAACTATACCAAAAAGATCTTAATGACACAGGTAAACACAATGGTGTGATCTCTCACCTTAAGCCTGACATCCTGGAATGCGAAGTCAAGTGGACTTTAGAAAGTATCACTATGAACAAAGCTAGTGGAAGTGATAGAATTCCAGTTGAGCTCTTTGAAATCTTAAAAGATGATGCTATGAAAGTGCTACACTCAATATGTCGGCAAATTTGGAAAACTCAGCAGTGGCCACAGGACTGGAAAAGGACAGTTTTTATTCCAATCCCAAATAAAGAAAATGCTTAAAAATGTTCAAACTACCACACAATTGTGCTCATCTCATGCTAGCAAAGTAATGCCCCAAATTCTCCAAGCCAGGATTCAACGATATGTGAACCAAAAGCTTCCAGATGTACAAGCTGAATTTAGAAAAGGCAGAGGAACCAGAGATCAAATTGACGACATCACTGGATCACAGAAAAAGCAAGTAAGTGCCAGAAAAATATCTACTTCTGCTTTACTGACACGCCAAATCCTTTGACTATGTGGATCACAACAAACTGTGGAAAATTCTTAAAGTGATGGGTATACCAGACCACCTTACTTGCCTCCTCAGAAATCTGCATGCATGTCAAAAAGTAACAATTAGAACTGGGCATGGAACAAATTGGGAAATGTGTCCGTCAAGTCTGTGTATTGTCACCCTGCTTATTTAACTTATATGCAGAATACATCTTGTGAAATGCCGGGCTGTATGAAGTACAAGCTGGATACAAGTTTTCTAGAAGAAATATCAATAACATCAGATATGCAGATGACACACCCTTATGGCAGAAAGCAAAGAACTATAGAACCTTTTGATGAAAGTGAAAGAGGAGAGTGACAAAATTGGCTTAAAACTCAACATTCAAAAAATGATCATGTCATCCAAACCCATCACTTCATGGCAAATAGGTAGAGAAGCAATTGAAATAGTGAGAGTTTATTTTCTTGAAATTTAATTTCAGCCATGAAATTAAAAGACCCTTGCTCCTTGAAAGAAAAGCTATGACCAACCTAGACAGCATATTAAAAAGCAGAGACATTACTTTGCTGTCAAAGTTCCATCTAGTCAAAGCTATGGTTTTTTCAGTACTCATGTATGGAAGTGAGAGTTGGAGTATAAAGAGAGCTGAGTGCAGAAGTACTGATGCTTTTGAAATGTGGTGTTGGAGAAGACTCTTGAGAGTCCCTTGGACTGCCCAGTCCATCCTAAAGGAAATCAGTCCTGAATATTCATTGGAAGGAGTGATGCTGAAGCTAAAATTCCAATACTTTGACTGCCTGATGTGAAGAACTGACTCTTGGAAAAGACTCTGATGCCTGGAAAGATTAAAGGCAGGAGGAGAAGGGCACGACAGAGGATGAGATGGTTGGATGGTATCACTGACTCAATGGACATGTATTTGAGCAAACACTGAGAGTTGGTGATGTACAGGAAAGTCTGGCATGCTGTAGTCCATGGGGTCACAAAGAGTTGAAGACGACTGAGCAGCTGAACTGAGCTGTACTTAATGGAAAACACTGAGGGAAGATTAATGTTTTGAAATACTGTGTTTGGTTTGTCTAATAAACATCCACACACAAATGTAGAGTAGTCACTTTGCAATGTAAATCAGAATTAGTAATATTGTTGTTGGTGGTGGTTTAGTCCCTGTGTTGTGTCCGACTTTTGCAACCCCATGGACTCTACTCTGCCAGATTCCTCTGTCCATGGACTTATCAAGCATGCATACTGGAGTGGTTGTCGTTTCCTTCTCCAGGGGATCTTCCTGACCCAAGAATCGAATCCAAGTCTCCTGCATTGCAGGTAGATTCTTTTCCAACTGAGCTACAATGGAATCCCAAGTTTTAGTTGCTCAGTTTTGTCCAACTCTGTGACCCCATTGACTGTAACCTGCCAGGCTCCTCTGTCCATGGGATTTCCCAGGCAAAAATACTGGAATGGGTTTATATTGGGGCCAGTTAATAATGTTGCAGAAAATATCTGAATTCTATAGCTTTGAAATACACGCCCCAATTATAGTTTCAGGAACTATTGTAGCAAGGTTACATTTTTACCTTGTGCCTTCTGAGTTTGAATATTCATTCTTTTGATTTATGCATTTCAGATAGCTGGTAATAAGTTATTACTTTTGTTCTAGTTCCTTCTGATTCCTAGCTCTAAGTTCACATTATATTTCCATTTTTACGTCTAATTTATTAATTTTTAAAATGTCCTACCAGAGAAAAGTTTAGAAACACATGCAAAGTTCAGAGTAAATTTTAGATGGAAAACAGAGTTACATAAATATTCCAGTTGCATATCTGAGTTTTATATCGGAAAATAAGATGCAAATATGTGAATCATACCCTTGTGATTTTAAAAGAAATTAAACCAAAATAAAAAAGAAGGAAAGCACACTTTAACTTTCTATCATTTTGAGTTATTAGAAAGAATACAATAAAATTAATATTGTTTCTGGTAAACTGTTTTCCTTAATCAGGTAATTTAAAAATGAATTTAAATATAAACTAATGTTAAGAAGTTATAATAAAATATGCCCTACCTGTCTACATTAGAAAACATAAATCATGCAGGCAGAGCTGAAAATTTCTATTAAGGAATAGCGAATCTTTGAGTAAAGATCAAATGTTATTAGAAGAAGAATATGTTTGTTTTTCTATCTTTGGAGGAAGGAGAGATAGATAATTTAAATACTAATAAAATTTGGCCCTATTATAACTCTTTACTAGCATTCATATTTCTACAGTTTATTTAATAAACTGTATATGTAGAATACATATATATATATTTATGTATATATATAAATATAGATATAAAACCACCACCTAATACTTTAATTTACAATTTTGTGTTCGTTTCAGGTGTACAGCAAAGTTATATATGCATCTTCTTTTTCAGATTCTTTCCCATTGTAGGTTAGTATAGGCTATTGAATATAATTCCCTGTGCTATAGAGTAGATCTTTGTTGTTTATTTTATATATAGTAGAGAATCCCAGGGACGGGGGAGCCTGGTGGGCTTACGTCTATGGGGTCACACAGAGTCGGACACGACTGAAGTGACTTAGCAGCAGCAGCAGCAGCAGTGTGTATCTATTAATCCATAACTCCTAATTTATTCTTCCAGGTACTTTTTATATAGAATTTGAAGAATAACTAACCTACATTACATATATATTGAATCATTGTTGCATTTTTTTTTTTTTTTTTTAGTTTAAACCACTTTTTGTGCCATCTGTCTTACTTGTGGCTGCAATATTGATGTGGTATCATCTGAATCCCAGGGACGGGGGAGACTGGTGGGCTGCAGTCCATGGGGTCGCTAGGGGTCAGACACTACTGAGCGACTTCACTTTCACTTTTCACTTTCACACATTGGAGAAGGAAATGCCAACCCACTCCAGCGTTCTTGCCTGGAGAATCCCAGGGACAGGGGAGCCTGGTGGGCTTCCATCTATGGGGTCGCACAGAGTCGGACACGACTGAAGCGACTTAGCAGCAGCAGCAGCAGCATCATCTGAACAGTTTCCTCCACAAACACACAAGCAGACACAAACGCACACACACACACAAAAAAAAAAAAAAACAGTAATAGAGACAGTGGAATCAATATCAGGTGTTTTTGAGATTTGTCTTAGGATGTGAGAGTTGGACCTTAAAGAAGGCTGAGGCCCAAAGAATTGATGCTTTCAAATTGGAGTGCTGGAGAATACTCTTGAGAGTCCCTTGGACAGCAAGAAGATCAATCCAGGCAATCCTAAAGGAAATCAACCCTGAATATTCATCAGAAGAACTGATACTGAAGCTGAAGCTCCAGTACTTTGGCCACCCAATGCGAAGAACTGACTCACTGAAAAAGTCCCTGATGCTGGGAAATATTGAGGGCAGGAGAAGGGGGAGACAGAGGATGAGATGCTTGGATGGCATCACCAACTCAGTGGACATGAGTTTGAGCAAACCCCGGGAGACAGTGAAGGACAGGGAAGTCTGGCACACTGCAGTTCATGGGATCCCAAAGAGCAGGACACAACTGAGAGACTGAACAACAACAAATTTCCTCATAAAACAGCTGGGAATCCTTTTTTTCAGAGGTGACTGAAGTACTTACAACCATGCTGATAATTTTTAGTGGTTGAATAGACTGTCTCAATAGTTCATCAACATTTCTGTTTCTTTATTAGAGGCATTCCTGATGAAAAAGATGAAAAATACACAGTAAACCAAATTTAAAGTGGGAGTAAGGTTAAGATTTCAGAAAAATATGAGAGTCAAATGGATGCCCGTTCTGGATTTGCACCAAATCATGAAAGAATCCATTGATTAAAAACCATACAATGAATTATTCATATTGCATTCAGTAAGTTCATATTGGTTCATAAATAGAAATTCATGTTGGTTGATAAATAGTTGATTCTAAAATGTAATTGTATGTGTATCCATTTTACTATTTTATTTTGCTGGTTAAGAAACTCAATCAAGCCAGCAGGTAGTAAAATGGGCTTTGAAGAGATATTTAGAAAAATATCTTTACGTAGATATTTTCAGTAAATATATGTTCATTCTCTAATATCTGCTCTATGTGGATTTCAAGTATTGTGACAGATTAAATTATAATGAAAATATCAGAAGACTAATTTAGAATTTTATTTCTATGATATCTGCCATAATCAAAATGAAATCAAACTTCAGTTTTGCTGTCTCTATTGTTAAAAATGTATAAATTTATGCATCTTAATATAGCAGTTAAGAATCCCTGTGGGAATTTAATTTTGATCTTTTATGGAAGCAGTAAAATCAATGTATTTTGAAAACTTTAAAATTATCTATGATTGATCAAACACACTAAATTCATAACAAATGTCTTCCTCCCAGTAGTCAAAGGCTTTTTACAAAAAACCTTGCTGTTACTCAAATAAAGAAAATTGTAGTGAAAGTTGCTAGTAGAATGCAATGAGCACAGAAAGAGGGAAAATATTTATCAATAACACAGGGAGTGATAAAGCAAGGACATGAAAAGGTCAGTAAAAGTGTGAAATTAAAGATTTCACTAGGAAGCTTACTTCATGTACACACTGCTATATTTAAAATGAATAACCACCAGGGACTTACTGTATGGCACATGGAGCTCTGCTTAATGTTATGTGGCAGCCTGCTTGGGAGGGGATTTTGAGGGAGAAGGAACACATGTATATATATGGCTGAGTCCCTTCCTTTGTTCTGAAGGTATTGCAACATTGTTAATTTGCTATGAAACTGAAAGTGTTAGTTACTAAGTCATGTCTGACGCTTTGCAATGGCAAAGCTTCTCTATGGGATTCTCCAAGCAAGAATACTGGAGTGGGTTATCATTTCCTTCTCCAGGAGATCTGACCAACCCAGTCATTGAACCCGGGTCTCTTGCATTGCAGGCAGATTTTTTACTATCTGACCCAAAGTGCTTTGAACAGCTATATCCCAATATAAAATAAAAAGTTTAAATTGAGAGAGAGATGCTACCCAATATATCTTTCAGAGGGTTTAACTTGGTCTGAATACCCAGTTAATCTGGCTTAGAGGAAGTGAGGATGGAGGTGGGGGAGTGTAGATGGGTGGCAAGGAGGAAGTGGGGGAAAGACCTGGAATTAGTGCGTATTTGGGTGCTTATGTGTTTTTTGAGGATCCATTCTTCCATATTTTTCATTACCTCCCCAAAAAGAAGACCAAGAACATTGTTCTAAAGATGTTTATATGTGAAGATATATTTATATACATTTTCAGAAACTACCAGCATATATTCCCAGATCTACAATGTATTATTTGCATCATAAAAGCATTTTAAATATTTAATATTAAAATAAAACTCAGAAACTTGGAAATTTAGGTCTATTTCAAAATGATTCATTTTGAGAAGTTCAGTTTTCAGTGAACTTTTTGTTTTTAAATTTTAAAATTTATTTTTTCATATTAATAATGTATTATTTCTAATTATATGCCATCATAGCTTCACAAATGCTTTATTTTATCATGCCCTTTTATATTTTAGAGATTCCTCATCTTCTTTTAATTCTGAGATTATTAGTTAAGGGTCATTAAATTTTTATTGGGTTTTATTTATTTATACATTGAAGTTTGGTATAGTTGTCTTTTTGTCCATATGCCAATATCAAGTTATTTTTTCACCTCTTCCACATAATTATTCCATTAGTTAAATGCCTATAATTTGAAATATATTTATTTTATTATTAAAATAATATACAATCATAAACAATATTCAATAGTATAGAAAAGGACACATTTCTTGGGTTTTATGCTTAAGCCTTTTTCACCTGACTTTTACTCTCTTCCTTTTTTCCCCTTATATGATTGTTGTAAGAACATTTTTTCTTGGTTTACATTTTATTTTTTTCTCAAGTTGAAGGCCTTGTTGAAATGTCTGGTCCATAACTATCCATTTAAATTTTACAGTGAGGGACAAAAGGGTATGGGAAGGCCTAATCAATTAATGACTTTCACTGCAGAGTGATCAAGTAGATGATAAAGGTATTTTGATGGAGAATCCTATTGTCAATAAGTATAGATCCTTTATCTTAGGCCAGTCAGTTTCTGCAGAGAAAAATCCTGCAAACTTCTAGTGGGAGTACATAGTGTAGCTCTCCTTTTTGGACTAAGATAGAAAAGGGAGATTATGGGCAAGGACGATGGGGTTTTTAATCTAAAATTCAGCACCCTGACCACTATTGTATTCAAAGTTTTTAAGTCCAGGATATGTTTGATTTAGAAGCTCTGAAAAAAAAAAAAATTGAACTCATGACAGAGTTAGAAAATAGTAGTATTTGTCTACCAGGATTTGAGAAAATGCATCCAGGGGTATAACTGTTCTTTATATAGACCTTAAACTCACATAGAACTCTTTTTCTTCATAATTCAATTCTTATTAACATCTCAGAATTACTGAAATATGTTAACCATCATCATGACATTTCAGGTATAGTGGTAAACTACCATGTTCCAAATTTTATCAGATCCATATCAGACACATTTAATGAGCAGCAAGTACTTAGAAAATGGGCTTTTTTCCTATTTGAGATGCCATGTAAACATCACAGGAAAAAGGCCTACATTAAACTCATATTTGTCTATATCACACTTTGGAGGCTGTGACTTATTTGATTTTTTTGTTAGAGAGTATTTAGCCTATTCTTCTTCAAAGAGCTAGAATGGGGAAAACAATTCACAAATTGCAGTGATTGTACCAGATGGCATTGCACTTTTAGAAATCTCAGTCTATCCCTCATTAGTTATAATCCCCATTGTGTAAGTCTACAAGCATACAAACTGCAAACTTGGAAAGCTTACCAGTGGCCTTCTTTCTTGGTGGATCCTAAACTACAGTCTTTCTCCTCAGTATCACGAGAGTGACAAAAACTGTTCTGCTATTCAGTGTCTTTTTCTCGACTTGTTAACCTCTTGCTCTGCTTAATAAGAAGTCAGCAAAAGCGTCAAGGGAAAAACTGCTATGTGCCATGCTTACTTCTATTCACCTCCATTTTCTCAGAGATCAGACCTCTTTCCTTTTCAAGTTCTTGATCTCTTATGTCCTGGTTCCTTAACATTGACAATTACCTGGCCTATTTATTTTCTTACCATTTTAGTGAAATCTGCTGCCAGAATTTCCTAAATAGAAAAGTTGGACATAGAAAATTAGGTTTGCCCAGAAAAAGTCCTCTTCTCATGATCTTGGCCCTTCAAGCCCTGATGCATTTGTAGTTCTCTGATTCTTTTAAACTAAAAATTTTAGGTAATAAATATTAAAAAATATATTATTGCTGTTCTTGGTCTGAGCATGGCCCTGCTTAGATATTCCATCATATATTGAAATTAGGGTAAATGGTTGGCTGAAGAAAAAATGTTTCTGAGCAAAGAGAGTTTTGAAGAGTGCAAGTCTGAGTGGAATGTCCTCAAGCGGGGGCGAGGGGGTGGGGTGAAAGAAAGCATGACATGGGAGAAAAGAAAATAAATTCATGTCAGAGTCATCACAACTAGGTGTTCCTTGAACTATGCTGCCCATTCATCTCATGTGCTGCAGAGAAATTTGGGAAGACTACAGTTAGGAGACAAAGGACTATCTACCCCTTGTTTTCTCACCTATTGAGAAGTAAAGTGGGCTGGGTTATGGATGCATTACAGGACATTTGCCACTTGAAGTAGCATACAACACTTATGCACAGGTCTCTTGATTTATTACAAATGATACTTCCTCAGAATTTTTTGGCCTACATGATCATATCAAGTCCTTTTTCCTTAGCTTTTCTGTTGTTTCCCAATGTTTCCATGTGCTGTGCTTAGTCATCAGTCATGTCTGACTCTTTGTGACCCTTTGGACTGTACCTTACAAGGCTCGTCTGTCTATGGGATTTTCCAGGCAAGAATACTGGAGTGGGTTGCCATTTTCTTCTCCAGGGGATCTTCCTGACTCTGCTATTGAACCCGTGTCTCCTATATCTGCTGCACTGCAAACAAAAATTTATCTGCAACAAGAATAAAGATTATTGTTATTGCTTCTATATCTCTTCCATGACCAGAGCTCTCCTGACATGCTGGGGTTGCTATGGTTCTAAAATTTAACTGAAACTTATTACTTTCCATGAGTTTGGGTATTAAAAATACTTTGAATATTTTGTATGGGTTGAGAAATGTGTTACAAGTAGTTTGACTCAATTGGGGCAAATATCAAGTATGATTGTTATAGTCTCCTTGTTTTCAAAAATATGCCTTCATTGGGATACTTCATGCTTCTATTTAGGAATTTCTTATCCAATCAGTTTAAAAGAAAGAAATCTTGAAAGTGTTTCTGGTTCAGGCGGTATTCTGGCCTTGTGTTTGTACGTCATCAAGCATAATACCTCTATATTGGTAAAAACATTACAGGCTAAACTGCTATACCAAAACTTTATAAATCTCTATCAAGCTAGTATAAAGCATGATTAATTCTTACATTTCAGCTGAGGAATATTGAGGAACTGAATGCAGACATACTGATAGGCTGTTCTGT
Source organism: Moschus berezovskii (assembly GCF_049115385.1). Classification (NCBI taxonomy): domain Eukaryota; kingdom Metazoa; phylum Chordata; class Mammalia; order Artiodactyla; family Moschidae; genus Moschus; species Moschus berezovskii. The sequence continues at coordinate 128,865,038 of NC_142461.1, read as the reverse complement.
TCCCATGGTCACCCAAATACCCAGGTTACTTCAATTTTCTTGGTCTGCCATCTGCTAGGTTACATATCTGCTCTGTCATCTGTATGTGAAGTGAAGTGAAGCCGCTCAGTCGTGTCTGACTTTTTGCGACCCCGTGGACTGTAGCCCACCAGGCTTCTCTGTCCATGGGATTCTCCAGGCAAGAATACTGGAGTGGGTTAACATCTCCTTCTCCAGGGAATCTTCCCGACCCAGGGATCGAACCAGGGTCTCCTGCATTGGAGGCAGACGCTTTAACTCTGAGCCACCAGGGAAGCCCTGTATAGTCAATGAGAATTAGAATCTGTCTCACTGCTGCTGCTAAGTCACTTCAGTCGTGTCCGACTCTGTGCGACCCCATAGACGGCAGCCCACCAGGCTCCCCAATCCCTGGGATTCTCCAGGCAAGAACACTGGAGTGGGCTGCCATTTCCTTCTCCATGTGTGAAAGTGAAAAGTGAAAGTGAAGTTGCTCAGTCATGTCTGACTTGTAGCGACCCCATGGACTGCAGCCTACCAGGCTCCTCCGTCCATGGGATTTTCTAGGCAAGAGTACTGGAGTGGCTTGCCATTGCCTTCTCACTAGCAGTCCTATATTGCAGCTTTGTGAAATTATAAATGAAAAATAAATAGTAAAGGGAATATTCATCTAATCATTTTACAGGCAAATTGTGCTTCTGTTTCATTGGTTAAAATTTAGTTAAGAACCAAATGAATCTGTGAGGTGAGCTGGGAAATATAATCTCGAGGTGGATGGCATGGGCTTGGTGAAAACTTAGGGAGTTCTATTCCTAAACAATAGAGGGAAAGACTTTCTATTGGAAGATAATTTGCCATATTTGACCCCACATTCATCAGGAATTCTTTATTTTCTTATGGTAATTAAGTGCTATAAAGATTGTAAAGGACCACTATATTTTTTTCTTAATTTTTGCAACCAAGAACTATTTCAAAGGGTTTGGAATTTTAATTATTTTCAGTAACTTCTGATTCTTACATGGTGGCAATGGTGCTGGCTGATAATTTTGGTTTTGTGGTAAAATTATAGCATTTCTCTCTAATATGGGTCTAAGGCAAATCTGACCAAGAACTGGATGGGATTCTGGATCATAATCCTGGGTCACAAAAAACAGGAAAACTGAAGGGTTAAGCTATACAAATTATTGAAAGAATATCATGGGAATTTAGGTCCCACCAAATCCAAGGTTCAAATGTACACTAAGGTTTGGTCAGCTCTGCTATGAGTACTGGGTAGTGGATAAGATGATTAAGACACACATTGTGTGCTTACTTGTGAATTTAGTGGAAGAGTCAGATACTAATTAGATTACTGTTAAATAGATATATTATTGGAAAAGAACACACTGAAAGAAAATAAAAGAGTTTATATGAGGAAATAATAAAGGAAGTTAACTTGGACTAGAAGATCTGGGAAGGAATCCTTCTGTAAAATTCACTTCATGGTAATAAAGCTAGCCCAGGCAGCTTGTTTTATTCTGTGTGTGGAAGAAAATAGTTGTGGTTTATCAGAAATGCATTTCCTTTTCTTCGTGGCGACCATGCCAGACAGTATCCTCTGATCTCCTTGCAATTAGGCATACCACTGTGACTCATTCCAGCCAATCAGATGTGAGCAAAAATTCTGTGTGCAGTTTTGGCTGATATTGTTAAGAGACAATGTGCTACTTCTTTATTAACTCTTATCTTTTTACTGGCTAAATACAGTGGCAATGAGGCCATAAGAGATAATTGGGCAATACCGTAGAAGGAATGCAGGTTCATATTTTCATATAAATAACAAGAATCTTCTACCATGTTTTACATTTTGCAAAGCTTCTACAGCTAGCTTTACTCTAAGCAATACACTATATACCCATAGTCTTTCTAAGTGATAACTCATATTGGTACAAGCACTAGATTTGATGCAGAAGTAGCTCATCCATTAAATGGCCAAAAGCTGTGATTTGGTTGGGAAAAAAAAAAAAAGAACTTGAGTAATTTAATTTTATTCCTGGGTAGGGCCAGTTTCATAAGTATGTGACCCTTATAGTCCTCACTTAGAAATACTCCTTCCCTGGTTCAATATTCTGCTTTTTGAAATTGTTAATAACTTTTGAAGATGGGGCCCCTTGCTTTCAATTTTCACTGGCCCTTTCAAATTATAGAGCTGGCCATGCCACTGAAATTGAGTAAATGAACATCCTGCAATGTCACAGGAATTTAAGACATAGAGAAAAAAGGAATGTTGAGAAAACATTTGAGAAATGTTGAGAAAAAGGGAAGTTAACTCAAAAGTCAGTTAGGTGAGATGGGAAACAGAATAATGTAAAACTGAATGGCCATGAAAGATACAAGTTAAGAAGTGGCAAGCATCTTGAATAAATTTAGTTTCTGCTGTCCCTGTGGCCTGGATTCTCAGTTACTTGTTTTCAGTAACTGCTTTATTTCATCAGAAAATTGGACTAATTTTTATAATCAAAAGAGCTTGATAATACATATATCAGGCTATCTTACATATTAATTTCCCACCCTGCTAAATCATACTTGATGCTAGGAAATGTCATGACTGGAAATTTGGAAGACCTCAGTTTTAGATCCATAACCCCAAAGTGAATATCATCATATTTTGGCTACCAGTGGAACTGTGCATTGTTAGAGCTACAATCAGATCTAGGAATTTAATGGCTTAAGGTAGAGTGATAAAGATGATCCTGGTTGAACTTGTATAGGCTTTGAATAAAACAGATTTTTAACTCAGATTTGAAGTCTAGGTACTTCATTACATAAAAGAGTGAAACATTTTAGTATGTGAAAGTATGTTAATTGCTTATTACTTTAGCTCAGTATTCTTAAATTTCCACTGGTCGTTATAACTTATTCATGATATTTCTGTATTTACGGTGTCATCCCTAGTAGTTACTGTGAGAATTCACTCACCCACCTCCTGATGCCTTGCTCCTCCATTGAAATTATCTGCAGCTTAAGTTTCATCTGCCATAAGAAAATTGCCAGCAGAAAAACGTTCCTAGAAATGTCATTTAGTTATTTGGCCCATTTTTTGACACAATGGAGTATTACTCAGCAATTAAAAACAATACATTTGAATCAGTTCTAATGAGGTGGATGAAACTGGAGCCTATGATAAACAGTGAAGTAAGCCAGAAAGAAAAATACCAATACAGTATACTAACAGATATATATGGAATTTAGAAAGATGATAATGACAACCCTGTATACGAGACAGCGAAAGAGACACAGATGTATAGAACAGTCTTTTGGACTCTGTGGGAGAGGGAGAAGGTAAGATGATTTGGGAGAATGGCATTGAAGCATGTATATTATTATATGTGAAACAAATTGCCAGTCCAGGATTGATGCATGATATAGGATGCTCGGGGCTGGTTCACTGGGATGACCCAGAGGGATGGGATGAGGATGGAGGTGGGAGAGAGGTTCAAGATGGGGAACACATGTACACCCGGGGCAGATTCATGTCAATGTATGGCAAAACCAATACAATAATGTAAAGTAATTAGCCTCCAATTAAAATAAATAAATAATAAGTTACAAAGACAAAACATAGGTGAGGTTCAGAATTCTAGAGATTTGATGATATGAAAATGAAAAGATTCATCTAATCTTATAACTTATATATGAACATTTTAGTTTCCTTGGTCAGAAATATGTTTTTGTTAGCACATAAATATTAAGGAAGAGTGGGAAATCAATAATAATGGTTTAAAAAAATCCATCCGCTGCAGAAATCCTGTTTGAGATTAAACACAAATAAAGGCTGAAAGTTTTGAGCAAAAAAAAAAAAAAAAAAAGAAATGTCATTTATATGCCAAGATATGACTCCTATATTTTTCTAGGTTATATCAAAATAATATTTTATTACTTTAAATATAGAAAAATAAAGATTTAAAGAAGAATAAAATATTTAGATACATATTTAGGGTCAACTGTGTATACTCATTAGTGTTGTGATTTTAAGAGTGGAGATACTCTGACTCAGTTCTCTTTTGTGAAATATCTTCATTAATCTTTTCTTGCTAATACTTGTCGAGAATCTGGCTTTGTCTCCTCAATTTTTGCCTTTTTTATTTGTTTGTTTGATTATTGGCAAGAAGATTTTGATGGCAACACTTTCACATATTTATTTTGTACTTCTGTTGAAGGTAATCTGCTTTTTGTATTTGTAGTTATATATTTTACATATTCAGACCTTTGAATTCCCAAACAAAGCTAAGGCAAAATCCATGCCTAATTAATATCATGGAACATCTTTGATTTTAAATTTATGCATAGGAACCCTCTGACTTATTTTTAGGAAATCTCATGAACTTCCTGACACCTGTTCATTTTCTCCTTGATCGTATTCTTAATATCAGTATAATTCAAACCAAAAAGTTCTAACCCAGTTTGCTTAATCAACTTCAGCCTCTTTGTTCTTTCCATTGCTCAATGTTATAACATTTACCAATCTGGCTTATTGTTCATTAATTAGTACAGGGATATTTCCACCTCAGAAATCTCACACTCTCTGTTCCCTCTGTCTGGGACTTGTCTTTGACTGCTTTCACTCCAGATCTATGCGCAAATGTCTTGGTTCTGAAGCTTTCTCTACCTTCCCTACCTAAAATATTTTCTACCCCCTTCAGTCAGTCAGTTCAGTCACTCAGTCATGTCTGACTCTTTAAAACCCCATGAATCACAGCATGCCAGGCCTCCCTGTCCATCACCAACTCCCGGAGTTCACTCAAATTCATGTCCACAGAGTCAGTGATGCCATCCAGCCATCTCATTCTCTGTCGTCCCCTTCTCCTCCTGCCCCCAACATTTCCCAGCATCGGAGTCTTTTCCAGTGAGTCAACTCGTTGCATGAGGTGGCCAAAGTATTGGAGTTTCAGCTTTAGCATGAGTCCTTCCAATGAACACCCAGAATTGATCTCCTTTAGAATGGACTGGTTGGATCTCCTTGCAGTCCAAGGGACTCTCAAGAGTCTTCTCCAGCACCACAGTTCAAAAGCATCAATTCTTCGGTGATCAGCTTTCTTCACAGTCCAACTCTCATATTCATACATGACCACGGGAAAAACCATAGCCTTGACTAGACGGACCTTTGTTGGCAAAGTAATGTCTCTAAGTGGAAATATAAAAAGAGTTGGGTTTTCTTCAAAGAAGTATAATTTCTAAGAGTGAATATTTATCCTACTTAAAGATATCAGAGAATCTCTTTATTGCAATTTGCAGGAAGTATTTGGACCTTGATACTTGGAACTTTCCAAGTTGTGTTTCCTTCATATAAGTCATGCATCATGAGTAAAGCAAGTTCTAAATAGAATGTACCTGAAAGAAAGGAAGGAAGAAATGAAAAGAAAGGTGGAAAGGAAGGGTGATAATATAAATCAGAATTATGTAAATCATAATTCAATTTTTGTAGGTAGGACTTTCTTTTTTAATTGGACTTGCAGCAGCACCAGATTCAGAGTTCAAGATCTGTGTTTTAATAGACTTATTAATGTCCATCCCACACAGGTGGAGATACTGCCTTAATGGAATATACCATCCATAACCTTGAAATGTAAGAAAGCTTATTTAGAGTCTTGTCACAAAAGTGTCTCTTCATTTTCTAGACCCAAACATTACTCCTTTTATCAAGTACAGAAAACAATTTTAAGAATATCAGGAGACAATAATACAGAAAAAAATTTCTTCAGTCCTTTCATTCTAACCCAAATAATTTTGAATAATAATAAAATATAACCTTCACTGATTTTCAAATCATTTTGAACTATTTCATATACTTTTTCAAATAGTGGCAGTATACAAAGCTCAATTCCTCACAAATGAGAAAGAATATTTACATGGCAAATATCCAAAGTATGCTATAGTATTAAATTAAAAAAAAATTGAAATCATTTCAAGCATCTTTTCTGATTACAGTGAAGTAAGGTTAGATGTCAACTACAGGGAAAAAAAAACTATAAAAATACAAACATATGGAGACTAAACAACATACTTCTGAATAACCAATGAATCACAGAAGAAATAAAAAAAGAAATCAAAATATGCATAGAAAAAAATGAAAATGAAAATACAACAACCCAAAACTTATGGGATTCAGTAAAGCAGTGCTAAGGAGAAGGTTCATATCAATACAAATTTACCTCAAGAAACAAGAGAAAAATCAAATAAATAACCTAACTTTATGCCAACAAAGGTCCGTCTAGTCAAGGCTATGGTTTTTCCCGTGGTCATGTATGGATGTGAGAGTTGGACTGTGAGGAAATCTGATCGCCGAAGAATTGATGCTTTTGAACTGTGGTGTTGTAGAAGACTCTTGAGAGTCCCTTGTACCACAAGGAGATCCAACCAGTCCATTCTAAGGGAGATCAATTCTGGGTGTTCATTGGAAGGACTCATGCTAAAGCTGAAACTCCAATACTTTGGCCACCTCATGCGACGAATTGACTCACTGGAAAAGACTCTGATGCTGGGAAAGGTTGGGGGCAGGAGGAGAAGGGGTCGACAGAGAATGAGATGGCTGGATGGCATCACTGACTCGATGGACATGAGTTTGAGTGAACTCCGGGAGTTGGTGATGGACAGGGAAGCCTGGCGTGCTGTGATTCATGGGGTCGCGGAGAGTCGGACAGGACTGAGCGACTGAACTGAACTGAACTGAACTTTACACCTAAAGTAATAAAAACAGAAGAAATGAAGAACCCCAGGGTTAGTAGAAGGAAAGAAATCATAAAAATTAGAGCAGAAATGAATGAAAAAGAAACAAAAGAGACTACAGCAAAAATGAATGAAACTAAAAGCTGGTTCTTTGAGAAGATAAATAAAATAGACAAACCATTAGCCAGACTCATCAAGAAAAAAAGGGAGAAGAATCAAATCAACAAAATTTGAAATGAAAATGGAGAAATCACAACAGACGACACAGAATACAAAGGATCATAAGACTACTATCAGCAACTATATGACAATAAAATGGACAACTTGGAAGAAATGGATGAATTCTTAGAAAAGTAGAACTTTCCAAAACTCAATGAAGAAGAAATAGAAAATCTTAACAGACCCATCACAAGCATGGAAATCGAAACTGTAATAAAAAATCTTCCAACAAACAAAAGCCTAGGACCAGATGACTTCACAGGTGAATTCTACCAAAAATCTACAGAAGAGCTAGGACCTACCCTACTCATACTCTTCCAGGCAATTGCAGAGGAAGGTAAACTTCCAAACTAATTCTATGAGGCCACCATCACCCTAATACCAAAACCAGACAAAGATGCCATAAACAAAGAAAATTACAGCCCTATATCACTGATGAACATAGATGCAAAAATCCTCAACAAAATTTTAGCCAACAGAATCCAACAACATGTTATAAAGATCATACATCATGACAAAGTGGGCTTTATCCCAAGGATGAAAGGATTCTTCAGTATTTGCAAATCAATCAATGTGATATACCACATCGACAAATTGAAAGGTAAAAATCATGATTATCTCAATAGATGAAAAGAAAACAAAATTCAACATCCATTTATGATAAAAACCCTTCAGAAAGCAGGAATAGAAGGAACATACCTCATAGACCCACAGCAAACATCCTCAGTGGTGAAAAATTGAAAGCATTTCCCCTAAAGTCAGGAACAAGACAAGGGTGTCCACTCTCACCACTACTATTCAACATAATTTTGGAAGTTTTAGCAACAGGAATAAGAAAAGAAAAACAAATAACAGGAATCAAGATTGGAAAAGTAGCATTAAAACTCTCAATGTTTGCAGATGACATGTTCCTCTACATAGAAAACCCTAAAGATACCACCAGAAAATTACTAGAGTTAATCAACGAATATAGTAAAGTTGCAGGATGTAAAATTAATACACAGAAATCCCTTGCATCCCTATACACAAACAATGAAAAAGCAGAAAGGGAAATTAAGGAAACATTCCCATTCACCATTGTGATTAAAAGAATAAAATACTTAGGATTCAGTTCAGTTCAGTTCAGTCACTCAGTCGTGTCCGACTCTCCGCGACCCCATGAATCATAGCACGCCAGGCCTCCCTGTCCATCACCAACTCCCGGAGTTCACTCAAACTCATGTCCACAGAGTTGGTGATGCCATCCAACTATCTCATTCTCTGTCGTCCCCTTCTCCTCCCGCCCCCAACCTTTCCCAGCATCAGAGTCTTTTCCAGTGAGTCAACCCATCACATGAGGTGGCCAAAGTATTGGAGTTTCAGCTTTAGCATCAGTCCTTCCAATGAACACCCAGGATTGATCTCCCTTAGAATGGACTGGTTGGATCTCCTTGCAGTCCAAGGGACTCTCAAGAGTCTTCTCCAGCACCACAGTTCAAAAGCATCAGTTCTTCGGCGATCAGCTTTCTTCACAGTCCAACTCTCACATCCCTACATGACCACGGTTAAAACCATAGCCTTGACTAGACGGACCTTTGTTTGCAAAGTAATGTCTCTGCTTTTTAATATACTTAGGATTAAATCTGCCTAAAGAAGCAAAAGACCTGTATATAGAAAACTATAAAACGCTGGTGAAAGAAATCAAGATGACACAAATAGATGGAGAAATATACCATGTTCATGGATCAGAACAATCAATATAGTGAAAATGAGTGTACTACCCAAAGCAATCTGTAGATTCAGTGTAACCCCTATCAAGCTACCAATGGTATTTTTCACAGAACTAGAACAAATAATTTCACAATTTGTATGGAAATACAAAAAACCTCAAGTAGCCAAAGCAATCTTGAGAAAGAAGAATGAAACTGGAGGAAACAACCTGCTTGACTTCAGACTATGCTACAAAGCTACTGTCATCAAGACAGTATGGTACTGGCACAAAGACAGAAATATAGATCAATGGAACAAAATAGAAAGCCCAGAGATAAATCCACACACCTATGGACACCTTATCTTTGACAAAGGAGGCAAGAATATACAATGGAGAAAAGACAATCTCTTTAACAAGTGGGGCTGGGAAAACTGGTCAACCACCTGTAAAAGACTGAAACTAGAACTTTCTAACACTGTACACAAAAATAAATTAAAAGTGGATTAAATATCTAAATGTTAGGCCAGAAGCTATAAAACTCTTAGAGGAAAACAGGCAAAACACTCTCTTACATAAATCACAGCAGGATCCTCTATGACCCACCTCCCAGAGTAATAGAAATAAAAGCAAATATAAATGGGACCTAATTAAATTTAAAAGCTTTTGCACAATGAAGGAAACTATAAGCAAGATGAAAAGACAGCCTTCAGAATGGGAGAAAATAATAGCAAATGAAGCAACTGACAGTTAATCTCAAAAATATACAAGCAGCTAATGCAGCTCAATACCAGAAAAATAAATGACCCAACCAAAAAATGGGCCAAGGAACTAAATAGACCTTTCTCCGTAGAAAACATACAGATCGTTAACAAACACATGAAAAGATGCTTGACATCACTCATTATCAGAGAAATGAAAATCAAACCTACAATGAGGTACCATCTCATGCCGGTCAGAATGACTGCTATCCAAAAGTCTACAAACAATAAATGCTGGAGAGGATGCAGAGAAAAGGGAACCCTCTTACACTGTTGGTGGGAATGAAAACTAGTACAGCCACTATGGAGAACAGGGGAGATTCCTTTAAAAACTGGAAATAGAACTGCCATATGACTCAGCAAAACACTGCTGGTCATACACACTGAGGAAACCAGAACTGAAAGAGACACGTGTACCCTAAAGTTCATTGCAGCACTGTTCACAATAGCTAGGACGTGGAAGCAACCTAGATGTCCATCGACAGATGAATGGTTAAGAAAGCTATGGAACATATACACAATGGAATATTACTCAACTGTTAAAAAGAACACATTTGAATCAGTTCTAATGAGGTGGATAAAACGAGAGCCTGTTATATAGAGCGAAGTAAGTCAGAAAGAAAAGCACCAAAAGAGTATATTAACGCATATATATGGAATTTAGAAAGATGGTAACAATGATCCTGTATGCGAGACAGAAGTGACACAGATATAAAGAACAGACCTTTGGATTCTGTGGCAGAAGGTGAGGGTGGGATGATTTGAGAGAGTAGCATTGAAACATGTATATTACCATATGTGAAACAGATGACCAGTCCACGTTCAGTGCATGAAACAGGACACTCAAAGCTGGAGCACTGGGACAGCCCAGAGGGATGGGATGGGGAGGGAGGTGGGAGGGGGATTCAGGATAGGGGACATATGTACACCCATGGCTAATTCATGTCAATGTATGGCAAAAACCACAACAATATTGTAAAATTATTAGCCTCCAATTAAAATAAATAAATATTAAAAAAAAAAAACTCACCCCATACTCTTAAGGTAGGATTCTCAGTTCTCTTGAACACCCTTAGCAAATGGAAAAATTGCAAAATATCCATAAGTAAACTCATCTTATATATATGGTAAGAGACTTCCCTGTGTCCTTACTGTGTTGTTGTTGTGTTGTTTAATAAAAAAAAAATCACTAATCCTCTCGGTGACTTTGAAAGTGTTCAATTTTCACTATTATGCAGAGAATATTTTTCTTTTCATTTAAAATCAAATAGTGTACAGGTTTTGTGCTGCAGCTGTTGTGTGTAAACAACATTTGGTTTGGCATCATGAGACTTGCATTCAAATGACAACTGTCCATATTCCTGCTATGTGTGTGACCTTGGTCAAAATATATCATTCCTGTATCCATGATCTTCATTTCCTTCTTTCAGAAGATGAGTTAAACTTGCATCGAGTTAATGGGAAACATTAAGGCAATAAAGTATTTGGAAGCATGCAATACATTTTCTGTCTAATTGCAAATACTCAATAATAGTTCAAATGAATTATTTAGTTGTCTTTTGTCAACATTAAAATGCTGGTTTGCACTCTGAAATTCCTTTTTTTTTTTTTTTGCCATACTGCTTGGCTTGTTGGATTTGTGTTTCCTAGCCAGGAATTGAACTTGCACCCTTGGCCATGAAAGCAATGTTTTAACAACTGGACTGCCAGAGAATTCCATTATCTTTTTAAAGATTTCAGTTTAGTAATGAAAGCTTTCTTCAGTCAAACCATCTTTTATATCCTCAAAATATTTCCTTTAACTTTGCCCAAGGTCAACCAAATGTACAGAATATTTTAGCATATCATAATGAAAGAAGCCCAAACTTGAATAAGGAAAGATTGTATTCAGAAAGACTATGGTAATGGGAGAATGCTCTGACCAAATCTACAAACGTCTCAGATTAAAGAAAGAAGGGAATTCCTTTTTCTTATTGGGAGAAGCAAAACAATGTGAAAGAAAAGACTAGGTATGGAGAAGTAGGGTGAGCAGGTAGCATGGTCAAAGAACTGAACAAAAAAAAAAGTCTTCTTTGTGGTCATCTGATTTTCAGAAGGTGTCATTAACAGGATACTGATCTTCATTACAGTGCTTAAGCTCAAGTGTGGGACAAAGTTCAGGGGTCTAGTAAGAAGATAGAAGCCTGACTAAAGTTTGGTCAAGTCAAGTTTGCAGGTGTTTAAGGAGCATTTGGTCAAACAAAAAATAAGATGGAAAGCATTGAGCAATGTGTCTTTTTCATAATACTGAATGTCTTAGGAGTACTACAGAAGAATAGCATAGATTGTGTAGCTTAAGCAACAAAAGTTGATTTTTCACAGTACTGTGGCTGGAAGTCTAACGTTAGACTAATAGTGTGGTTGGTGAAGATCCCTTTCCTGGTTTGTATATGGCATCTTCTTGTGTCTTCACATGGTGGAGAAAGAGAATACTTCTCACTTGTGTCTTTTCATAAGGGCACTAACCTCATATTGAGGGTTTGACCCTCATGACCTAAATACTTCCCAGAATCTCTACCTCCTAGTATTCAGGGTTAGAATTTCAACATATGATGAGAGAATGTCAGTACACCCTTTGGCATATAGTTTTCTCATTTTGAAATGTCTAATATTGTGTAAAATATAAGAATTATTCAAATTAATAATCAAAAATAACTTAATTTCAAAATATTCTAATAATAAATTCAGTCATGTTAGATGTTATAATAAAAGGTATGGATATTTAAGAAACTGACAACATAAATGTGCCTTCCTTTGCTTCCTGCCCCAACCCTATTACAGTCATCTTCCACTCTTGGTTCAAGCACTTACTTATGCCAGTATATATAGGTCAAATCTAGGGGATGCAATTAAGAGAACCCCTGCAGGATTCTTTCCACAGAGTCTTAAGAGATCCTGGAGAAAAGGCTAGGATACCTACACAACTAGGATCAGAAAAGAGTAAATAAATCCTCCTTGGGAGAACCAAAGAGGTCTTAGACAGTTTGGAGGTGCCACAGGGATTCCTTTGGATGTGCTTCCCTCCCTGACCCTCAGAGGCATATATGTATAATAAACCTAGGTGTTGAATCAGAGCCTCTGTTAGTTATACTTTTTATAATTTATATTAACATTTAATAAACAGGTATGATAATGAATATTATTAATATGTTATATTGCAAATATAAACATAACGTTGTCCACTGAGTGGCAGACCACTTTAGCATTCTTGCCTTGAGAACCCCATGTACAGTATGAAAAGGCAAAAATATATGACACAGGAAGATGAGCTTCCCAGGTTGGTAGGTACCCAATATACTACTGGAGAAGAGTGGAGAGAGAGCTCCGAAGGAATGAAGAGGCTGAACCAAAGCAGAAGGTTGTGTCTGGTGGTGGAAGTAAAGTCCAGTGCTGTAAAGAACAATACTGAATTGGAAACTGGAATGTTAGGCCCATGAATCAAGGTAAATTGGAAGTGATCAGACAGGAGATGACTAAAAGTGTATATCGACATTTTAGAAATCAGGGAACTAAAATGAATGGGAGTGGGTGAATTTAATTCAGATGACCATTATATCTATTACTGTGGGCAAGAATCCCTTAGAAGGAATGAAATAGCCCTCAAAGTCAACAAAAAAGTCTGAAATGAAGTACTTGGGTGCAGTAACAAAAACTACAGAATGATCTCTGTTCGTTTTCAAGGCAAACCATTCAATATCACAGTAATCCAAGTCTATACCTCAATCACTAATGCTGAAGAAGCTGAAGTTGAATGGTTCTGTGAAGACCTACAAGACCTTCTAGAACTAACATCAGAAAAAGATGTCCTTTTCATCATAGGGGACTGGAATACAAAAGCAGGAAGTCAAGTTCATGGAGTAACAGGCAAGTTTGGCCTTGAGTACAGCCAAACAGGGCAAAGGCTAACAGTTTTGCCAAGATAATACACCAGCTATAGCAAAGACCCTGTTTCAACAACACAAGAGACAATTCTATACAGGGACGTCATCAGATGGTCAGTTCCGAAATGAGATTGATTATATTCTTTGCAGCCAAAGATGGAGACGCTCCATAAAGTCACCAAAAACAAGAACAGGACTCAACTATGGCTCGGATCATGAACTCCTTACTGTAAAATTCAGACTTAAATTGGAGAAAGTAAGGAAAAAATACCAGGCCATTCAAATATGACCTAAATCAAATCCCTTATGTTTATACAGTGGAAGTGGCAAACAGATTCAAGGGATTAGACCTGATAGAAAGTCTGAAGAACTATGGACAGAGGTTCATAACATTGTACCAGAAGCAATGATCAAAACCATCCCCAAGAAAAAGGAATTCACAATGTTTGTCTGATGAGGCCTTACAAATAGCTGAGAGAAGTAGAGAAGTAAAAGGCAAAGGAGAAAAGGAAAGATATGCCCATCTGAATGCAGAGTTCAAAGAAGAGTAAGAAGATATAAGAAAGCCTTAAGTGAACAATGAAGGGAATAGAGGAAAACGATTGAATGGGAAAGATCTCGTCAAGAAAATTAGAGATACCAAGGGAACATTTCACGCAAAATGGGCACAATAAAAGAAACAGTATAGACCTAACAGAAGCAGGAGACATTAAGAAGAGGTGGCAAGAATACACAGAAGAACTATACCAAAAATATCTTAATGACCTGGATAACCATAATGGTGTAATCAGTCACTTAGAGCCAGATATCCTGGAGTGTGAAGTCAAGTGGGTCTTAGGAAGCATTACTATAAACAAAACTAGTGGAGATGATGGAATTCTAGCTAAGCTATTTAAAATACTAAAAGATAATGCTGTGAAAGTGCTGCAGTCAATATGTCAGCAAATTTGGAAAACTCAGGAGTGACCACAGGCCTAGAAAAGGTCAGTGTTCGTTCCAGTCTCAAAGAAGGGCAAGGTCAAAGAATGTTCAAACTGCCACCCAGTTGCACTCATTTAACATGTTAGCAAGGTAATGCTCAAAATTCTTCAATCTAGGTTTCAACAGTATGTGAAGCAGGAACTTTAGATGTACAAGCTGGGTTTATAAAAGGCAGAAAAATCAGAGATCAAATTGCCAGCATCTGTTGGATTATAGAAAAAGCAAAGGAATTCAGAAAAACATCTACTTCTGCTTCATTGACTACTTGAAAGTCTTTGACTATGTGGATCACAGCAAACCGTGGAAAAGTCTTAAAAAGATAAGAATACCAGACCACCTTACCCTGTCTTTTGAGAAACCTGTATGCAGATCGAGAAACAACAGTTAGAACTGTACATGGAACAACAGACTGGCTCCAAATTGGGAAAGGGGTACATCAAGGTTATATATTGTCACCTTATTTAACTTATATGCAGATTGCATAATGCAAAATTCCAACAAACTGGAATCAAGATTGCAGGGAGAAATATCACTAACCTTAGATATGCAGATGAAAACACTCTCATGGCAGAAAGTGAAGAGGAACTAAAGTACCTCTTGATGAAGGTGGAAGAGTAGAATGAAAAAGCTGTCTTAAAAATCAACATTCAAAAAATGATCATGGCATCTGGTCCCATCACTTCATGGCAAATAGATGGAGAAACAGTAGAAACAGTGACAGATGTTATTTTCTGGGGCTCAAAAATCACTGCAGATGATGACTGCAACCATGAAATTAGGAGAGCCTTGCTCCTTGGAAGAAATGCTACGAATAACCTAGACAGCATATTAAAAAGCAGAGACAATACTTTGCTGACAAAGGTCTGTATAGTCAAAGCTATGGTTTTTTCAGTAGTCATGTACTGATGTGAGAGTTGGACCGTAAAGAAGGTTGAGCTCAGAAGCATTGTTGCTTTTCGAACTGTGGTGTTGGAGAAGACTATTGAGGATTCCTTAGACAGCAAGGAAATCAAACCAGTCAATCCTAAAGAAATCAACCCTGAATTTTCATTGGAAGGACTAATGCTGAAGCTGAATCTCCAATACTTTGTTTTTTATTTATTTAAAAAAATTTTTTTTTAAATTTTACAATATTATATTGGTTGGTTTTGTCATACATTGACATGAATCCGTACCGGGTGTACATGAGTTCCCCTTCCTGTACCCCTCTCCCACCTCCCTCCTCCCCTTTTCCTTCCTCTGGGTCATCCCCGTGCACCAGCCCCAAGCATCCTGTATCATGCGTCAAACCTGGACTGGTGATTCATTTCACATATGATAATATACATGTTTCAATGTCATTCTCCCAAATCATCCCACCCTCACCCTCTCCCACAGAGTCCCAAAGACAGTTCTATACACCTGTGTCTCTTTTGCTGTCTCGTATACAGGGTTATCATTTCCAGCTTTCTAAATTCCATATATATGCGTTAGTATACTGTATTGGTGTTTTTCTTTCTGGCTTACTTCACTCTTTATCATAGGATCCAGTTTCATCCACCTCATTAGAACTGATTCAAATGCATTCTTTTTAATGGCTGAGTAATACTCCATTGTGTATATGTACCAAAGCTTTCTTATCCATTCGTCTGCAGATGGTTTGATCATCTGATGGAAAGAACTGACTCATTGGAAAAGTTCCTGGTGCTAAGAAAGACTGAAGGCAGGAGAAGAAGGCGAGGACTGAGGATGAGATTGACGGATGGCATCACTGAATCAATGAGCATGAGTTTGAGGAAACTCTGGGATATGGTGAAGGACAGGGAAGCCTGTCATGCTACAAATTATGGGTTGCAAAGAATGGACTGAGTCATGATTGAGTGACTGAATAGCAATTGTGAATAATATTCCTAACTCGTCATTTGATATATATAAATTATCCTCTTTTCATTTGTATTTATGATTAGAATTTTTATTACAGTTTCCCTGCTTCAATTATATATAGGATGTTTTTATTCTAAAAATAGAAATTAGAATTATATACAGGAATTAAATTATTTCTTTATTTCAGATGAAGAGAATATTGTTTGTGCCCTTGTCTGGTGTACAACGTACAAACAGTGAAAACTATTAGATCCACATGGAGATCTTTTAAATGATAATAAACTAAATAAACTAAGATATTTTTATTTTAAATTATTTATTCAAGCGCTTTCATTTTAGCTGAGCTTTTAAGGAAGACCTTTCCCTTAAGATTAGTACTTATCTTTAGGTTGAATTTTGTATAAAAGTCGTCTTGCATTACATACAATACTGAAACTCTTCTTGCAGAAGTCAGCAATAACTGTCACACTGCCAGAGGCAATGGCCTGTTTTGTGTGTCTTTCATTTGTCTAACATCTGTGACACTGTTTGCTCATTCATCCTGCCCTTCATGGACATTTTTTCTATCTTGGGGTCTGTGAAACCCACCATATTAGAAATTACTTCTCAGTGTTTATAAGCTTATTTTTTAATCCTTTTCTTACCTAGATAACTCCTCTTACTTTGATAAGCCTTACACAGATGAATTCCTATAAATTTACTGTTGGTCTTGTTTTTCTACTCTTCTTTGAGACACTTTCAGTTCAGTTCAGTTGTTCAGTTGTGTCCTACTCTTTGCGACCCCAGGAATCACAGCACACCAGGCTTCCCTGTCCATCACCAACTCCTGGAGTTCACTCAAACTCATGTCCATCGAGTCGGTGATGCCATCCAGCCATCTCATTCTCTGTCGTCCCCTTCTCCCCCTGCCCCCAATCCCTCCCATCATCAGAGTCTTTTCCAGTGAGTCAACTCTTCGCATGAGGTGGCCAAAGTATTGGAGCTTCAGCTTTAGCATCAGTCCTTCCAATGAACACCCTTCTAAAGGACTGATCTCCTTTAGAATGGACTGGTTGGATCTCCTTGAAGTCCAAGGGACTCTCAAGAGTCTTCTCCAACACCATAGTTCAAAAGCATGAGACACTCTACCTACCTACATATTTTCTGGAGCTTTTATCAAAGTTTTATTCCAAAGAACTTTTGTTTTGGAAAACACAATTGACATTCACTTAGGATAAAAGGAGAGTGAGTGCCTTTTATGGAGACACAGGCACTCGAATATCATTAGATTTCTAATTGACAGAATGAACAGGAAACTGGGAGTGGTGGGAGAATAGAAGAAAGGAAAGAGAGAAAAAGAGTAGAATATAGTAAGGACAATATTGACTAGTTGAAGAATGCTCAAGGACAAAGTTGTGTAATGTTTTAATGATCATTTTAAGTTAACTCTCATCTCTTTATTCTCTCTTACCAAGTTACATAGCTGCACATTCAGGGTTAGGTCAGCAGTTTTTTGTTTTTTTTTTAATTTTGATTGTGTGTATCGATATAAAGAAAAGAACTGAGTCTGCATTTGTGTCATTGAAGAAAATAATACTTGCAAGTTGCTGAACCAAGAAATGAGCCATATCACCATGTAAAGGTTTCTCTCTTAGAAAGTTGCAGAAACTTGTAGAAACATTATTCTTTTTTTCATAAGCCTCCCTGCATATTTTTGCCTTAACACTAATCATTTTCCAGAACTTTATCACCTATCTATTGTCCCACTGGACTTCAAATACTTTAGCACAGAAGCCATGCCCTTTGGTACTAAAATAATAACCTACTTCTACTAGGAGCTTAAAAATGAGTGACTACAGCAATGAAGGACTTAATGTTGGCTGTCACAGGCATATTGGGCTTAAGGGAGAAATCAAGAAGTAGACCCAGAGCATTGACCTAGTTAAAGAATTGGATGTCATGAGGTGAGCCTTCAGTCCTAATTACCATGTTCAAGAAATTGTTAAAAACCCAATTTTCTGGCAGGCGATGGGATAAAGAGTTAAGAGTACTTCTTTTGGAGTTATTCAGACTTGTGTTTAAGCACTAGCTCTATCATTTACTTCCTGTAATTTGTTTTCACTTAGCTCTTCTGAATTAAAATTTAGTTCATGTTAATTCACAGAGTTACGGGGAGGATTAAATTGTTTAACACATGTAAATGAGTTAATGTTCAACTAAGGTAAATGTAATACCTTGAATATTTTTGCAGAAGTGAAGCAATATTACAGCAACTGTAGACAAATGTTGCTTACTCTGCAGTTTCACCTGGACCCAGCTGTGACACGATGCAGTCATGAGTTATGTCTGAAAAGGTTATTGCTGAAGAACTGGAATCAAATTTCATTTTTGTTTAAAGAACCCAGCTTTTGCTATTGAGGGCATGTAGCCAAATCAGATGGACAAGTGGGAATGGGTGTGGTTATTCTCAAGCCTGGGCTTGGTGAACGTGTGGATTATAGGAAGAGAGCAACCTTGGATTCAGCAGCAATACTCTAACATGCCTCCTCCCCAAGACTTCATGAAATCAACTATTCGTGAGGAAAAATAGACCAGGGAAAGCAACTTAATTCATTTTCTTAAAAATATTTACTTTGTATTAACCTACTTTCTAATTCACAGGAGATGGTGAAATGAAAAAAGTCTGAAGTGTGCCTGAAATGTAGTGTTTGATTATTGCACTATAAGAGGAAATATATCTGTAATTTATTTTGCAAAGCCCATTTCCTGTTACTTGCTACAGAGATTGCTGCCACATCTAATTGTGTTTGTGTAGTTCCTTAATTTGCATGAAAGAAGATAACATAAATGAAAAACTCAGGAGGAAAACTAATTCAGATTACTAGCCCAAGCAAGCTAATTTGTTATTCATTAAATGCTAATGAACTCATCACCAATGTTTTGTTTGCTTCACTCTGTTTGAGATTTGAAAGTTCTTTTAACATAGTTAAAGTCTACAATAAAGATATATGAAAGAAAAGCATTCCTTTTCTCTTGTGTCTGTTTGGTAGATGTGCAGTTATTTCTGGACTAGAAAAATCAAGTAAATCAATATGAAAAAGTTTGTTTTCTTTCTGTTTAAGAAAAAAAATTTACTAAAATTAAGCTATTTTACATGTATCCTTTCTTTAATTCCATAGCATCTAGACATTCTATATGTCAGTTTAGGGTCAACCCTACTTTAAAAAAAAAAAATCTGAAAGTGAAATGGACTGTGAGTGAAGTGAAACCTATTATATATATGTATATGTGTACATGTGTTTATATATATATATACACATATATAAAATTATGTAAACTATTTTTAACAGTTTTTTTTCCTGACTGTATTTTCTGTGACTGATTTCTATAAAATGAAGCAATTAGAAAGTGATGATGGCATATGTAATGAGGGTAGTTTTGTTGTTTGTTTTTTGACCTAGTGTTTGCATTAACTGTTGGATTATTCAATGGTGTACTAGACTATTATGTAGAATTACTGAATTTACTTACTTATGTCCTTAGTTTATTATAAATTCTTCTATATGCTTTATTGGCTATTCTGTTACAATATTCCATACAGTAAGTTCAAAATCAGAATTATATTTCAGTCATCACTTCTCATGTAACATTAAAATCATGGGTGTTTACCTATTTGTTAGCAATGCTCTTCTCATTTATATGAACTCTGACTCACAAGGAGATGTAATTAAGAAAAGGATAGAAATTATTACTTTGGCCACCTGATGTGAAGAACTGACTCATTTGAAAAGACCCTGATGCTGGGAAAGATTGAGGGCGGGAGGAGAAGGGGACAACAGAGGATGAGATGGTTGGATGGCATCACCGACTCAATGGACATGAGTGTGAGTAAAATCTGGGAGTTGGTGATGGACAGGGAGGCCTGGCATGCTGCAGTCCATGGGGTCGCAAAGAGTCGGACACTACTGAGCAACTGAACTGAACTGAACTAGCAATCAGACTTTCTCTTTTTTGTATAATGCATATAGTAAAGCCAGAAATCTACTAATATTCCATAAAGTAGGTAATCAAGGGCACTTACAACTTTTGGTGGGGACAGGTAAGTTTTAGTTTTTACTGGGGATCACTCAGATGTTTAATTAACCACTGATCTAAGATATGGTGTGGTTTTCTCATAGAGGGCTACCTATAAAACTTCTATGTTGGAGTCAATGACAGTATGTTGGGCCAGATTATTCTTTTTTAAAGCCTATTATCTTTCTATTATCCAGATATGAGCAACCTGTAGGGGTACTGAATGACCATAGAGAGAGAGGTGTTTCATTTCTTGCAATTTAGGGAATTTTTCAACAAAACTTCTTACAGCTGCTACAAATGCTAGCAATTTTAATTTTTTTATAGGCCACTTTTAAAGGCCTCAGTCCATTAACAGGTATAGAACTAGCTGTCCCATATAATTGAGAGCTAATCTTCTTTAAAAAAGTTATAATTTTGGGGAGTGGAGCAATGAGCAACATGAAAGAACATCTACAGGCTTTGGAGAAACAAGAGAAGGTTTGAAAAAGGACTCAGTTGCTTGTTCGCATCTTGATAATTTTAATATGTCTATACCTCTGTTTTTCCATCTGTGCAATTAGAATAATCATACTTTACATCATTAGTATACATACATATGCTTGCTTAAAAGTCCCTATGACATCCACCTGAACATTGTAGAGACTTACTTCACATTAGCTATAATTGAAAGTTTATAATCTGATCAACTTAATTTATCTATAGATTTCTTTATTGTCTACTTTAAACAAATGAGGTTAGAGCCCTGTCTATCATGTTTGTTATTGTTTTATAGCACCTAGAACAGAGCCTGTTGCACAATATCATTCAATAAGTATTTGTTAAATCAATGAATGACTTGCTTACAGTTCTTATATTGTTGATTTTATATCAATTCCAAAAGAGATTGGCAATTATAAAATGTTGTGTTTCTAAAGCTTCCCCTAGGATTATTTCTGTCTTAGAATATAAGCAACAAAGTGAATATTTTAAAAATGTAATTAAAAATATTTCCAGTCCACTTCTATTTTGGAGAAGGGAATGTCAGCCCACGCCAATATTCTTGCCTGGAGAATCCCATGGACAGAGGAGCCTGGTGGGTTTCAGTCCATGGGGTCACAAAGAGTTGGACATGACTGTGTGACTTCCACACTTCCACTTCTATCTATGTTTTTAGAAATATCTTAATAGTAAAACTAAGTTTTGGCATATTACTATAGTATGAGGCAATTTTGAAAGTGATTGGTAATTGGTGGCTTTTGAAAATATATTCTCAAGGACATATGTTTACTACCACTAGCTTATAAATAAATCCACTCATTCTAACTGCACTTTGATATACTGTTATTAAATGATATTGCAAGGTGAGTGCTATTTTAAAATGTATAAATGTCAGTGAACTTTCTGCAACTCAGAGGAAAAAAAAATAAAATATTTCTTGATCTCTTTGACCTTATGGGTAAAGTCTAAATTACTTTTTGGAAAAAAAAAAAAAAGCACTACTTGGAAAACAAGATTAAGAAATAAAGCAATAGGACTAATGTATTGTGGACCCTATCCCCTAATGAAATATCTGTGACAAGTTTAATCTTCCAATGATGAAGAAATTTATGATAAAAACTGATTTTATTGGTTTATTAGACAGTTCAACTTTATATGTGTGTCAAATTTAAGTGAATGCTTTCATTTCTCAATACAGCTTTATGAAGGGGCTGAAAGGTCATGTGTCTTTGCTTATGGTTGCTGCAGTGACACAGATGTCACCGACTTTTATGAGGTTAAAATTGCAATACCACTTTGTTAAGACATTAAAAATCCCTGTAAAATGAGTTTAAATGATTTTTATTTTTTTAGTTTCTACCAGTTGACAGTTGTATATCTATCCATCCTTGTCATAAAGTTACTCTCAGCTAACTCCATTCTTATTCTGCTCAGGTCAAAATCGAGAAAGTAACAAAAAGCACCTGGGCTTCCCAATGGCTCAGCAGGTAAAGAGCGTGCCTGCAGCACAGGAGATGAAGGAGTCACAGATTTGATCCCTGGGTCTGGAAGATTCCCTGGAGGAATGCATGGCAACCCATTCCAATATTCTTGCCAGGAAAATCCCATGGTCAGAGTAGCCCAAGTTGGATACACAAAATCTCAAGAATTTTTTTTTTTTTTTTTTACATATAAGAAGAGAGAGAAAGACCTTGTTGTTTCTTACTATCTGCAACCCTGTGACAAGTCATTTACTTTTTAGAAAGAAAGAACCTAGGCATTTCTCCAGATTTTTCTGGTGATAGGGCATAGGAAGGGACCAATGTAAGTGGCTGAGTGTAGACTGACAGAATTGAAGACAGCAGAATCAGAATGAATGCATTGTCTAAATAACCTGAAGTCATGGGGAACTATCACGAGCTGGAATCAAGATGGTGTAGAGTAACATCAACAACCTCAGATATACAGATGATACCACTATAATGGAAAAAAGCAAAGAGGAACTAAAGAGCCTCTTGAAGGTAAAAGAGGAGAGTGAAAAAGCTGGCTTCAAACTCAAGATTCAAAAAACTAAGGTCATGGCATCTGGTCCCATTACTTCATGGCAAATAGATGGGGGAAAAAATGGAAACAGTGGCAATTTTTTTCCCCCTTGGGCTCCAAAATCACTGCAGATGATGATTGCAGCCATGAGATTAAAAGATGCTTGCTTCTTGGAAGAAAAGCTATGACATACCTACGCAGTGTTTAAAAAGCAGAAACATCGCTTTGCTGATAAAGGTCCGTATAGTCAAAACTACAGGTTTTTCAGTAGTCATGTGTGGATGTGACAGTTGGACCATAAAGTTGGTTGAGTGCCAAAAAAATGATGCTTTTGAATTCCTGTGCTGGAGAAGACTCTTGAGAGTCCCTTGGACAGTAAGCAGATCAATCCATTCAATCCTAAAGGAAAACAGTCTTAAATATTCATTAGAAAGACTGATGCTGAAGCTGAAGCTCAGATACTTTGGCTACCTGATGTGAAGAGCTGACTCATTGGAAAAGACCCTGATTCTGAGGAAGATTGAAGGCAGAAAGAGAAGTGTGTAACAGAGGACAAAATAGTTGGTTGGCATCACCGACTCAATTGACATGGGTTTGGGAAAACTCTGGAAGATAGTGAAGGACAAGGAGGCCTGACATGCTGCAGCCCGTGGTGTTGCAAAGAGTCAGACTTGATTTAGCGACCAAACAACAACAAATGGGGAACTATGATTATATTTAATCTGTGAACACAGAGGTACTATAATGTGGTGCTAAATCACCAAGTATGAATTATATCATAGTTCGGGCCACCAGGAGACAACCAAATTATGTCAAAAAACAGTGGACAACTAAAGAATCATTAAAATAATCATTCAGATTATGTGGCAGTGTTGAAAGATTTTTAGAAAAATACTGAGTGCCAAAGCAGGGTACATAGTTGTACATACTCTGATTACATATCTATTTAACACATTTACAAAAATAAATGGTACATGAAATAATGAAACACTGAAAGTGATATTTTGAACAATTATGTTTCAACATACATTTTGACAAAATAACAGTATCAAATTGTACAATTAAAATTTTAATGAAATATATTGGACTGTAGCTTAGAGTAATTCTCTGAAACTTGGACCATAATAAATGTTATTAGAACTATATACATACATAAATATCCTTGAGAAAAGTAAGCTTATGGGAAAAAAAGTGAGTGTATGGGTAGATCACTGAAATAAAGTTCTCTATCTCAAGGGAGATTATGATATCTATGAATTGGAAAAATTAGACTAATGTAAATAATTTATTTCAATAGATTAATTTCCACTTGTAGTTAAAGTATTTTTTTCATTACTAAAAGCTATCCATGTTTATCTTTTTCTATTCTTATATCTTGGCTAGCAGAGAAAGAAATCATAAAGGAAATGTGGGGCAAGAAGGACACTGTTGGCTTATATTATTACTTTGTGTAGGTATATTGTGACGTAGAAAAGGGAATGGGACATTGTAAGGTCATGGCCTTAAATGAAAAAGAGAAAAATATTATTTTATTTAATTGTAATTAAAAACAATGCATCAGAATTGAATAAAGTATTATTTCTATATTAATATAACTAGTTCATTCAAAATATCAGTGTCAGTTTAGCAGAGGTACCAGCTGGAAGAAGGCTAAAGACTAGAATGACAGAGGTGAAAATTTTGGTACAAAGGGAATGATTCTTTTACATATGTATTTAAGTAAAGGACATTCAGTTCATAACCCTGCCTAAACCATAGGTCCGTCTAGTCAAGTCTCTGGTCTTTCCAGTGGTCATGTATGGATGTGAGAGTTGGACTGTGAAGAAAGCTGAGTGCCGAAGAATTAATGCTTTTGAACTGTGGTGTTGGAGAAGACTCTTGAGAGTCCCTTGGACTGCAAGGAGATACAACCAGTCCATCCTAAAGGAGATCAGTTCTGGGTGTTCATTGGAAGGACTGATGATGAAGCTGAAACTCCAATACTTTGGCCACCTCATGCGACGAGTTGACTCACTGGAAAAGACCCTGATGCTGGGAGGGATTGAGGGCAGGAGGAGACGGGATGACAGAGGATGAGATGGCTGGATGGCATTACCGACTCGATGGACCTGAGTTTCGGTAAACTCCAGGAGTTGGTGATGGATAGGGAGGCCTGGCATGCTGGAATTCATGGGGTCGCAAAGAGTTGGACATGACTGAGTGACTGAACTGAACTGAACTGAAGCTTTGACAATATTTCTATTCTAAATAAATAACTCTTTTCTATTATCTTTAAGAATCTAAGTTATTCTCTGTTGTTTCACAGAGGATTTTAAGGACTTTTACATACATTACTTTTTGTTATCTTTTTCTGGCTATTGATTATTAAGAAGGGAAATTTTAATTACCAAAGAATAACATTAGAGTTTCTTCTGTCATTGTTATTTGTGTGACAGTTAATATTTTTATCCTTGCAGTGCTCAGGAGAAAGGAAAATGAGTTCTTGGCTCTGGGCTGACCCACCAACTCTTGTGTGATTTACAGCTAAATGTTGAGTGACATTTTATATCACTAATATAATTTTGCATTATGATATGTAATCACTGTGGCTCCTACAAGAAAAGAAGTAAGAAAGGTCTTTTTCATAAAATTTTGCTTACATTACTGTCACCTGATGACAGTTAAGAAATAAAATAGAAACTAATTCTATTTTACATGAACAAAGCATGCCAGCACACCATGAGTATAAAACCTGGTACACAATCATTTCTGAAGAGTGTATTTTTTACTGCCTTTATAGACCGAGACACAATCTGACACTTCTCCTAAATAAGTGAGCAGCATATGAAAGCAAGGTATACTTATTGATAAGTGATTTTTTAGTTTTTAGTTCAGAGAACAATTGTTCTATATTTAAGCGAGACAAAAACATAAAGACATTATGATATTTCAATTAAATAGAACACAATATTGGTTACATTTTTTTTCCTTGAAAATAAGGACATAATTCAGGCAAAAGTTTCATTCCTTTACTTATATTTCTCTTATTTTTATTTTTTGTATTTTCAGCTCTTGCCTGCTCAGTTGCTCAGTGGTGTCCAACTCTTTGCAACCCTATGGTCTGTAGCCAGCGAGGCTCCTCTGTCCATGGGGTTCTCCAGACAAGTATACTAGAGTGGGTTGCCATGCCCTCCTCCAGGGGATCTTCCCGACCCAGGAACTGAACCTGTGTCTCCTGAGGCACCTACATTGCAGGTGGATTCTTTACTGCTGAGCAACCAGGGATACCCTTTTGCCCCCTTAGGTAGGTTCCAGTTCAGTTCATTCAGTCTCTCAGTCATATGCAACTCGTTGAGACCCCATGGACTGCAGCACACTAGGCCTCCCTGTCCATCACCAACTCCTGGAGTTTACTCAAACTCATGTTCATAGACTTGGTGATGCCATCCAACCATCTCATCCTCTGTCATCCCCTTCTCCTCCTGCCTTCAATCTTTCCCAGCATCAGGGTCTTTTCCAATGAGTCAGTTCTTCGAATCAGGTGGCCAAAGTATTGGAATTTTAGCTTCAACATCAGTCCTTCCAATAAATATTCAGGACTGATTTCCTTTAGAATGGGCTGGTTGGATCTCCTTGCAGTCCAAGGGACTCTCAAGAGTCTTCTCCAGCACCACAGTTCAAAAGCATCAATTCTTTGGCGCTCAGCTTTCTTTATAGTCCAAGTCTCATGTCCATACATGGCTACAAGAAAAACCATAGCTCTGACTAGATGGACCTTTGTTGGCAGGGTAATGTCTCTGTTTTTTAATATGCCATCTAGTTTGGTCATAGCTTTTCTTCCAAGGAGCAAGCATCTTTTAATTTCATGGCTGCAGACACCACCTCAGTGATTTATGAGCCCAAGAAAATAAACTCTGTAACTATTTCCACTGTTTCCCCATCTATTTGCCATGAAGTGATGGGACTGGATGCCATGATCTTAGTGTTCTGAGTGTTGAGTGACAATATACAGCCTTCCCATACTCCTTTCCTGATTTGGAACCAGTCTCTTGTTCCATGTCCAATTCTAACTGGTAGGCAACTGGTAGGTAGGTTTAATCCTAGGTATTTTATTCTTTTTGATATGATGATAAATGGAATTGTTTTCTTAATTTCTTTTTGTCATTTTGTTTTTAGTATATAGGAATGCAACAGATGTATGTATGTTCATTTCTTACCCAACAAGTTTATTAAAATCATTTATGAGTTTTAGTAACATCTTTAGGATTCTTGTGTATACTATCGTTTGCAGTATCTGCAAACAGTGACAGTTTTACATCTTTTTTTCCAATTCAGACTCCTTCTATTTCTTTTTCTTCTCTGATTTCTGTGTCCATGTGTGTGTGTGCTCAGGCACGTCTGACTCTTTGTGACCCTATGGACTATATAAGCCTGCCAGGCTCCTCATCCTTGCGAATCTTCAGGCAACAATACTGGAGTGGGTTGCTGTTTCTTCCTCCAAGGGATCTTCCCAACACAGAGATCAAACTCGTGTCTCCTAGATTGGCTGGCCAATTCTTTACTACTGTGCCACATGGGAAGCCTACTGATTTCTGTGTCTAAGATTTTCAAATAATGGGCATCCTTGTCTTCTTCATGATCTTAGCAGAAATGCTTTCATTTTTCACCAATGAGAATGATGTTTGCTGTGAGTTTGTCAAATATGGCCTTCATGGAAAGAGGAGGCTAGTGGGCTACTAGTGGGGTCGCAAAGAGTAGAACATGACTGAACAACTAACATTCACATTGAAGAAGGTTCTCTATGCCCGCTTTCTGGAGAGTTTATATTATAAATGGGTAATGAATTTTATCAAAAACTTCTGCATCTATTGAGATGATCATGTAGTTTTTATTCTTCAGTTTGTTAATATAGTGTATCTCATTGATGGACTTGCAGATATTAAAAACTCCTTGCATCCCTGGGGTAAACTCCCCTGATCATGGTATGTGATCCTTTTAATGTATTATTGGAATTGGTTTGCTAGTAGTTTGTTGAGGATTTTAGCATCTATGATCATCATTGAAATTGTCCTCTAATTTTCTATTATTGTGTGATGTATTTGTCTGGTTTTGGTATCCGAGTGATGGTGGCTTCATAGAATGAGTTCAGAAATGTCTTCCTCTGCAATTTTTTTGGAATAGTTTGAGAAGGATAGTTGTTAACTCTTCTCTCAATGTTTGGTAGAATTTATTGTTAAGCCAGCTGATCTTGCACTTTTGTTTCTTATGACTTATTTAATCACAAATTCAAAATTTTAGTACTTATAATTGGTCCCTACATAGTTTCTATTTCTTCCTGATTTAGTCTTGGGAGATTGTTACTTTGTAAGAATTTCTTAATTTCTTGTAGATTGTCCATTTGATTGGCATCTAGTAGTCTTTTGGCTTCCCAGGTGGCTCTAGTGATAAAGAAGTTGCCTGCCAATGAAGGAGACTTAAGAGATGTAGGTTCAGTTCCTGGGCTGGGAAGATCTCCTGGAGTAGGAAATGGCAACCCACTGCAGTATTATTTCCTGGAGAATCCTATGGACAAAGGAGCTTGTTAGGCTATGTTCTATAGGGTCACAAAGAGTCAGACAGGACTGAAGTGACTTAGCACACACAGTAGTCTTCTATGAGTCTTTGTATTTCTGTGATGTAAGTTGTAGCTTTATCATTTCCGATTTTATAGATTTGAAACCAGTCCCTTTCTTTTGTGATGAACCTGGCTAAAGGTTTATCAATTTTGCTTATCTTTTCAAAGAACCAGCTTTTAGTTTCATTGATCTCTGGTATAATTTTTTTTTATTCTCTATTTCATCTACTTTTGCTCTGGTCTTTATGATTTCTTTCTTTCTATTAACTTTGAGGGTTTTTTTTTTGCTCTTCCTTATTGCTTTAGGCATAAGATTAGGTGGTTTGTTTTGCAAGATTTTTCTTGCTTCCTGAGGTAAGCTTCTGTCTCTCTAAAATGGCCTCTTAGAATTGCTTTTGTTGCATCCCATGGACTTTGAATCATCATGTGTATGTCCTAATTTATCTCTAGTATTTTTTTAATTTCCTGTATGATTTCTTCAGTGATCCATTGACTGTTTAGTAACATGTTTTTTAACTTCCACATATTTATGATTTTTGCAGTTTTTTTTCCTTATAATTGATTTCTCACTTCATAGTTTGTGATCAGAAAAGACACTTGATATGACTCAAACTTCTTAAATGTATGGAGGCTTGCCTTGTGGCCTAGCATGTGATTTCTCCTGGAGAACATTCCATGTTCACTTGACAAAGAATTTGTTTTCTGTTGCTTTTGGATGGAATGCTTTATAAATAGCAATTAAGTTCATATGGTCCAATGTGTCATTTAAGGCATCTGTTCTTATTGACTTTATGTCTGGATGACCTATCCATTGATGTAAGTGGGGTGTTAAAGTCCCCCACAATTATTTTGTTACTGTCAATTTTATGTTTGTTAGCATTTGCCTCATATATTGGGGTGCTCCTCTGTTGGGTGCATATATTTTTACAATTGTTGTATCTTCTTGGATTGATTCTTTGATCACTCTATAGTGTCCTATTTGTCTCTTGTAACTGTATGGATTTTAAAGTCTCTCTTGTCTGATATAAGTGCTACAACCCTTGCTTTCTTTTAATTTCCTTTTATGTAGAATATATTTTCCCATTTTCTCACTTTCAGTATGTGCACGTAACTAGATCTTAAGTGAGTCTCTTATAGGCAGCCTATATACAAGGTGTTTTTGTGTTTTTTTTTATCCAATTTTCTAGTCTGTGTATTTTGGTTGGAGGACTTACTCTGCTTACATTTGAAGTAATTATTTATATGTCTGTTCTTATTGCCATTTTGTTAATTGTTTTGGATTTATTTTTGTAGAATTTTTCTCCTTATTTTGTTCTTTCCTCTTTTGATTTGATGAATATCTTAGCATTTTTAATATATTTGGCTTCATAATGCTAAAATATTTTTTCTCTAGATAAAATTTTTGCCTGTGTTTTATCTGGTTTTCTGTCTCTTGCCTATTCTATGATTATTTTTCAGTTCAGTTCAGTTCAGTCGCTCAGTCATGTCCAACTCTTTTGACCACATGGACCGCAGCATGTCAGGCCTCCCTATCCATCACCAGCTCCCAGACTTTACTGAAACTCATGTCCATCGCGTCGGTGATGCCATCTAACTATCTCATCCTCTGTCGTCCCCTTCTCCTCCTGCCCTCAATATTTCCCAGCATCAGGGTCTTTTCCAATGAGTCAGCTCTTCGCATCAGGTGGCCAAAATATTGGAGTTTCAGCTTCAACATCAGTCCTTTCAATGAACACTCAGGACTGATCTCCTTTAGGGTGGACTGGTTGGCTCTGCTTGCAGTCCATGGGACTGTCAAGAGTCTTCTCCAACACCACAACTCAAAAGCATCAATTCTTTGGTGCTCAGATTTCTTTATAGTCCAACTCTCACATTCATACATGACTACTGGAAAAACCACATTGCCTTGACTAGATGGACCTTTGTTGGCAATGGAATGTCTCTGCTTTCTAATATGCTGTCTAGGTTGGTCATAGCTTTCCTTCCAAGAAGTAAGCATCTTTTACCTTCATGGCTGCAGTGATTTTGGAGCCCCCCAAAATAAATTCAGGCACTGTTTCCACTGCCTCCCCATCTACTAGTCATGAAGTTATGGGACTGGATGCCATGATCTTAGTTTTCTGAATGTTGAGATTTAAACCAGCTTTTTCACTCTCCTCTTTCACTTTCATCAAGAGTCTCTTTAGTTCCTCTTCACTTTCTGCCATAAGGGTGATGTTATCTGCATATCTGAGGTTATTGGTATTTCTCCCGACAACTTTGATTCTAGCTTGTGCTTCTTCCAGCCCAACATTTCTCATGATATACTCTGCGTATAAGTTAAATAAGCAGGGTGACAATATACAGCCTTGAAGTACTCCTTTTCCTATTTGGAACCAGTCTGTTGTTCCATGTCCAGTTCTAACTGTTGTTTTCTGACCTGCATACAGATTTCTCTACAGGCAGGTCAGGTGGTCTGGTATTCCCATCTCTTTCAGAATTTTCCACAGTTTATTGTGATCCACACAGTCAAAGGCATTGCCATTGTCAATAAAGCAGAAATAGATGTTAAGGAATTTCAATAAGGTATGTTCAGCTGTGAATTTTTATTCATTTATCCTACTTGAAATTTTATACTTCTTTGCATTGGAAAATGTTAATCTTCTATTCTGGTAAATTTTATCTCTGAGTTGGAGTGTATCTCTACAGTGGGTTTTGGTTTGCTTTCATCAGACATATTAGGAATTCAAACCTCAGTGACCAACTTTAATGTCCAGGGCATGTCTGGGGTGAACTGAGAATCCTATTTAATATGTTTTCACCTACAGCTCATAGCTATAGCTCAGATATAGAGAAGCTTGTAATAGTTTCCACATTTCTCTATCTACCTACTCTTCTTGGGATTTCTGGTTTATCTTCAGCTATCTTATTTTCTACCCTCTGTCCTACATGGGCACAAGGCCTAATGTCCTGTATTTATGTGGATGGAACCCTCTCATCCTGTGTACTACTCTCCTCTGAGACATCACACAGGAGCAGCCTCAGGTCAGTTACTTTCGTCACTAGATTTAGTCTTCCACCGTATATCTGGAAACTGGAAATTTCTTTTTCTTTAATGTGAGATCAGATTTGAATTTAAGATATATTTGTTAGGTTTTACATATGATTTCCAGATGTTCATGGCAGGAGAATACTTAAATTTCTTTAGTTTACTGTCTTAACAATAACCAAAAAATATTTTACATATCAGTCTCTTTTTTAAACAGTTCAGAAAAGTTTTATTCTTTTTAATTCACAGAAAAAAAGGAAAAAAATTCCATTATATCAATATTGAAAATTCTATTTCTAGACTTTAAGTATTTCATTTTTAAAAATCACTCCAGATAAATACTTTACTAGTTTTTGTCAATGGCAGATAATAAGCATTTTAAAAATATATATATATATTTTATAAAAATCAGCTGTGTTTGTTTTATTTTTTCACTTATTTTTTATTTGTCTAGCTTTATCGAGGTATGCTTGATAAATAAGACTTGTTGGTATTTAGGTTGTACAATGTGATTTAAGATGCACAGTGTGATGATTTGATATATATATACACTGTGAAATAATTATCAGAGTCAAGTTAATTAACACATCCATCACCTCACCAAATTTACTGACAGTAAGGATTTATTAAATAAAGAAAGGACACCATAGGTATATGATTTATGACCCTAAATAGTTTAAAAAAATTGCTTATTGTGTGGCTATTACGTATGACCTGGTAACAATATTCAGTGTTACCTTTTATTAATCACTTATTCCACCGTTGTATCTTGTAGACACATAAGGCTATCACCTTGTAATTTTGGAAGTCACATTCCCAAGCAACTGACGTTAAATTTCCAGGAAGAATCTTCCTCCGGAATCTTCCTACTGTCTAAGGACCATGAAAAGTGAAAATGTTAGTCACTCAGTTCTGTCTGACTCTTTGTGACCCTATGCACTGTAGCCTACTAGGGTCCTCTGTCCATGGAATTCTCCAGGCAAGAGTGGGTTGCCATGCCTTTCTCCAGGGGATTTTCCCAACTCAGAGTCTGAATTCAGGTCTCCTGCATTACAGACAGATTCTTTACTGTCTGAGCCACCAGGGAAGCCCCTAAGAACCATGAGTGAACTCCTATTCTCTTAAGCATTTCCTTCAAATGTGAATTGATGCCTATGAATGCATAATTCTGTCAAATTGCAGACAGTGTTAGGCAAGAACCAAAAGACCTACTCATCTGAAATAGAAATTACTATGAAACTAGAGAAGCATTGTCTTACGATAAACCTAATATTTAATTAAGTAGAGTGAATATTGAAAGAATCATATAAAATTAAACATTACTTCCTATTATAAAACATTTTTTATTTCCAAAATGTGATATTTTGATTTATTTCTTTAACATAAACTTCATTCAAATGAGCTAAAACAAGTGATATGTTTATAAATATGTTTTATCTATGCTTTCAAATCTTCTGTAAAAGAAATAAAATTTTAAAAAACTGTCCACCCTTCCTGGAAAAGTTGAGGATAAGTTTTGATATGACTGAAGCATATTTTCTTTTTAAGAATCTTTGAAAAATACTTAAGAAATGTTAAAAAACGTAATGGAACACATTAATTCATTTTATTCACTCTATAATTTGAGGGATTTAAAATGGATCATTAACTATAATTTGACAGTGCTGTTCTGAGTGGGGGAAAACAGAAATGTTACTACAAAGCTTGGATACTGTATTCTTTTTGAAAATGTATCGTTAGCAAACTAACAAAAGCATTTAAAATACTTTTTCCCTTGACTGTGCAATTTGATTATATATCCGTTCCGTTCCATTCAGTCGCTCAGTCGTGTCCGACTCTTTGCGACCCCGTGGACTGTAGCCTACCAGGCTTCTCCGTCCATGGGATTCTCCAGGCAAGAATACTGGAGTGGGTTACCATTTCCTTCTCCAGGGGATCTTCCCGACCCAGGGATCGAACCCCGGTCTCCCGCATTAGAGGCAGACGCTTTAACCTCTGAGCCACCAGGGAAGCCCAAGTATGGCATCCTTCATTTAAAAAAAAGAAAAAAAAGCTTTCAGTGAGATCTTGTAGACAAATGATACTTTTAGTTCAGTACAATTGACTAATTTTTCTATTTTGAAATTATATTACTAATTGAAAACTACAGATATTCAGTTGCAATTGCTTTAGGAAAGAAAATATTTATGATTTTAAGGTTTACTTCTGCATTCATTGCATCCAAAGTAAAGCTGTCATTTTTAGCTCTAATAACAGCTGTTTTATCAGAAACCATTTATAATAACTTTGTTTCAGGAGTTTAACTTAAGAGGAACATCACACAGCATTATAAAAAATGAATATTTTGCATTCAGATATAAGTAATTTGTTGTTGTTCAGATCTTTAGTTAAATCTAGTAAAATTACTTTCAAACTACTGGTTGTGAGTCTATCATTCTGGTAGATATATAATATATTAACTTTAATTTAATTTCTCTAATTACTATGATATTTAATACCTTTTATATATATTTATTTAGTCAATATGCTCTTTTGTGGAATACTCATTCAAAATTTTAACCAGATTTCTATGCATTTCTTTATATTAAAAATTGATTTGACATATATCCTGGGTACAAGTCATTTATCCTTCTTATGCTCTATAGATACATTTTCAAAGTTTACACATTTCCTCTTCACTCTCAGCACTATTTTTGATAATTAGAAATTTCATTTTTACTTTGAGATTAATCCTTTTCATGTTCTATTTGAAAAACAACCTTTATCTACCTTAGGTTTAGGAAGATATTATCCTATTCCTATCTAGAATTGTTATTGTTGGCATGTACGTGCTATAGTCTATGATGCTTTATCAGAATATGTAGGAAGTGATAAGAAAATCCATGGAACTCACCATTGTGTTATTCACCATGTTTAGAGGTCTTTAGATTGATTTTCTTTTTTCCATCTATCATAGTCTCCCCATGCTTGTTAGTGGCAAGGGTGTTTTAATTGTACAGGATTTGGAAGGAATAATCTAGAATGGTAGAATATGAAATCCTCCAGTAATATTGCAGGAGGTTTTTTTTTTTTGGTTTTATTAATTATTATGCCTCTGAAATATTGAGAATTATATCTTGAACTGTCTTGTAAGGGAAGTGTTTTGCTTATTTTCTTAATTATTTGTCTCAAGAGTTGCATCTTTTATTACACTGAACTTAGTTGGTAAATGGTAGCAGCAGTACAACTCTGCTTTTTTAGTCTCTGTTGCAATATATAATTTGCTTACAATGAATATCATATACTTTAGCATTCACATTCTATAGTCTGTAAAATGATCAATTATCATTTTGCATAAGAGATTTAATTCAGTGAGCATTTGTAGTGTGGTATGAAAATTGTATCTAATGAATCTATACATTTTTAATATGGGTACTACCAATTCTCTTACATTATTCCTACAAAATGTAATCCTAAAAGTCTCAATTATGGAAGACAACTCATAGACATGGGACTTTTCTCCATCTACTAACAAGCTGAATTGTTGAAAGCAGGATAATAATGAGAACAGATGTTTCTGTAGTCATCCAAAAACTCTTACCATTTAATTGCCATCTAGTAAAAAAAAAAAAAAAATCGCGGAAAACATAACTATTCTTTCTCTCCAGGGAATGTAGCTACTAGGAAAGAAAATTGGTTATATATGTAATGCATCTCAGTCACTGATATGATATACTGCAATATCAGGTTAACTGTACTTAAAAATTGTATGTAGTAGCACAGTGACAAATATCATACAGAATTTACTTTTTGATTGCCACTCTATATTGCTAAAATTCCTACATGTTAGTACTCAGTGCTGGAGAAACCTGCCTGAATTCAGTGGCATCTGTTTTCAGATCAGTGTACTATAATTGACTGATGGGAATTATAAAACATAAAATCCAGATGTTCTACATTTGTCCTCTTTGAACAAAATCAAAATTATCATATTATACATCTACATGATTACACTTATTTCCACTATAATGTGACCTTGTAGATGGTAGAGTCTTTAGTAATCAAATGACACTTGAGTTTCTGTTTATCGAAATTTTCTATTAATACTGGAATATCACATCACAAACAAAACAGTGATACAGATTTGCATCCAAAGGCAGTCCAATTTTAGACCAGTCAGAACTATTGGAGATACTAATAACATCTAATACCTGAAACTAATTTGACAGTAAAGGGAAAGTTCACCATCCGTGATGATAATATAGGCAGTCAGCTATGACCATGCAGCATGATGCACATTTGATTTTATCTGCATTTGTGTTCAATATATAATGTGCATAATAATATATGGGAAATGATTCTCACTGCCCCCATGTGGCTGTATAGAACATGACGTTTTTAAAGAATTTTCCATAATATGCAAGTAATAAATGTTTTAATTCATTTTATTCATTGACTTATCTATATAGTTATAGTAGTGTATCATATTTGTATTATGGATATCTCCTAAGATACATATTGTAATTGACTAAATTTGAAATTTCAGCTGTTGATATTTTTGGTTATTTAGATGACAAAATTAGGACAAATTAAGGATAATTTTATGGAAGTATTTCTCTACCACAATATACATGTTATTGTGAGCAATAAGTATTTCACACACACACAAACACACACACACATTAATATACATATATAACATCAGATCCATACCCAAGATAATATAAAATGCACTGTGCAGTAGAGAGAGACAGCATGGGGCATTGTAATTATTCAAGGTGCAATGATCAACTCTTGATGGTGATGTCAATAAGTCAAGCGGCAAGCTAAGATTCCACACACACACACTTGATATCGGTGATCAGAACAAAGTTCTTAAAATTGAAATAGTCAATACTCTAGTCCTTTGTTATCATTGGGATCCAGTACATATCTGAGGTTCCACAACCAACTAACATCAGTGAAGCAGAAAAATGAGGAGAGAGGAAGGTCCAGTTGGCACTTTCTCCTGCTGTCAGCTGGTCAAAAAGGAGACGAAAGCTCTGCTGTCAACCTGCAACAACAAAACATTTGAATAATCTTTTCACTTCCACCTTCCTTGTTGATAGTGGTATTACATCTCAACTAGAAAGCAATAAGGTATGAGTTAGTGTCCTCTCTCACCAGGAAGGTATTGAGCTGACTCAAGGGGAACTGAAATTTCATCTTACCCATCAGCAATGCAACAGTATGGGTAATTACTTCACTTCTGATGAAGTGGAGTTGGTGAGGTCTAAGAGGGATCTGAATATGCGCAACCACCAGGCCAGTGTGCTACACCTCACCAAGGGGATGTCCTGCTATAAAAACAAGACAGATAAGAAACAGAGTATCCTAATAGCTAAAGTATTAAGGATGCATTTGAAAATCATTCGTTATACCAAGAATCAGGAAAATGACAGCATGAATGACAGAAGACAATCAATAGATGTCAATACTGATTTTAATCAGATGTTGGAATTACCTTACAAATATTTTAAAGCAGTTTTCATAAAAATGCTTCAACAAACAATTCTGGATTTTGGTGAAACAAAATAAAACATAGAAAATCTCTCAAAAGAAATATAAATTAAATAAAAATAACCAAACAGAAATAGTAGAACTGAAAAATACAGGAATTGAAATAAAAACTCAAAGATTGGGCTCAATAGCTGAATATAGATTATAGAGGATAAAGTCAGTGAATTTAAGGACAAATCAATAGAATGTACCAAATCTGAACAGCAGAGAACATAGACTGAAAAAAGTATAAACAACATCTCACAGAATTTGGGGACAATAATTTTAGAAAGTAGACCATTTTATCATCAAATTCCGAACAGAAAGGACAGAGTGTTGAACAAAAAAGTATTTAGAGAACTTGTGACTGTAAACTTCTCAAATTTTGGAAATGACTTAAGTCTAGTGATTTAATAAACTGAACATAACCCAAATGCTATACCCAAGGAAATCCACACAGAAATATATCACAATAAATTTCTGAAAACTAAAAACAAAAGTTTCTGAAAACACCCAAAAAGAAAGGATACATTTCTTATATGAGAATCCCAATTTACAGTGAATTCATTTTCTCATTTGAAACCATGGAAGCCAGAAGTACTCAAAGAAAAAACTTGTCAAGTGAAATATGTGTGTGTATGTGTAGCCATATCTATATATAAACAATATATTTATTATATATATGAAGAAAGAAATGGCAAACCACTCCATTATTCTTGCCTGGGAAATGCAATGGACAGAGGAGCTTGGTGGCCTGCAGTCCATGGTGTAGCAAAGAGTCAGACATGACTTAGCAACTGAACAACAACATAAATATATATAAGATAGAAAATGTAGAAAATATTTTTTAAAAAATGTATATCTAGTGAAAATACCCTTTATTGATAAATATCAAATAAAGAAATTGGTATATGAAGGAAAACTAAAAGAATTTGTTTCTAGCAAGCCTATCATTTAAAATAAAGTGAAGATGTCAGTAAAAATAGTGGAGTAGAACACTCCAAGAAGCCTTCTTTCCAGAAACATAAAAGAAAAATCAAGATATGCAGGTCAGTTTTGTTAGAACTCTGGAAAACAGTCAAGGTTTATAGCTGAATCAAGAAAAAGGAAACTTTAAAAGGTAGAATGATGTAGTGCTTTTACTTGCCATTGCCCTACCTTCCTTCCCTTCATCATAATGGCTTGGAGATAATACCTTTTGTTTTTAATGTAGAACCCTGGTTCCTGAAAACAGAGGGAGCAGAGCAGAATTGATTATCAAAGAGTTATTTATTCTATATGGGGCTTCCTGAAAGACTGATTCAAGTTGCTTATCTTTGTTTTTAGCCTAAATCAAAACTCACTCAGTGTGGAAGAGTGGTGGGGGTTTCTTAAAAGTAGTTTAAGGTAAATAACATAAAAACATAGTTTATTGGAGCAAAATATTACAGTTGAATCAAACAATGGAAAAACTAAAATTTGTTGTCCTCAAGAAATAAACTTGAGGAAAGAGTTTCTTTGGAAAATTAGAGAATTCAAAAGTGCCCGTGTACACTGGTAAATTTGGAAAATCATGTGCATGCCTGGGATAATGCACATACTCGGAAAAAACTTGAGGGGATCTTAAGATTTTACCCATTTGCTAGTCTCAGTGCCTAGCAATTAAGAAGTAAAAGCAGTGGTAGAGTTATAAATAGCCCAGCTAAGAATCAAATGAGTCCCACAGTACAGAGCCAATCTGCAATAACTGAGAGTTCCCTCTCTCCCTCCCTCTCCGTTGTATCATTCTGTGAAATATCTATCAAACCATTGACTGAACACAAGCTGAAGTAGCAGAAAATTCAGAGATTATACATGCA
This sequence comes from Moschus berezovskii, assembly GCF_049115385.1. Taxonomy (NCBI): domain Eukaryota; kingdom Metazoa; phylum Chordata; class Mammalia; order Artiodactyla; family Moschidae; genus Moschus; species Moschus berezovskii. The sequence continues at coordinate 128,826,374 of NC_142461.1, read as the reverse complement.
AGGGGTCATACATTTAGAGAAATAGTTTTTAAGAATCATTGAACAAGCAGCTAGAGAAATAAATGAAAACCCTTAGGAAGAGAAACAATTTCTTTCTGTGGGTAACACATTAAAATGTTGAAAATATTGGTTTTTAAAGCCATATTTTATAAAACATGTTTAAAAAAGCAAAATGTGACCAAATTACAGAGGAAATTAACAAAAACTATCCCTGATTGGATTTACAAACTACAGGATGTAAATTGACTTTTAAATATGTTCAAAAAGTTAAAGAAATCTATAGGCAAGATGTAGTGGAAATTAGGGGAAAGATGTATAAACTTTTGAGAATGTCAGTAAAGAGAAATTGTATAAAGGAGTAAACTAATTCATGACCTTAAAATTACAATAGCTAAAATAATGTATTAGAGCATCTCAATAGTATATTTGAGCAAGAAAAAGATAGACTTAATAGAATAATACAGGATCAATGAACTTAAGAATAGGTAATTGAAATTATTTCTTTTGAGGAATGGAAAGCATAAAGAATAAGGAAAATTAAACAGAGACTAAGAGACCTGTGGGTTATTATGAAGCATACCAACATAGGGGATTCCCAGGTGGCACACAGTTGGTAAAGAATCTGCTGATGCAAGAAACACAGATTTAACCCTTGGGTCAGGGAGAACCCTGGAGAAGGAAATGGCAACCCACTCCAGTATTCTTACCTGGAAGATCCCATGAATGGAGTAGCCTGGTAAGCTGCAGTCCCAGTCCATGGGTTTGCAAAAAGTAGATCACAAGTGAGCATACATGCCTCTCATGATAACATATGCATAATGGGAATCCCAGTGTAAAATAGGCATTGGAGCAGAAAAAAAAATTCATGAATATGTAATAGCAGAAACTTTCTGAATTTTATAAAGGATATTAATCTACACAATAAAGAAGTTCAAAAAAATCAGAGAAAAATGTTCAGCCACTCAGTCATGTCTGATCCTGTGACCCCATGGACTATAGCACACCAGGCTTCCCTGTCCTTCACAATTGCCTGGAGCTTTATCAAACTCATGTTCATTGAGTTGGTGATGCCATCCTACCATCTTGTCCTCTATTATCCCCTTCTCCTCCCTTCTCAGAGAAAAATAAACCCAAAGAAATCCACACAAAGACACATTACAATTAGACAAAGGTAAATCTTTGAAAAAATGCACAGCAGTGTATCTTCAATAGAATAGCAGATTTCTCATTATAAACATGGCAACCAGAAGGGAGTGGATGATATTTTTTAAATCAAAAAAGAAAAAAAAATCGTCAACCAAGAATTTTATATTTCCTTTGGTACATATACACAATGGAGTATTATTCAGCCATTAAAAAGAATGCGTTTGAATCAGTTCTAATGAGGTGAATGAAACTGGAGCCTATTATTCAGAGTGAAGTAAGCCAGAAAGAAAAACACCAATACAGTATACTAACACATATATATGGAATTTAGAAAGATGCAGATGATAACCCTGTATACAAGACAGCAAAAGAGACACAGATGTATAGAACAGTCTTTGGGACTCTGTGGGAGAGGGTGAGGGTGGGATGATTTGGGAGAATGGCATTGAAACATGTATGTTGTCATATGTGAAACGAATCACCAGTTCAGGGTCGATGCATGTTACAGGATGCCCGGGGCTGGCATGCGGGGATGACCCAGAGGGAGCATAAAGGGAGGAGGGAGGTGGGAGGGAGGTTCAGGTGGGAGAACTCATGTACACCCCGGGCGAATTCATGTCAATATATGGCAAAACCAACCAATATAATATTGTAAAATAATTTGCCTCCAAAAAAAATAAATTAATTAAAAAAAATAATAAAGAAGTAATTAAAATACTTTAGATTAAAAAGAAAAGCTGAAAGAGTTTGGTACTAGTACACTTGCGTGACAGTAAACACTAAAAGGAGTCCTTCAGGCTGAAATAAAAGGATACTATAAAGTAAATCGAAACCATAAAAGAAAAAAACCTGACAAAAAGTAGCTGCATAGGTAAATATAAAATCCAGTATTGTTGTTATTTTGGTTTTTTAACATCTCTTTGTATTTCCTATATTATTTAAAAAGCAAATGCATGAAACAATAATTGTAAAGTGTATATACACACACACTATGCATACATGCTCAGTTGCTCAATTGTGTCCAATACTTTGTGACCTCATGGACTGTAGCCCTCCAGGATCCACTGTCCATGGAATCTTCCAGGCCTTGGCAGTCAGATTCTTTACCACTGAAACACCTGGGAAGCCATACGTGTGCCATCTCCCAATAAATGGGAGATGGAACTGTATAGGAAACATATTTGAATGCTATTGAAGCTACGTGTTTACAAGATGGAGTAGGAAGACATGTGTTCATCTACTTCTGTGAGAACTCCAAAATTACAACTCACTGCTGAACAACCATCAACAGGAGAATGTTGGATCCCACCAAAAAAGATATCTCATATTCAAGGGCAAGGGAGAAGCCCCAGCAAGATGCTAGGAGGGGTGAAAGTGTGTTTAGAATCAAACCCCATACCTGGCAGAGACACTCGGAGGACTCAAACAAAACGTTGTGTGCACCAGGAGACCTCACAGAAACTGATCCAGTCCTGCCTTTGAGTGTTTGGGTGTCTCCTGTGGAGGTATGGCTTATTGTCACCCTGCTTATTTAACTTATATGCAAAGTACATCATGCAAAATGCTGGGCTGGATGAAGCACAAACTGCAATCAAGATTGCCAGGAGAAATATCAATAACCTCAGATATGCAGATAACACCGCCCTTATGGCAGAAAGCAAAGAACTGAAGAGCCTCTTGGTGAAAGTGAAAGAGGAGAGTGAAAAAGTTGGCTTAAAACTCAACATTCAGAAAACTAAGATCATGGCATCCAGTCCCATCACTTCATAGCAAATAGATGGGGAAACAATGGAAACAGTGGCAGACTTTGTTTTCTTGGGCTCCAAAATCACTGCGGATGGTGATTGCAGCCATGAAATTAAAAGATACTTGCTCCTTGGAAGAAAAGCTATGACCAAACTACACAGCATATTAAAAAGCAGAGACATTACTTTGCCAACAAAGGTCCATCTAGTCAAGGCTATGATTTTTCCAATAGTCATGTATGGTTTTGACAGTTGGACTACAAAAAAGCTGAGCACTGAAGAATTGATGATTTTGAACTGTGGTATGGGAGAAGACTCTTGAGAGTCCCTTGGACTGCAAGGAGATCCAACCAGTCCATCCTAAAGGAAATCAGTCTTGAATATTCATTGGAAGGACTGATGCTGAGGCTGAAACTTCAATAATTTGGCCTGTTGTAAAGATCTGACTCATTGGGAAATATCCTGATGTTGGGAAAGATTGGAGGTAGGATGAGAAGGGGATGACAGAGGATGAGATATTTGGATGGCATTACCGACCTGATGGACATGAGTTTGAGCAAGGATTGGCAATTGGTGATGGACAAGGAGGCCTAGCAAGCTGCAGTCCATGGGGTCACAAAGAGTCAGACATGACTGAGTGACTGAACTGACTGACTGACTGAAGCTATGTATCAGTTAAAACTAATTTTATTAAATTTAAGTTATGAATTCCCATTTCCATGTTCTCTGTTAAGAAATTATCTAAACAGTAACACCAAAGGAAATGAGAAGGAAGGTAAATTTTTACCATAAAACTCTTAGAAAAAGAAGTCACTAATGGAGTAAAGCATGAACAAAAAAGCGGGAAAACATGTTGACAATAAATAGCAAAATGACAGAAAAAAAAGTCTTTCTTAATAGTAATTATTTTAAAGTTAAATTGATTAAACCTCCAGTCAAGAAGCAGAAATTGATTGAATAAATTTTAAAAAAAAGCTATGCAATTCCATACAGCCTACTAGAGATTAACTTTATATCCAAAGACACAGATTCAAAGTGAAAAAAATGGAAAAGAAAATTTATGCAAATAGTAACAAAATGAGAGCAGAAATGACTATCCTAATGTCAGACAAAATAGACTTTATGTCAAAAACTTTTACAGGAGACTAAGTCATATATAACATTTTTATAAAAGGGTCAATTCATCAAGATTATATGTTATAAAAATACATGCACCAAACAACAGAGTCCCAAATATGTGAGGTAAACATTCACAGAATTGAAAAGAGAAAGAGAGTTCTAAAATAATAGTTTCCATTATCACATTTTGGTACTGGATTGAATTTCTAGACATCAGATTAGTAAGGAAATATTAGACTTAAACAATGTGCATGTTTTCTAAACATGAATAGAAAACTTACCCCCCCAATAAACATTTTTTAAAGTGCACATGGAACATTCTGCAGACTAAACTGTAGTCCACAAAACAAATCTCAATAAATTTAGAAAAATTGAATTCATAAAAAGAGCCCTTTTGTTCACAGTAATTTATATACATATTTCTTTTAAAAAGTAAAAATTACTAATAACACATGAAAATGATCAATATGATTAGTCACTTCAGTTCAGTTCAGTTGCTCAGTCATGTCTGACTCTTTGCAACCCCATGAATCACAGCACGCCAGGCCTCCCTGTCCATCACCAACTCCCGGAGTTCACTCAAACTCATGTCCACAGAGTCGGTGATGCCATCCAGCCATCTCATTCTCTGTCGTCCCCTTCTCCTCCTGCCCCCAATCTTTCCCAGCATCAGAGTCTTTTCCAGTGAGTCAACTCTTCGCATGAGGTGGCCAAAGTATTGGAGTTTCAGCTTTAGCATCAGTCCCTCCAATGAACACCCAGGATTGATCTCCTTTAGAATGGACTGGTTGGATCTCCTTGCAGTACAAGGGACTCTCAAGAGTCTTCTCCAACTCCACAGTTCAAAAGTATCAATTCTTCAGTGATCAGGTTTCTTCACAGTCCAACTCTCACATCCATACATGACCACGGGAAAAACCATAGCCTTGACTAGACGGACCTCTGTTGGCAAAGGTCTCTGCTTTTTAATATACTATCAAGATTGGTCATAACTTTTCTTCCAAGGAGTAATTGTCTTTTAATTTCATGGCTGCAATCAGCATCTGCAGTGATTTTGGAGCCCAAAAAAATAAAGTCTGACACTGCTTCCACGCTTAGTGAAAAAGCCAGTCACTAAAATCTATGCATTATCTGATGTGTTTCTAGAAAATGTCCAGAATACACAAATATATAAAGATAGAAAAGTAATTACTGGTTGACTAGGCCTCACTTGTAGAGAGGGAAGGAATGAAGAGTGATTGCAAATTAATTTGGTATTTCTTTGGAGATGATAAAAAATATTCTAAGATTAGATTGAGATGATGTGTGCATAACTCTGTGAATCTATTAAAACCCTAAATTTTACAGTTTATGTAGATGCATTTTTATGGCTTGTGGGTTATTTCTCATTTAGCTGTTAAAAATCAAACAATAGTATTAAGAACTAAATTCTGCAAATACATTTGACTAATTATCAATTAAGGGATTTTTCCTTTGTGTAAAATTTGAAAAAGGACTTCAGTCTTATAACTGCTGATTAGATGAAAGGGTCTTCTCAATGAGTTGTTAGAGATATGGCTGAACTCTGACATTTAATGTTTAAAATTTCTGGTGATTGCTTACAACTTTCAAACTCTGAATGTTGTTCATATATTTCAAATAGCATGATTCATCAGTTTGGGTTGTCTTGGACTTATCAATGCTATCTGCCTTATTGGAAGATCACTTGATCTTGTTGGGTAAAGTATATATATATATATGTATATGCTGCTGCTGCTAGGTCACTTCAGTCGTGTCCAACTCTGTGCGACCCCATAGACAGCAGCCCACCAGGCTCCCCTGTCCCTGGGATTCTCCAGGCAAGAACACTGGAGTGGGTTGCCATTTCCTTTTCCAATGTGTGAAAGTGAAAAGTGAAAGTGAAGTTGCTCAGTCGTGTCCGACCCTTAGCGACCCCACGGACTGCAGCCTACCAGGCTCCTCCAGCCGTGGGATTTTCCAGGCATATGCCTTCTCATGCATATATATATATATTACTGAATGAAACTCAAATACCTTGGATGAACTCCATTTGCTCATCATCTATAATCATTTTTATATATTACTAGATTCAAGTTATTCATATGTACTTAAATACTTTATATACATGCATTAAAGAGAGATGCATTAAAGAGGAAAAGGTCCATTTTCATTCCAATCCCAAAGAAAGGCAATGCCAAAAAGAATGCTCAAACTACCACACAGTTTCACGCATCTCACACGCTAGAAAAGTCATGGTCAAAATTCTCCAAGCTAGGCTTCAGCAATACGTGAACCGTGAGATTCCAGATGTTCAAGCTGGTTTTAGAAAAGGTAGAGGAACCAGAGATCAAATTGCCAACATCTGCTGGATCATGGAAAAAGCAAGAGAGTTCCAGAAAAACATCTATTTCTGCTTTATTGACTATGCCAAAGTCTTTGACTCTGTGGATCACAATAAACTGTGGAAAATTCTGAAAGAGATGGGAATACCAGACCATCTGACCTGCCACTTGAGAAGCCTGTATGCAGGTCAGGAAGCAACAGTTATAACTGGACATGGAACAACAGACTGGTTCCAAATAGGAAAAGGAGTACGTCAAGGTTGTATAGCATCACCCTGCTTATTTAACTTATATGCAGAGTACATCATGAGGAACGCTGGGCTGGAGGAAGCACAAGTTGGAGCCAGGAGAAATATCAATAACCTCAGACATGCAGATGACACCACCTTTATGGCAGAAAGTGAAGAGGAACTAAAAAGCCTCTTGATGAAAGTGAAAGAAGAGAGTGAAAAGGTTGGCTTGAAGCTCAACATTCAGAAAACGAAGATCATGGCATCTGGTCCCATCACTTCAAGGGAAATAGATGGGGAAACAGTGGAAACAGTGTCAGACTATTTTTTTGAGCTCCAAAATCACTGTAGATGCTGACTGCAGCCAGGAAATTAAAAGATGCTTACTCCTTGGAAGGAAAGTTATGACCATCCCAGACAGCGTATTAAATAGCAGAGACATTACTTTGCCAACAAATGTTCAACTAGTCAAGGCTATGTTTTTTCCAGTGGTCATGTACTGATGTGAGAGTTGGACTGCAAAGAAAGCTGAGCGCCTAAGAATTAATGCTTTTGAACTGTGGTGTTGGAGAAGATTCTTGAGAGTCCCTTGGACTGCAAGGAGATCCAACCAGTCCATTCTAAAGGAGATCAGTCCTAGGTGTTCATTGGAAGGACTAATACTAAAGCTGAAACTCCAATACTTTGGCCACCTCATGCAAAGAGTCAACTCACTGGAAAAGACTCTGATGCTGGGAGGGATTGGGTGCAGGAGAAGGGGACGACAGAGAATGAGATGGCTGGATGGCATCCCGACTCAATGGGCGTGAGTTTGATTGAACTCCAGGAGTTGGTGATGGACAGGGAGGCCTGGCATGCTGCAATTCTTGGGGTCGCAAAAGTCGGACACGACTGAGTGACTGAACTGAACTGAAAGTGAGATACAGGTTTTTGATATTATAATGGATATTTATAGATACATATACAAGTTTAAATAAAAAATCAGTCTTATAATTTGGGAAGTATTGCTCTTATTCAGTATTCTGAAACATTTTACACAGGATTGACATTACTTTTATTTTTGGGAAAAACTGTAGTATTTACTATTTGAAGTACTATTTGTAATTGGCATATTACGATGTAACATTGGTCTTCATTTCCAACTTAAAACACCTAAAAATGCCTAACAGGTTTTTAGATTTGTGAATTTTAGTTGAAATGTATTTTATGATGTTACTAAACCTGCAGAAATATTGAAATATTTCAGAGAACTTATTCACTGTACATTTAATTTATTTTATTTATAAAAGTTATGAACTGTAGAAAGTTTTACTTGTTGGGTCAAATGCCTGTTGCTTCAAATGCAACAAGCATTTGAAGTGCTAGTTACAAGAAAATCAAATACCTTCAATGTATAAATGCTATTAAGTTTTTAAAGGACTCTGGAGTATAAGTAAGTTTGTTTAAAGAAATTTAGTCTGTTCAACTTGAATCAGCTCTGTCAAACATTAATTAAAAGCCTCATTTAAAAAAAAAAATGTTTGAGAGAATTAGTCAGTGGAGGTATCTTGGCTTGGGATTGTTTTACAGAAGATACAAATTATGAGTTCAAAATCTTTGATGAGATCATCAAATTTATTGTCATAATATTGTTCAAATATTCCTTTAGTATATTTTAATGTCTAAATTATATCTAATATTGCTTTTTTTTAATCTTAATTTTTAAATCTGTATTTTTTATACTTTTTATTAGTCCAGCTAGAATTTTACAAATTATGTTGATCTAATTAAGCAAAATCTTTTGATTTTATGAATATTTTCTACCATGTAACCCTTTTTCACTAATTTTGACTCATCTTTATTTTACTTTCTTCTATTTACTTTGGGCTTTATTTAGTCTTCTTTATTATAGTTTTCTTAGGTAGACTCCTAGGTATTGATCTGAGGTGGTTTTTTTTTTTTTTTTTTTTTTTTCTATTTACATTGTTAGATCTGTAAATTTCCCACTAAGACGTGTTTTATTAGAATTCCACAAATTTTCTCAGGTTTTGATTTTCACTCATTTTGAAAAAAAAATCTATTTTTCCTTCAGGTCTATTCTATGACACATGATATTTAGTTTATCCTGCAAACATTTGAATTAACATACTTTCTGATTACATACTTTCTGATTTTAAATTCTTGTTTAGTTTCATGTTTATCTGAGATACTCTATATGATTCTAATTTCTTTAAAATATAGTGAAATATATTCTGAGTCTGTTAAATGAGGAGAATTTAAAAATATATTGACCAACATATATATGATTTAATTATTCTCCTTTTCTTTGTGTAGCTCCATGTTTTCATCTGATGTCTTTTTTATTTTTGTCTTACTACATTTCTTGAAGTGCTTTTTTTTCCAACAAAAGACTGTCAGCTTTGTGTTGTTGAAAATTTGCCTTCATTTTAGTGTAGTATTTTCTGTGGACATAGAATTGTAGAGTGCCTTTTTTTCTTCTTCTAATTTTTTAACAACTTCATTCCATTGTTGTCTTGGTTATGATTGTATTAGTGAGACATACAAGATATTTTTCTCTATGCACTGTGACTTTTATTTAGGCTATTTTTAAGGTATTATTTTTATACTGAGTCAGTGGTGAAAAACTCCCCAAAAGTGAGAAGCCCAGGACCATATGTTTTCACTGGTAAATTTTAGAAAACATTTAAAGATAAAATGCCAATCTTTCTCAGACTTTTTCAGAAAATTGAAGAGGGAGAAGCTCTTCAAAATTCATTTTATATAGCCAGAATTACTGGTACCAAAACCAGAAAAGATATCACAAGAAAACCAAAAACAACATTCTTGATTTGTATAGATATAAAAATCCTCAAAAAAATATTAATAAATTCAGTAACACATTAAAAGGATCATACATCACAATCTAGTGTGTCTTATCCATGAAAAGAAAGGATGGTTGAACATATGTGATCAATTAGATACATCATATGAAAGTGCTAAGGCAAAAATCACAGTGCATCTCGATAGATGCACAAAAAGGGCTTAACAAAATTCAACACCTTTTCATTATAAAAATACCAAATTAGAAGTAAATTCCCTCATAATAATAAAGGATATGTATGAAAACCTCACAGCTGTTATCACACTCAATGATTAATGACTAAAAGCTTTTCCTCTAGGCCCAGGAACAAGGCAAAGATATGAATTCTTACCAGATTTTTTTGTTTGTTTGTTTGTTTGTGTTTTCAACCATAGAAGCCAGAGCAATTAGGCAAGAAAAATAAAAATAAAATTGGTCCATACTGGAAAAGAAATAAAATTAATATTATTCATAGATACAATTATGTGTAAAGAAAACTATAAAAACTTTACCAAAAAAAAAAAAGCTCATTAGAATTGATAAATGAATTCAACAGACTGGTAGGTTACAAAATCAATGTAAAAATTCAATTTTGTTTCTATACACTAACAATGAACATTCAAAAAGGAAAATGAGGAAAAAAAAATGTTTTATTCACACTAGTACCAAACAGAATGAATACTTAGGAGTAAATTTAACCAAGGTAGTAAAAGATTTATACATTCAAAACTCCAAAACATTGCCAAAGCACAAATAAATTGAAATATTCCATGTTCATGGAGTAGAAGATTTAACATTGTTAAAATTTCCCAAGTGATCTATATATTCAATCAATTCCTATCAGAATTTTGATGGAATTTTAAAATATATATATAAGACAATTCTAAAAGTCATATATAACTACAGAATTCATCAAGAGTCAGAGAAGTCTTGAGCAAGCAGAACACATTTGTCAGACATTTCACACTTCCTGATTTCAAAACTCATTATAAAGCTACAGTAAGCAAGACGGTATAGTACTAGTACACAGACCAATGAATGGAACATAACAGAGAGCATAATAGAAAAAAAAAATCCTCACATACACAGTCAACCATCTTCAACAAAATTGTCATGAATACATAATGGGCAATGAATGGTCTCTTCAACAAATAGCATTTGCATAATTTGATATGCATGTATGAAAGAATAGTATTGGATCCTTATCTTACATCATATAAAAAATTCTCAAAATGAATCAAAGACTTAAACATACAATCTGAAGCTATAAAATTCCTAAGAGAAAACAGGAACAAAACTCCATGTCATTGGTCTTGGCAATGATTTCTTGGATATGAAACCAAAAGTACAGTCAAAAGAAGCAAAAATGGACAGGTGAGGTTGCATCACACCAAAAAATATCTTCTGCCTAGTAAAGGAAACCAGTCATGGGGTGAAAATGGAAACCTCAGAATAGGAGAAAACATTTGCAAACTGTGCATCTGTTGGCTTCCATAATGGCTTAGTGGTAAAGAGTACACCTGGAATGCAAGAGACCTGGGTTTGATCCCTGGATTAAGAAGATCCCCTGGAGAAGGAAATAGCACCCCACTCCGGTATTTTTGGAGTTTCTTGCCTGGGAAATCCCATGGACAGAGAAACCTGGCAGGCTACAGTCTACAGGGTTGCAAGAGTCGGACAGGACTTAGCAACTAAACTGCCACCACGTATCTATTAAGATAATATACAAAATGTATAAGGCATGAGACTCTATAGAGGATGAGTTGGTTAGATAGGTTCACCAACTCAATGGGCCTGAATTTGAGCAAACTCTGAGAGATAGTGGAGGACAGAGGAGCCTGGAATGCTACAATCAATGGGGTTGCAAAGAGTCAGACACGACTTAGCTACTGAATAACAACTGTATAGCAGAAAAGCAAATAACCCATTAAAAATAGGCAAAGAACATGAACAGACACTTCTCCAAAGAAAACACACAAATAGATATATGAAAAGGTGCTCAAAGTTACTAATCATAAGAAAGTGCAAATTAAAACCAGAATGTTATATCACCTCACACCTATTAGGATAGCTAAAATCAAAAACTAAAGCAAAAAGAAAAACAAAATAAATTTTGGAGAAGACGTGGAGAAATTAGAACCCTTGTACATGATTTGTGGGAATATATGGAAATCTTCCTCAAAAATTAAAAATGGAACTATCATATGACCAAGCAATCTCACTTCTTAGTATATATCCATAGAATTGAAATCAAGATCTCCAAAAGATTTTGCTCTCCCACATTAATTGCAGCATTATTCACACTAGCCAAGAGATGGAAACAACCTAAACGTCCACTAACCAATGAATGGATAAAGAGTATGTTGTATATGCATGTATGCTATTTGCTTCAGTCGTGTCTGACTCTGCAACCCTGTGAACTGTAGCCCACCAGGCTCCTCTGCCCATGGGATTCTCCAGGCAAGAATAATGGAGTGGGTTGCCATGCCCTCCTCCAGGGGATCTTTCCAACCCAGAGGTCGAATCTGCATCTCCCACATTGCAGGTAGATTCTCTACCGCTGAGCCATCAGAGAAGCCCATATACACAGATACAATGATGTATTATTAGGACTTTAGAACAGAGAAATCCTGTAATATGCAGCAACATTGTTGACATGAAGTGTAGTCTTGTGTGTTTTTATCACAATTTTTGAAAAAGAAAAAATGTATTTACTCACAGACTTTAGTGTCTTTTTTACACTTTATGACTTTTAACTCCTGTAAGTTTTGATATATTTATATGGTAGATCCTGATTTTATTCCTTGGATCGGTGGTTTTATTGTGCTTCACACATTTGAGAAAAAATGCTGGTTATTATTTCTTTAAATATTTTTCTCTTCTTCCCTTCTCCCTTTTCTGAGGTACCAGTTACTGGTAAGTTAGACTGCATGGTAGTACCACAGGTCAATTGCTAATGTATACTTTTCTCCTTCTGCTTTTGTTTGCTATGTCTTAAATTTAGTGAATTACAGTTTGTAATCCACTATTAAGTAAAACAAGCTCTTTCCCCCATTTGATCTATTTCGTATTTCATATGTAGTGGTATTTATTTGTTCTTATTTAATTTCTGTTTGCACTAAATTAATAAATACTTGAAATACCAGAACATAATTAAAATAAATGTATTAAAATCCACTTTAAATCTTTTCTAATTATTTTTTAATTTAGGATTCATTTTATTTTTCATTTCTCCTAGTGATATATTTCTTTATTTGAATGTACAATTATTTTTAATTAGATGGTCAATTTTATTGTTATATATTTTATGTTTTCAAGTTCTATATTGCAAGTATTTCTTTAAAAATTGTTGGACTTTGTTTTGGCAGTTAATTAACCAATGATTGACAAACCCTGACACTTTGAGGCTGTTTTTCAGCTTTTTGTTTTCCTGAGGAAATCAAAATTTCCCCTTATTCTCAGTTGAGTTCAGTTCAGTCTCTCAGTCGTGTCCAACTCTTTGCAACCCCATGAATCACAGGACGCCAGGCCTCCCTGTTCATCACCAACTCCCAGAGTTTACCCAAACCCATGTCCATCGAGTTGGTGATGCCATCCAGCCATCTCATTCTCTGTCATCCCCTTCTCCTCCTGTCCCCAATCCCTCCTAGCATCAGGGTCTTTTCCAATGAGTCAACTCTTCACATGAGGTGGCCAAAGTATTGGAGTTTCAGCTTTAGCATCAGTCCTTTCAATGAACACCCAGGACTAGTCTCCTTTAGGATGGACTGATTGGATCTCTTTACAGTCTAAGGGACTCTCAAGAGTCTTCTCCAACACCACAATTCAAATGCATCAGTTCTTCGGTGCTCAGCTTTCTTCACCGTCCCACTCTCCCATCCATATATGACCACAGGAAAAACCATAGCCTTGACTAGATGGACCCTTGTTGGCAAAGTAATGTCTCTGCTTTTTAATATGCTGTCTAGGTTGGTCGTAACTTTCCTTCCAAGGAGCAAGCATCTTTTAATTTCATGGCTACAATCACCATCTGCAGTGATTTTGGAGCCCAGAAAAATAAAGTCTGACACTGTTTACCCATCTATTCCCGTGAAGTGATTGGACCAGATGCCATGATCATAGTTTTCTGAAAGTTGAGCTTGAAGCTAACTTTTTCACTCTCCTCTTTCACTTTCATCAAGAGGCTCTTTAGTTCTTCTTCACTTTCTGCCATAATGGTGGTGTCATCTTCATATCTGAGGTTATTGATATTGCTCCCGACAATCTTCATTCCAGCTTGTGCTTCAATATGCAGCCTTGACTTACTCCTTTTCCTATTTGAAACCAGTGTTATGCTCGCTTATTCTAGGGATAGCTTGCTACTGCTAAGTCACTTCAGTCGTGTCCGACTCTGTGTGACCCCATAGACGGAAGCCCACCAGGCTCCCCCGTCCCTGGGATTCTCCAGGCAAGAACACTGGAGTGGGTTGCCATTTCCTTCTCCAATAGGGCTAGCTTAATCCTATGTAAATTTTGTTAGTTCCCTGGCCTACATTTTGTGCAGCCTTCTGAGAGATCCTGAAGAAATGGACTCCAACCAGTCCATTCTAAAGGAGATCAGTCCTGGGTGTTCATTGGAAGGACTGATGCTAAAGCTGAAACTACAATACTTAGGCTCACCTCATGTGAAGAGTTGACTCACTGGAAAAGACTCTGATGCTCGGAGGGATTGGGGGCGGGAGGAGAAGGGGACGACAGAGAATGAGATGGCTGGATGGCATCACTGACTCAATAGACGTGAGTTTGAGTGAACTCTGGGAGTTGGTGATTGACAGGGAAGCCTGGCGTGCTGTGATTCATGGGGTCGCAGAGAGTCGGACACGACTGAGCGACTGACCTGAACTGACCTGAACTGATGCTGTGTTTGTATCCTTTACCACAGAAACTATGAGATAATAAATGTTTGTTGTTTTAAGCTACTAGACTTTGGACTAATGGACTATGTGGTAAGAAATAGCCAATACAATAGGACTATAACTTTGCTTCTTGGAAAGTGGAATCGATTTCTCTGATTTTAATGTTTTAGTGTAGTGCCCATATTTTTGGAAAGGACAATGAATAGGAAGATCATTTTTACATCTGCTTTAATCTGAAATAAAATCTTTTAAGTTTCAAATACGTAGAAGATTGTTTGAATATCAACAAATGCCAACATTCTTTAGCTAATCACAGTAAAATTTTATGGTATGATGGAATTTAAATTAAAAGTTCCTACAATTCAATTTTATTTATATGGACTTAAAATAATCAATAATAGCCACTCTTTTCATTGTTTAGTGTACTTGATATACAAATAGAATATAGAAAAACAGTTTTTATGGAGGTATATTTGTTGCATATTGTGGACCAGACCAAGTATTGAAAGAGCAAAGTGTAGAAGCAGGAACTAGTTCTTTCAAAATATATTAACTTGGTTGGAATAAATTTTACAAAATATCTTCCTGCATAATAACTATGTCCAGCATTATTGTGACCCTTGCCCTCTCTCTAGTTAGAATTGAAATATGTACCTTATGCTGCTGCTGCTAAGTCACTTCAGTCGTGTCCGACTCCGTGTGACCCCATAGACGGAAGCCCACCAGGCTCCCCCATCCCTGGAACTCTCCAGGCAAGAACAATGGAGTGGGTTGCCATTTCCTTCTCCAATGTGTGAAAGTGAAAAGTGAAAGTGAAGTCGCTCAGTTGTGTCTGACTTGTAGCGACCCCGTGGACTGCAGCCTACCAGGCTCCTCTGTCCATGCAATTTTCTAGGCAAGAGTAGTGGAGTGGCTTGCCATTGCCTTCTCCGATGTACCTTATGAGAACGCTTTAATTACAGTCTTTTAAAAAAAAAAAATATGGGGATTTAAAACTGATGTTTGCCTTCATTAAATTATCAACAGCTCTGTATTTATACTTAGAAGATTCATAATTATTTAAGCATTAATAACAATTAAACACAAGATATTTTTCAGAATTTTTCATTTTATCCAAGCATTTCCTTTTGCTCTCCATAGAATTTTTTATGAAAATTTCCTTTGACTACATAGGAAACAGAGAGAATTGACATTTTAGGAATTATAAGTATTAAAATATTTGATGAGATTAATATTTTATTAACTAGAAGATTTTAAATTCTACATGTTTAAATATATTTTTGCTAAGTTTACAATGTAGATATTAAACCATTTCCTTTTCAGTGAAGTGGCTAAAACTTATAGTCAAGAAGGACATTATTAAGATTTATGTGTGGGTGTTAAGGAATTAAAAGGCTCTGTGGCTATAGCAAATGCTTTTGAAATTTGCTTCAAGCATAGAGTTTATCAAAAGCCTCCTTTTTATTAAAAAATAGATTTCCTGTTGGATATAGCATCCCATAGTTCTCATCCAGACTCTTGGCAGCACTTTGCTTTTAACTAAGAAAAATCTACAATCAGGGATTTTTATTGCACTTGATTAAGCTTCTTTAATAAAAGTTAAAACACAGTAAAATTGAGCATCAGTCAGTTCAGTTCAATTCAGTCGCTCAGTCGTATCCGACTCTCTGCGACCCCATGAATCACAGCACGCCAGGCCTCCCTGTCCATCACCAACTCCCGGAGTACACTCAAACTCATGTCCACAGAGTCGGTGATGCCATCCAGCCATCTCATTCTCGGTCGTCCCCTTCTCCTCCCGCCCCCAACCTTTCCCAGCATCAGAGTCTTTTCCAGTGAGTCAACTCGTCGCATGAGGTGGCCAAAGTATTGGAGTTTCAGCTTTAGCATCAGTCCCTCCAATGAACACCCAGTATCGATCTCCCTTAGAATGGACTGGTTGGATCTCCTTGCGGTACAAGGGACTCTCAAGAGTCTGCTCCAACACCACAGTTCAAAAGCATCAATTCTTTGGCGCTCAGCTTTCTTCACAGTCCAACTCTCACATCCATACATGACCACGGGAAAAACCATATCCTTGACTAGACGGACCTTTGTTGGAAAAGTAATGTCTCTGCTTTTTAATATATTATCAAGTTTGGTCATAACTTTCCTTCCAAGGAGTAAGCGTCTTTTAATTTCATGGCTTCAATCAGCATCTGCAGTGATTTTGGAGCCCCAAAAAATAAAGTCTGACACTGTTTCCACGGTTTTCCCATCTATTTCCCATGAAGTGATGGGACCAGATGCTATGATCTTTGTTTTCTGAATGTTGAGCTATAAGTAATATTAAAACTCATTCAGGCACTAACATACATGAGAAAAGAAATGAAACAATCTTGTTGAAACAAATTACAAATATGCAGTTTCAATGAGGATCTGGAGAATCTTTGAAATGCTTATAATTTAACATTTGTTTGCTATGGATAAATTCATTCTTAGTAGCTTAAAATGCAGTTATCCATTGAATATCTATTATTTAGAAATGATTGTGTACAGGTCTTAGCAAGGTAACTGCTCTCAGGATGTCACATAAAGTAGATTACAAAGACTGTTAGGGGAATTCTCTGGTGGTCCAGTAGTTAGGACTCCCTGCTAAGTGCCTGAGGATATCCCTCGAAAGAGAGCTAAGATCCAGAAGCTGTGTTGCATAGCCAAAAAAAGAAAAAAAGGCTGTCAGTTTAAAATAAAGTATATTTTTAAAAGATGTAATCATTTTGTAAAAGAATGTTTTATGGAGCTTTATTTTAAAAGTTTAAGATAAATTTAAAACTTTAAAATTTTAAGGTAAAAATTCAAATTTTTCTAACAAATGGACTTAGAAAAAACAACTCTTGGACATTTGATATCAAGATATCAGGATTATGATGTAGACATTTAAAATGCACACATATATCATCCTGAAGTGGCTCTCAAATTGGCCAAATATGAAACAATTTAAATAATAAGTAAAATAAATAATGATAAATAATGGAATATACTCTAACCCATAAATAATATACGTATCTAAATAATGATTAGTGTAAATAATTGAATAAATAAGTGGGGAAGATAGATAAACTTTTTCTAAAGCTAGAATCACATTTAATAGGTGAAAAAGTGAAACAAATACATAATGAATTATGAAAATAGAAAAAACACTATGGCATATGTTGGGGCTTCTCTGGTGCTTCAAATGGTAAAGAATATACCTGCAATGCAGGAGACCCAGGTTTTCTCCCTAGGCCTGGAAGATTCCATGGATATCCACTCTAGTATTGTTATCTGGAGAATTCCATGGACAGATGAGCCAGGTGGGTTACATTTCATGGGGTTGCAAAGAATCGGACTTCACTGAGAAATAAACACTCACCATGGCATATATTGGAGATATATTAGAGTAAAAATAGCTTCAGAAAAAAATATTAATAGATGAGATAAGTAGTGGATGGAAATATCATGAGGAACAGGATACTTATTATTGCCCCAAAATGTCTCAAAAATATTTAGCAGTTACAAAAAGCTCTGGCAGATTTATGGATTCTGGGATAAATGGGAAGATGAGAGGTAGGACTCGGAGTGCAGACAAGTACTGTGTCAGAGCACAGAAAGTGCCTTCAAGTTTTTTTCCTCTTGATAAGGCGATCTTGGCAGAAGTGCCTGAAAGAAGACTTCCGACCAATTCCTCAGATAAAGAGACTTTAGAAGGAAGCTGCCTCAGCTAGTGAAAATCACTCAGTCATGTCTGACTGTTTGCAACGCCATGGACAATACCATCCATGGAATTTTCCAGGCAAGAATACTAGAGGGGGTAACCTTTCTCTTCTCCAGGAGATCTTCCCAACCCAAAGATCAAACCCAGGTATCCTGCATTGCAGGTTGAGTCTTTACCAGCTGAGCCACAAGGGAAGTCCAATGCAATATATGAAGAGTATAACTGACCAGAGATGCCTGAAACCTTGCCTGTAACTCTCTGCAGATACTTCAGTGTTCTGACTGTGAACATACTCTGCTTTGTGGCGGGGGAGGGGGGGGCAACTTTTCTCTTAGACCTGGAAAAGCCTTTGTAATTGCCTACAGATAGGCCTGAAAAGCTGCAGATAGGTTTTTAACCAGAAGATGGACTGCTCACCAAGGGGTAGACATACTTGCTTGTAGAGCAAGGAATTCACTTTTACTTATGCTATCATATGCAAATTATTGTAGGTGATCTTTATCAAATCGAGAAAATTCTGTTCAATTGTTATTTTGCTATGTTTTCACCATGAATGGTGTATAATTTTGGCAAATATGTTTTCATTTGCAATGATCAAATGTATTTTTTCTTTATTTTGATAATATGATTATTTGCATTGATTTATAGTTTGTGTTCCTGATGAGGGTAAAAGAGGAGAGTGAAAAAGCTGGCTTAAAACTCAACATTCAGAAAACTAAGATCATGGCATCCAGTCCCATCACTTCATGGCAAATAGGTGGGGAAACAATGGAAATGGTGACAGACTTTATTTTCTTGGGCTCCAAAATCACTGAAGATGGTGACTGCAACCATAAAATCAAAAGATGCTTGCTCCTTAGAAGAAAAACTATGACAAACCTAGACAGCATATTAAAAACCAAGGGCATTACTTTGCCAACAAAGGTCTATCTAGTCAAGGCTATGGTTTTTCCAATAGTCATGTTGGATGTGAGAGTTGGACTATAAAGAAAGCTGAGCACAGAAGAACTGATGCTTTTAAACTGTGGTGTTGGAGAAGACTCCTGAGAGTCCCTTGGATTGCAAGGAGATTAAACCAGTACATCCTAAAGGAAATCAGTCCTGAATATTCACTGGAAGGACTGATGCTGAAGCTGAAACTTCAATACTTTGGCCACCTGATGCAAAGAACTGACTCATTGGAAAAGACCTTGATGTTGGGAAAGATTGAATGCAGAATGAGAAGGGGACAACAGAGGATGAGTTGGTTGGATGGCATTACTGTTTCGATGGACATGAATTTGAGTATGCTCTGGGAGTTGGTGATGGACAGGGAGGCCTGGTGTGTTGCAGTCCATGTGGTCACAAAGTATCAAATACAACTGAGTGACTGAACTGAGCTGAACTGAATGTCTTTGATTAGATTTGGACAGATATGTGTATCCTTATAAATAACTTGAGAATTGTTCTTACTCTGTATTCTAAAATAATTTTTATTGATATTGTATTTTTTTTCATTAGATGTTATGAATAATTCACAGATGACTTCCTGAAGTCTTGGAGTTTACTTTGTGGGAGTTTTTTTTTTTTTTTTTTCCAATTCTAATTTCTCTGTTAAATAACAATCTTTCAAAGACTTGTTTTTTTCTTGTGACACATGTGAAAACATTTGTCTTTCAAGTCATTTGTTATTTTATCTAAGTTAGTTGTCAAATATATTAAAATAAATTTTGTGCACAGACACTTTTTTCTTCATAATATTGTAAGTCTGTACTAAAATAGCATTTTTTCCATTTTCTTACCTATCTAATGTATAATTGTGACCATTTTTCATTTATAATTTGGGTAACTTCTGTTCACTCTTTGTTTTGACATTTTAAAAACTTTATTTTTTAATTGAAGGTTAATTGCTTTACAGAATTTTGTTGTTTTCTGTCAAACATTGATAAGAATCAGCCATAGGTACACCAAAGTCTCTTACCTCCCAAAACTTCCCGGCTTCCTCCCCATCCCACTGTTTTAGATTGTTAGCCCCTCTTTGGGTTCCCTGAGTCATAGAGCAAATTCCTATTGGCCATCTATTTTACATATGGTATTGTAAGTTTCCTTGTTACTCTCTCCATATGTCTCACCCTCTATCTCCTCCCCTCCTGCTATGTCCATAAGTCTGATCTCTATGTCTGTTTCTGCATTTCTGCCCTTAAAATAAATTCATCAGTACCATCCTTCTAGAGTCCATATATTTGCATCAGTATATGATATTTGTATTTTTATTTCTGACTTACTTCACTCTGTTTAGTACACTCTAGTTTCATCCATCTCATTAGAACTGACTAAACTGCATTCCTTTTTATGGCTGGGTAATATCCCATTGTATATATGCACCACAGCTTCTTTATCCGTTCATCTATCGATGGACATCTAAGTTGCTTCCATGTTCTAGCTGTTGCAAATATTGCTGCAATGAACATTGGGATACATGTGTCTTTTCCAATTTTGGTTTCCTCAGAGTATATGCGTAGGAGTGGGATTGCTAAGTCATATGGTGGTATTATTCCTAGTTCTCTAGGGAATCTCCATACTGTCTTCCATAAAGCTGTATCAATTTACTTTACATTCCCACAAACAATGCAAGAGGGTTCCCTTTTCCCCTTACCATCTCCAGCATTTATTGTTTGTAGAATTTTTGATGATGGCCAATTCTGACTGGTGTGAGGTGGTATTTCATTTTGATTTGCATTTTTCTAATAAAAAGTGGTGTTGGGTATCATTTCATATATTTGTTAGCCATCTGCATGTATTCTTTGGAGAAATGTCTGTTTAGGTCTTTTTCCCACTTTTTGATTTGTTTTTTTGTTTTTCTGGCACTGAGTTGTATGTGTTGCTTGTATATTTTGAAATTAATCCTTTGTCAGTTGTCTCCTTTGCTATTATTTTCTACATTCTAAGGGTTGTCTTTTCACCTTCTTTGTAGTTGCCATTGCTGTGCAAAAGCTTTTAAGTTTAATTAGGTCCCACATGTTTATTTTTATTTTTATTCCCATTACTCTAGTAAGTGGATCATAGAGGATCTTGCTTTGATTCATGTCATCAAATGTACTGCCTATGTTTTCCTCTAAGAATTTTATAGTTTCTAGTCTTACATTAAGTGTTTAATCCATTTTGAGTAATCTATATCTTTATGTATGGCATTAGGAAATGTTCTAATTTCATTCTTTTGCATGTAGCTGTCCAGTTTTCCCAACACCATTTATTGAAGACGTTATATTTGCCCCATTGTATATTCTTGCATCTTTTGTCAAAAATTAGGTACCCATAGGTGCGTTGGTTTACCTCTGAGTTCTCTATCTTGTTCCATTGGTCTATATTTCTGTTTTTGTGCCAGTATCATACTGTCTTGATGACTGTAGTTTTGTAGTATAGTCTGAAGTCACGAAGGATGATTCCTCCAGTTGTATTCTTCTTTCTCAAGATTGTTTAGGCTATTCGGGGTCTTTTATCTTTCCATATGAACTGTGAAATTTTTGTTCTAATTCTGTGAAAAATGTCATTGATATTTGATAGGAATTACATTGAATCTGTAGATTGCATTTGATAGTATAGTCATTTTCACAATATTGATTCTTGCTACCCAGGAACAAGGAATCTCTCTCCATTTGTGTGGATTTTTATTTCTTTCATTAGTGAATAATTTTCTGTATACAGTTGTTTTTTGTTTTTTAATCTCTTTAGGTTTATTCCTAGATATTTTATTCTTTCTGTTGCAGTGGTGAATAGGATTGATTCCTCAATTTCTCTTTCTGATTTTTCATTGTTATTATATAGGAATGCAAATTATTTCTGTGTATTGACTTTGTATCCATGACTTCGCTGAATTCACTAATTAGTTCTAGTAATTTCTGATAGTTTCTTTTGGGTTTTCTATGTATAGTATCATGTTATCTGCAAACAGTGAGGGCTTTCCTTCTTTTTTAATCTAGATTCATTATTTGTCCTTTTCTTCTCTAAGTGCAATAGCTGGGACTTCCAAAACTATGTTGAATAATAATGATGAAAGTGGACACTCTTGTCTTGTTCCTGATCTTAGATGGGATGCTTTTTGTTATTCACCAATGAGAACAATTTTTGCTGGGGACTTATCATATATGGCCATTACTATCTTGAGGTAGGTTCCTTCTATGCCCATTTTTTGGTAAGCGTTTTAATCATAAATGGTTGCTAAAATTTGTCAAAGGCTTTTTCTGCATCTATTATGATCACATAGTTTTTATCTTTTAGTTTGTTAATATGGTGTCACATTGATTTGCATATACAAAGAATCCTTGCATCCCTGGAATAAATCAAACTTGATCATGGTGTATGAGATTTTTAATGTCTTGTTGAATTCTGTTTGTCAGAATTTTGTTGAGGACTTTAGCATCTATGTTCATCAGTGACCTTGGCCTATAATTTTCTTTTTTTGCATTGTCTTTGCTTGGTTTGGATATCAGGGTGATGGTGGTCATGTAGAATGAGTTTTGAAGTGTTCCTTCGTCTGAAATTTTTTGCAAGAGTTTCAGGAACATAGACAATAGCTCTTCTCTAAATGTTTGATGGAATTCCCCTGTGAAGCCATTTGGACCTGGCCTTTTGTTTTGAGGGAGATTTTTTTTTTTTAATCACAGTTTTGATTTTAGTGTTTGTAATTTGCTTGTCCATAATTTCTATTTCTGCCTGGTTCAGTCTTGGGAGGTTGAACTGTTCTAAGAATAAGTCCATTTCCTCTTGGTTTCCCATTTTATTAGTATATTTTGCTCATAATATTCTCTTATGAGCCTTTGTATTTCTGTGTTGTCTGTTGTAACCTCTACCTTTTTCATTTCTAATTTTGTTGGTTTGATCTTTGTCCCTTTTTTCTTGATGAATCTGGCTAGTGGTTTGCAAATTTTGTTTATTTTCTCAAAGAAACAGCTTTTAGTTTGATTAATATTTGCAACTGTTTCCTTCATTTTTTTTCCATTTATTTATTCTCTGATCTTTATGATTTGTTTCCTTCTGCTGACTTTGGGAATTTTTTTGTTCTTTTTTCAGCTGCTTTAGATGTAGATATAGGGTGTCTATTTGATGCTTTCTTGAGGTAGGATTGTATTGTTATAAACTCCCCCCTTAGAATTGATTTTCTGAATCCCATAGGTTCTGGGTCACCGTGTTTTTGTTGTTATTTGTTTCTAGAAATTTTTTTATTTCCCTTCTTATTTCTTCAGTAACCTTTTCATTATTTGGTAATGCATTGTTTACTCTCCATGAGTTTGTGTTATTTGCTGTTTTTTCCTCTGGTTGATAACTAGTCTCTTACCATTGGGGTCAGAGAAGAATTTGATATGATTTCAATTTTATTTAATTTACTGAGCCTTGATTTGTGGCCCAAGATGTGGCCTATCCTGGAGAATGTTCCATGTGCACTTGAGAAAACAGTGTATTTTTTTTTGCATTTCGGTGAAAAGTCCTGAAGAAATCAATTAGGTACATTTGGTTTAATGTTTCATTTATGGTTTATATTTCCTTGTTGACTTTCTGTTCTGATGATCTGTCCACCAGTATAAGTAGTATGTTAAACTCTCCCTACTATTATTAAGTTACTATGCCTGTTAGTTCATCAGACACTCTATCTATCGGAGGTTCATGACATTGTACAGGAGACAGGGACCAAGATCATCCCCATGGAAAAGAAGTGCAAAAAGCAAAATGGCTGTCTGAGAAGACCTTACAAATTGCTGTGAAAAGAAGAGAAGCAAAAATCAAAGGAGAAAAGGAAAGATATAAGCATCTGAATGCAGAGTTCCAAAGAATAGCAAGGAGAGATAAGAAAGCCTTCCTCAGCGATCAGTGCAAAGAAATAGAGGAAAACAACAGAATAGGAAACACAAGAGATCTCTTCAAGAAAATTAGAGATACCAAGGGAACATTTTATGCAAAGATGGACTCGATAAAGGACAGAAATGGTATGGACCTAACAGAAGCAGAAGATATTAAGAAGCGGTGGCAAGAATACAGAGAAGAACTGTATAAAAAAGATCATGACCAAGATAATCACATGATGTGATCACTCACCTAGAGCCAGACATCTTGGAATGAGAAGTCAAGAGGGCCTTAGAAAGCATCACTACAAACAAAGGCAATGGAGGTGATGGAATTCCTCCATTTCAAATGCAGAAAGATGCTGCTATGAAAGTGCTGCACTCAATATGCCAGCAAATTTGGAAAACTCAGCAGTAACCACAGGACTGGAAAAGGTCACTCTTCATTCCAATCCCAAAGAAAGGCAATGCCAAACAAGGCTCAAACTACCGCATCTCACACGGTAGTAAAGTCATGCTCAAAATTCTCTAAGCCAGGCTCAGCAGTACATGAACTATGAGCTTCCAGAAGTTCAAACTGGTTTTAGAAAAGTTAGAGGAACCAGAGATCAAATTGCCAACATCCACTGGATCATGGAAAAAGCAAGAGAAT
Organism: Moschus berezovskii; assembly: GCF_049115385.1. Classification (NCBI taxonomy): domain Eukaryota; kingdom Metazoa; phylum Chordata; class Mammalia; order Artiodactyla; family Moschidae; genus Moschus; species Moschus berezovskii. The sequence goes on along the minus strand of NC_142461.1, from coordinate 128,801,857 downwards.
AACAGAAAAACTTCTATTTCTGTTTCATTGACATGCCAAAGCCTTTGACTGTGTGGATCACAACAAACTGTGGAAAATTCTGAAAGAGATGGGAATACCAAACCACCTGACTTGCCTCTTGAGAAACCTGTATGCAGGTCAGGAAGCAACAGTTCGAACTGGACATGGAACAAGAGACTGGTTCCAAATAGGAAAAGGAGTACGTCAAGGCTGTATATTGTCACCCTGCTTATTTAAATTATATGCAGAGTACATCATGAAGAACGCTGGGCTGGAAGAAGCACAAGCTGGAATCAAGATTGCTGGGATAAATATCAATGACCTCAGATATGCAGATGACACCACCCTTATGGCAGAAAGTGAAGAGGAACTAAAAAGCCTCTTAATGAAAGTGAAAAAGGAGAGTGAAAAAGTTGGGCTGAAGATCAACATTCAGAAAACGAAGATCATGGCATCTGGTCCCATCACTTCATGGGAAATAGAAGGGGAAACAGTGTCAGACTTTATTTTTTTGGGCTCCAAAATCACTGCGGATGCTGATTGCAGCCATGAAATTAAAAGACACTTATCCTTGGAAGGAAAGTTATGACCAACCTGGATAGCATATTAAAAATCAGAGACATTACTTTGCCAACCAAGGTCTGTCTAGTCAAGGCTATGGTTTTTCCAGTGGTCATGGATGGATGTGAGAGTTGGACTGTGAAGAGAGCTGATTGCTGAAGAATTGATGCTTTTGAACTGTGGTGTTGGAGAAGACTCTTGAGAGTCCCTTGTACTGCAAGGAGATCCAACCAGTCCATTCTAAAGGAGATCAGTCCTGGGTGTTCATTGGAAGGACTGATGCTAAAGCTGAAACTCCAATACTTTGGCTACCTCATGCGAAGTGTTGACTCACTGGAAAAGACTGATGCTGGGAGGCTTTAGGGGCAGGAGCAGAAGTGGACGACAGAGAATGAGATGGCTAAATGGCATCACCAACTCGATGGAGGTGAGTTTGAGTGAACTCCGGGAGTTGGTGATGGACAGGGAGGCCTGGTGTGCTGCGATTCATGGGGTTGCAAAGAGTCAGACATGACTGAGTGACTGAACTGAACTGAACTGATGCCTGTTCGTGTTTGCCTTATTATTGAGGTGTTCCTATGTTGGGTGCCTAAGTATTTACAATTGTAATATCTTGTTCTTGGATTGCTCTTTTGATCCTTATATAGTGTCCTTCTTTTTCTTTTAAAATAAAGAATTTTAAAGTCTATTTGCTCTAAAATAAGGACTGCCACTCTGGTTTTTCTTTTCCATCCTTTTACTTTCAATTTGAATGTCTCTCTTATAAGTCTGAAGTGGGTCTCTTTTATGTAGTATATATATGGATCTTGTTTTTGTATCCATTCAGTCAGTCTGTATCTTCTGGTTGGCGCATCTAATCTGTTTACATTTAAGGTAATTATTGATATATATGTCCATATTGGCATTGTCTTAATGGTTTTCAGCTTGTTTTTATAGATCTTCCAGTTGTCTTGTTTTTACTGGTTATATAAGTCCATTTAGTATTTCTTATAAGATTGATTTTGTGATGCTAAATTCTTTAACATTTGCTTTTCTGTAAAGCTTTTGATTTTTCCATACATTTTAAATGAGATCTTTGCTGGGGATACTAATCTTGGTTGTAGATTCTTTTCTTTCAGTACTTTAAATATATCCTACCATTCCCTTCTAGTCTGCAGAGTTTCTACTGAAAGATCCTGTTAATAATATGGGTTTTCCCTTGTATGTTACTTGTTGCTTTTCCCTTTTAATATTCTTTTTTTTGCTTAATCTCTGTTCAATTCAGTTCAGTCCCTAAGTCGTGTCCGACTCTTTGCGACCCCATGAACCGCAACAAACCAGGTCTCCCTGTCCATCACCAACTCCCAGAGTCCACGCAAACCCATGTCCAGCGAGTCAGTGGTGCCATCAAACCATCTTATCTTCTGTCTTCCCCTTCTCCTCCCACCCTCAACCTTTCCCAGAATCAGGGTCTTTTCCAATGAGTCAGCTCTTCGCATCAGGTAGCCAAAGTATTGGAGTTTCAGCTTCAACATCAATCCTTCCAATGAACAACCAGGACTGATCTCCTTTAGGATGGACTGGTTGGATCTCCTTGCAGCCCAAGGGACTCTCAAGAGTCTTCTCAAACACCACAATTCAAAAGCATCAATTCTTCGGTTCTCAGCTTTCTTCACCGTCCAAATCTCACATCCATACATGACCACTGGAAAAACCATAGCCTTGACTAGACAGACTTTTTTTGACAAAGTAATGTCTCTGCTTTTTAATATGCTGTCTAGGTTGGTCATAATTTTCCTTCCAAGGAGTAAGCATCTTTTAATTTCATGGCTGCAATCACCAGCTTCAGTGATTTTGGAGCCCAAAAAAATAAAGTCAGCCACTGTTTGCACTTTCTCCATCTTTTTGCCGTGAAGTGATGGGATCATTGCCATGATCTTAGTTTTCTGAATTTTGAGCTTGAAGTCAACTTTTTCACTCTCCTGTTTCACTTTCAACAAGAGGCTCTTTAGTTCTTCTTCACTTTCTGCCATAAGGGTGGTGTCATCTGCATATCTGAGGTTATTGATATTTCTCCTGGCAATCTTGATTCCAGCTTGTGCTTCTTCCAGCCCAGCGTTTCTCATGATGTACTCTGCATATAAGTTAAATAAGCAGGGTAACAATGTACAGCCTTGACGTACTCCTTTTCTTATTTTGAACCAGTCTGTTGTTCCATGTCCAGTTCTAACTGTTGCTTCCTGACCTGCATACAGGTTTCTCAAGAGGCACATCAGGTGGTCTGGTATTCCCATCTCTTTCACAGTTTTCCATAGTCTATTGTTATCCACACTGTCAAAGGATTTGACATAGTTAATAAGGTAGAAATTTATGTTTTTCTGGATCTTTCCTGCTTTTTCGATGATCCAGCGGATTTTGGCAATTTGCTCTCTGGTTCCTCTACCTTTTCTGAAACCAGGTTGAACATCTGGAAATTAATGGTTCATGTATTGTTGAAACCTGACTTGGAGAATTTTGAGCATGACTTTACTAGCCTGTGAGATGAGTGCAATTGTGCAGTAGTTTGAGCATTCTTTGGCTTTGCCTTTATTTGGGATTGGGATGAAAACTGACCTTTTCCAGTCCTGTGGCCACTGCTGAGTTTTCCAAATTTGCTGGCATATTGAGTGCAGCACTTTCACAGCATCATCTTTTAGGATTTGAAATAGCTCAGCTGGAATTCCATCACCTCCACTAGCTTTGTTTGTCGTGATGGTTCCTAAGGCCCACTTGACTTCACATTCCAGAATGTCTGGCTCTAGGTGAGTGATCACACCATCGTGATTATCTTTCTGATGTTCAAAATTTTGTATTAGAATTTATTTTGTACATAGTCAGAAAATAGTATTTTAAATCAATGTGGGAAAATTTACGTAATGAAACAATGTCATAGAAAATCTAAATATTAATATATTTGATATTTTTGTCTATGATATCATATGTCAAATGAATAGCAGGATAGAAAGGTAACATAAATCTATGGTTTATAGGGCTTTCAGAGTAATCTACTATAATTACTGTTGATCAGGTCTTTATTGAAATTTTGTCATGATGGACAGCTTAGAAACCAAAGAGTGAAAACAATTGATTACAAGTTAGGGGAAACAATTTTCTGAGGAGAGATTACAGTTTATAGTTTGATGTGATATAGAATGCTTTAAATAAATACTGTCTTTCATCAATATTGCATCTGTATATTTAATCCATGTGCTTATACTGAGCCTGTTTCACCAATGAAAATATTGTAGCTTGGAGCAGTCAGGTTCTAGTCATATAGTTACCAAATGGTTTATTAGTTTCTGTCTGTTTTATGAGGGTATACTGATTCTTTTATAACTTTTATATCCATTTGGCTTTGAATATAATAGAAATATGTTTACATTGACATCTGACTTCAAATGAAAGCTTTATTTTGAATAATCTGAACTATTTTGCTGGCCATCAAGTTTCTGCTGAAATCTAGGTTATCTTTGTAAAGTTCAATAAAAATGGTGGCTCCCACCCCCACCTGTCTCTGTCAGTCTAATTGTTGGACAAGGGTGGGGCAGGCTGTAAAAACATTTCAACTGTCTTGCTTTTGCTGCCAGGAGAGGCTCAGTTGATGTGGAGCATTATTAGCTGAAGTGTGATATTAGTGGCAAGCAAACAGGACACCTGTAGGCTTCACTAGCCTGTGGTTGTGGTTTTGTTAGGCTCAAGCAGAGGACAAGTGAATTTGTTAGGAAATTTAAAAGGGAGTTCTAGAAGTGAGAGGACCATATCTTAGCCAAAATTGATGTTATTCCCACATCCTGAGTTGACCAGAAACTGTGTATATACATAGCAGAGAATATAGTGGGCCCAAGCTACCCATGTGTTCTTGGCCAACAGAGATCTGTGCACACATAAAGACTTGAGAAAACCCTATGGAACATAACATTTCAAGCAGACTTGAGAATGACATATCAGTCCTTTATATAGCTATATAAAGTGAAATGTCTTTACAGTGTTTATATTTATTCTGAAATTGGATTAAGAATATTTTGCATTCCTAAAAGGTGACATTTGGAATAGTTATATAAGAAAAAGTTGTTACATGCTAAGAAGATATCTATTTCTCCTGAACTTGAAGTTAAAGTGATGGGTGTGTTGATTGTATATAATAAAAATATGTTGATGACATATTAAAGTTAATACTTCATAATACTTCACAGTACTTAAACATGAGCTTAATTTATTCCACTTTATCTTTTTAAGTTAAATTTTAAGCATTTATGGCAGACTGACTTTACTTTTGGTGGACAGTCCAAAAACTGCTGCTCACAACTTCATTACTTCTGACAAGACAGAAATGTCTGTTGTAAATTGTCATATCATTTTATTCAATCCATTACGTTGTTAAACATTTAAAGTTGGTTAGTGTATCACACTATAGCTAGAATTCTCTGGCTTAAAAAAAAAATGACTCTAGGAGAACCCAAGTGCCAAGAATCAGAAGTAAATAGCCAGTTATGAAGGTGTGTTTCAATTTATGCAACCTAAACATGAAAATAACACATTTTTCACATTTATACTCACTCCTTGTGACTAGGACATGTCCTCTCAGATAGATGTTATCTTTGTGAAGTCTAAATGGACAAACTTTCTCTGCCTCATCAAGTTTATTTGCATAGGTAGAATGGGTGAAATACCATAGAGCTATTTAATTTTCCTATTACCTAAACATTATTACCTGGATTTTCCTAAATTTGTTTTATTGTTTTGGCGTTTCAATGTAAAATTGTAATAATGATGCATCTAAAGATAATAACACAATATAATAACACAAATATTAATACAAATTAAATACAGTATTAATGAATTTAAAAGGAGAAGAACTTTAGATACAACAGAAAAATGGTAAGCAGTGAAGAAATACTATGACAAATAGCCAAATAATTTTTGCCACACACATTGCACAAGTGAAAAAAAAATTACTCAAAAGTTTCTTAATGTGGATCAAGTTGTAAATTGCCACCATAAACAGCATCATTTCTAATATTTTTCCAAGTTATCAAACTGATTTCAGTTAACTGTAATGATTTGTATGCCCTTCTATGGTACACAGTTGAGGAACACCAAATGAATATTAACTATGATGTTGACTAAAAGTTGCATCAGCACAAGCAGGGTTTGTGAGCACACTGTTATAATAACCTTTCGTACATCAAAGCAGATCAGATAATGAAATTTAGCAAGAAGTTCTGTACAGATACCCTAGCTGTCAACTATTTGTGCTGTGAGCTAACGAAAAACATGCTGATCTTGGTATGCTTGGATGAAGAATTGCCAAGAAAAGCCACTGTTGCAATTACTCTTCTATTTATAACAAATCAATTATTGGTATATAGATAACAAAATATGGGTTGAAACACTAAGATAATGAGACAAATGTACTGAGCAATTATTCTAGACTATGGTCTGACTACAACTATATACTTTTCTGGAACTGAAAAGCTGTTTTATTAATAAGATAGCTATAAAAATTATTGGAAGATATTTGCAAGTATTTTAATATTCAACTAGTATATTGCTGGGATGCTTTGACAGGTAGATTTTGTTTTTAGTCAAAGGAAATATGTACATAGTTGGGTCTTTGATTATGAATGCCAGAATCATTATGCCACATAGCAGAATATGCTGGAGACATTATGTTAATCTGTCAAGGAAGCCTTAACAGACATATAGTACATATAGTATATATATGTAATGCAAGTAGTAGTCATATTCTAAAGTTGTTCTGGCATTTCCATGGTATTATTTCTCATGATAAAATGAAATAAAACAAGGTCACTTATGGTATCAGTTTTGTATTGAAATAGTGAGATCTTCCATAATTTGTATGTAATGTGAAACTAAATGTTGAAAACAAATATGTAGCCTTTATGTATAATTATTGCCAAATATGTTACCTTACAATGAGTTTGTGTTATATTTTATTATCCGTGGTTCTGGTGTTCCTAATCTTTTAGAAAATATAAATTTTATGTAACAATTTCTGACTTAAAAAATGCAAAATGTGAGAGTTGCAAGTTGAGTTTTATTTGAAGCAAAATGAGGACTGTGACCTGGGAGATAGCATTTCAGATAGCTCTGAGAAACTGCTCCAAACAACTGGAGAGGAGAAGGTCAGTATATATGTGCTTTCAGTGAATGGGAAGTTCATGGCATCAAGCACGTATTTTTGCAGAAGGTTTCTGCTAGTCATGAGGAGCAGACATCACTATGAAAAAATTTAGTGCTTTTTAGATATGAGAAGATGCAAGAATTTGGCTCAAAAAATCAGTTCCTGAAAATATCTAACTATCTGAAAATGTATTCTGCCAATTAATAAATCAAACTCTAATGGTTGTATTTTAAAACTATAGCTACAAGTGCTTTACTATTTTAGTGCATGGTACCATTTTGTATTCTATTGCCTGTCAGAAAATTGAGTCATTACTGAATCTTTCTCTTCCTCCACACATATACTGGCAGTGAACCGAGTCAAACTGCTTCCATCTACTCCTTTCCATTTCTACTGCTACTGCTTACTGGATTATTGAAATGAGATCTGAATTGTTCTTTCCTCTTTTTCTCTTAATGCCATCCCTTCATGTATAGTTGTCAGAGTAATAATTCTCAAATTTTATCAGATCATGTCAGCCATCTGGTATAAAATACTTTTGTAACTTCTCTTACATAACATTATAAAATTCAAAAATCAAAGCTCTTCAGATGACAGATATAATTTATGCCCACTTTCAGCCTTTTTTCCTCGCCACTCTTTCAAATGTGTGTACTTGTATTTAACGTGAGCTTGCTTTGTTATATGTTTTTCTCTATATGTAATATCATTTACTCCCTCTCCTACTGTGAAAGTTATATTTATTCTTCGTGTTTTCTTAAATATCATTTTTTAACATAATAATTTCCCTAAGCATTTTCTTTCTCTTTAGGGCCAGTCAGTTATATATATTCAAATGATTTTTTTTTCTATTAGCATCAATTTAGCCTAACAAATTGCATGAGTTTTTGATTACCAAAACAGAATAATGCTGCTCATTTAAATACCAAAGCACTAAATAACTTTATGTCATACTTAATCTGTCAAGTTTAATATATTGTCAGAAACATCTGACAGATATTACTATTATTACTAAAAACAGCATAGAACTGATACTTATCTAGGATTATAAAAATATCTAATCCTTTTTCTTATATCCTGATTATTTGATATATTATTACATTCTTAAAATATTTGGTAAATGGTACTGAAAAGTAATTTTTTTAAACTGCATTTAAGAAATATTTTGAAGTTTATGAAGAAGAAGAAGATAGCACTAAGTCATGTCCATCTCTTGCAATCCCATAAATTGTAGTCTGCCAGGCTCCTCTGTCCATGGGATTCTCTAGGCAAGAATATTGGAGTGGGTTGCCTTTTCCTTCTCCAGGGGAATTTCCCGACCCAGGAATTGAACCCATGTCTCCTGCATTGAAGGCAGATGCTTTACCGACTGAGCTATGTGGGAAGCCCCTGGAGTTTATGACATAATCCTAATTTACAATTTAAAAATCTCTTAAAATAAGGCATTTTAAATGCAAAATTTTTTTCAACTAGATTATCATTATAGTTGTTCTTCCTAGTGTTACAATGAGCTCAAAATTACTCAATTCTAGAATGGATAAGGAAACTTCTCTCAAATATTCTAAGATTTTGATAATTATAATAAACATGAATTTGCAGACATTCTCTTATTTATTCAAGATCATTCTGATCATTTACCTTCTGCTGGGAACTGAATTGCAAATGATACTAGGGTTAGTATGTTCTCTAAAATAAACATACATGTGAAAGAGAAACAATATTGTGTGGAAAAGTCTATGATGGTAGTAAAAATAGAACAGTATTCAGAGCTGCCTTAAGTTACCTAGACATTTATATGTAACATGATATGTAGAGTGGACCCTGACTGTATTAATGTATTGTGTTTGTAAAGGGAAAATTAAAGTTCCTGAATAGAAAGGCACAAACACACAAGACACTGAGGACTAACCCTTCTTTTGAAGCAAAGTATTGGGCAGAATTTTAACAAAACATTATTTAAAGACATTGAAAGATCATCAGTTTAAATCAAGTTTGAGGGATTCAATACTTCAAAAAGGTAAGCATCAGCAAAAACCACATTTATTTTAGATTTCTTCTGTGAAAAATTTTTACAGTTCCAAATTTACTGAAAGAGTCCTGTGATGCAATATTATAATATCGAGGGTGTCAGCATAAGAGTTTGGGCTGAAAAATGGTTGGAACTAAGAAAAGGGAGTAACAACAAGAAAGAGAGCAGAAAATAGCAGCTAAGGCTGAATATCATATTTGAAAATAATATATTGAAGTTTTCAGTTCAGTTCAATTGCTTGGTCATGTCCGACTCTCTGTGACCTATGGACTGCAGGGTACCAGGCTTTCCTATCCATCATCAGCTCCTTGAACTTGCTAAAGCTCATGTCCATCGAGTCAGTCATGCCATCCAATCATCTCATCCTCTGTCGTCATTTTCTCCTCCTGCCTGCAATCTTTCCCAGCATCAGGGTCTTTTCCAATGAGTCAGTTCTTCGCATCAGGAGGTCAGAGTATTGGAGTTTAAGCTTCGGCATCAGTCCTTCCAATGGATATTCAGAACTGATTTCCTTTAGGGTTGACTGGTTTAATCTCCTTGCAGTCCAAGGGTATCTCAATAAGTCTTCTCCAGTATCACAGTCTTCAGTGCTCAGCTTTCTTTATAGTCCAACTCACACATCCACACATGACTAGTAGAAAAACCATAACTTTGACTAGATGGACCTTTGTCAGCAATATAAGGTCTTTGGTTTTAGTATGCTGTCCAGGTTAGTCATAGCTTTTCTTCCAATTAGCAAGCGTCTTTTAATTTCATGGCTGCAGTCGCCATCTGCAGTGATTTTGGAGCCCAAGAAAATAAAGTCTGTCACCGTTTCCATTGTTTCCCCATCTATTGGCCATGAAGTGATGGGACCGGATGCCATGATCTCAGTTTTCTGATTGTTGAGATTTTAACCAGCTTTTTCACTCTCTTCTTTCACTTTCATCAAGAGGCTCTTTAGTTCTTCATTTTCTGCCATAAGGGTGGTGTGATCTGCATATCTGGAGTTATTGATATTTCTCCCAGCAATCTTGATTCCAGCTTGTGCTTCATCCAGCCCAGCATTTCTCATGATGTACTCTGCATATAAGTTAAATAAGCAGGTTGACAATATACAGCCTTGACTTACTCCTTTCCCAATTTGGAACCAGTCTGTTGCTCCATGTCCGATTCAAACTGTTGCTTCTTGACCTGCATACAGACTTCTCAGGAGGCTGGTCAGGTGGTCTGGTATTCCCATCTCTTGAAGAATTTTCCACAGTTTGTTGTGATCCACACAAAGGCTTTGGCATAATCAATAAAGTAGAAGTAAATGTTTTTCTGGAACTCTCTTGCTTTTTTGATGATCCAACTTTCTAAGGCATATTGAAGTTTAGATTTTCAAATTTTGGAAGAATTTATGAACATGCCAGCGGATTGCTAAAAGGAAGCCCTGTCTGATTTTAAATTAAATGAGTAAATTATAGCAAATAATTTTAAGAGCAATAATATAATCATGTTTAAACTTACAAAAAACATTTAATTTTGTATGTGATCCCTATTGATCTTCATGCTTGATATGAAACAAGATGAAAACTATAAAAGAAAGAATTTCTTGAACCTCAAGAATTCTCAAGTCATCCCTGATTTTGTTCCTTGGGATTGTTACAATATTGGTCTCAAGGACAATAATCTGCACTCAGTGAAGGCAGGACTATGGAGAAAATATAATCTGGAGGCCTAATTTGTTTGTACAAAGAAGAACACTCCAATGGCATTAAAAGGGCAGAAAGATATTATGTTGAAGAAGACGTGTAGGATATTAGGATAAGGAGATAACATTCTAAGATTGTGGCAAATGTGAAAGGCACAGAAACAATGACTGTCACTCTATACATTCTTGTTCTGTTGCAGAATGTCAGAAGAATGCCAAGCAGTGCCAGGGCTAGAATTCCTCAATTTATAATTACATAGGGACTTCCTCTGTCAATTATTTGCTTCCTGTTTTCCTATTGAAAGCTTGTAGCTGAACCACAAAAGAAGCGGGGTTCTTGACCTCTGGAGGAGAAAAATTCAATCCGGGGCCAGAGATGAGGTTTGATCACTTGAGGTTTTTGTGTAATAGAGTTTTATTAAAGTATAAAAGGGATAGAGAAGCTTCTGACATAGACATCAGAAGGGAGCAGAAAGAATACCCCTCGCTAGTGTTAGCAATGGAGTTATATACTTTTTAATTACTTATTACAGTGAATCAAAAGAATGTCTGGAGGTTTTAAAGATCTTACTAGACCTACTCCCATAATTTACATTTTAAGATGACAGGATTAGTCAGAAGGTTTTTTCCAGAAACTGTCCTCAAGCAAGATACATTATTGTTATATAATCCTAAGGAATGTAGAGGGAAAAAAGTTTGTCCTTTCCTCCTCCTTGAGAATTCCAGACCCTTCTTTCCTTGGGGACCCCCAGACTTCTTATCAACCTGCCTAGGAATTGACTCTTTCATTATTCTGGTACTTTTCATTACATATAGAATGAGATTATATCGATAGATCAGTTCCAAATTATATATATATGTATATATATATACGCATACATATACATGTATAATTTTATTCAATTTTCACTTCAAAAACATTGCTTGTTTTCTTTGGATGCTGCATAGTCCCAGATCATCCAAATAAATGTGTATATCTCAGCTGTCAGGGAACAAATGATTGGCATCAGCCATCCATGTTCATTAAGTTGAAGCTTTGGCATGCCTTGTATTAGAAAAAGCCAAATTTAATAAAAGTCATGTAGCCTGCCAGATGTTCCATTGTAAGATATGATAGATTTTACCAGAATAATGTTTCATAAACAAGGTCAGTTGAATTCAATTAAAATTGTCTTCATATGTTCTTAGTATCAATTTATGAGAATGACAAAGTGTTTTATAATTTTGAAACTATAATTTCATTCTTCTATATGTAAATTTCAACTTTCAGTTTATCAAAGAGAATTTTATTGGTAAAATGGGGTCTGAGCAACATAAGAAATAGATGTACTTTAGTATTTTTCTAGGGAACTTAACCTAGAATGCAGGAATACTATTTTTATTGTGTTATACTATTAGTTTTTGTGTTCCCTGCTCCTTCTTTTTTTCATGCTATTTCTGAACATACCAAAAAAAAAAAAAAAAGAAAGAAAGAAAATATCCTTTTTTCCTGCTTTGAATAGCTTTGTTAATAGCTCAGAAAAAAATGATCATCAATTTCATTCATTTCCCCCCAGATCTACTTGTAAACTGTATAAAAAAACACTGTCAAATTAGGTCTTATAGTTACAAGCATGCAGGATATAGGTTGAAAAGTGTCAGTTTTGTGTATTCTTGCCTGAAAAACCCTATGAATGGAGGAGCCTGGTAGGTTACAGTCCATGGGGTTGCAAAGAGTTACACATGACTGAGTGACTCCATTTTCACTTTCTATATGCTATACACACATATTCTACGTACTCAGTATAAAGTATTTCACAGAGTAATAATCAATTAACTATTTGTTGGTCGACAGAGTGGGTGAAAAGGACAGGTATTTTTTACTCTATCAGTATATTGACTAGTTATTTAGAACTAAAACTAAAAATTACAAAGAATAATGGAAATATATTGTGAGGATGATAAAATTATTAAGAAAAGAAAAACTTTTTTAAAAAGAGAAAGCTGCAATATGTTGATTTATGAAACACCAGATTCAATAATTACTTGAAATTAGATACTTTTGCACTCAATTTTCCATGATTTATTTTATTGGACAAATACTTTGGCCACCTGATGTGAAGAGCTGACTCATTTGAAAAGACCTTGATGCTGGGAAAGATTGAGGGCAGGAGGAGAAGGGGACGACAGAGGATGAGATGATTGGATGGCATCACTGACACAATGGACATGAGTTTGAGTAAAATCTGGGAGTTGGTGATGAACAGGGAGGCCTGGCGTACTGCAGTTCATGGGGTCGCAAAGAGTCAGACACGACTGAGTGACTGAACTAAACTGAATTTTGTGAACTGATCAAAAATAAAATCAAGAAAAACAAGTAAAATTAAAAAAAATAGCAACAACAAAAGCCACAATTTAGTGCTTAAATTCATAGATTCTAGAATCAGAGGGTTTGACTTTCCTGGCTTGTTTACTATTTTTCTGATATTAGGTAAGTTAACTAATGCCTCTGTTCCTCAGTTTACTTATCTGATAGTGGTGGTAATAATGATGTTGGGAGGAATGAATATGTTAATATGCATAGGGCTCTATGATCAACACTTAGAAAACAAATGTCAGTATGTATAAGTTATTATAACCCTAACCCTAAATTTTTTACAGTCTCTTGAATCTTCTTGGATTTGAATTAATTTTAAGAATCATCACCATTGTTATGCGTAGGAGGTTATCAAACAATAAGATGTTAAGCAGGTTAAACCGGGGTATTGTTCTCTCTTAACTGCTTGTTCTCTGACTTCACTGTTCTATAAATCACACATGCTGTCCTAATTATCAAGCTCTGTATACACCTTTCTTGGCCCTGCTTCACTGTTTGTGCAGTCCACCTTGAATTGCCTGCATTTGTCCCTTGACACTTTCGTCTCTGCTCCAGACTTTCCTCTTCTCTTTCTGACTCGTTGAGTTTCCTTCTGTCAGTCAACATCCTTCCCATGGTCATTGAAAGGTCTTCCCAAAGACTAACTTTTGTCTATGTTTTCTTGTTCTTTAATATACTTTATTCCCATTGACTTTGTTAGCACTTTATATTGTCCCCTCTCAATTCTAAGATCCAGGCTTAAATGTCAGATTCCTAATTTGCATAATTTTCTGAGTATTCTAGAAGTACCTATAACTCAATCTGTATAAAACCCCAACAAGCTCTCATCTTTCTTCACTGTCTCTTAAAAGCATGTCTATTCCTTTAGGTCCAGCTCACCTTTCTAAGCCTACCTTGGCCACTATACTCATAATAAAAACTTTTCTAACTTCATATCTTTTGTATATCAAGGTTTTTCTATTATGGCAGTTACTCAACATTTATTTAAATTCTAGCTATTCCATCTCATGCTTTACTTTTCCTATTAAGATATTTTTAAAAGCATGAACCATGTTTTATAGAACTTATACATAACAAATATTTAGCATAGAATCTGGGATATAATGAGTATTATTGTTTTAAATTTTATTATGATCAAATGCAGATGAACAAATAATCAAGTGGAGAAAGATTTATGAGTCATCATGTAAACATTCACAAAATAAGTATTTACATGTTACTCTATATAACAGAATTCACTAATGAAATGTTTAGATCCTACTTGCGTGTAAAATATCAAAAGTAATAAGTCCGTGAGGTAGTGTCCTGAATAACGTGAGCCAAGGGGAGTTGTCTGATGTAGTAGTCACTGTTTCCTTTCCAGTAAGTTGAGTTTCTAAGTGGCCAGACAATAATTAAACTAATAACAGAACTCATTGGTCAGTCATGAAAAGTTTTGTTATTGCTTTAATATAAGAGGTGTGCAGGTAAATGAATTGAGGCAGTATTGAAGGGTACAGAAAGTAATATAGCATTGAGATTTAACTTCTGTTTATACACTGCTGTGCATTATGCTGGCATCCAATACTTTCATGTTTTGCATGCATTATTCCTTAGGTTTCCCTGTGCCACTTCGAAATTATTCTCTCAATACCACACTGGCCTTGGACTCACTCTCTAAAATAAAATGACTATTATTAATAAGATACATACGTTTCCTTCTGTACGCTATGTTTTAAAATAAAACAAAATTACCAATAGATTATATTGGAATTTTAAGCTAAAAGCCCCCCCAAAAAAATAGGCCATTAAAGGTTAATAGGATTTTTCTTACTCTGTAGGAATATAATGCTCTGTACTCTTGTCACCTTCATTCTAATCTTGAGGTCCAGCTGTTGAATAAATAGATCTGAGATTATCACAGTATACATTCATGTGTAAAATGGAATTCCTATTAATGTTCATTGTTTCAACTGAAATATTCATTGTAGCATTTCCTGTAAAGAACCCTGCTGTGATATGTTATTATACAATGAAAACACACTTTACTCTTTCAGCTTACTCATCAGTGCCTGGGGAATGTGTTATTTTTAAATTTTTGTTTATTTATTTATTTTTGGTTATAATTTGCACCTTTTTGACAGAAATAATATCAATTTTAGCACTAGTCAGTGATTACATTAAAGGGCAACATATAATATTTCTACACTAGCAATATTATTTAAATATGTAAAACCATAGCACAAGCAAATCACTGTGTTTGTGCTATTGTGAGGAATATTTGTGTCTATAAGAATAATTTTCTGCAGCTCCCCTTCGGTCCCAGCTGATCTCCTCACTGGTGAGGGGACTTCCCAGGGTGAAGGAAGCTTTCCTATTTCACAGCTTCCTTGTAGGGGGGCAGGTCCCATTCCTGAGTCCTTTCTCACTTTCTTTTTATTCTTTTTTTTTCCTTTTTTTGGTCCGATCTGGCTACATGGAAATTTTCTTACCCTTTCAGGGGTCTGAGATTTTCTGCCTGCATTCAATAAATAGTCTGTGAGACTTGTTGCACATGTAGATGCATTTCTGCTGTATTTGTGAGAGGAGCTGAGTTACATGTCCTACTACTCCACCACCATATTGATCCAGTCCCCCAAGAATAATTTTCTATTCTATATTATTATACTAAGTTTTACTGAAAATAATTTTGACTATAAGAATTTAGCCTTGACAATTTATAATCATAGTGTGGAATATAGGTGGTGTGTGATAAAGAATCTGCCTGCCAGTGCAGGAGATGCAAGAGATGTGGGTTGGATCTCTGGGTCAGAAAGATCCCCTGGAGGAGTAAATGGCAACCCATTCCGGTATTCTTGCCTGGAGAACCCCATGATGAGCCTGGCGGACTGCAGTTCATAGTGTTGCAAAGAGTCAGACATGACTAAGCGATTGAGCAGGCAGAAAACAAATGGATGAAGTAAAGAGGCTATATCCTCATCACAAGGAATATATGATTGTTGTAAATTCAGATCAACACTTAAGTTCATGACATTTTCCCCCTGATTCCTCCTCTACTTCCTCCTTAAATTTAGACCTCTATTCATTACTCATCTGACTAATTAGAAAGTGTTTTACTTGATTTCAGTGATTAACACAACTTTCCCCCTCAATGTCACCAGAAACTGTGGAAAATTCTGAAAGAGATGGGAATACCAGACCACCTGACCTGCCTCTTGAGAAACCTGTATGCAGGTCAGGAAGCAACAGTCAGAACTAGACATGGAACAACAGACTGGTTCCAAATAGGAAAAGGAGTGCGTCAAGGCTGTATATTGTCACCTTGCTTATTTAACTTATATGCAGAGTACATCATGAGGAACGCTGGGCTGGAAGAAGCACAAGCTGGAATCAAGATTGCTGGGAGAAATATCAATAATCTCAGATATGCTGATGACACTACCCTTATGGCAGAAAGTGAAGAGGAACTCAAAAGCCTCTTGATGAAAGTAAAAGAGGAGAGTGAAAAGGTTGACTTGAAGCTCAACATTCAGAAAACAAAGATATGGCATCTGGTCCCATCACTTCCTGGGAAATAGATGGAAAAACAGTGGAAACAGTGTCAGATTTTATTTTTTTGGGCTCCAAAATCACTGCAGATGCTGATTGCAGCCAGGAAATTAAAAGACGCTTGCTCCTTGGAAGGAAAGTTATGACCAACCTTGATAATATACTAAAAAGCAGAGACATTACTTTGCCAACCAAGGTCCATCTAGTCAAGGCTATGGTTTTTCCCGTGGTCATGTATGGATGTGAGAGCTGGACTATGAAGAAAGCTGATCGCCGAAGAATTGATGCTTTTGAACTGTGGTGTTGGAGAAGACTCTTGAGAGTCCCTTGGACTGCAAGGAGATCCAACCAGTCCATTCTAAAGGAGATCGATCCTGGGTGTTCGTTGGAAGGACTGATTCTAAAGCTGAAACTGCAATACTTTGGCCACCTCATGCGACGAGTTGACTCACTGGAAAAGACTGATGCTGGGAAAGGTTGGGGGCGGGAGGCGAAGGGGACGACCGAGAATGAGATGGCTGGATGGCATCACCGACTCTGTGGACATGAGTTTGAGTGAACTCCGGGAGTTGGTGATGGACAGGGAGGCCTGGTGTGCTGTGATTCATGGGGTCGTGGAGAGTCGGACACGACTGAGCGACTGAACTGAACTGGAAGTATTCTTTTTAAGATACAATTCAAGAATATCATCCTCCTGATGAAAATGTTAATTAGTTTTTCAAGATCCATGGTCACAATTTACCCACATATTAAACTTGTGCCAGTGGTAGATCATTGTAGCAAAACATTCAGAAGAAAGAAGAGTTGTATAGAGAACAATTCAAAGAGTCTTTGAGAGAAAAGTAAGTTTTTCCTTCTTCATAAAATTTTCCTCCTAAGTAAACAAGTAGGAAAGGTGTATAAAATATTCTTAAGAATCTCTGTCTTTTCAGAGGCAATATTTGAAGAGAGTAAGACTCACAATACACCAAAATTGAGAAAATATATACTCACTACAGAGATTCTAGGATCACTACGAGTTTTAAGAACAGTAAATACAAGAACAAGTACAGTAAGCATATCATAACATTATTAACAATCAGAGAGTGACAAGAATCATATTACAGTTGACTTCAGAGGAACTGCCTTAAGAATATTCTCTCTCTCAACTGCAGAGATTGCTAGGTAGTAGATTGCTCATAGTCCTGTTCCTGTCTGTGAAAGCCAGAAGTCAATGGTGCTGCCTTACCCAAAACCGATTCTTCCTCCCTGGGAATATCTTCCTTTTATAAACTGATGGATGCAGTCACACAAAAGCATAACCTCCCTCAATTTGTGACTCTTCTGAAGGGCACCATCCCTGATTTGGAGCCCTTTGTGGAAGATTAGGCTTCTGTCACAGCAGCATTAAAGCTTAATTTCTCCTTCTATGTAACCCTGCATTACTCATTGTCCTTTGGTCTGGTTCCTGAGAACTGTTTGCAATAAACACATGCATGAAAATCTAATCTAGACTCTCTCCTACATTTTTTTTGTATACTATTTAATAAGTATGCTTTATTTATCTTTAGAAGACTAGTGGCTAGTGTGTGTTGAATATATAGTGCACACAGAGTATTTGTTACATGACCACATTGCCAAGGAAATACCTATTTTAAAATAGATTTGTACAGCATTTCTATAGGGTTTTAAAGAAAGTGTTGATCTTAGGAGATAATTTTAAATCAGCACGAATACAAAGGATTTATATAAGATTGTTTAAATTCCTCTGTGAAAAGAAGTTTATTTCCATCCTTTCCAGGTTAGTGCTTTATATCATTACTTGACAATAAGGCCACTCTATAGAACAGTGGGAAAGGGGCTTTTTCTTTCAAAAAGTGAAAGTGAAGTCACTCAGTCTTGTCCAACTCTTTGAGACCCCATGGGCTTTAGCCTATCAGGTTCCTCCATCCATCGGATTTTCCAGACAAGAATATTGGAGTGGGTTGCCATTTCCTTTTCCAGGTTTCTTTCAAAAGGAACTGCTCAATTGTAATTTGTTATGAAGAACAGATATCTTTTCCTGACTGTAGGCAGCAGAAGAGCAATTTTGAAGACATTTTAAAGTATGAAGCAGTCTGGTTGATCTTTAATGAAATAGGTGATATCAGAGGTGGGTGTTTTGTTAGGTGTTATGATACTCTGTTTTGAGAGGTCTGTGGATTTTCCTAGCTTGGATGCTTTTACTTTAAGGAAAAAAAAAAAAATCAGATTGCAACTACTATTAAATTTGTAGAAAATATTCTCTCCAATCAGGAAGCTTCCATATGTCTCTTATCCTTTTCCATCAGAGGACAGACAGAATGAAATCAACAGTCACAAAAAACTAACCAAATTGATCACATGGACCACAGCCATGTAGGGCCACCCAAAATGGATGGGTAATAGTGGAGAGTTCTGAAAAACATGGTCCACTGGAGAAGGGAACAGCAAACCACTTCAGTATTCTTGCATTGAGACCCCCATGAACAGTGTGAAAAGGCAAAAAGGTATGGCACTGAAAGATGAACTCCCTTGGTGGGTAGGTGCCCAAATACTACTGGAGAAGAGTGGAGAAATAATTCCAGAAAGAATGAAGGGATGGAACCAAAGAGAAAACAACACCCAGTTGTGGATATGACTGGTGATTGTAGTAAAGTCTGATGCTGTAAAGACCCATATTGCATGGGAACCTGGAATGAAGTGGTCAAACAGGAAATGGCAAGAGTGAACAACAACATTTTAGGAATCAGTGAACTAAAATGGACTGGAATGGGTGAATTTAATTCAGAACTACTACTGTGGGCAAGAATCCCTTAAAAGAAATGAGTAGTCCTCATAGTCAGCAAAAGAGTCCAAAATGCAGTACATGGTTGTAGTCTCAAAAACGACAGAATGATCATGTTTGTTTCCAAGGCAAACCATTCAATATCAGAGTAATCCAAGTCTATGTCCCAACCACTAATGTTGCAGAAGCTGAAGTTGAATGGCTCTTTGAAGACCTACAAGACCTTCTAGAACTAACACCTGAAAAAGATGCTCTGTTTATCATAAAGGACTGGAATGCAAAAGTAGGAAGTCAAGAGATACCTGAAGTAACAGGCAAGTTTGGCCTTGGAGTACAAAATGAAGCAGGACAAAGGCTAATAGGGTTTTGCCAAGAGAACGCACTGGTCCTAAAAAACACCCACTTCCAACAACACAAGGGATGACTCTACACATGGACATCATCAGATGGTCAATATCAAAATCAGATTGATTATATTCTTTGCAGTCGAATATGGAGAATCTATATACAGTCAGCATAAACAGGAACCAGGAGCTGACTGTGGCTCAAGTCATGAAGTCCTTATTGCAAATTTCAGACTTAAATTGAAGAAAACCGCTAGACGATTCAGGTATGATGTAAATCATATCCCTTGCAATTGTACAGTACATGCATACATACTCATTCATGTCCAACACTTTGAGACCCCATGGACTATTGCTGGCCAGGCTCCTCTGTCCATGAGATTCTTCAGGCAAGAATGAGGGAGTGGGTTGCCATTTCCTACTCCAATGATTATACAGTGGAAGTGACAAAGATTCAAGGGATTAGATTTGATAGAGTGCCTGAAGAACTATGGACAGAGTTTTGTTACATTGTAGAGGAGACAGTGACAAGACAATTCCCAAGAAAAAGAAATGCAATAAGGGAAAATGATTGTCTGAGGAGGCCTTACAAAGAGCTGAGAAAAGAAGAGAAGCAAAAGGCAAAGGAGAAAAGGAAAGCTATACCCATATGAATGCAGAATTTCAAAGAATAGCAAGGAGAGATAAGAAAGCCATCCTCAGTGATGAAAAAAAGGAAAACAATAGAATGGGAAAGACGAGAGATCTCTTCAGGAAAATTAGACATACCAAGGAAACGTTTCATGCAAAGATGGGCACAATAGAGTGGAAATGGTATGGACCTAACAGAAGCAGAAGATATTAAGACGAGGTAGCAAGAATACACAGAACTATTAAAAAAAAAAAAAAAAAGAGCTCAATAACCCAGATAACCACGATAGTGTGATCAGTCACCAAGAACCAGAAATCCTGGAGTCTGAAGTCAAGAGGTCATTAGGAAGCATCACTACAAACAAAGCTAGTGGAGGTGATGGAATTCCAGCTGAGTTATTTCAAATCCTAAAAGATGATGCTGTGAAAGTGCTACACTCAATATGCCAGCAAATTTGGAAAACTCAGCAGTGGCCACTGGACTGGAAAAGGTCAGTTTTCATCCCAATCCCAAAGAAAGGCAATGCCAAAGAATGTTCAAACTACCGCACAATTGCACTCATCTCACATGCTGACAAAGTAATGCTCAAAAATTTCCAACCCAGGCTTCAAAACTACGTGAACCAAGAACTTCCAGATGTTCAAGATGAATTTAGAAAAGACAGAGGAACTGAGATCAAATTTCCAACATTTGTTGGATCATCAAAAAAGCAAGAGAGTTCCAGAAAAACATCTGTTTCTGCTTTATTGACTATACCACACGTTTGACTGTATGGATCACAACAAACTGTGGAAAATTCTTCAAGAGATGGGAATACCAGACCACCTGACTAGCCTCCTGAGAAATCTGTATGCAAGTCAAGAAGCAACGGTTAGAATTGGACATGGAGCAACCGACTGGTTTCAAATTGGGAAAGGAGTATGTCAAGGCTGTATATTGTCACCCTGCTTATTTAACTTATATGCAAAGTACATCATGAGAAATGCTGGGCTGAATGAAGCACAAGCTGGAATCAAGATTGCTGGGAAAGATATCAATAACCTCAGATATGCAGATGACACCACCCTTATGGCTGAAAGTAAAGAGGAGCTAAAGTGTCTCTTGATGAGTGAAAGAGGAGAGTGAAAATGCCTGCTTAAAACTCAACGTTGAAAAAACTAAGATCATGGCATTTTGCCCTATCACTTATTGGGAAATAAATGAGGGAATAATGAAAACAGTGACAGACTTTATTTTCTTGGGCTCCAAAATCACTGCAGATGGTGATTGCAACCATGAAATTAAAAGATGCTTGCTCCTTGCAAGAAAAGCTATGACCAACCTAGACAGCATGTTAAAAAGCAGAGACATTTCTTTGCCAACGTAGGTCTGACTAGTCAAAGCTATGGTTTTTCCAGTAGTCAGGTATGATGTGAGAGTTGAACCGTAAAGAAAACTGAACACATTTGAAAAGACCCTGATGCTGGGAAAGATTGAGGGCGGGAGCAGAAGTGAACAACAGAGTATGAGATGGTTGGATGGCATCACTGACTCAATGGACATGGGTTTGGGTAAACTCCAGGAGTTGGTGATGGACAGGGGGGCCTGGTGTGCTGCACTTCATGGGGTCGCAAAGAGTTGTACACAGCTGAACGACTGAACTGAACTGAATTGTTATAAAAGTCTGTTTATGCTCTAGTATCACCTAATAGTTCCTTTGGATACTAACTTTGGATACCCTTTGGATACTATGGGTAACGCTGTTGAGAAATTCATATACAAGTTTATATGTTAATGTAAATTTTCATTTTGGGAGAATAATTACTCAACAGAGCAACTGGTGCTTTTTATGATAATAAAATTTTTAATTTTATAATAAACTGATAAACTATTTTCTAGAGTAGCTGTACTAGTTCACATTCCCAGAATCAACTTAAGAGATATCCAGTTTCTCCACATCCTAGACATTATTTTATATTTTCATTAATTTTTTTATTCTAAAATTTTTATTTAGTAAATGGTACAAAGCACAATGCCAAAAACATTAACAGTTAAAATTTCACCAAAAGAATAAATACTATAGAATGCACAGTTGTAAAAAGCTACATTAAGTTACTTTACAAATGCCTCAGGCTGCAAAAAGAAAAAAAACCAATACCATACCTAAGTTATGCCATACATCACAATAGCAAAGTGATACAGTCATATAGCAAAGTGAAACAGTCATATATATATATATATATATATATAAATTAACAAAAGCAGTTCCCGTCTTTTGATGGGGTGCTCATGGTTTATAACATAAATGGCATTATTTTGAGAGAGGGATAACTTAGGTATATTTTAATTAATTTTTAATTTACCATTCTCTAGGTGTGTTTGGATATTTCATGCTGCTGCTGCTGCTGCTAAGTCACTTCAGTCGTTTCCGACTCTGTGTGACCCCATAGACGGAAGCCCACCAGGCTCCCCTGTCCCTGGGATTCTCCAGGCAAGAACACTGGAGTGGGTTGCCATTTCCTTCTCCAATGTGTGAAAGTGAAAAGTGAAAGTGAAGTCACTCAGTCATGTCCGATCCTTAGCGACCCCATGGACTTCAGCCTACCAGGCTCCTCCATCCATGGGATTTTCTAGGCAAGAATACTGGAGTGGCTTGCCATCATGTTAATTTGCAATTTTGTAGCAATAAATTATGTTGAATATTTTTCATGGGCTTATTTTACTATCTGTTTTCTCCATTTAAATGTCTGTTCATATTTTCTGATTGAGTTGTCTTATTTTTGTCTTTCAGTCTGAATTTGGGGGAATTTGTATACATACTTGAACCTAGTCCTTTGTGGTATATGTGTTTGGCAAATATCTTCTCCAACTCTGTAGCTTGTGTGTTAATTTTCATTATAGATTTTTTCATAGAGAAAATACTTTTAAATTAATTTTAACTGGAGGATAATTACTTTTACAATATTTTGATGATTTTACCATACATAGACATGAACCAGCGATGAGTGCACATGTGCCTCCCCCGCCCATCCTAAACCCGCTTCCCACCTCCCTCCCTACCCCATCCCTCTAGGTTGCCCCAGAACACTAGCTTTGAGTGCCCTGCTTCATGCATCAAACTTGCAGTAGTCATCTATTTTACATACGATATACATGTTTCAATGCTATTCTCTCAAATTATCCCACCTTTACCTTCTCCTACAGAGTCCAAAAGTTTGTTCTTTGCATCTGTGTCTCTTTTTCTGCCTTGCATATAGGATCATCATTACTGTCTTTCTAAATTCCATATATGTGTTTCTCTTTCTGACTTACCTCAGACAGAGAAAATAATTTTTTGGTAAAGTCCAGTTTTTCCTGTTGAGAGGAGATCGGTCCCAATGTAGTGAAGCCACAGAGTGTTGGCTGTACCTGAGCTCACTGCCCTGGTGAGGAGAAGAATTTCTCACCAACCTGTGCAGATAACAGAAACAACTAAAGACTTGTGGCAATGAAGGAGAGTTTATTGAAGAGAAACAGCGAAGACTTCTGACATAGACATCAGAAGAGGGTAAAGAGAATACCCACATGGTTGACTTAAGCAGAGTATTATATACATATTCAGTTGGTTACTAGTAATAAGCAAAAGAACATCTCAAGGTCCTAAAGTTCTCACCAGATACTCTCCCCCAACATATATCTTGAGGTAACATCCATACAAGATTAACCTAAAGGAACTGGTTCTTTCCTCAAGCAAGATACATTGTTATTTAGTCATTAACGTGGAGCCTACCTAAGACAAAAAATGTATACCTCCTTCTTAAGGGGACTTGGGCTCCTTATTAACCTGCCTAAAGTTAATGGCAACCCACTCTAGTGTTCTTTCCTGGAGAATCCGAGGGATGGGGGAGCCTGGTGGGCTGCTGTCTATGGAGTCGCATAGGGTCGGACACTACTGAAGCGACTTAGCAGCAGCAGCAAAGTTAACTGTATCACTGTTACTAATTGTGCTTGTGATGTTAAGTTTAGAAACTCTTTGATTATCTCTAGATCCAGAAGATTTGCTTTTAATTTTTATAAAACTTTATAGTTTTACATTTTACAACTAAAGTCTGTGACATATTTTCAGTCTATTTTTGCATTATACAAGATGAAGGTTGTAAGTTATTTCATCTATGGATATAGGAATGCTCCAGCAACATTTGTTGAAAAAGTTGTATTTCCTTCATTTAATTGTTGTTTTGCACGTTTGTAAAAAAAATTCATATGATCTCTATTTTGTTCCTCATCTATGTGTCCAAATTTCCATCAGTATCACATAGTCTTGATCAGTTCAGTTCAGTTCAGCTGCTCAGTCGTGTCCCACTCTCTGCGACCCCATGAATCAGCACACCAGGCCTCCCTGTCCATTACCAACTCCTGGAGTTCACTCAAACTCATGTCCATCGAGTCGGTGATGCCATCCATCCATCTCATTCTCTGTCGTCCCCATTTCCTCCTGCCCCCAATCCCTCCCAGCATCAGAGTCTTTTCCAGTGAGTCAACTCTTCGCATGAGGTGGCCAGAGTATTGGAGTTTCAGTTTTAGCATCAGTCCTTCCAATGAACACCCAGGATCGATCTCCTTTAGAATGGACTGGTTGGATCTCCTTGCAGTCCAAGGGACTCTCAAGAGTCTTCTCCAACACCACAGTTCAAAAGCATCAATTCTTCGGCAATCAGGTTTCTTCACAGTCCAACTCTCACATCCATACATGACCACGGGAAAAACCATAGCCTTCACTAGATGGACCTTGGTTGGCAAAGTAATGTCTCTGCTTTTTAATAGGCTATCTAAGTTGATCATAACTGTCCTTCCAAGAAGTAAGCGTCTTTTAATTTCATGGCTGCAATCAGCATCCACAGTGATTTTGGAGCCCAAAAAAATAAAGTTTGACACTGTTTCCACTGTTTCCCCATCTATTTCCCATGAAGTGATGGGACCAGATGCCATGATCTTCGTTTTCTGAATGTTGAGCTTCAAGCCAACCTTTTCACTCTCCTCTTTCACTTTCATCAAGAGGCTTTTTAGTTCTTCTTCACTTTCTGCCATAAGGGTGGTGTCATCTGCATATCTGAGGTTATTGATATTTCTCCCAGCAATCTTGATTCCAGCTTGTGCTTCTTCCAGCACAGCGTTTCTCATGATGTACTTGATATTTGTATCTAAATAGTATATTCAAAGTCCTGTGGCCATTTCTCTCACCTTGTTTTTTCTTAAAAGTTCCACTAATCTAGGGCCTCTGTTCATCCTTAAAAATTTGAGAACAATATTGTTTATATCTACAAAAAAATCTTCTTGAAAATTTCATAGGATTTTGGATAAATTAATCTATCAACCTGGGGAGATTAGGCATATTACTGTGTTAAAACTTCCAGTCCATAAGCATAGCATGTCTCTCTATGTATTAAGATAATCATTTATCTGCAAATACTGATATTTTTGTTCCTGATCTATATACTTTTTAAATTTATTTTTATTTTTTATTGCTTGGCTAAAATTTCCAGCACTGTGTTGTAAAGAAGTGGTGAGTGTGGATATTCTTGATGTATTTCTGATTTTAGGATGAAAGTATTCAGTGTTTCACCCTTAAGTGTAACATTAGCTTAAAGGAGAATAACATTAATGGTATGCCCTGTGGAAATAAAATAAAGTGGTATTGTAATAGAAATGTGCAGGCTAGTATAGGGCACAACATACTCCTTTTGGCTATTTTTACTTGAATGAAAAGTCTAGAGATTGATATCAGTATATTCATATCATAAACACCTGGCACATGTTGAGCTGAGTGTTAAGGGTAAATAATGAAAAATCCAGTGGAAAGAAAATGTGTATGCTATGATTCAGACCAGAAAGCTTCCTTCCTTAATTTTATAAAACTTTTCTACACTTAGCATTGTTTAATGTTTAAAGAGCACCCAAGATTTTGAGCTCAATTTATTGGCAGTTATAGAACATGAAAATAAATCACAATCCTGAGCAATCAGACTAATACATCATATTTACAAACTATTTCTAGAGAATCTGTACACTTGTCTACTTATCTTGTAAGGAATAAAATAGTTTTTTTTTTTTTTTTAATTTCTAGCTGTCAACCTACAAATGTCTAAACAAATTAATAAATTTAAGACACACTGAAAATTGTAATTCAAGATATTGCCGCTGTGCAGTGTCAAGTATAGTATATTACTAAGTTGAACTCACTCAATTTTCTGATATATTTTCCTAGCCTTTAATATACAATAAGAAATTTTCAGAGACAGTATACAGTTGTAGAAGCAGTATATTGATTCTCTGTGATTTACAGCCATGTAAGCAAGGATTGTGGTTGTTCTCAACCATGGATATTACAACTGCAATGGCTTTGATGAACTACCTTGATTTGTGTCTGAAAATGAACATCAGTCAACTTGATGTCACTTTGGTTGGTTCATTAGCTGACAATGGATTTCTGCAGGGAAAATTTTCATGTGTGATTTACTATTAAATGGCAACCCACTCCAGTGTTCTTGCCTAGAGAATCCCAGGAACGGGGGTCTGATGGGCTTCCATCTGTGGGGTCACACAGAGTCGGACATGACTGAAGTGACTTAGCAGCAGCAACTTGACAAAGATATGTTTGTCAAGCAGAAAGTCACAGCTACTCAAAACAACTAAAGAAAATTCAACTAGAAAAATACTGGGACTAGAACAGAGATTCAGTGCATTTTAGGATAATGTGCAGAATGACATAATGAAACTAATAATTTGATTCATAACAATTACTTCTTTTCATCTCAGTGGTTGTAAACTAGGAACAAATGAAGCTTTCTTATGAGGAATTATGTACTTGTAGTAAATTCTTATTATATTTGAAAGTAATTTTTTGAAAAGTATTTTTTCAGATGTTTTATTTTGAAATAAATTTAAACTTAGATAAAGTTTGCAGAAAGAACACAGAGTTCCTTTTAATCCTGCACAAAGCATCTGATAATTTAGAGGCACACTATAAGTAGGACTCACTGGAAAAGAGTCTGATGCTAGGAAGGATTGGGGGTGGGAGGAAACGGGAACGACAGAGAATGAGATGGATGGATGGCATCACCAGCTCGATGGACATGAGTTTGAGTGAACTCCGGGAGTTGGTGATGGACAGGGAGGCCTGGCATACTGTGATTCATGGGGTCACAAAGAGTCGGACACGACTGAGCGACTGAACTGAAGTGAACTGATAAGCAGGATGATTCTTTTATAATTTTAAAATATTCCTCTTTTCCCCTAACAATTTCATCTTAAATTATTTTGGTCTATTGTGAGTATAATCGTCCTAGTTCTCTTTCATGAACTATTTATTATGGGATGCTTTTTATTATCCATTTACTTAGTGTGCTTTAGCCTCTGTTTTTGCTTATAACTGTCTAGAGCACACTAGAGGCCTTCCCAGGCAGCACTAGTGGTAAAGAATCTGCCGGTGATACTGGAGATGCGGATACAATCTATGGTTTGGGAAGCTCCCCGGATGAGGAAATGACAATCCACTACAGTGTTCTTGCTTGGGAAGTTCCATGGACAGAGGATCCTGACAGGCTAAAGTGCATGGAGTCACTAGGAGTTGGACACGACTGAGTGAGCCTAAGCCAAAAGCACACTAAAGTAAACGTTTTAGCCTCGGTTTTCTGCTTATATGGGCCTCCGTGGTAGCTCAGATGGTAAAGAATCTGCCTGCAATGCAGGAAACCTGAGTTTGATCCCTTTGTCGAGAAGATCCCTGGGAGAAGGAAATGGCTATCCACTAAAGTATCCTTGCATGGAGAATGCCATGGACAGAGGAGCCTGGTGGGCTAGAATCCATGGGGTCACAAAAAATTGAACAAGACTGAGCAACTAACACTTTTACTTTCTGCTTATATAGATACTCGAAGTCAGTCAGAGGTTAGAATTTAGTCTTCTCATCTTTTCTGTGTATCTGTTTGCCTCCAAGATTCTCAGCAATGTGTCAGAAATTGTCAGAATTCCCTGTGGACCCTTCATTCTTCAATCTTTATAAGTATTAATTTTGGTCAGCTTGTGTTTTGGTCATCATGTTATTGTTGTTGTTTCTGGTCTCACTTTATTTTATTTATTGAGTTTTTATTTTTTTAATTTTTAAAAAATTAATTTATTTATTTTAATTGGAGGCTACTTGCTTTACAATATTGTAGTGGTTTTTGCCCTATGTTGACATAAATCAGCCATGTGTGTACATGTGTCCCCCATTTTAAAAAATATTTTTCCTTTTATAGAGAACTTTTATTTACTGTCTTAACAACTTCTTTATGTAACATATACAGTGTTAATTATATCAATCATATTGTATAATACATCCCTAGTACTGACTTATAACTGGAAGTTTGTACCTTTTGATCACCTTTATCCAATTTCCCCCTCCTCGCACTCCCTACTGTTCCCTACCTCTAGTAACTACGAATCCAGTCTCTTTCTCTATGGATTTTTTTTTTTTTAAGTTTAATTGCCTACAATACAATGCAAGTTCTTGGTGCACAACATTTGACATTTCTACAGTTTACAAAATCATCATCACAAAAAGTCTAGTTAGTACTGTTGCCAAACAAAATTAGTAAATTTTCATTGATTATATTACACTGTAATTTCATCCTCATCACTCATTTATTTGTAACTGGGTGTTTGTGCTCCTTAATGTTCCTCATCCATTTCACTCATTTGCCTATTCCCTCTCCTCTGGCATCCACCTATTTGTTCTCTGTATCTGTGATTCTGTATCTATGTTCTCTGTGACTGTTTCTCTTTTCTTATATTTGTTAATTTGTTTTGTTTTTTAAATTTCAAATATAAGTATAATCAGATGGTATTTGTCTTTCTCTGTTTGACTTATTTCACAGTGTACAATCCCCTCTATATTCATCCCTGTTATCACAAATGGCAAAGTTTCATTCTTTTCTATGGCTGAGTAAGATCCCATTGTGTGTGTGTGTGTGTGTGTACAAATACACACATATACTCCACATCTTCTTTATCTATTCATCATCTGTCTGTGGACACTAAGGTTGCTTTTATAGTTTAGCTATTGTGAATAAGACTGCAATGAGCATTGGAGTGTGTATGTCTATTTAAGTTAGTGTTTTGTTTATTTTTATTTTTTGGAAAAATACCCAAAAGTAGGACTGCTAGATTATATGCTAGTTCTGTTTTTAATGTTTTAGGAATCTCCAAGCTATTTTTCATAAGTGACTGTACCAATTTACATTCCTACCAAAGGGTTTCCTTTATCCACATCCTCACTAACACTTATTATTTATTGTATTTTTGTTAATAACCATTCTGACTGGTGTGAGGTGATAGCTCATTGTGGTTTTGATTTGAATTTCCCTGATTATTAGTGATGCTGAACACCTTTTCATGGGTCTGTGGGCCATCTGTATGTCTTCCTTGGAAAAATTCTTATTCAGGTCCTCTGGCCATTTTTTAAAATCAGGTTGTGTTTTTGCTCTTGAGTTGTATGAGATTTTTGTATATTTTGGATATTGGACCTCATGAGATACATTATTTACAGGTATTTTCTCCTATTCATTAGTTTGCCTTTTACTTTGTTGATGTCGTTTGTCATGTAGATTTTTATTTTGATTAATTTTGACAAATAACAGGAGGATAGGCTGTATGTTCAGCGTGGCTCTGAGTCAGATCAGCTAAGAGAAATCATGAGAGTGGAACTTTTAAGTGAGCAGAGACATCAGATTGTTACAATTCTTTGGGAACGGGGCATTTCTGGACCTCCAAATATGCTTTGCCTCCTCCAGTGGCTGCTAGGCTGCTTTCTTTTTGCTACCTTGGTTGCAGACTGTTTCACACATATATCAAGTGAGAAAGAGGGGGAGTGAGGATAGTGTAAATAGTGTAACAGTGCTTGTTGTTTTTACTGATATTTTGCTAGTTTTCTTACATAAGTACTATTCAGATTTTTATAATGTGAAATTATTTTCGTTATTTTGAAAAAGTTGATTTTGACAGTTTTGGCAATGTGTTTACACAGGAGTGTTTTTATAAGGTTCCTGTCAGGCAATTCTGATAATACTCCCTCCTAATTGTACTTTACAGGAAAATTTAACATATAATTTATCCTCAAAATGTTAATTATATGTCTCCTATATTAGAGATAATATTTTAATTAATAGAGTTAAAATCAAGCTGAGACATGAATCGCTGATAGTTAAAAATTCAGTTCAGTTCAGTTCAGTCGCTCAGTCATGTCCGACTCTCCGCGACCCATGAATCACAGCACGCCAGGCCTCCCTGTCCATCACCAACTCCCGGAGTTCACACAAAATCATGTCCACAGAGTCAGTTATGCCATCCAGCCATCTCATTCTCTGTTGTCCCCTTGTCCTCCCGCCCCAACCTTTCCTAGAATCAGAGTCTTTTCCAGTGAGTCAACTCGTCCCATGAGGTGGCCAAAGTATTGCAGTTTCAGCTTTAGCATCAGTCCTTCCAATGTACACCCAGGATCAATCTCTTTAGAATGGACTGGTTGGATCTCCTTGCAGTCCAGGGGACTCTCAAGAGTCTTCAACACCACAGTTCAAAAGCATCAATTCTTCGGAGATCAGGTTTCTTTACAGTCCAACTCTCACATCCATAAAACCATGGGAAAAACCATAGCCTTGACTAGACGGACCTTTGTTGGCAAAGTAATGTCTCTGTTTTTTAATATACTATAAAGGTTGGTCATAACTTTCCTTCCACGGAGTAAACGTCTTTTAATTTCATGGCTGCAATCAGCATCCGAAGTGATTTTGGAGCCCAAAAAATAAAGTCTGACACTGTTTCCACAGTTTTTCCATCTATTTCCAATGAAGTGATGGGACCAGATGCCATGATCTTTGTTTTCTGAATGTTGAGATTCAAACCAACCTTTTCACTCTCCTCTTTCACTTTCATCAAGAAGCCTTTGAGTTCCTCTTCACTTTCTGCCATAAGGGTAGTATCATCTGCATATCTGAGGTTATTGACATTTCTCCCAGGCATCTTGATTCCAGCTTGTGCTTCATTCAGCCCAGCATTTCTCATGATGTACTTTGCATAGAAGTTAAATAAACAAGGTGACAATATACAGCCTTGACATACTCCTTTCCTATTTGGAACCAGTCTGTTGTTCCATGTACAGTTCTGACTGTTGCTTCCTGACCTGCATACAGGTTTCTCAAGAGGCAGTACAGGTGGTCTGGTATTCCCATCTCTTTCAGAATTTTCCACGGTTTATTGTGATCCACACAGTCAAAGGCTTTGACATAGTCAATGAAGCAGAAATAGATGTTTTTCTGGAACTCTCTTGCTTTCTCCATGATCCAGCAGTTGTTGGCAATTTGATCTCTCGTGCCTCTGCCTTTTCTAAAACCAGCTTGAACTTCTGGGAGTTCATGGTTCACATATTGCTGAAGCCTGGCTTTGAGAATTTTGAGCATGACTTTACTAGCGTGGGAGATGAGTGCAATTGTGTGGTAGTTTGAGCATTCTTCGGCATTGCCTTTCTTTGGGATTGGAATGAAAACTGACCTTTTCCAGTCCTGTGGCCACTGCTAAGTTTTCCAAATTTGCTGGCATATTGAGTGCAGCACTTTCACAACATCATCTTTCAAGATTTGAAATAGCTCAACTGGAATTCCATCACTTCCAGTAGCTTTGTTCATAGTGACGCTTTCTAAGGCCCACTTGACTTCACCTTCCAAGATGTCTGGCTCTAGGACAGTGATCACTGATCAGTTATCGTGACTATCTTGGTCATGAAGATCTTTTTTGTACAGTTCTTCTCTGTATTCTTGCCACCTCTTTTTAATATCTTCTGCTTCTGTTAGGTCCATACCATTTCTGTCCTTTATCGAGTCCATCTTCGCATGAAATGTTCCCTTGGAATCTCTAATTTTCTTGAAGAGATCTCTTGTTTTTCCTGTTCTGTTGTTTTCCTCTATTTCTTTGCGTTGATCACTGAGGAAGGCTTTCTTATCTCTCCTTGCTATTCTTTGGAACTCTGCATTCAGATGCCTATATCTTTCCTTTTCTCCTTTGCTTTTCGCTTCTCTTCTTTTCACAGCAATTTGTAAGGCCTCCTCAGACAGCCATTTTTTGTTTTTGCATTTCTTTTCCATGGGGATGGTCTTGGTCTCTGTCTCCTGTACAATGTCACGAACCTACATCCAGAGTTCATCAGGCACTCTATCTATCAGATCTAGTCCCTTAAATCTATTTCTCTCTTCCACTGTATAATCATAAGGGATTTGATTTAGGTCATATCTGAATGGTCTAGTGGTTTTCCCTACTTTTTTCAATTTAAGTCTGAATTTGGCAATAAGGAGTTCCTGATCTGAGCCACAGTCAGCTCCTGGTCTTTTTTTTTTTTTGCCAACTGTATACAGCTTCTCCATACTGAGTAGTAATTTTGGCTTCCTTGGTGACTCAGTGTTATAAAGAATCCACCTGCCAATGCAGGGTCAGTTTAGTCAGTTCAGTTGCAAAGCCATGTCCGACTCTTTGTGATCCCATGAATCGCAGCACGCCAGGCCTCCCTGTCCATCACCAACTCCTGGAGTTCACTCAAACTCATGTCCATCTAGTCGGTGATGCCATCCAGCCATCTTATTCTCTGTTGTCCCTTCTCCTCCTGCCCCCAATCCCTCCCAGCATCAGAGTCTTTTCCAGTGAGTCAACTCGTCGCATGAGGTGGCCAAATTATTGGTGTTTCAGCCTCAGCATCAGTCCTTCCAATGAACACCCAGGACTGGTCTCCTTTAGGATGGACTGGTTGGATCTCCTTGCACTCCAAGGGCCTCTCAAGAGTCTTCTCCAACACCACAGTTTGAAAGCATCAATTCTTCAGAGCTCAGCCTTCTTTACAGTCCAACTCTCACATCCATTCATGACCACTGGAAAAACCATAGTGAAAGGTTGTTGTTGAACCAGGAAAAGACGCCAGGTTCCATGGCCTCCGGAGGAGAAGAATTCAATCCCAGACCAGAGACAAAGCTTGATCCTTCAGAGATTTTGGGTAATAAAATTTAACTAAAGTATAAAGGAGATAGAGAAAATTTATGCATTAGACATCAGAAAGGGGTAGAAAGAGACCCACCTTGCTAATGTTAGCAATGGAATTATATAATATCCAATGAATCCAAAGAATGTCTGGAGGTTGGAAAGACCTCACCAGACCTACTCCCATAATTTACATTTTAAGATAACAGTATTAGCCAGAAGGATTAATCCAGAGACTGTCCTCAGGGA
Source organism: Moschus berezovskii (assembly GCF_049115385.1). Classification (NCBI taxonomy): domain Eukaryota; kingdom Metazoa; phylum Chordata; class Mammalia; order Artiodactyla; family Moschidae; genus Moschus; species Moschus berezovskii. The sequence continues at coordinate 128,768,525 of NC_142461.1, read as the reverse complement.
GGACACATTATTGTTATATAATCCTAAGGAATGTAGAGGAAAAAAAAAAAAGTTTGTCCTTTCTTCCTCCTTGAGAATTCCAGACCCCTCTCTCCTTGGGGACACCTAGATTTCATATCAAACTGCCTAGGAAATGACTCTCTCAATAGCCTTGACTAGACGGACCTTTATTGGCAAAGTAATATCACGCTATCCAGATTGGTCATAATTTTCCTTCCAAGGTAAGCATCTTTTACTTTCATGGCTGCAATCACCATCTGCAGTGATTTTGGAGCCCTAAAAAATAACTGTTTCAACTGTTTCCACGGACACTGTTTCCACTGTTTTCCCATCTGTTTCTCATGAAGTGATGGGAAAAGATGCAATGATCTTAGTTTTCTGAATGTTGAACTTTAAGCCAACTTTTTCACTCTCCTCTTTCACCTTCATCAAGAGGCTTTTTAGTTCCTCTTCACTTTCTGCCATAAGGGTGGTGCATCTGCATATCTGAGGTTATTGAATTTTTTCCTGTAAATCATGAATCCAGCTTGTGCTTCTTCCAGCCCAGCATTTTCATGTTGTACTCTGCATATAAGTTAAATAAGCAGGGTGACAATATACAACCTTGATATACTCCATTTCCTATTTGGAACCAGTCTGTTGTTCCATGTCTAGTTAGAACTCTTGCTTCCTGACCTGCATACAGGTTTCTCAAGAGGCAGGTCAGGTGGTCTGGTATTCCCATCTCTTTCAGAATTTTCCACAATTTATTGTGATCCTCACAGTCAAAGACTTTGGCATAGTCAATATAGCAGAAATAGATGTTTTTCTGGAACTTTCTTGCTTTTTCCATGATTCAGTGGATCGTAAAATTCAAGATGTTCAAGCAGGTTTTAGAAAAGGCAGAGGCATGAGAAATAAAATTGCCAATATCCGCTGGATCATGGAGAAAGCAAGAGAGTTCCAGAAAAACATCTATTTCTTCTTCATTGACTATGACAAAGCCTTTGACTGTGTGGATCACAATAAACTGTGGAAAATTCTGAAGTGATGGGAATAACAGACCACCTGCTATGCCTCTTGAGAAACCTGTATGCAGGTCAGGAAGAAACAGTTAGAACTGGACATGGAACAACGGACTGGTTCCAAATAGGAAAAGGAGTACGTCAAGGTTGTATACTGTCACCCTGCTTATTTAACTTATATGCAGAGTACATCATGAGAACGCTGAGCTGGAAAAAGCACAGGCTGGAATCAAGATTGCTGGGAAAAATATCAATAACCTCAGATATGCAGATACCACCACTCTTATGGCAGAAAGTGAAGAGGAACTCAAAAGCCTCTTGATGAAAGTGAAAGAGGAGAGTGAAAAGGTTGGCTTGAAGCTCAACATTCAGAAAACTAACATCATGGCATCTGGTCCATTCACTTCACGGGAAATAGATGGGTAAACAGTGGAAACAGTACCAGACTTTATTTTTCTCGGCTCCAAATTCACTGCAGATGCTGATTGCAGCCATGAAATTAAAAGATGCTTACTCCTTGGAAGGAAAGTTATGACCAACCGAGATAGCATATTAAAAAGCAGAGACATTACTTTGCCAACCAAGGTCCGTCTAGTCAAGGCTATGGTTTTTCCCATGGTCATGTATGGATGTGAGAGTTGGACTGTGAAGAAAGCTGATCGCCAAAGAATTGATGCTTTTGAACTGTGGTGTTGGAGAAGACTCTTGAGAGTCCCTTGGACTGCAAGGAGATCCAACCAGTCCATTCTAAAGAGATCGATCCTGGGTGTTCATTGGAAGGACTGATGCTAAAGCTGAAACTCCAATACTTTGGCCACCTCATGCGACGAGTTGACTCACTGAAAAAGACTGATGCCGGGAGGATTAGGGGCAGGAGGAGAAGGGGACGAAAGAGAATGAGATGGCTGGATGGCATGACCGACTCTGTAGATGTGAGTTTGAGTGAACTCCAGGAGTTGGTGATGGACATGGAGGCCTGGCCTGCTGTCATTCATGGGGTCACAATGAGTCGGACACACTGAGAGACGAACTGAACTGAACTGAACTGAACTGAAGCAGATGTTGGCAATTTGGTCTCTGGTTCCACTTCCTTTTCTAAAACCAGCTTGAACATCTGGAAGTTCATGGTTCACGTATTGCAGAAGCCTGACTTGGAGAATTTTGATCATTACTTTACTAGCCTGTGAGATGAGTGCAGTTGTGCAGTAGTTTGAGCATTCTTTGGCATTGCCTTTCTTTGGGATTGGAATGAAAACTGACCTTTTCCAGTCCTGTGGCCACCGCTGAATTTTCCAATGCAGGATATGCAGGTTCAATCCCTGGATTGGGAGGATGCCCTGGGGAAGAAAACAGAAACCCACTCCAGTATTCTTGTCTGGAAAATAAATCCCATGGACAGGTAGGGGGCTAAAGCCCATAGGGTCACAAAAGAGTCAGACATGACTTTGTGACTGAACAACCACAAAATGGAAATGCAGTTTATGATAAAACGCTAAGTGCATTAATGAGTACCCTCACTGAAATAAAAAAGTTAGTCTATAGGGTATTTTTTATCATTTCCTTTATCTATGTACAGAGGCTCAAGATTAGTGATTTGGCCAAGCTGTTATATTAGCCTTGGGGCCAAGACACAACTTAATACAAAAATCAGTTCAGTTCTGTCGCTCAGTCGATCCGACTTTGCAACTCCATGAATCACAGCATGCCAGGCCTCCCTGTCCATCACCAAATGTCCAAGTTCACTCAAACTCATGTCCATCGAGTTGGTGATGCAATCCATCCATCTCATTCTCTGTCGTCTCCTCCTCCTGCCCCCAATCCCTCCCATCATCAGAGTCTTTTCCAGGGAGTCAACTATTCTCATGAGGTGGCCAAAGTATTGGAGTTTCAGCTTTAGCATCAGTCATTCCAATGAACACCCAGGACTGACCTGCTTTAGAATGGACTGGTTAGATCTCCTTGCAGTCCAAGGGACTCTCAAGAGTCTTCTCCAACTCCACAGTTCAAAAGCATCAATACTTCGGTGATCAGCTTTCTTCACAGAGCAACTCTCACATCCATACATGACCACTGGAAAACAATGGTCTTAACTAGACGGACGTTTGTTAACAACGTAATGTCTCTGCTTTTTAACATGCTAAATAGGTTGGTCATGAATTCCTTCCAAAGAGTAAGCATCTTTTAATTTCATGAGTCTTCATTCCAATCCCAAAGAAAGGGTATGCCAAAGAATGCTCAAACTACTGCAGAATTGCACTCATCTCACACGCTAGTAAAGTCATGCTCAAAATTCTCCAAGCCAGGTTTCAGCAATATGTGAACCATGAACTTCCAGATGTTCAAGCAGGTTTTAGAAAAGGCAGAGGCACCAGACATCAAATTGCCAACATCCGCTGGATCATGGAGGAAGCAAGAGAATTCCAGAAAAACGTCTATTTCTGCTTCATTTACTATGCCAAAGCCTTTGACTGTGTCGATCACAATAAACTGTGGAACATTCTGAAAGAGATGGGAATCCCAGACCACCTGACCTGCCTCTTGAGCAACCTGTATGCAGGTCAGGAAGCAAGAGTTCGAACTGGACATGGAACAACAGACTGGTTCCAAATAGAAAAGGAGTACGTCAAGGCTGTATGTTGTCACCCTGCTTATTTAACTTATATGCAGAGTACATCATGAGGAACGCTGGGCTGGAAGAAGCACAAGCTGGAATCAGGTTTGCCAGGAGAAATATCAATAACCTCAGATATGCGGGTGACACCACCATTATGGCAGAAAGTGAAGAGGAACTAAAAAGCCTCTTGATGAAAGTGAAAGAGGAGAGAGAAAAGGTTGGCTTGAAGCTCAACATTCAGAAAACGAAGGTCATGGCATTTGGTCCCATCACTTCATGGGAAATAGATGGGGAAAGAGTGTCATACTTTATTTTTTGGGGGCTCCAAAATCACTGCAGATGCTGATTGCAGCCATGAAATTAAAAGACGCTTACTCATTGGAAAGAAAGTTATGACCAAACTATATAGCATATTAAAAAGAAAAGACATTACTTTGCCAACCAAGGTCCGTCTAGTCAAGGCTATGGCTTTTCCCGTGGTCATGTATGGATGTGAGAGTTGGACTGTGAAGAAAGCTGATTGCCGAAGAATTGATGCTTTTGAACTATGGTGCTGGAGAAGATTCTTGAGAGTCACTTGGACTGCCAGGACATCCATCCAGTCCATTTTAATGGAGATCAGTCCTGGATGTTCATTGGAAGGACTGATGCTGAAGCTGAAACTGCAATACTTTGGCCACCTCATGTGATGAGTTGACTCACTGGAAAAGAGTCTGATGCTAGGTGGTATTGGGGGCGGGAGGAGAAGGGGACGACTGAGAATGAGATGGCTGGATGGCATCACTGACTCGATGGACATGAGTTTGAGTGAACTCCGGGAGTTTGTTATGGACAGGAAGGCCTGGTGTACTGTGATTCATGGGGTCAGAAAGAGTCGGACACGACTGAGCGACTGAATTGAACTGATTTTGCAGTGATTTTGGAGCCCAAAAAGTAAAGTCTTACACTGTTTCCACTGTTTCGCCATATATTTCCCATGAATGATGGGACCAGTTGCCATGATCTTTTTTTCTGAATGTTGAGCCTTAAGCCAACTTTTTCTTTTTTTTTTTCTTTTCTTCTTCTTTTTTTTTTCTTAATTTTACAATATTATATTGGTTGGTTTTGCCATACATTGACATGAATTCACCCAGGGTTAACATAAGTTCCCCCTCCTGAACCCCCCTCCAACATCCCTCCTCCCATTATCCTCCCTCTGGGTCATCCCTGCACGCCAGCCCTGAGCATCCTATAACATGCATCGACCCTGAACTGGTGATTCATTTCACATATGACAACATACGTGTTTCAATGCCATTCTCCCAAATCATCCGACCTCACCCTCTCCCACAGAGTCCCAAAGATTGTTCTATACATCTGTGTCTCTTTTGCTGTCTCGTATACAGGGTTATCATTTGCATCTTTCTAAATTCCATATATATGCGTTAGTATACTGTATTGGTGTTTTTCTTTCTGGCTTACTTCACTCTGTATAATAGGCTCCAGTTTCATCCACCTCATTAGAACTGATTCAAATGTATTCATTTTAATGGCTGAGTAATACTCCATTGTTTATATGTACCAAAGCTTTCTTATCCATTCGTCTGCAGATGGACCTCTAGGTTGCTTGCATGTCCTGGCTATTATAAACAGTGCTGCAATGAACATTGGAGTTCATGTGTCTCTTTCAATTCTGGTTATCTCGGTGTGTATGCCCAGGAGTGTGATTGCTGGATCATATGGCAGTTCTATTTCCAGGTTTCTGAGGAATCTTCACACTGTTCTCCATAGTGGCTGTACTAGTTTGCATTCCCACCAACAGTGTAAGAGGGTTCCTTTCTCTCCACACCTTCTGTAGCATTTATTGCATGCAGACTTTTGCATAGCAGCCATTCTGACTGGTGTGAATTAGTATCTCATTGTGGTTTTGAGTTGCATTTCTCTGATTACGAGGGATGTTGAGCATTTTTTCATGTGTTTGTTAGCCATCTTTGTGTCTTCTTTGGAGAAATGTCTGTTTAGTTCTTTGGCCCATTATTTGATTGGTTCACTTAGTTTTCTGGAATTGAGCTGCAGGAGCTGCTTGTATATTTTGGAGATTAATCCTTTATCAGTTGCTTCATTTGCTATTATTTTCTCCCATTCTGAAGGCTGTCTTTTCACCTTACTTAGAGTTTCCTTTGTTGTGCAGAAACTTTTGATTTTAATTAGGTCCCATTTGTTTATTTTTGCTTTTATTTCCAATATTCTGGGAGGTGGGTCATGGAGGATCCTGCTGTGATTTATGTCGGAGAGTGTTTTGCCTATGTTCTCCTCTAGGAGTTTTATAGTTTCCTAACAGAAGCAGAAGATATTAAGAAGAGGTGGCAGGAATACACAGAAGAACTGTACAAAAAAGATCTTCACGACCAAGATAGTCACGATAACGTGATCACTGACCTAGAGCCAGACATCTTGGAATGTGAAGTAAAGTGGGCCTTAGAAAGCATCACTACGAACAAAGCTAGTGGAGGTGATGGAATCCCAGTTGAGCTATTTCAAGTCTTGAAAGATGATGCTGTGAAAGTGCTGCACTCAATATGCCAGCAGATTTGGAAAACTCAGCAGTGGCCACAGGACTGGAAGATGTCAGTTTTCATTCCAATCCCAAAGAAAGGCAATGCCAAAGAATGCTCAAACTACCGCACAATTGCACTCATCTCACACGCTAGTAAAGTCATGCTCAAAATTCTCCAAGCCAGGCTTCAGCAGTATGTAAACCGTGAACTCTCAGATGTTCAAGCAGGTTTTAGAAAAGGGAGAGGCACCAGAGATCAAATTGCCAACATCCGCTGGATCATGGAGAAAGCAAGAGAGTTCCAGAAAAACATCTATTTCTGCTTCATTGACTATGCCAAAGCCTTTGACTGTGTCGATCACAATAAACTGTGGAACATTCTGAAAGAGATGGGAATCCCAGACCACCTCACCTGCCTCTTGAGAAACCTGTATGCAGGTCAGGAAGCAACTGTTAGAACTGTACATGGAACAACAGACTGGTTCCAAATAGGAAAAGGTGTACGTCAAGGTTGTATATTGTCACCTTGCTTATTTAACTTATAGGCAGAGTATATCATGAGGAACGTTGGGCTGGAAGAAGCACATGCTGGAATCAAGATTGCTGGGAGAAATATCAATAACCTCAGATATGCAGATGACACTACCCTTATGGCAGAAAGTGAAGAGGAACTCAGAAGCCTCTTGATGAAAGTGAAAGAGGAGAGTGAAAAGGTTGGCTTGAAGCTCAACATTCAGAAAACAAAGATCATGGCATCTGGTCCCATCACTTCATGGGAAATAGATGGAAAAACAGTGGAAACAGTGTCAGACTTTGTTTTTTTGGGCTCCAAAATCACTGCAGATGCTGATTGCAGCCATGAAATTAAAAGACGCTTGCTCCTTGGAAGGAAAGTCATGACCAACCTTGATAGTATATTAAAAAGCAGAGACATTACTTTGCCAACCAAGGTCCGTCTAGTCAAGGCAATGGTTTTTCCCGTGGTCATGTATGGATGTGAGAGTTGGACTGTGAAGAAGGCTGATCGCCGAAGAATCGATGCTTTTGAACTGTGGTGTTGGAGAAGACTCTTGAGAGTCCCTTATACTGCAAGGAGATCCAACCAGTCCATTCTAAAGGAGATCAACCCTGGATGTTCATTGGAGGGACTGATGCTAAAGCTGAAACTGCAATACTTTGGCCACCTCATGCGACGAGTTGACTCACTGGAAAAGACTGTGATGCTGGGAAAGGTTGGGGGCGGGAGGAGAAGGGGACGACGGAGAATGAGATGGCTGGATGGCATCACCGACTCTGTGGACATGAATTTGAGTGTACTCCGGGGGTTGGTGATGGACAGGGAGGCCTGGCGTGCTGTGATTCATGGGGTCGCGGAGAGTCAGACACGACTGAGCGACTGAACTGAACTGAACTGGTCTTACATTTAGCTCTCTAATCCATTTTGAGTTTATTTTGGTGTATGGTATTAGGAAGTGTTCTAGTTTCATTCTTTTACAAGTGGCTGACCAGTTTTCCCAGCACCACTTGTTAAAGAGACTGTCTTTTCTCCATTTTATATTCTTGCCTCCTTTGTCAAAGATAAGGTGTCCATAGGTGCGTGGATTTATCTCTGGGCTTTGTATTTTGTTCTATTGATCTATATTTCTTTCTTTATGCCAGTACCATACTGTCTTGATGACTGTGGCTTTGTAGTAGAGCCTGAAGTCTGGCAGGTTAATTCCCCCAGTTCCACTTTTCTTCCGCAAGATTGCTTTGGCTATTCGAGGTTTTTTGTATTTCCATACAAATTGTGAGATTATTTGTTCTAGTTCTGTGAAAAATATCGTTGGTAGCTTGATAGGGATTGCATTGAGTTTATAAATTACTTTGCGTAGTATACTCATTTTTACAATATTTATTCTTCCAATCCATGAACATGGTATATTTCTCTATCTATTAGTGTCCTCTGATTATTTTCAGTAGTGTTTTATAGTTTTCTACTTACAAGTCTTTCGTTTCCTTAGGTAGATATATTCCTAAGTACTTAATTCTTTTCGTTGCAGCAGAGAATGGAATAGTTTTCTTAATTTCTCTTTCTATTTTCTCATTATTAGTGTATAGGAATGCAAGGGATTTCTGTGTGTTGATTTTATATCCTGCAACGTTACTGTAATCATTGATTTGCTCTAGTAGTTTTCTGGTAGAGTCTTTAGGGTTTCTGTGTAGAGGATCATGTCATCAGCGAACAGTGAAAGTTTTACTTCTTCTTTTCCAGTTTGTATTCATTTTATGTCTTTTCCTGCTCTGATTGCTGTAGCCAAAACTTCCAAAACTATGTTGAATAGTAGTGGTGAGAGTGGGTACCCTTGTCTTGTTCCTGACTTTAGAGGAAATGCTTTCAGTTTTTCACCATTGAGGATAATGTTTGCTGTGGGTTTGTCATATATAGCTTTTATTATTTTGAGGTATGTCCCTTCTATTCCCACTTTCTGGAGGGTTTTTATCATAAATGGATGTTGAATTTTGTCGAAGGTTTTCTCTGCATCTATTGAGATAATCATGATTTTTATTTTTAACTTTTTCACTCTCTTCTTTCACTTTCATCAAGAGGCTTTTGAGTTCCTCTTCACTTTCTGTCATAGGGTGGTGTCATCCGCATATCTGAGGTTATTGATATTTGTCCTGGCAATTTTCATTTCAGCTTGTGCTTCTTCCATCCCAGCGTTCCTCATGATGTACTCTGCATATAAGTTAAATAAGCAAGGTGACAAAATACAGCCTTCACCTACTCTTTTTCCTCTTTGGAACCAATCTGTTGTTCCATATCTCGTTCTAACTGTTGCTTCCTGACCTGCATATAGGTTTCTCAAGAGGCAGTTCAGGTGGTCTGGTTTTCCTATCGCTTTCAGAATTTTCCACAGTTTTTTTGTAATCCACAGATTCAAAGGCTTTGGCATAGTCAATACTGCAGAATTAGATGTTTTCTGGAAACTTCTTGCTTTTTCCATGATCCATCAGTTGTGGTAATTTGTGCTCTGATTCCTCTGCCTTTTCTAAAACAAGCTTGAACATCTGGAAATTCACTGTTCATGTATTGCTGAAGTCTGGCTTGGAGAATTTTGAGCATAACTTTAGTAGCGTGTGAGATGAGTGCAATTTTGCAGTAGTTTGAGCATTCCTCAGCGATAAATGCAAAGCAATGAGGAAAACAGCAGAATAGGAAAGACAAGAGATCTCTTCAAGAAAGTTAGACATACCGAGGGAACTATTTTATGCAAAGATAGTTTCGATAAAGGACAGAAATGGTATGGACCTAACAGAAGTAGAAGATATTAAGAAGAGGTGGCAAGAATACACAGAGGAACTGTACAAAAAAAGATCTTCAGGACCAAGATAATCACGATGGAGTGATCACTCACCTAGAGCCAGACATTTTGGAATGTGAAGTCAAGTAGTCCTTAGAAAGCATCAATACGAACAAAGCTAGTGTTGGTGATGGAATTCCAGTTGAACTCTTTCAAATCCTGAAAGATGATGCTATGAAAGTGCTGCACTCAATATGCCAGCAAATATGGAAAACTCAGCAGTGGCCACAGGACTGGAAAATGTCAGTCTTCATTCCAATCCCAAAGAAAGGCAATGCCAAAGAATGCTCAGACTACCGCACAATTGCACTCATCTCACACGCTAGTAAAGTCATGCTCAAAATTCTCCAAGCCATATTTCAGCAATATGTGAACCATGAACTTCGAGATGTTCAAGCAGGTTTTAGAAAAGGCAGAGGCACCAGAGATCAAATTGCCAACATCCTCTGGATCATGGAGAAAGTAAGAGATTTCCAGAAAAACATCTATTTCTGCTTCATTGACTATGCCAAAGCCTTTGACTGTGTGAATCACAATAAACTGTGGAAAATTCTGAAAGTGATGGGAATACCAGACCACCTGACATGCCTCTTGAGAAACAGGTCAGGAAGAAACAGTTAGAACTGGACATGGAACAAAGGACTGGTTCGAAATAGATAAGGGAGTATGTCAAGGTTGTATATTGTCACCCTAGTTATTTAACTTACATGCAGAGTACATCATGAGGAACGCTGGGCTGGAAGAATCACAAGCTGGAATCAAGGATCAAGATTGCCGGGAGAAATATCAATAACCTCAGATATGCAGATGACACTACCCTTATGGCATAAGGTGAAGAGGAACTAAAAAACCTCTTGATGAAAGTCAAAGAGGAGAGTGAAAAAGTTGGCTTGAAGCTCAACATTCAGAAAACTAAGATCATGGCATCTGGTCCCATCATTTCATGGGAAATCGATGGGAAAACAGTGGAAACAGTGTCAGACTTTATTTTTGGGGACTCTAAAATCACTGCGGACTCTGACTGCAACCATAAAATTAAAAGACGCTTACTCCTTGGAAGGAAAGTTATGATCAACATAGATAGCATATTAAAAAGCAGAGACATTACTTTGCCAACAAAGGTCCGTCTAGTCAAGGCTATGGTTTTTCCCGTGGTCATGTATGGATGTGAGAGTTGGACTGTGAAGAAAGCTGAGCCCCAAAGAATTGATGCTTTTGAACTGTGGTGTTGGAGAAGACTCTTGAGAGTCCCTTGGACTGCAAGGAGATCCAACCAGTCTATTCTAAGGAGATCAGTCCTAGGTGTTCATTGGAAGGACTGATGCTAAACCTGAAACTCCAATACTTTGGCCACCTCATGCGAAGTGTTGACTCACTGGACAAGACTCTGATGCTTGGAGGGATTGGGGGCAGGGGGAGAAGGGGACGACAGAGAATGAGATGGCTGGATGGCATCGCCGACTCGATGGACATGAGTTTGATTGAACTCGGGCAGTTGGTGATGGACAGGGTGGCCTGGCGTTTTTTGATTCGTGGGGTCGCATAGAGGTGGACACGACTGAGAGACTGAACTGAACTGAACTTGCGCATTCTTTGGCATTGCCTTTCTTTGTGGTTGGAATGAAAACTGACCTTTCCCAGTCCTGTGGCCACTGCTGGGTATCAGTACTCTTTAAACCTTATGTAACAGGAAGAGCTTCAAATTCAGGCATTGTTTAATTAACAAACATTTATAGTTCATAAGGTGCTTTGATAAAGATTTTCTTCAAAAAATTCACAAAGGGATATACTAGGTTAGGTAAAATGTTAAAATCCTTATTAAATAACTCTTATTAGTGTTACACTAGACATATGTCAAACTTTTATCCTCCTTCATTCAAAACATGAGGTTAAAGTCTGACTTTAAATCATTTCCTTCACAAACAGAGAAAGGTCAAATTTACCTTCTAGAATTTAACCAGGGAATAAATGATCTCCCTTCTATCTTAAGGAAGAATAGAAACTTCATTTTCTGAATTTCAATTTTCTTGAAAATTTTCATTTGTTAGTGTTTTATTTTACACATATTGTTTAAATTTATTTTCTAGAACTTCAGTATCATTTTTAATATAAGGAGCCATACATTTAAAGCTATTTATGCATAGCCATATCTCAAAAATACTTATGCCTTTCATGATACATGATAGATATCAAAAATATCAAAATAATGTTCTTTGGGCAGGTTAGGAGAGTCCGAGAAGTTGCTCATGAGAACTTTCTGAGATGCTGAAAATACTTTGCATCTTGACAGGTGACAATTACATAAAATTATCATATTTAAAGGTTAATCTCAATAAATTTAAGATCCATGCATTTCATTGTATAGTATTCAAGGTTATTTTAAATGAAATAAACAGAAATAATTTATGTGTAAAACAATAATTTTCTTCTGTTCCTTTTTGTAAAAGTTTGAAACATTATTTTGAATTTGCCATCATTCTTTAAATGTCATATATTCTTTTAGCATAAATAGTGATTTTAAATATATTGTGTTTCAACTTGGTACTTTAAGATAGGATTCTGATTTAATTCCCATGAATATATAAAGTAATTTGAATGAATCATACGTTTAAATTATGTCAGATGTATATAGGATCTTGAAATCAGTTCAGTTCAGTTCAGTCGCTCAGTCGTGTCCGACTCTCTGCGACCCCATGAATCACAGCACGCCAGGCCTCCCTGTCCATCACCAACTCCCGGAGTACACTCAAACTCATGTCCACAGAGTCGGTGATGCCATCCAGCCATCTCATTCTCCGTCGTCCCCTTCTCCTCTCACCCCCAACCTTTCCTAGCATCAGAGTCTTTTCCAGTGAGTCAACTCGTCGCATGAGGTAACTTGGTCCAAATTTCCTGAAACATATTTTAAGTTACTGAGAAAGCAACCACCAAATAAATACTGGATTTAGTTCTTTCAAGATTACAGAAAGTAACAGTGCTGCTTCATTGACTATGCCAAAGCCTTTGACTGTGTGGATCACAGTAAACTGTGGAAAATTCTGAAAGAGATGGGAATACCAGACCACCTGCCTCTTGAGAAACCTATATGCAGGTCAGAAAGCAACAGTTAGAACTGTACATGGAACAACAGACTGGTTACAAATAGGAAAAAAGAGTACGTCAAGGTTCTATATTGTCACCCTGCTTATTTAACTTCTATGCAGAGTACATCATGAGGAACGCTGGGCTGGATGAAGCACAAGCTGGAATCAAGATTGCCAGGAGAAATATCAATAAACTCAGATATGCAGATGAAACCACCCTTATGGCAGAAAGTGAAGAGGAACTAAAAAGCCTCTTTATGAAAGTGAAAGAAGAGGGTGAAAAGGTTGGCTTGAAGCTCAACATTAAGAAAACAAAGATCATGGCATCTGGTCCCATCACTTCATGGGAAATAGATGGGGAAACTGTGGAAACAGTGTCAGACTTTGTTTGGGCTCCAAAATCACTGCGGATGCTGATTGCAGCCATGAAATTAAAAGACGCTTACTCCTTGGAAGGAAAGTTATGACCAACCTAGATAGCATATTAAAAAGCAGAGACATTAGTTTGCCAACAAAGGTCCGTCTAGTCAAGGCTATGGTTTTTCCAGTGGTCATGTATGGATGTGAGAGTTGGACTGTGAAGAAGGCTGATCGTCAAAGAATTGATGCTTTTGAACTGTGGTGCTGGAGAAGACTCTTGAGAGTCCCTTGGACTGCAAGGAGAACCAACCAGTCCATTCTGAAGGAGATTGATCCTGGGTGTTCATTGGAAAGACTGATGCTAAAGCTGAAACTCCAATACTTTGGCCACCTCATGCGAAGAGTTGACTCACTGAAAAAGACTCTGATGCTGGGAGGGATTGGGGGCGGGAGGAGATGGGGATGACAGAGAATGAAATGGCTGGATGGCATCACCAACTCAATGGACTTGAGTTTGAGTGAACTCTTGGAGTTGGTGATGGACAGGGAGGCTTGCCGTGCTGTGATTCATGGGGTCGCAAAGAGTTGGACACGCCTGAGCGACTGAACTAAACTGAACTAAACTGAGCAGTGCTGGGAGCTAACTTTATTTTGGTCATGCTCTTCACACTCTAATACTTCGTATATTTATTTTCTTTCCCAGTAGAAATATAGTCTGTTAATAACTAAGTAAAAATACAGATCTCCATGTTGGGAATTTATGGATATAATTTAATCATCCCTGATGAGTCTAAATAACTTTTACATAAAACAACAACAAGGTCATCAAACCCTTAAATATTCCTTTGGAATCACCTTATTAATCACAATCCTCCCCCAGTGGGCCAGGTATGACAACATGGAAACAGAAAACTCAAGGAATATAGTAAGGCAACAAATTCACATTTGTGGTTTACTGACACTGTCACCATACACATAGGTGATTTTCCTGGAATTACTTTCAGAGAAGTAAAATTAGTGGACACATCTATGTAGCAGGATGTTAGATCCCAGGTTGGTCCACATAAATAAATAAACTGTATAAAAAAACTTTTAGGTAAAACCTTAAATTTAGCTAGCTTCCACATGTCCTTTTTTATCTAGTGAACTTAAAAATGGCTCATCTAAGTATCTGCCCTCTCTTTAACTATCATCCACATTCTTCTTTCCCCTTCTTTTGTGCTAATCCATTTCCTTTAGTGATACCTATCCCTTTCAAGTTCTTTCCATTAAATCCTCTGCAAAAATAGAAAGTTTTTTTCTTGTTTTGGATTCATTAACTTTTCAAACATTTAAAAAATTCTATCCACATTTGGTATTATATTTTCCATCATTAGCAGTTTAAACACTAATATAATTGAGAAAAAATCATGAGCAGTTCTTATCCTAACCACATAAGTTCTGTTGTATTATGCTATATATATGCTGCCTATTTCCTAGAAAATAGATATGATGATCTTGTTGTGAGTTGTATAAAAAACAATTATTAATAGAAAGATATTTCTTAGGTATTTGCTAAAAACTTCTCATTATTTTTTTTACTGAATATTCTATTACTTACCCTAATTAAAAATTGACTTTCAGTTGGAAAGAAAAGGATATAATTTTTCTGTCTTCCAAATCATAAATATTCATTTTTTAGCAATGTATAACTCATGTTAATAATCTTAAACCCTTCCTATTTTATCTACTCCCACTAATCTCTCCACATTCATTAAGGACATTTGACCTGACTCTATCTCATTCCTATTAAATGTATTTCACCATCTTGCATATTTTCAGAGTCCGTGTGGTCAATGTATTCAACACCTTGTTTCATAATTCTGTGACATAAATTACAGTGACATTTCCTCCAATTTAATTGCTTCAAATGCTCAGCTCCCAACACTTACTTTTTCTTTCACTTACATATTTTGAAATAACATCAAACTTAATAATAATAATAATAAAAGAAACATCAAGAATAATATAGTACAGCCAGTATGGAAAACAATATTTGGAGGTTCCTTAAAAAACTAAAAATAGAGTTACCGTATGATCTAACAATCCCACTCTTGGGCATATAACAGGAGAAAACTGTAATTTAAAAAAATGCAGGCACTCCAGTATTCAGTGCAGCACTATTTACAGTAGCCAGGACATGGAAACAATGTAAATGTCTATCAGCAGAGGAATGGATAAAGAAGGTGTGGTACACATAGACAGTGGAGTATTACTCAGCCATAAAAAACAATGAAATCATGCCATTTGCAGCACCTTAGGTAGACCTAGAGATTATCATACTAAGTGAAGTAAGTCAGACAGAGAAAGACAAATATCATGGTAACACTTATATGTGGAATCTAAGAAAAGGGTACAAATGAGCTTATATACAATACAAAAATACAGTTACAGATGTAGAAAACAAACTTATAGTTACTAGGGAGTAAGAGGGTGGAAGTATAAATTGGGGGATTGGGATTGACACATATACACTACTGTATGTAAAATTGATAACTTATAAGAACCTACTGTATAGCACAGGAAACTCTACTTAATATTTGTAATGGCCTGTGTGGGAAAAGAATATAAAAAAGAGTGGATATATGTGTATGTAAAACTGATTCGCTCTGTACACCTGAAACTAATACAATATTGTAAATCAGCCATACTCCAATAATTATTTTTTTAAAAAGAATAGTACAAAGAATCCCCATGTATCATTCATCAAATTTCCCAAATTTTATTTTACTTTTAATTTATTTTTAATTTACAATGGGATAGCAACTAATAAATACTGAAGAAATAATATTAGATCACCACTTGACAAACACCATTAATAACTATTTAGTCAAAACCCACTAATATTTGATATGATTTATGGGTGAAATGTGGATACTCATTGGAAAAGACCCTGATGTTGCGAAAGATTGCATGCGGGAGAAGAAGGGGACAACAGAGGACGAGATGGTTGGATGGCATCACCAACTCAACGGACATGAGTTTGAGCAAGCTCCAGGAGACAGTGAAGGATAGGGAAGCCTGAAGTGCTGCAGTCCATGGGGTCACAAAAAGTCAGATATGACTGAGCAACTGAACAACAATAACCAACTAAAGAACATTACTAGGATAATTGGCAAAACTTGAATGAGTTTTGTAGATTCAGTTCAGTTCAGTCACTCAGTCGTGTCCGACTCTTTGCAACCCCATGAATCGCAGCATGTTAAGCCTCCCTGTCCATCATCAACTCCCGGAGTTCACTCAAACTCATGTCCATCGAGTCGGTGATGCCACCCAGCCATCTCATCGTCTGTCATCCCCTTCTCCTCCCACCCCCAATCCCTCCCAGCATCAGGGTCTTTTCCAATAAGTCAACTCGTCGCATGAGGTGGCCAAAGTATTGGAGCTTCAGCTTCTGCAACAATCCTTACAGTGAAAATTCAGGATTGATTTCCTTTAGGATTGACTGGTTTGATCTCCTTATCAAAATACCTTAGAATTTATAAAACAAACAAACAAAACCTTAGGAATTCAATTAGAGCTTGTAAAAAGGTTCAAGAATTGCTTGGAAATACATTTTTTATTTGTCCTCTACCATGTTTACTTGTAAGACCTCCTCAGACAGCCATTTTGCTTTTTTGCATTTCTTTTCCATGGGGATGGTCTTGATCCCTGTCTCCTGTACAATGTCATGAACCTCCATCCATAGTTCATCAGGCCCTCTATCTATCAGATCTAGTCCCTTAAATCTATTTCTCACTTCCACTGTATAATCATACGGGATTTGATTTAGGTCATACCTAAATGGTCTAGTGGTTTTCCCTACTTTCTTCAATTTAAGTCTTAATTTGGCAATAAGGAGTTCATGATCTGAGCCACAGTCAGCTCCTGGTCTTGTTTTTAATAACTGTATAGAGCTTCTCCATCTTTGGCTGCAAGGAATATAATCAATCTGATTTCGGTGTTGACCATCTGGTGATGTCCATGTGTAGAGTTTTCTCTCGTGTTGTTGAAAGAGGGTGTTTGCTATGACCAGTGTGTTCTCTTGACAAAACTCTTATTAGCCTTTGCCCTGTTTCATTCCATGCTCGAAGGTCAAATTTGCCTGTTACTCCAGGTGTTTCTTGACTTCCTACTTTTGCATTCCAGTCCCCTATAATGAAAAGGACATCTTTTTTGGGTGTTAGTTCTAAAAGGTCTTGTAGGTCTTCATAGAACCGTTCAACTTCAGCTTCTTCAGCATTACTGGTTGGGGCATAGGCTTGGATTACTGTGATATTGAATGGTTTGCCTTGGAAACGAACAGAGATCATTATGTCGTTTTTGAGATTTCATCCAAGTACTGCATTTTGGACTGTTTTGTTGACCATGATGACTACTCCATTTCTTCTAAGGGATTCTTTCCCACAGTAGTAGATATAATGGTCATCTGAGTTAAATTCACCCATTCCAGTCCATTTTAGTTCACTGATTCCTAGAATGTCTATGTTCACTCTTGCCATCTCCTGTTTGACCACTTCCAATTTGCCTTGATTCATGGACCTAACATTCTAGGTTCCTATGCAATATTGCACTTTACAGCATCGGACCTTGCTTCTATCACCAGTCACATCCACATCTTTGTGCTTTGGCTCCATCCCTTCATTCTTTCTGGAGTTATTTCTCTACTGATCTCCAGTAGCATACTGGGCATCTACTGAACTGGGGAATTCCTCATTCAGTATCCTATCATTTTGCCTTTTGATACAGTTCATGGGGTTCTCAAGGCAAGTATACTGAAGTGGTTTGCCATTCCCTTCTCCAGTGGACCACATTCTGTCAGACCTCTCCACCATGACCCGCCCATCTTGGGTGGTCCCACCCGGCATGGCTTAGCTTCATTGAGTTAGAGAAGGCTGTGGTCAGTGTGATCAGATTACTAATTTTCTGTGATTATGATTTCAGTGTGTCTGCCCTCTGATGACCTCTCGCAATACCTACCGTCTTATCTGGGTTTCTCTTACCTTGTTAGCGGGGTATCTCTTCACCGCTGTTCCGGCAAAGTGCAGCCGCTGCACCTTACCTTGGACAAGGGGTATCTCCTCATAGCCGCCCCTGCTGACCTTGAACCTGGAGTAGCTCCTCTTGGCCCTCCTGCACATGCGCAGCCACCCCCACTTGGATGTGGGGTAGCTCTTCTCAGCCGCCACTCCTGACCTCCAGCATGGGGTAGCTCCTCTTGGCCACCGCCCCTGGCCTCGGGCGTGCAGTAGCTCCTCTCGGCCACGCTTTTGCGCTTGGTCAGTCGCGGAACCCAGCGTCACATCCCTGCGCTTGGAGCTCTGCATTGCTTCTGCCTGCTCGGAGCCCAGAGTCACGTCTGCACACAATCCCAAAGAAAGGCAATGCCAAAGAATGCTCAAGCTACCACACAATTGGATTCATCTCACACGTTAGTAAAGTCATGCTAAAATTCTCCAAGCCAGGCTTCAGCAATACGTGAACCATGAACTTCCAGATGTTCAAGCTGGTTTTAGAAAAGGCAGAGGCGCCAGAGATCAAATTGCCAACATCTGCTGGATCATGGAAAAAGCAAGAGAGTTCCAGAAAAACATCTATTTCTGCTTCATTGACTATGCCAAGGCCTTTGACTGTGTGGATCACGACAATCTGAAAAATTTTGAAAGAGAAGGGAATACCAGACGACCTGACCTACCTCTTGAGAAACATGTATGCAGGTCAGGAAGCAACAGTTAAAAGTGGACATGGAAAAACGGGCTGGTTCCAAATAGGAAAAGGAGTACGTCAAGGTTGTATATTGTCACCCAGCTTATTTAACTTATACTCAGAGTACATCATGTGGAACGCTGGGCTGGAAGAAGCACAAGCTGGAATCAAGATTGCCAGGAGAAATATAATAATCTCAGATATGCAGATGACACCACCCTTATGGCAGAAAGTGAAGAGGAACTCAAAAGCCTCTTGATGAAAGTGAAAGAGGAGAGTGAAAAGGTTGGCTTGAAGCTCAACATTCAGAAAACTAAGATTATGGCACCTGGTCCCATCACTTCATGGCAAATAGATGAGGAAACAGGAAACAGTGTCAGACTTTTTTTTGGGGGGGGGCTCCAAAATCACTGCAGATGCTGATTTCGACCATGAAATTTAAAGACGCTTATCCCTTGGAAGGAAAGTTATGACCAACCTAAATAGCATATTAAAAACCAAAGGCATTACTTTGCCAACCTAGGTCCGTCTAGTCAAGGCTATGGTTTTTCCAGTGGTCATGTATGGATGTGAGAGTTGGACTGTGAAGATAGCTGATCGCCGAAGAATTGATGCTTTTGAACTGTGGTGTTGAAGACTCTTGAGAGTCCCTTGTACTGCAAGGAGATCCAACCAGTCCATTCTAAAGGAGATCAATCCTGGGTGTTCATTGGAAGGACGGATGCTAAAGCTGAAACTCCAATATTTTGAGCACCTCATTGAAGAGTTGTCTCAGTGGAAAAGACTCTGATGCTGGGAGGGATTGGGGGCAGGAGTAGAAGGGGACGACAGAGAATGAGATGGCTGGATGGCATCACTGACTCAATGGAGGTGAGTTTGAGTGAACTCCGGGAGTTGGTGATGGACAGGGAGGCCTGGCCTGCTGTGATTCATGGGGTTGCAAAGAGTCGGACACGACTGAGCGAATGAACTGGACTGAGCTGAACTGACCATTTTACAATGGACCAGATATATGGGTTTAAGATTAATAATCATCAGTTTTTCCCATAGGCAAATATAGCAGAAGTTAATTACTGCCCTTCCCTGCATCTGAGTGCTGATAATTTATCAGATAGGAATTTAGGACATTCCAGGAATTTAGGACTAAGAATATAGCTTTAGGCTAATGAAGTGAGATATTTATTGAAAGCAAGATTGAGGTCTCAGAGTCCTACACTGACTGCCTAGCAATTTTACCTCACTAGTGTCTTAGTTTGTGCTGCTATTACAGGTTATCATAAAATAAGTGCTTTTAAAAAAAGGTTTATCTCACAGTTCTGGAGGCTGTAAGTCTAAGATCAGAGCAACAGCACAGTCACGTTCTTGATGGGGGCTTTATTCCTGGTTGATAGACAGCCAGATTCTTGCTGTATCCTCACACAGCAGAAAAGAGAGCAAGTCCTATTCCTTTTCTCTTTTAAGGATATTAATACCATCATGGAAGCCCTACCTTATGACCTCATCTAAATCTAGTTATCTTCCATACACCCTACCTCCTGATAACATTCCCTTAAGGAAAGGGTCTCAAAATATGAGTTTGGGGAGGATACACACATGTAGTTCAGGTTTCCTCATAACTAAGTTGTTAAAAAATCTGCCTGCAATGCAGGAGACCAGGAGTTGATTCCTGGGTCTGGAAGATCCTCTGGAGAAGGAAATGGTGACCCACTCCAGTATTCTTGCCTGTAGAATCCCATAGACAGAGGAGCTTGGTAGGCTATAGTCCATGGGATTGTAAGAGTTGGACATGACTTAACGACTAAACCACCACCACCGCAAAAGTAGTTCATGATAGTTAGCTTAGAATTCCCTATGGTAAACGCATCTGTGATCTATGGAGTATAAGGCAAGACTACCAGGAAAATTATACGTAAGCTATGACTATGATGAATAAAATACAGTTCATAACTTAAGTGTTCCCAACTGTATGAGATAATAACTACTGAATAAACAGAGACCTGCACTTTTAATATGGCCTGTTAAGCACACATGTGTCCAGTAGTGTCCACTGCAAGACACTGCTCTTTTTTTTTTATCTCCGTGTATATGTATTTATAGAATGCAACCATATTACCACATAAAATATATAGACACATACATATGGACTTGTACACACAAGTGCACAAACATGAAGATACTGCAAGAAGCAGAATCCTAGGAAACATGTAAAATGTCCCAGGCTTCAGCCTGCTTTACCCTTGCCTTTTGATCACTTGTAACTTTGAAATTATTAGGGAGGCTTGATACTGCATGAAATCTCTATTGTGTGAGTTTGATTTACAATCAGTGATTTGGTTAGGTTAGCTCATACTGGTGTGATGAATGATATTGTCTTCTGGACCAACAAACCATTATTTATAATACATTTAGCCAGCAAAAGGAAGGGAAATTATAAAGGACAAATGTCACCAGTGAAATTTGGAGAAAATAGATTTAGACTCATGAAGAAGCTAGGTAAAATGATAGGGAACAATAGCCAGAAAGAAAAAGCAATGGATGAAGGGAGTTAAAAGAGCTGGACCTGAAAGAACTGACTATTCATTCTTCTTTTCAGTAGGATATCCCAGAAAAGAAAGACGATGAACTGATTAAAAATAAAGACTGCTGATACTTACTAAGAGGAACATGTTAATATTTTATCTCTAAACCACCCTAGAGAATGTCCCTGGCCAAGGATTATATGATAGAATTCAGGGTCTCTAAGTCATGGTTCCCTGGAGAATATCAGTTCAGTTCAGTTCGGTCACTCAGTCATGTCCAACTCTTTGCAACCCCATGAACCACAACACACCAGGCCTCCCTGTCCATCACTAACTCCTGCAGTTTACCCAAACTCACATCCATTAAGTTGGTGATACCATCCAACCATCTCATCCTCTGTCGTCTCCTTCTCCTCCTGCCCTCAATCTTTCCCAGCATCAGGGTCTTTTCAAATGAGTTAGCTTTTCGCATCACGTGGCCAAAGTATTGGAGTTTCAGCTTCAACATCAGACCTTCCAATGAACACCCAGGACAGATCTCCTTTAGAATGGACTGGTTGGATCTCCTTCAATCCAAGGGACTCTAAAGAGTCTTCTCCAACACCACAGTTCAAAAGCATTAATTCTTCAGCACTCAGCTTACTTTACAGTCCAACTCTCACATCTGTACATGATTACTTTAAAAACCATAGCCTTGACTAGACAGACCTTTGTTGACAATGTCTCTGCTTTTTAATATGCTGTCTAGATTGGTCATAACTTTCCTTCCAAGGAGTAAGCGTCTTTTAATTTCTTGGCTGCAATCAGCATCTGCAGTGATTTTGGAGCCCAGAAAAATAAAGTCTGACACTGTTTCCTGTTTCCCCATCTATTTGCCATGAAGTGATGGGACCGGATACCATGATGTTAGTTTTCTGAATGTTGAGCTTTAAGCCAACTTTTTCACTCTCCTCTCTCACTTTCATCAAGAGGCTCTTTAGTTCTTCACTTTCTGCCATAAGGGTGGTGTCATCTACATATCTGAGGTTATTGATATTTCTCCCGGCAATCTTGATTGCAGCTTGTGCTTCTTCCAGCCCAGCATTTCTCATGATGTACTCTGCATATAAGTTAAATAAGCAGGGTGAAAATATACAGCCTTGACATACTCCTTTTCCTATTTGGAACCATTCTGTTGTTCCATGTCTAGTTCTAACTGTTGCTTCCTGACCTGCATATAGGTTCTCTCTTAGAGGCAGGTCAGGTGGTCTGGTATTTCCATCTCTTTCAGCATTTTCCACAGTTTATTGTGATCCATACAGTCAAAGTCTTTGGCATAGTCAATAAAGCAGGAATAGATGTTTTTCTGGAATGCTCTTGCAGGGCTAAACAATTCTCTGGAGTATAAAATGAACATGTTTGATAATTTAACTACTGCTGCTATATGAGATGATCGTTTGAAACCCAGTTAGAAAAATTCCGTTTTCTGCATGGAGGGACAGATTTTGTGTGAGAATGACCTGAGAAAAAACTGACATAGCATACTTCTCTTTGCTTTGTCTAGTCTTTATAAAAGATTTTATCTTTCATAATATTTAGTGAAACTTGATATTGATGAGTATTATTTTACTATCCAATCCTATGGATTAGGTTAATAGGTTAAAATTGTACCCAGGAAGTTGCTAGCAGCAGTGGTGATAATGAGGCCCTTAAAAGAGAAGAAATGCTGCCAAACTTGTTTTTTCTTATTATTGGAAGGCCCACTTTATCTTCTGAGCTACCTGGAGATATTCAGTATTCATTAACAAAATAAAGTAATTAAGGCTTACAGTTCTTGGTTGGATCCCTGGATCGGGAAGATCCTCTGGAGGAGGGCATGACAACCCACTCCAGTATTCATGCCTAGAGAATCCCATGGACAGAGGAGCCTGGTGGGCTCATAGGGTTACAAGGAGTCAGACACGACTGAAGCAACTGAGCAACAGCATCAGAAGGCCTACAGATATAGGAAGTTCTATAGTTGAAGAACAAGATCAAGTGATCAATAATCCTAAGAATATTCTGTAAAAGAATTTGAATATTTCAGCCAGAAATGCTAGTTGAAGTCTGATCTGTCTAGACATGAATATATACTCAGTGGTCAGGAAGGTATACTGCTAATTTCAGATACTACATAAAAAATAAACAAATAAATAATAGGACCATAAACTCCTAAGAGGCCACAAACTTCTATGAGCAGATGTTTCTGAATGATATGACAGTCAATCTGTTCCCTGGAGTTAACAACAAGCTGTAACAAACCCATTTGAGAAGAGTTACTTTCCCACACCCTTTTCTACCTACAAATGGGATACTTCTTTTAAACTGGTTGGACTGCTATAAGGCCTTAGACTGGTTAACTGGTGACCAAAGATAGAGCTTAATATAAATTGTTGACAGTACTGATAATAGATGTGGTCCTTGAGGGGCTGGGATGGAAGCTCTTTATTTAAGGCTTCTTTTTTAAGCATCCCCTCAAAATATTGTGGAGGCAGCAGCTAAGCTGCTGGCTCAGTTTCTGTAAATGTGTGTTGTGTAGATGGAGAGCATGAAAATGAAAGAATACACTCAGTAGAAAAATTAAAAGATAGAAATTAAATTGATTAAAGGAAGAAATTCTGAGACTAGCAGGTATTTGTGTGTGTGCTCAGTAGCTCAGTCAAGTTTGAGTGACTCTTTGTGACCCTTTGGTCTATAGCCCGCCAGGCTACTCTTTCCATGGGATTTCTCAAGCAAGAATACTGGAGTGGGTTGCCATTTCCTTCTTCCCAGGATATTCCTGACTCAGGGATCAAACCTGTATCACCTGAATTGGTAGGTGAATTCTTTACCACTGGGCCACCGGGGAAGCCCAAACAAAAATAATACTTAACACTCAAAAATTTGTCACAGACTTTGCTTCAGAAAAGACTCAAAGTAAGAAAGAGAAGTAGACTAACTAGAGACTAAGTAGACGAACTAACTAAAGAACTGTCATTTACTCTTTTTAATCCTTGATTGATTTTCCATAATTTTCCACTCTAGATGTCAACCAAAGTAAATATATATATATATATATATAATTATAGCTAACAACTTAAATATTGTCAGTAATTTTATGAATCTAAACCAAGTAAACACTCAATTACAAGATTATGATCTTACATTGAATTTAGGGGAGAAATGTTTACAGGTCACATAAAAGAAGCACATTAAATAAAAGAACAAAGAAAAAATTAAAAAAAAAAAAGATTTCATATCATACTACCTAAACAAAAAATTGTAGGAAAATTAAATGTAAACTTTAAAAAATTCCTAAAGAAAGACATTTTGCAATCAGAAGAGTGTCAATACACTTGAGATACTGAATAGTTAATTTATATGCAGTTTGAAACAGAACTTTAAAGTATGTACAACATATTCAGAGTTTTTGTTTCAAATAAATTCTTTAATCTATCATCAATTTTAACAAAACTAATAAAATAACTATATAATATGTTACAAATCTTACAGACACCGTATGATCAAATTTATTGCTGGCTCAAATTCTTCGAAAAATTGACTGTGTTTACATAACACGATTGCGAAATGTGGAAAGGGAGAAAAGTTGTCATTGATTTTTGCACCATCTTTATGAAACTAATCTCATATGGCTAATTTTATAAACTTATAGACTTTACATTCCTATACATTTTTAAAGATTTATACATACATGAGAACATAATTTTCCATACAGTACTATTAATTACAGCCTTGCCTAGATCAAATACTTAATAGTTATTAATAAATGAGATAATGAATAACATTTGCTTTATGGGTACTTATTTCATCATATTTAATAGAAATATGGGTACTTATTTTGCCATATTAATAGATATACACTTATTGATGTGCCTTATTGTTGTTATTTCATTCATATTTTTGAATCATGACCACTTCCTCCCTTTTGAAGATTTCAAGCATATGTAATAGAAAAGAGTTTCAGAAAGAATCTAAAGTATCTTTAGAACTTTTATCACCTTGAAGTGAAGTGAAGTGAAGTCTCTCAGTCGTGTCCGACTCTTTGCGACCCCGTGGACTGTAGCCTACCAGGCTTCTCTGTCCATGGGATTCTCCAGTCAAGAATAATGGAGTGGGTTACCATTTCCTTCTCCAGGGGATCTTCCCGACCCAGATCGAACCCTGGTCTCCCACATTGGAGGCAGACGCTTTAACCTCTGAGCCACCAGGGAAACCCTTAGATTTGTCAAATTAGTGATTGCATCATATCTCTACAGTATAATTCATCTTAATGTTCTTTACTGATACAGAATATTGCAAAGCCATTCAGTTATTGTTAGACAACTTGATAATAACTTCCCATAAGCCAGCAAAAAGACACAGGTTCATTTTGTAATCACTTAAAAAAATGGAATGTAGTTGACTTACAATGTTGTGTTAGTTTCAGGTGTATAACAAAGTGAATCAATTTTATATATATATATATCCATTTATTTCAGATTCTTTTTCCACATAGATTATCAGAGAATACTGAGTAGAGTTCCCTGTGCTATACATTAGGTCCTTATTAGTTATCTAATTTATGTATAGCAGTGCGTATATGTTAATCCCAGTCTCCTAACTTGTCTCTTCCTCCCATGTTTCCCCTTTGTTAACCATGAGTTTGATTTTCAGATCTGTGAGCCAGTTTCTATTTTGTAAATTAATTTGTCTCATTTTTAAATTAATTGCATGTAAGTGACATCATATATTTATCTTTCTATGCCTGACTTCACTTAGTATGATAATCACTAGGTCCATCCATGTTGCTACAATTGGCATTATTTTGTTTTATTTTATGGCTGAGTAAAAATATATGTACCACCTTCTTTATCTATTCCTCTGTTGATGAACATTCAGATTGCTTTCACATCTTGGCTAATGTAAAGAGTGCTGCAATGAACATTGGAGTGCATGTATGTTTTCTAATTATGGCTTTCTCTAGTTATATGCATCAGGAGTGGGGTTTCTGGATTCTATCATAGTTCTATAGTTAGAAAGCATCAGCAAACCAATGGACATGAATAAAGTTTTCTAGGAGATAGTGGAGGACAGAGGAGCCTGGTGTGCTGCAGTCCATGGGGTTGCAAAGAGTTAGATGTGGCTAAGTGAACAACAATGACAGTTCTATATTTAGTTTTTTAAGGAACCGCTACACTGTTCTCCATAGTAGTTGTACCACTTTACATTGCCTCAATAGTATAGGAAGGTTCCCTTTTCTCCATTCCCTCTACAGCATTCATTATTTGTAATCACTTCTTAATTGCATTCCTGCACACCTTGTCTTTAACTTTAGAAAAAAGTCCTTCACTTGAAAGAAATGTCCAAATACAATGATTAAAAATTGAATAATACATGTTGCATTATATAACATGGAATAAATCACTTATCTTTCTCTCACTTATTATAATATATATAATTATATAAATTATATAGTTATATATATAACTATATATTAGTTTTGTGTGTTCTAGTATTTCATGTCAGTGGAATCATATGGTACATAACTTATCAGTTTACTGCTGATACAAACAATAGCATAAAATGTGGATCAATCTCAGAAAGTGCAGTGTGAGGAAGAACCTGGACACAAGGGTTTATACCATATGATTCCACTGATATGAAATCCCCAAACACACAAAACTAATCTATAGTGAGAGAAAGGAGATCAGTGATTTCCTGGGACCAAATGTAGAAAAAGAATGACTGAAAAAGTTACATGGGAATATTTTTGAGATAATATTTATTTTATGTATCTTGGTTGCAGTTATAAGGTATATATTTAAATATCAAAAGTCAACATCTTCTACATCTGTAATGAATGTATTTTATTTCATGCTATATACTTTGTTTGTTTGTTTTTTACTTAAGAATAATTTCTTGTATTTCTATGCCACCTTTATAGTTCTGGATTCTCATTTCTTAATTAGTAAATTCAGTGTGCAGGTTCTATCCCAGGCTAATTTATACACTTCTGGAAGAAACGGCCTCTTAAATCCACAGAGCGTTGAGGTGGGGAGCCACCAACCACGTCAGATTCGTTTCACATATGATAATATACATGTTTCAATCCATTCTCCCAAATCATCCCACCCTCGCCCTCTCCCACAGCGTCCAAAAGACTGTTCCACACATCCAAGTCTCTGCTGGTGTCTCGTATACAGGGTTATCGTTATCCTCTTGCTATATTCCACATATATGTGTTAATATACTGTATTGGTGTTTTAGTTTGTGGCTTACTTTGCTTTGTATAATAGGCTCCAGTTTCGTCCACCTCATTAGAACTAATTCAAATGTATTCTTTTTAATCGCTGAGTAGTACTCCATTGTGTAAATGTACCACAGCTTTCTTATCCATTCGTCTGCAGATGGACATCTAGGTTGCTTCCATGTCCTGGCTCTTATAAACAGTGCTGCAATGAACACTGGGGTACGTGTGTCTCTTTCAATTCTGGTTTCCTTGGTGTGTATGCCCAGGAGTGGGATTGCTGGGTCGTATGGCAGTTCTATTTCCAGTTTTTCAAGGAATCTCCACACTGTTCTCCATAGTGGCTGTACTAGTTTGCATTCCCACCAACAGTGTAAGAGGGTTCCCTTTTCACCACACCCTCTCCAGCATTTATTGTTTGTAGACTTTTGGATAGCAGCCATTCTGACTGGTGTGAAATGATACCTCATTGTGGTTTTAATTTGCATTTCTCTAATTATGAGTGATGTTGAGCATCTTTTCATGTGTTTGTTAGCCATCTGTATGTCTTCTTTGGAGAAATGTCTGTTTAGTTCTTTAGCCCATTTTTTGATTGGGTCGTTTATTTTTCTGGAATTGAGCTGCAGGAGTTGCTTGTATATTTTTGAGATTAATCCTTTATCAGTTACTTCATTTGCTATTATTTTCTCCCATTCTGAAGGTTGTCTTTTCACCTTGTTTATAGTTTCCTTTGCTGTGCTATATAATACAACATGTATTATTCAATTTTTGATAATTATATTTGTCTTTATTATTTATTACTGGATTAATTCATCCTTGGAAATTATTTGAGACACTGTATGTCCCTGTATATATGTATCTTTAATCAAAAATTCCTTGTGTTTTAAAGTGTTTTCTGTATTTCTTGGATTATTATATGTATTTTAGTTCATCAAATTTTGTTATTCATATTGTTAACATCCTATGGGGCTTCTCTGGTGGCTCAGACAGTAAAGAATCTGTTTTTAATACAGAAGACCAAGGTTAGAACACTGAGTCGGGAAGATCCCAATAATTTGGCTATCTGATGTGAAGAGCAGATTCACTGGAAAAGATCCTGATGCTGGAAAAGATTGAGAGCAGGAAGAGAAGGAGCAACAGAGGATGAGATAGTTGAATGGCATGACCAACTCAACAGATATGAGTTTGAGTAAACTCAGGGAGATAATGAAATATAGGGAAGCCTGGCATGCTGCAGTGGATGGGTTCAGGAGAGGACAGGACTTAGCAAATAAACAGCAATGACATCACTATTGCTATTGTTTCGTTAACTGTGATGTATTGATTCACTTATTTGAAATTAAAATATTTAACAATTATATTGGATTTGCCTATTTTTTTTTCAGTGATTTCAATTTGCTTTTATATTTTGATACTCTGTTATGAAATGCGTGCTTAGAACACATATCTTACTGACTTGATATTTTTTCATTAGAAAATATACCTATTCGTCTCATGTTGTTTCTTGACTTTGAGTCTTCTTTTCTCTGAATTTTAGTCTAGCTAAATCAGATTTTTTTAAGTTCATCTTTTCTTCTTAACAATTACTTTAACTTGTGTGGACTTATATGTATATACACACCTATTTGATGATTTGGTAGACTTTTTCTTTTATATTATGTAGTTAATTTAGTTTTAATGAAACTAACGCAGAAGCGAGAGATGCCTGCTCCGGAGGCGCATATGCGAGAGACGCCAGCACAACTGGCCACCTGCAGAAGTGTGGCCGAGAGGAGCTACCTCACTTCCAAGGTAAGGTACAGCAGCTGCACTTTGCTGGAACAGCTGTGAAGAGATACTCCACGACCAAGTCAAGAGAAACCCAAATAAGATGGTAGGTATTGTGAGGGGGCATAAGAGGGCAGACACACTGAAATCATAATCACAGGAAACTAGTTGATCTGATCACATGGACCACAACCATGTCTAAATCAATGAAACTAAACCATGCCGTGTGGGGCCACCCAAGACGGGCGGGTCATGGTGGAGAGGTCTGACAGAATGTGGTCCACTGGAGAAGGGAATGGCAAACCACTTCAGTATACTTGCCTTGAGAACCCCATGAACTGTATCAAAAGGCAAAATGATAGGATACTGAATGAGGAATTCCCCAGGTCGGTAGGTGCCCAGTATCCTACTGGAGATCAGTGGAGAAATAACTCCAGAAAGAATGAAGGGATGGAGCCAAAGCAAAACAAATACCCAGTTGTGGATGTGACTGGTGATAGAAGCAAGGTCCGGTGCTGAAAAGAGCAATATTGCATAGGAACCTGGAATGTTAGGTGATGAATCAAGGCATTTTGGAAGAGGTCAAACAGGAGATGACAAGAGTGAACGTAGACATTCTAGGAATCAGTGAACTAAAATGGACTGGAATGGGTGAATTTAACTCAGATGACCATTATATCTACTACTGTGGACAGGAATCCCTTAGAAGAAATGGAGTTGCCATCATGGTCAACAAAAGAGTCCGAAATGCAGTACTTGGATGCAATCTTAAAAACGACAGAATGATTTCTGTTCGTTTCCAAGGCAAACCATTCATATTACAGTAATCCAAGCCTATGCCCCAACCAGTAATGCTGAAGAAGCTGAAGTTGAACCGTTCTATGAAGACCTACGAGAACTTTTAGAACTAACACCCCAAAAAGATGTCCTTTTCATTATAGGGGACTGGAAGACAAAAGTAGGAAGTCAAGAAACACCTGGAGTAACAGACAAATTTGGCCTTGGAACACGAAATGAAGCAGGGAAAAGGCTAAGAGAGTTTTGCCAAGAGAACACACTGGTCATAGCAAACACCCTCTTCAAAGAACACAAGAGAAGACTCTACACATGGACATCACCAGATGGTCGACACCGAAATCAGATTAATTATATTCTTTGCAGCCAAAGAAGGAGAAGCTCTACACAGTCAGCAAAATCAAAACCAGGAGGTTACTGTGCTCACATCATGAACTCCTTATTGCCAATTTCAGACTGAAATTAAAGAAAGTAGGGAAAACCACTAGACCATTCAGGTATGGCCTAAATAAAATCCCTTATGATTATACATTGGAAGTAAGAAATAGATTTAAGGGACTAGATCTGATAGAGGGCCTGATGAACTCTAGACAGAGGTTCGTGACATTGTACAGAAGACAGGGACCAAAACGATCCCCATGGAAAAGAAATGCAAGAAAGCAAAGTGGCTGTCTGAGGAGGCCTTACAAATTGCTGTGAAAAGAAGAGAAGCAAAAAACAAAGGAGAAAAGGAAAGATATAAGCATCTGAATGCAGAGTTCCAAAGAATAGCAAGGAGAGATAAGAAAGCCTTCCTCAGCAATCAATGCAAAGAAATAGAGGAAAACAACAGAATAGGAAAAACAAGAGATCTCCAAGAAAATTAGAGATACCAAGGGAACATTTCATGCAAAGATGGGCTCGATAAAGGACAGAAATGGTATAGACCTAACAGAAGCAGAAGATATTAAAAAGAGGTGGCAAGAATACACAGAAGAACTACAAAAAAAGATCTTCACGACCAAGATAATCACGATGGCATGATCACTCACTTGGAGAAAGACATCTTGGAATGTTAAGTGGGCCTTAGAGAGCATCACTACGAACAAAGCTAGTGGAGGTGATGGAATTCCAGTTGAGCTATTTCAAATCCTGAACGATGATCCTGTGAAAGTGCTGCACTCAATATGCCAGCAAATTTGGAAAACTCAGCAGTGGCCACAGGACTGGAAAAGATCAGTCTTCATTCCAATCCCAAAGAAAGGGAAGGCCAAAGAATGCTCAAACTACCGCACAATTGCACTCATCTCCCACGCTAGTAAAGTCATGCTCAAAATTCTCCAAGCCAGGCTTCAGCAATATGTGAACCATGAACTTCCAGATGTTCAAGCAGGTTTTAGAAAAGGCAGAGGGAATGGAGATCAAATTGCCAACATCCGCTGGATCATGGAGAAAGCAAGAGAGTTCCAGAAAAACATCTATTTCTGCTTCATTGACGATGCCAAAGCCTTTGACTGTGTGGATCACAATAAACTGTGGAAAATTCTGAAAGAGATGGGAATCCCAGACCACCTGACCTGCCTCTTAAGCAACCTGTATGCAGGCCAGGAAGCAACAGTTCGAACTGGACATGGAACAACAGACTGGTTCCAAAGAGGAAAAGGAGTACGTCAAGGTTGTATGTTGTCACCCTGCTTATTTAACTTATATGCTGAGTACATCATGAGGAACGCTGGGCTGGAAGAAGCACAAGCTGGAATCAAGATTGCCGGGAGAAATATCAATATTTCTCAAATATCAACCTCAGATATGCAGATGACACCACCCTTATGGCAGAACGTGAAGAGGAACGAAAAAGTCACTTGATGAAAGAGAAAGAGGTGAGTGAAAAATTTGGCTTGAACCTCAACATTCAGAAAACTCAGATCATGGCATCTGGTCCCATCACTTCATGGGATATAGATGGGGAAATTGTGGAGCCAATATCAGACTTTATTTTTTGGGGGCTCCAAAATCACTGCGGATGCTGATTGCAGCCATGAAGATAAAAGACGCATACTCCTTGGAAGGAAAGTTATGACCAATCTAGATAGTATATTAAAAAGCAGAGACATTACTTTGCCAAAAAAGGTCCATCTAGTCAAGGCTATGGTTTTTCCCGTGGTCATGTATGGATGTGAGAGTTGGACTGTGAAGAAAGCTGATCGCCGAAGAATTGATGCTTTTGAACTGTGGTGCTGGAGAAGACTCTTGAGAGTCCCTTGGACTGCCAGGAGATCCAACTAGTCTATTCTAAAGGAGATCAATCCTGGGTGTTCATTGGAAGGACTGATGCTAAAGCTGAAACTCCAATACTTTGGCCACCTCATGCAACGAGTTGACTCACTGGAAAAGACTCTGATGATGGGAGTGATTGGGGTTGGGAGGAGACACGGACGACAGAGAATGAGATGGCTGGATGGTATCACTGACTCGATGGACATGAGTTTGCGTGAACTCTGGGAGTTGGTGATGGACAGGGCGGCCTGGTGTGCTGTGATTCACGGGGTCGCAAAGAGTCGGACACGACTGAGCGACTGAACTGAACTGAACTGAACGTTATGTTTGTTTAAATATACAATCTTACTGGGAGTCCCAGGTGACGCTAGTGGTGAAATAACCTATCTGTCAATGCAGGAGTCATGAGAGATGCCCTGTACATTCCCCTGGGTTGTGAAGATCATCTGGAGGAGTGATGGCAACCCACTTCAGTATTCTTGCCTGAAGAGTTCCATGAAAAGAGGAGCCTGGCAGGCTACAGTCCATAGGGTCGCAAAGAGTCGGACATGACTTAGCACATACACACAATCTTATTATTGTTTTTCTATTTACCTGTCTCCTTTGTGTCCAGTAATTTAAATTATTGCCCTTTGGTTTAATTAATCATTACTGATCAATTATCATTGATTTTATTCTCTATTAAGTTGCTAACTGTGCATACTTTTATTATATTGATTGCTATTTTATTGATTAAAATCTGTATCCCAAATTCTCACGTTTAAACTGATTAATTATTCCTCTGAGTTTCATTTACTGCCTCATTCCTTTTTCTGTGCTATTGATGCTACTTATAAATCCACATATATTTAATACATTTAGGAGATATTATGGTTTATTTAAAGTTATACATAGATTTTGTCATTCTAATGCTTCTTATCCATTCCTATATTATTATTATTGCCTATTAAATTATTATGATTTTGGCTAAAGAACCGCTTTAATTTTTTTTTTTTTTAGTGCAGATGTGGTGAAATTATCTTATTTTTTTGTCTTTTAATGTTTTTATTTTATCTTATTTTTGAATGTCATTATGTTTAATATGGATTTAATTTTTTTGCTTAGTACATATTTTGAAAGTTATTTTTGTTAGGACTTTAAACCATTTAATTGTTTTCTTGCTGTTATGCTTTCAGTTGAAGAATCAGATGTTAATTTTATTACTGCTGTTGAAGTTTAATACATGAGTTTTATTCAGATATTTTTAGTGTTTTCTATTTATATTTCATTTTTCACAGTTTAACAATTTTGTCTTGGTGTGAACTTTTATATTTATATCCTTAAGATTTGAAGAGTTTATTGTATCTGTGGTACTGTCTTGGCAGTTTGAAAACAAATACTGTCATTATTTCTTCAAATATTGCCTTTTCCTGCTTTATTTCTCTTCATCTAGGAGTCGTATTTCATGTGCGTTACATACTTTCATCATGCTCTTTGGCTCTTTTCTGAATTTTCTTTTTTTTTCTCTTATGCACTTCACTTTATATCAACATTTATTACGGCCAACTAATCCTCTCTTCTGTCCAGTGATTTGGTGATCTGTTAATCCTATCTGTTGCCTTCTTCTCTAGCATTAAACTTATATATTTTCCACATTTCTTTTTTATAATTATCAGTTCTCTGAAATCCTCTTTCAGAGGATTTTATTTTATTCTCAAAGATTGATAAAGAGTAGCTCACCATACATTAAGAATAAGATTATTGGGAGCTCTGTGTCAGTTTTTACAGGAGCTAGCATATCTCTGGAGAAGGCAATGGCAACCCACTCCAATACTCTTGCCTGGAAAATGCCATGGACGGAGGAGCCTGGCGGGCTGAAGTCCATGGGGTCGCGAAGAGTCAGACATGGCTGAGCAGCTTCACTTTCACTTTTCACTTTCATGCATTGGAGAAGGAAATGGCAACTCACTACAATGTTCTTGCCTGGAGAATCCCAGGGATGGCAGAGCCTGGTGGACTGCCGTCTATGCGGTCGCACAGAGTTGGACACGACTGACATGACTTAACAGCAGCAGCAGCAAGATGTATCCTGGGAGAGATAAACAGTATACATTTGTTTCATCTTGTTGTCCTGTCGGTCTGGACAGAGGATGAGACCAAATGACACTGAAGCTGAAATGTGACCACTGAATAGTTGGCAAGTTATCACCCTGATTATTTAACTTATATGCAGAGTACATCTGGAGAAGGCAATGGCAAGCCACTCCAGTACTCTTGCCTAGAAAATCCCATGGATGGAGGAGCCTGGTAGGCTGCAGTCCGTGGGGTCGCTAAGGGTCGGACTCGACTGAGCGACTTCACTTTCACTTTTCACACAATGGAGAAGGAAATGGCAACCCACTCTAGTGTTCTTGCCTGGAGAATCCCAGGGACGGGGGAGCCTGGTGGGCTTCCGTCTGTGGGGTCACACAGAGTCGGACATGACTGAAGTGACTTAGCAGCAGCAGAGTACATCATGAGGAACGCTGGGCTGGAAGAAGCACAAGCTGGAATCGAGATTGCCAGGAGAAATATCAATAACCTCAGATATGCAGATGACACCACCCTTATGGCAGAAAGTGAAGAGGAACTAAAAAGTCTCATGATGAAAGTGAAAGAGAAGAGTGAAAAGGTTGGCTTGAAGCTCAACATTCAGAAAACAAAGATCATGGCATCTGGTCCCATCACTTCAAGGGAAATAGATGGAAAAACAGTGGAAACAGTGTCAGACTATTTTTTTGGGCTCCAAAATCACTGTGGATGCTGATTGCAGCCATGAAATTAAAAGACACTTACTCCTTGGAAGGAAAGCTATGGCCAACCTAGATAGCATATTAAGAATCAGAGACCTTACTTTGCCAACAAAGGTCCATCTAGTCAAGGCTATGGTTTTTCCCGTGGTCTTATATGGATGTGAGAGTTGGACAGTGAAGAAAGCTGATTGCAGAAGAATTGATGCTTTTGGTGGTGTTGGAGAAGACTCTTGAGAGTCCCTTCGACTGCCAGGAGATCCAGCCAGTCCATTCTGAAGGAGATCGATCCTGGGTGTTCATTGGAAAGGCTGATGTAAAGCTGAAACTCCAATACTTTGGTCACATCATGCGATCAGTTGACTCACTGGAAAAGAGTCTGATGCTGGGAGGGATTGGGGATGGGAGGAGACAGGGACGACAGAGAATGAGATGGCTGGATGGCATCACCGACTCAATGGACATGAGTTTGAGTGAACTCTGGGAGTTGGTGATGGACAGAGAGGCCTGGTGTGCTGTGATTCATGGGGTCGCAAAGAATCAGACACGACTGAGCAACTGAACTAAACTGAAACATTCAGTCTAATTGAGTTTTTAAGATCAAAGCCAATGTAGCTGAGATCTCCAATGTGTAGGGTTCTCCAGAGAACCCATAACTGTGTTTCATGAGAAAGATAGTTTCGTACATCAGTCAATCCTGAATATTGTTATCACAGAACCTCTCAAAAAATAAGTTGTCCCTATTCATCTCTTTCTCTATCCTACCGTTCATGCATATTGCATAGTAAGGAATGCTGGCTTGAAACATCTGAAAAATCTGGAAAGCACAAAACTCAAAGGAAAGTTTAAAAAAATTTACTGCTCTTCTCTATCCATTCAGTTCAGTTCAGTCGCTCAGTCGTGTCCGACTCTTTGCGACCCCATGAATCACAGCACGCCAGGCCTCCCTGTCCATCTCATTCTCTGTTGTCCCCTTCTCCTCCCACCCCCAATCCCTCCTAGCATCAGACTCTTTTCCAGTGAGTCAACTCATCGCATGAGGTGGCCAAAGTATTGGAGTTTCAGCTTTACATCAGTCCTTCCAATGCACACCCAGGATTGATCTCCTTTAGAATAGACTGGTTGGATCTCTATCCATTATATTTCTATAAATAAGCTTAAAAAAACAGAGGGCTATTTACATTTTAGTAGTATTACATTTTAGGTAGATTTTTAAATCACTTTTTGATAAATTAAGATAATTTGAGATACCATATTTATATTTCCTTATAATGGTAAAATACTCTAGCTGTTTATAAGTTAAATATGAAGAGAATATTTTAGCATTTACAAGAATAAAACAATGGAATAAATAATATAAAATTGGATATATTGTGTGCTAAAGGTATGGTGTATTTAAAGTTATTTAATGAACATGTTCTTAAACTTTAGCTTTCATTATCATGTTTTCTTAGAGGAAGCAGGCTTGAAAATTTTGACCTCTTTTTTGAAACTTTATTTTCTACTAATGCAAGCTATTTGGGACTGCAGACAATACAGAATATTTACTAAATGAGAACAAACTGTAATGCTGATTTTATAAGGGAAACTCAATGTAAAAATTATCTATTTCTCAAATTGTATCACACTTAGCCAGAACTCCTGTTTATAAGCCTAATAAACTCAATTTTATATATACAAGTAAATTATAATTTAAAGGTAAAGATTGAAAATAAGCTGTGCAAGTATGTGTCCTCTCACTTAAGTAAAAGAACTACAATTGAAAACATCCAAAGATTTTGAGTACACTGACTGTAGGAAAACTGGCTTTGGTTGGTTCTCCTTTTAATAATTCCTAGAAATGACTAAAGAGCCTTTGATGAACGTGAAAGAGGAGAGTGAAAAAGTTGACTTAAAACTCAACATTCAGAGAACGAAGATCATGGCATCTTGTCCCATCACTTCATGGCCAATAGATGGGGAAACAATGGAAACAGTGACAGACTTTATTTTGGGGGGGGGTTCCAAAATCACTGCAGATGGTGACTGCAGCCATGAAATTAAAAGACATTTGCTCCTTGGAAGAAAAGCTGTGACCAACCTAGACAGCATATTAAAAAGCAGAGACATTACTTTACCAACAATAGCCTGTCTAGTCAAAGCTATGGTTTTTCCAGTAGTCATGTATGGATGTGAGACTTGGACTATAAAGAAAGCTGAGCACCGAAGAACGGATGCTTTTAAACTGTGGTATTGGATAAGACTCTTTGAGAGTCCCTTGGAATGCAAGGAGATCCAACCAGTCAATCCTAAAGAAAATCAGTCCTGAGTGTTCATTGGAAGGACTGATGTTGAAGCTGAAACTCCAATACTTTGGCCATCTGATGCAAAGAACTGACTCATTGGTAAAGACCTTGATGCTGGGAAAGATTGAAGGCCAGAGGAAAAGGGGACAACAGAGGATGAGATGGTTGGATGGCATCACCAACATCATGGACATGAGTTTGAGTAGGATCCAGGAGTTGGTGATGGACAGGGAAGCCTGGTGTGCTGCAGTCCATGGGGTTGCAAAGTTGGACACAACTGAGCGACTGAGCTGAGAAATGACTTTAAAAGTATGATAATTGTTTTAATTATATACCTTGAGCTTCTAAAATCTGAAATTTCATAAAACTTAATTTTACAACTTTAAAATTTCTTATATTCTATGCATGTCTGCCTTTTCTATAATAGTTTCCAAAAAAGAAGTAAAATCACTTGGAGATTGTTCTAAGTGTGCTTATAGCCTGAAGGGAAGTAGCAATTGCTTGCAATCTAATAATATAGCTAGTATTTAAGAGGTTAGTTTCTAGGAAATTTTTGCAGACCTAAGACATTTGAGAGTTTTAATAAGTAGTCAAAGTTTTGAATACTCTTAAGGTATTAGGAGTTTTATAAATATTCAGAATTCTAATAACTCATAGTTTCCTTTTGATCTTACATAAAAGAACATCTGTTTACTAATAGGAAAATTTCACATATTGTGTTCCACAGAACTTTAGTTCTTGTAGTATATTTATAAAATACTTTCCTGCACACGTATATACATAAAAATGAATGCTGTAGTGATATAGTTGTGTGACTTGCTGAGTTTAAATTTTTTGACTATAGTTTAAATTCAGAATTTATTATATAAATTAACTTAATTATTATATCAATTTATTATTTTAAAAAACTATATGAAATGTTTGAAAAATATAATTCCAAAAAACCCCTGATGATTACGAACATAAATATGTATAGGAAAATGATAAATAATAATTAAATAAAAAAGGAATTTTAACCACAATATTAAAAAATTCTACTACATTGCTAATATTTGCATAACTCTCAGACTACTAGGCTGGAAGAACTATACCTTCACTTTTATTTGCTTCCTTCAGCTTTCCAATTTATTCTTTGATTATTAAAATGTATTACATTTTAATCTAGATGAACTCTATTTTCCCACACCTTTAAAAATTAAGTACATATATAATAAAGTTAAGCAATCAGTTGGCATTGAATTTAAATATATTGCTGGAATATGATTTATTTTGTATAATACGTTTTTAATAATTTAAGAACTTAACATCAATTTAAATGACATATTTAAGTATTACCTCTTTTGTCTTACTGAATTAAATTGACATTATGTGAATTTGTATGTTAGAAAATAATTTAAGGCTACATGGTTCTGTATCAATTGAACAGATTGTGAAAAATCACCTTTTGTCTCTTGATGATATTAGGAATAATGCAGGTAACAAGGATATAACATTTTGTCATTCTGACTGCAGAAAATAAAAACAGTGTTGGTTTTCCTATACTAACTGATAGGTCAAGATAAGGTTTTATTTTTCATTAAACTGAAATAATAATTTAGTATTTTATACCAATCTGAATCTCAACCAAGTTTGAATCTCCAAAGTCATAATAATCATAAAGTTGTTGAAGCCGATTTAAAAGCAAGAATAAAGGATATAACCTTGATCTCCACTTGGGCAGAACAAGTTGGCAGCTGTTGTGGTGGTGCTGAAACTCTGCAGATGTTTTTAATGAGAGCTATTAATTCTCTATTCTCTAATGACATTAATTGTTCAATACAGAACATGAAGTATATGCTCTCTGAGAAAGAAGATTCTGTTTGCTGTTAGAAATCAGATATTTTTCTATAATTTTAAAAAATTAGAACTGTTGTGGTATATGTATCTTTGGAAGCAGTTTGGATTGTTCAGAAGGAAATAATCAAGTTCTACATTTAGATAATAATTGTTATTCAGTTCTACATTTCTTATGAAATGTTTTACATTGCTCTTAACATGTAAATTTACACATATAGTAACAAGTGGATATTATGATTCTAAGTTGAAAAAGTATAAGTGACAGGTGTTTTGAAGGCTTCTAAATTGTGCCTATCTTATTGTATGATTATTATCCATAACTATCTAGTAACCACCACAATTTTAAGCAAAACTTTTCAATTATGTATTCTTCTTCAGTACAGCTAAATATATATTTATGCTTTCTGAATGTTTTCACTACCTAAATATTTCGCTTTAATGAGACAACATAGATATCCAATGAGGCTATTTTAAAGTATGAATACACAGAAGAGATTATTTATTCAGCTCTAAGTAGTGCCACACATTTAAAGTGCACTTTTATTTCATTTCTTAAATACTATTTTTAGGGAGTTATTTGTTTGTAGGAAAAGTCCAGTAGTTTTATATACTTTGCCCATACAGTAAGTGAATGGAAAAAATGAGATTTGAGCTCCAGTGTTTGATAGGAGAGTCTATGTGTCTTCTGCAGCATTCTCCCTTCCTTTCCACAATTCTATACTAATTAGAAAATCCATAAGTTAAGCATTACATACCTTGTGAGTCATATGTGTTAATCTATAAAATACGTATTCTGTGTCTGTAATGTGCTTACCTCTGCTGAGAGAAAATGAAAAAGTATGCTATTGACCCCTGAACATTACAAGTTTGAAATGCAGGGGTCCAGTTATATGCAGATTATGTAAAATAAATACACACAAAAATTTTTTTGAGTTTGCAATAGTTTGAAAAAAACTTGTAAATGAACTACATAGTCTAGAAATATTGAAGAAATTAAGAAAAATTGATAGATCATAAATGCATAAAATAGATGGAGATACTAGTTTATGACAACCCACTCCAGTATTCTTGCCTGGAGAATTGCCATGGACAGAGGAGCCTAACATGCTGTAGTCCGTAGGGTGGCAAAGAGTCGGGCATGACTGAGCAACTAACACACAAACACATTCATGAGTAGAATTTAATATAAAATGTAAAAGGTGTTAATTTTCATACTGTTTTATAATTTTGCTTTCAAAGGTTTAGATTATTTTACAGTATGACAATAAAATACAGTAAACAATAAACAATTTACTTTACAGTAAACAATAGAATGGGAAAGACGAGCGATCTCGTCAAGAAAATTAGTGACAGCAAGGGAACATTTTCATACAAAGATGAGCACAATAAACGACTGAAATGGTATGGACCTAACAGAAGCTGAACATATTAAGAAGAGGTGGCAAGAATACACAGAAGAACTGTACAAAAAAGATCTTCATGATCCAGATAACCACGATGGTATGATCACTCACCTAGAGCCAGACATCCTGGAATGTGATGTCAAGTGGGCCTTAGGAAGCATCACTACGAACAAAGCTAGTGGAAGTGATGGAATTCCAGTTAAGCTATTTCAACCTTAAAAGATGATGTTGTAAAAGTG
Organism: Moschus berezovskii; assembly: GCF_049115385.1. Taxonomy (NCBI): domain Eukaryota; kingdom Metazoa; phylum Chordata; class Mammalia; order Artiodactyla; family Moschidae; genus Moschus; species Moschus berezovskii. The sequence goes on along the minus strand of NC_142461.1, from coordinate 128,727,748 downwards.
CGGCACTCAATATGACAACAAATTTTGAAAACTCAAAAGTGGCCACAGGACTGGAAAAGGTCAGTTTTCATTCCAATCCCAAGGAAAGACAATGCCAAAGAATGTTCAAATTACCACCCAATCATCTCAAAAGCTATCAAAGTAATGCTCAAAATTCTCCAAGCCAGTCTTCAGCAATACATGAACCATGAACTTTGAGATGTTCAAGGTGGATTTAGAAAAGGCAGAGGAACCAGAGGTCAAATCGCCAACATCCATTGGATCATGGAAAAAAGCAGGAGAGTTCCAGAAAAACATCTACTTCTGCTTTATTGACTATGCCAAACCCTTTGTGTGGATGACAACAAACTGTGGAAAATTCTGAAAGTGTTGGGGATACCAGACCTTCTGACCTGCCTCCTGAGAAATCTGTATGCAGGTCAAGAAGCAACAGTTAGAACTGAACATGAAACAACAGACTGGTTCAAAATAGGGCAAGGAGTATGTCAAAGCTGCATATTGTCACTCTGTGTATTTAACTTAAATGCATAATATATCATGTGAAATACTGGGCTGGATGAAGCACAAGCTGGAATGAAGCTTGCCAGGAGAATATCAAAAACCTCAGATATGCAGATGACACCACTCTTATGGTAGAAAGTGAAGAACTAAAGATTCTCTTGATGAAAGTGAAAGAAGAGAGTGAAAAAGTTGCCTTAAAACTCAACATTCAGAAAACTAAGATCACGCCTCCGGTCCCATCACTTCATGAGAAATAGATGGGGAAACAGTGAGAGACTTTTTTAGGGGGGGCTCCAGAATTACTGCAGATGGTGATTACAGCATGAAATTAAAGGATGCTTGCTCCTTGGAAGAAAAGCTATGACCAACCTAGAAAAAATGCAAAAAAAGCAGAGACATTACTTTGCCAACAAAGGGCTATCTAATCAAAGCTATGGTTTTTCCAGTAGTCATGTATGGATGTGAGAATTGGACTATAAAGAAAGTTGAGTGCCGAAGAATTGATGCTTTGAACTGTGGTGTTGAGAATCCCTTGGACTGCAAGGAGATCCAACCAATCAATCCTAAGGGGAATCAGTCCTCAATAATCATTGGAAGGACTGATGCTGAAGCTGGAACTCTAATACTTTGGCTACTTGATGTGAAGAACTGACTTCTTGGAAAAACCCTGATCCTGGGAAAGATTGAAGGCAGGATATAAAGGGAACAACAGAGCATGAGATGGTTGGATGGCGAAACCGACTCAATGGACATGAGTTTGAGCAAGCTCCAGGATTTGGTGATAGACAGGGAAGCCTGACGTGTGGCAGTCCATGAGGTTGCAAACAGTCAGACATGACTGAGAGACTGAACTGACTGACTGACAGTATGCCCCTCATTTTCATGTTTGGATAAATTTTTGCCCACCTATCATCACATCACATTTAACAAAATAATACTATTTCCAATGTGTACCATGAATATGACTGTAATACCATATGTAAGAAGCATTTTATAACAATTCATTAGTGTATACATTACCATGAAAAATAATATTGATTACAGTGAGCTACCCTAAAACAATCATAGTGCTGCTTCTTTGTTATCAATGCATGAACAATACCTATAGATAAATGTTAATTTCTTTTTCACATTATCTTTTAATTTCTGATATCAGTTATTAATTATGTAACATCTACAATGTTTTGTGTCATATAAGACAATATTGATGTTGGTACTGACAGATAATTCATCTTATAAACAGATGACTTATAATATTATAATAACATAATATTGGTAGATATTATAGTATTAATATAGTAACATATAATATTGATGGATATAGTACAGTACTGTGAATATAATATTATCTTTGTTCAGTCTCTAGGTCGTTTCAGACTGTTTGTGACCTTGTGGACTGAAGCACACAAGGCTTCCCTGCCTCTCACTGTCTCCTGGAGTTTACTCAAACTCATGTCCATCGAGTTAGTGATGCCATCCAACCATCTCATCCTCTATCACCACCTTCTCCTTCTGCCCTCAGTCTTTCCCAGCAGCAGTATCTTTTCCAGTGAGTCGATTCTTCACGTCAGTTGGCCAAAGTATTTGAGCTTCAACTTCAGCATCATTCATTCAAATGAATATTCAGGCTTGATTTCCTTTAGGACTGACTGGTTTGATCTCCTTGCTATCAAGGGACTCTAGTCTTGTATCAGACTCTGGTGTCAGACTCTAGTCTAATACCCCTAACCCCCGTGTTATTCAAGGGTTAACTGTAAAAAGGATACTTTTGGTCTGAAACAATTCTCTGGAGTGCTGACATTGTATTATGACCTGGGTCACACAAGAAAAATATGAGGACAGTGTGTTTCAAGTGGTGAAACAAAAAATTGCAATACCCTCAAGGTGGAACTAGTTTACCTCACAGACTAATACTTGTATGATTATAGAACAACAAACAGTGCATGAGTGGGTAAAGATGTGGAAGAAGAGTCATCAGTTCATTTCAGTCACTCAGTTGTGTCCGACTCTTTGCGACCGCATGAACTGCAGCACAGTAGGCCTCCCTGTCCATCACCAACTCCCGGAGTGCACCCAAACCCATGTCCACTGAGTCGGTGATGCCATCCAACCATCTCATCCTCTGTCATCCCCTTCTCCTCCTGCCCTCAATCTTTCCCAACATCAGGGTCTTTTCCAATGAGTCAGTTCTTCACATCAGCTTCAACATCAGCCCTACTAATGAACACCCAGGACTGGTCTCCTTTAGAATGGACTGGATGGATCTCCTGGCAGCCTAAGGGACTCTCAAGTGTCTTCTCCAACACCACAGTTCAAAAGCATCAATTCTTTGGCGCTCAGCTTTCTTCACAGTCCAACTCTCACATCCATACATGACCACTGGAAAAACCATAGCCTTGACTAGACAGACCTTTGTTTACAAACTAATGTCTCTGCTTTTTAATATGCTGTCTAGGTTGGTCATAACTTTCCTTCCAAGGAGTAAGCATCTTTTAATTTCATGGCTGCAGTCAGCATCCACAGTGATTTTGGAGCCCAGAAAAATACAGTCAGCCTCTGTTTCCACTGTTTCCCCATCTATTTGCCATGAAGTGATGGGACCAGATGCCACAATCTTAACTAATACTGGTATGATTATAGCACAACAAACAGTGGATGAGTGGTTAAAGATGTGGAAAAAGAATCATTAGAGGAAGCAATATAGGTCATAATATGCAGATTATAATTTTGTAGATGAAAGATAGTTTTACATATAGAGATATTTGTAGTTTAAGATATTCAATTGGTTGGCGTGTGGAGAATGGATTTCAGGGGTTAAGAATGAAGAACAGACCCCAGTCAAGATAATTTTCCCTCCATAGCCCAGGTGAGGAGGAATTATATAGATTGCAAAGGAAGTGGGCAAGAGGATGTATCAAGAATGTCTTCTGATTTTGACCTAAGTAATTTGGTGAATACCGTTAGCATTTACTAATTTATGAATACTGTAAGAGAAAAAGGATAAAAAGTATATTCTAAAAGGAAAACAACCAAATGCATGACTTTGCAATTCTATAAAACCCTAAGAAAATTTCAGAGAAATTTATTACAAATTCAAATTATATTTAGTACTATAATTCTGAAATTCTAGCTTTAGGTGAATTTTCTAACTGTACTTTTTTGTCTCTTTAGCGTTTTATATTAGTCCAATGCATCCAGAGATAATGCATCCACATAGCATATCTACATGTACTATAGATAGAGTTACGTGGACTTTTATCCTTAGTCATTGTCGTAAGAGATACTCATACAATATTCTTAATGGTTTCATTTTCTTTTCGATCCCAAAGAAAGGCAATGCCACAGAATGTTCAAACTACCATACAATTGTGCTCATTTCACATCCTAGCAAGGTAATGCTCAACATCCTTCAAGCTGGACTTCAGAAGTATGTCAACTGAGAACTTCTAGATGTCCAAACTGGATTTAGAAAAGGCAAAGGAACCAGAGATCAAATTGCCAACATTTGTTGGATCATAGAAAAAGCAAGGGAATTCCAGAAAAACATCTATTTCTGCTTCACTGACTATGCTAAAGACTTTGAGTGTGTGGATCACAACAAACTTTGGAAATTTCTTAAAGATATGGGAATACAGTTTTACCTGTTTCCTGAGAAACCTGTCTGGGGGTCAAGAAGCAACAGTTAGAACCAGACAGGGAAAAACAAACTGGCTACAAATAGGGAAAGGAGTAAGTCAAGGCTGTGTATTATCACCCTGTTTATTTAACTTCTTTGAGACTACGTTATGCAAAATGCTGAGCTAAATGAAACACAAGCTGGAATCAAGATTGCTGGGAGAAATGTCAATAACTTCAGGTATGCAGATGATATTGCTCTAATGGTAGAAAGTGAAGAAGAATTAAGGAGCCTCTTGATGAGAGTGAAAGAGGAGAGTTGAAAGAGGAAAAGTTGGCTTAAAACTCTATCTTCAGAAAACTAAGATCATGGCATCTAGTCCCATCACTTCATGGCAAATAGAAGGAAAAAAATTTCATAAATACTATTAATAAGTTTTTTGCCACCCTCAATAAAATTTTTATACTCTGAAAGAGATTTTGAATTTCCAAAATTATTATGCAGTACATTATTGTGATTCATGGGGTCGCGGAGAGTCGGACATGACTGAGCGACTAAACTGAACTGAACTGAACTGAACATTATTATTTAATATTTTTTCTGAGAAAAAAAACTTCAAAATAATATTTAACTGGTTTTTATTTATAATTTTGTCAACTGGTCAAGTAAGTACTCATATGTCTAAAGGGTGGTGAAAATGGGAGTTTGTAGATTCCTTCTTACTTAGTAAAAACATGACTTTCCAATATCTGATATTGAGATTTTTGTGTAAAATCACAAAATCATGATAAAAACTTAATACACACCTACCTTAAGGAAAATGTATTTGGTTCAGAAAAACAGTATAGTAGTGTCTAAACATAGATATAATTGTGAGGATTATAGTATTTTATTGACTTGTATGAGATGGTATGTATTATATGATTAGTTAAGTATTATAGATCTTTATACTTACATACATATACCAGGTGGCTTGGTGTTGAAAGAATCCCCTGCTAATTCAGGAGATGCAGGGGATGCTGGTTCAATACCTCAGTCAGGTAGGTCCCCTGGAAGAAGAAATGGCAACCTACTCCAATATTATTTTCTGGAGAATCCCATGGACAGAGGACCCTGGCAGGCTACAGTCCATAGGGTCATAAAGAGTTGGACACAACTGAACTCCTGAGCATATATGCACTATATATAAATTTATTTTAATTGAAATATCTTTTGAGAAAGCATATTAGATTAGAAGGTAAAAATCAGTAGCTACATAAAGGAAATAGTGATTACTATATACAACAATAAATTTTCATTAGGAGGAAGAAATTCTTATTCTAATGGAATCAGCAGTTTTTCTCTAATTAGACATATGCTATACTTCTAGCCTCTGTTTAAAAATGTCATCTCATTAAATTTGGGCAGAACTAGTGTTCTCCTCTTGTAGTTATTTAAAAGTATTCTAATGTTATGTTATCAGCATCAGCTAGGAAACACCTGCTTGTATGCGTGCTTAGTCGCTCAGTCATGTCCGGTTCTTTGCGACCCCATGGGCTGTAACCTGCCAGGTTCCTCTGTCCATAGGGGGTCTCCAAGCAAGAACAGTGGAATGGGTGGCCATGCCCTCCTCTAGGGGATATTCCCAACCCAGAGACGGAACCCAGGTCTCCTGCACTGCAGGCGGATTCTTTACCAGCTGAGCCACCAGGAAAGCCCAGGAAAAGACATATATTAGGCTAAAAAAATGCATATGTTGAAAAATTTAATAATGTATTAAGACATTTTGAAGTTTGTTTTGTGGAATTTGGAATGTTTTACAAGCAGAATAACAATTGAGCATGTATAAGTATTGTATTCCTTCGCATGGACTTCACGCTACTTCTATTCTTCCTTTTATGGCTTCTTAAGGTGGATCATGGAGAAAGCAAGAGAGTTCCAGAAAAACATCTATTTCTGCTTCATTGACTATGCCAAAGCCTTTGACTGTGTGGATCACAATAAACTGTGGAACATTCTGAAAGAGATGGGAATACCAGACCACCTGATCTGTCTCTTGAGAAACCTGTATGCAGGTCAGGAGGCAACAGTCAGAACTGGACATGGAACAACAGACTGGTTCCAATAGGAAAAGGAGTACGTCAAGGCTGTATATTGTCATCTTGCTTATTTAACTTATATGCAGAGTACATCATGAGGAACGCTGGGCTGGAAGAAGCACAAGCTGGAATCAAGATTGCCGGGAGAAATATCAATAACCTCAGGTAAGAAAATGACACTACCCTTATGGCAGAAAGTGAAGAGGAACTCAAAAGCCTCTTGATGAAAGTGAAAGAGGAGAGTGAAAAGGTTGGCTTGAAGCTCAACATTCAGAAAACAAAGATCATGGCATCTGGTCCCATCACTTCCTGGGAAACAGATGGAAAAACAGTGGAAACAGTGTCAGACTTTATTTTTTGGGGCTCCAAAATCACAGCAGATGCTGATTGCAGCCATGAAATTAAAAGACGCTTACTTCTTGGAAGGAAAGTTATGATCAACCTTGATAGTATTTTAAAAAGCAGAGACATTACTTTGCCAACCAAGGTCCATCTAGTCAAGGCTATGGTTTTTCCCGTGGTCATGTATGGATGTGAGAGTTGGACTGTGAAGAAAGCTGATCGCCGAAGAATTGATGCTTTTGAACTGTGGTGTTGAAGACTCTTGAGAGCCCCTTGTACTGCAAGGAGATCGAACCAGTCCATTCTAAAGGAGATCAATCCTGGGTGTTCATTGGAAGGACTGATGCTAAAGCTGAAACTGCGATACTTTGACCACCTCATGCGACGAGTTGACTCACTGGAAAAGACTCTGATGCTAGGAAAGGTTGGGGGCGGGAGGAGAAGGGGACGACAGAGAATGAGATGGCTGGATGGCATCACCGACTCTGTGGACATGAGTTTGAGTGTACTCCGGGAGTTAGTGATGGACAGGGAGGCCTGGCGTGCTGTGATTCATAGGGTCGCAGAGAGTCGGACACGACTGAGTGACTGAACTGAACTGAACTGAAGGTACTTGAACGGAGAAGGCAATGGCAAGCCACTCCAGTACTATTGCCTAGAAAATCCTATGGATGGAGGAGCCTGGTAGGCTGCAGTCTGTGGGGTCGCTAAGGGTTGGACACGACTGAGCGACTTCACTTTCACTTTTCACTTTCACACATTGGAGAAGGAAATGGCAACACACTCCAGTGTTCTTGCCTGGAGAATCCCAGGGACGGGGGAGCCTGATGGGCTTCCATCTATGGGGTCATACAGAGTCGGACACGACTGAAGTGACTTAGCAGCAGCAGCAAGGTACTTGAAAGAGAATTAGGCTCTCTCCAATTTTCCTCATATCTTTTTCCCTAAAACTCATTTAAATGTTTGGCTTTTCCTTCCACTATTTCATTTAAACTGTTCGTGCCAAAGTCACCAATGAACTTACTCTTACTAAATTTAACATTTAACTGTAAGATTTCTTTTTAAATAATTTTTAGCATTTGACATAGTATATCACTTCCTCTTCTTTAAAGCACATGCTTCCCTTCGTTTCTAAGATGCCATACTTCCCTGGTTTTCCTAATACATTACAAAATTGTTCATTCCTCAGTATTATTTGCTTGTTCCTTATTTCCTGGACATCTTAAAATCATTAAAATATTGTTATTATTTAATAATTATTAAAACGTTTCAGTTCAGTTCAGTCGCTCAGTCATGTCCTACTCTTTGCAACCCCATGAATCACAGCACACCAGGCTGCTGCTGCTGCTGCTAAGTCACTTCAGTCGTATCCGACTCTGTGTGACCCCATAGACGGAAGCCCACCAGGCTCCCCCGTCCCTGGGATTCTCCAGGCAAGAACACTGGAGTGGGGGGTATTAAATTTATTGTGAGTTATTCATGATATTTCTTTGGTGTCCTAGAAATGTTCATAGGGTTTCTTGTCGGCAACATATATTGGTAACCTGAAAATCTCAGATTTTAATTGGCATATTAGACCATTGACATTTGCAATGATTATGGATATACTTGGGTTAGGATCTACTTTATTCCTTACAGTTTTCTATTTGTTGTCTTCTTTGTTCCTATTTTTGTCACCCATTCATTTTCTGCCTTTGGTGATTTTAGTTGGGCATTTTATATGATTTACATTTAGTTGAGCATTATATATGATTGAGCATTTTATATGATTCCATTTTCTCTCAGCATATCAGTTATATATTTTATTTTTTTAAAATTTATTTATTTTAATTGGAGGCTAATTACTTTACATTATTGTGTTGGTTTTGCCATATATTTACATGAATCTGCCCCGGGTGTACATGTGTTCCCCATCTTGAAACCCCCTCCCACCTCCCTCCCCATCCCATCCCTCTGGTTCATCCCAATACACCAGCCCCAAGCATCCTGTATCATGCATTGAACCTGGACTGGCGATTCGTTTCACATATGATAATATACATGTTTCAATGCCATTCTTCCAAATCATCCCACCCTCGCCCTCTCCCACAGGGTCCAAAAGACTGTTCTTATATATATATATATATACATAATTGTATTTTATCTCCCTCTAGACTCTTGAGAATCCCTTGTACTGCAAGGAGATCGAACCAGTCCATTCTAAAGGAGATCAATCCTGGGTGTTCATTGGAAGGACTGATGCTAAAGCTGAAACTGTGATACTTTGGCCACCTCATGTGACAAGTTGACTCACTGGAAAAGGCTCAGGCTGGGAAAGGTTGGAGGCGGGAGGAAAAGCGGATGACAGAGAATGAGATAGCTGGATGGCATCACCGACTCTGTGGACATGAGTTTGAGTGAACTCCGGGAGTTGGTGATGGACAGGGAGGCCTGGCGTGCTGTGATTCATGGGGTCGCGGAGAGTCGGACACGACTGAGCGACTGAACTGAACTGAACTGAACTGAACTGATTTTATTTTTTATGGGAGGCTAATTATTTTACAATATTATATTGGTTGGTTTTGCCATACATTGACATGAATCTGCCCTAGGTGTACATGAGTTCCCCTTCCTGAACCTCCCTCCCACCTCCCTCTTCCCCTTATCTTCCCTCTGGGTCATCCCCACACACCAGCCCCGAGCATCCTGTAACATGCTCGACCCTGAACTGGCGATGCATTTCACATATGATAATATACATGTTTCAGTGCCATTCTCCCAAATCATCCCACCCTCACCCTCTCCCACAGAGTCCCAAAGACTGTTCTATACATCTGTGTCTCTTTTGCTGTCTCACATACAGGGTTATTGTTATCATCTTTCTAAATTCCATATATATGCATTAGTATACTGTACTGGTGTTTTTCTTTCTGGTTTACTTCATTCTGTATAATAGACTACCGTTTCATTCACCTCATTAGCAGTGATTCAAATGTATTCATTTTAATTTCTGAGTAATACTCCATAGTTTATATGTACCACAGCTTTCTTATCCATTCGTCTACAGATGGACATCTAGGTTGCTTCCAGGTCCTGGCTATTATAAACAGTTCTAAAACTTCTGCACAGCAAAAGAAACTATAAGCAAGGTGAAAAGACAGCCTTCAGAATGGGAGAAAATAATAGCAAATGAAGCAACTGACAAAGGATTAATCTAAAAAATATACAAGCAACTCCTACAGCTCAATTCCAGAAAAATAAATGACCCAATCAAAAAATGGGCCAAAGAACTTAACAGATATTTCTCCAAAGAAGACATAAAGATGGCTAACAAACACATCAAAAGATGCTCAATATCCCTCATAATCAGAGAAATGCAAATCAAAACCACAATGAGGTACCATTTCATGCCAGTCAGAATGGCTGCTATCCAAAAATCTACAAGCAATAAATGCTGGAGAGGGTGTGGAGAAAAGGGAACCCTCTTACACTGTTGGTGGGAATGCAAACTAGTACAGCCACTATGGAGAACAGTGTGGAGATTCCTTTAAAAACTGGAAATAGAACAGCCATACGACCCAGCAATCTCACTCCTCGGCATACACACTAAGGAAACCAGAATTGAAAGAGACACATGTACTCCAATGTTCATCGCAGTTATATATTTTAAAAAGCATTTTATACTTTGTGACCTTGGCTTTGCAATGTTCATTTTCAAATAATCCAAATCTACTTTCAAATAACACTATACAATTTCATCGGTAGTGTCAATACCTTATAATAAGAAAACAATTATGATTTCTTCCTCCCATTCCTTTATCATTGCTGTCATTTATATCACTTATATATAAGAATCCATAAGTTGATACATGCATATGCATATATATATATCAATTTAATAATTGAAATATTGTTGCCATTATTATTTTGAAAAATGTTATATGTTAATCTAATTAAGGATGAGAAAAGTGAAAGTTTTAGTTCTTATTTTATCTTTCCTGTACCTTTTCTTGTGCTCTTCCTTTATGTAGATCTTAGTTCCTGATGACATTATATTTCTCTCTTGAGAAACTCTTTTAATATTTTTTGTAAGACATGATTACTGGCAATAGATTTTATCAATTTTTATTTGTTTAGAAAGTCTATTTCTCCTTCATTATATTTTTCAATATATTTTTATTTGGGAGAAAATTGCTTTACAGTGTTGTTGGTTTCTGCCATACGACAATGTAAATCAGTCATAATTATACATATTAATATATCACCTCTTTCTTGAGCCTCTCTTCCCTCCCCTCCTTCCACCCTTCTAGATCATCACAGAACACCCGCCTAGGTGACCTGTGTTATATAGCAAATTCTCAGCAGCTAGCTATTTTACACATGGTATTGTGTGTCTGTTGATGCTACTTTTTTCATTTGTCTTACTCTCTTCTTGCCCCACTGTGTCCATGGTCCATTCTCTATATCTGAATCTCCATTCCTTCCCTGAAAATATGTTCATCAATACCACGACTTTTCTAGATTCTGTAAATATATATATGTACTTATACATATGTATGTATATTTATGTGTGTGTGTGTGTTAATATATGGTATTTGTTTTTCTTTTTCTGACTTCCTTCACTCTATATAACAGACTTTAGTTTCATCCACCTCACTAGAACTGACTCAAATGCATCTCTTTTTATGCCTGAGTAATATTCCATTGTGTGTATATGTGTGTATGTATGTGTGTGTATACACCACAACTTCTTTATCCATTCATCTGTCTATGGACATCTAGATTGTTCCATGCCATGCCTTTTGTAAATAGTGCTGCTATGAACATTGGATAATCCCATGGACAGAGGAGTCTGGCCAGCTACAGTCCATAGGATCACAGAGAGTTAGAAACAACTGAAGTGACTTAGCACATGAACATTGTGGTATATGTGTCTTTTTCAGTTATGGTTTTCTCAGGGTATGTGCCCAGTAGTGCAATTGCAGGTCATAGGGTAGTTTTATTTTGATTTTTTTAAGAACTTGCCTTCCTTTCTGTAAGATAATTTTTCAGTATACAGAAGTTTAGGTTGTTTTTTTGTTGTGTTACACTCTGTGGCAAAGCATTGACATCTTTATCATATAAAGAAATTACAGCGCATTTGGAAAAAAACACATACCTCAATAGAAAGAAAAGGGTAGAGGAAAAATAGTTAATTTGTAGGAAAAGAAATAAGAATTTTTTAAAACATATTTAAATTAAGCACTCTAGGAATCAATGAAATACTAATTGAAACAACTTTCATCTGTTAATTTGACAAAAGTTTAGTAGAATACTTATTAATGCTAGTGAGAGTACAAAAAATGTTCTGTACCGTTTGTGGCTTTTGATTTTGCATAGTCTGTTAGAATAGCAATTTGCCAATTTACAGAGGCTCAAAAATCCATAACTTGTGTTCTAGGAATTATTTCTAAGGAATAATAATAAATTCAAATTTTTGAAAGGAATATTCACAGAGGCTTTAAAAAAAAGGAAAATAAAACAACTAGGTGTCTTACAATGTGGGATCAATTAAGCCAGTTGCATCTAGAGAAGGGAATATTAGATAACTCTTACTGATGGTGGTGCTTAGTCATGTCAGACTTTTTATGACCCCATGGGCTACAGCTCACCAGACTCCTCTGTCCATGGGATTTCCCAGCAAGAATACTGGTGTGGGTTGTCATTTCCTACTTTAGGGGATCTTTCTAACCCAGGGGTTGAACCTGTGCCTCTTGCATCTTCTACATTGACAGGCAGATTTTTTTTAACCACTGAACCACCTGGGAAGGCCATACAACTCTTAGAAGTTGTGTTTTGGTGACTACTTATTGGGAAAACTATCCAGAATTCCAGTGGGAGAACAAAGAGAAAAAAATAGTATTTTTGAGACAACAGTAACATTGGGAAGGCTCTCATTAATACAATAGTGAGTTTATGAGCTATTTGAATATTCACCTATATATTTTGTAGACCCCTTTAATATTAACTCTTATAATTATTATTATTATTATTATTTTGTCTACACCTCACCCTCTTTTTATTTACATGTTTTTTGAGAAAGTGAAAGTGTAAGTCACTCAGTCGTGTCCGACTCTTTGCGACCCCATGGGCTATATAGTTCATTGAATTCTCCACGCCAGAAAACTGGAGTGGGTAGACTTTCCCTTCTTTAGGGGATCTTCCCAACCAGGGATCGAAACCAGGTCTCCCACATTACAGGCAGATTTTTTTTCACCAGCTGAGCCACAAGGGAAGCCCAGGGATACTGGAGTGGGTAGCCTATACGGGGGATCTTCCCTACCCAGGAATCAAACTGGGGTCTCCTGCATTGTAGCAGATTCTTTACCAACTGAGCTATCAGGGAAACTTGTAGTTCTTATCTTTGTCCCTCCTTTCTTCTGTGATGCTTTTTAATTTAACTTTGATTTTCTGTAGTTTGAAGATGATACGTTTATATGTAGGGTTGTTTCTTTTGTTTTCTGTTTTTGTTTTGTTTGTTTTGCATTTTCCTGATTGGTGTTCTCTGAAATTTCTACATGTATGGTTTGATGTCTGATATTGATTTGGACAAATTTTCAGTCATTATCGTTGCAAATATTTCTTCTGTTCCTGTTTTTGTCTTTATTTTCCTTCTGGTATTCCCATTTGGCCCTTGTTGCTCCTTTTGTAGTTGTCCTACAATCTTTGGATATTTTATTTGTTAGTTTTCCACCTTTGCTCTTCTTTTTTCTTTTTAGAATTATACATATGCTCTAACTTGGAGATTATTTCCTCAACCATGTCCAATCCACTAATAAGTCCATCAAAGGGATTCTTCATTTCTGTTACTTTTTTTTTAATGTCCAACATTTATTTTTTAATCCTGTCTTAGGATTTCAATCTGTTTACATTGCTCATCTGTTCTTCCATGACATTTACTTTATAAAACCCTTACTCTATTAATTATAGCTATTGAAATTCCTAGTTTGATAATTACAATAACTTTGCATTGAGTTTTCCTTTAAATTGTACTTTTGCTTTTTGTAATTGTTTTCTTGATGTCCAGACATGATGTAGGTAAAATCAATTGCTCTAAACAAGGTTTTAGTAATGTGATGGTGAGGTGTGGAGGGAGGGAAAGTGTTCTATAGCCCTATGATTAAATCTCATGCTTCAATCTTTTAATGAGTCTATTCCTCTGGACTGTGAACTTCACAAGTGTATCTAAGTTTTTTTTTTTTCCCCTGCTTTGGTGAGATCGAATATCAGTATATGTATCTTTATGAATTTTGTAGTTTAAGGTTTATGACTCTTAATGTTTATGAATTGGATCTCAATCATTAAATAATGTCACTTGGTGTACCTCATATCAGTCTGGCTCTAACACATACGATGTTAATTTGTCATTCTTTTTTTATTTTTTAATGCCTATCCTTGTCCAAATGTTCCTTTTCAACTATTTTGTTGCTTTGCCTTGTCAGGATTTATTTAAAATGCATGCATCTCAGCTTTATTAACTCTGAAAATTTTTGTCTCATTTAGCCTAACAACTTCTATACTTGATTTGAGTTTTTCTACCTTACTTTAGTTCATATTTATGGTGCCCTTTCACTTTTACTTTCTTTCCCATATTTTTGCATTATAAACATACTGCTATTCAACCGTGCCTTCTACCTGCTGATATAGAATTTTTTCTGTATTTTTCTATTCCATTGATGGGTAGCATCACTTCTCTGTATTACAGATTAATTTCAATCTAATCATATTAAAAAATAAGGTAGCAGCTCTTCTCTCTACAGACTTAATGTTTTCTACACCATGATGCTTGTTTTTCTTCCACAGTGCTTGTGTTTTCTTATATGGGGAGAACTATTCTATTGGACATTTAACTTTTATTTTGCCTTTTTGACTATGCTTGTCAGTAAGTTATTGTCTTCTCTCTTTTTTTACCTCGGGGAGTTTACAGTCATTTGCTACTATGACGGTTTCATCTTGAATATGTTATTTTTTGTTTGTTTGTTTTTTACTTCTAAGATCTGAGATTAGTATAAGTATGTTAAACCTAAACTTAAATGATAACTCAGTTACTAACAATAGGACTAAGAGTGTAGTCAGGTGAGTTTACCAATGTATGATTCGTATATCCTATGACTGAGAAATTGACCTTTGTAAATGGATGTCTCAATATTATAGCCACTCTCAATATTAATGACACAGAAGTATGTACTAGGGTGTTAGTTACCTAAGATGTTGTGAACATAAGTACAATCTAAGAGTATATTAAAAGTTCTTCTGAATCCTATGAAAATCTTACTCTTATCAATTGGTGATATCGATAGCCATAGGTCAGATTAGTTTTACTGAATAATTATCAATGTTTCTATTGCTATCTTCCACTCCATTTGACCATCTATGTGAAGGACACTGTGATTTTTTTCATATATATATTGGAACATTTACATCACACACATCAATTATAATCATTTTAACAACTCAGAGAAAAGTTCCAGGAGAGATAACTTAGGTAGATCTTTGATTTGGACAAAGACCTGGCACTATGAAATTTTCCCTTTAGCTATTTATTTTTAGCATTATAATATTTTACTTTAGCTATTTGTATAACAATTTTCTTTCTTAATACATTACTAGGTTTTTGAGAGAATGTTCATATTTAATACAGTATTTTGAAGATGATATGTGATGATATTAAAGCCTAAAATTTTGGTATAAATGTTTAGAGAGAATTCCTTTTTAATATGTGAATCGTTTTTATGACAGTTTTTTCTCATTCATGACTGCTTACTATATTCTTATAAAGTATTTTAACATTCTACTTATTATTAAAATAAATAAACATTTAAAAACTTATTCCTTTAAAAATTTAAGTTATATTTTTTCCTTAACTATATTTTGACCAATTGAGCTAAACAGCAGCCTGTGGGGAATTTACTGGTGCTTTGCTACCTAATGAAGGTCTTTTCCCCTTTTGTAGCAGATGTGAATGATTTAATATAAAATTACCTCTTAATTTGCATAGAAGTTACATTATGCATGGTATAATCAGGCTCCTAAAATTAATGCGTGCCCACATTCTCAGAACACCAAAGCAAAAGGAGTTCCAAGAAATATACTAAAATTTTGTCCTTTATTCTAACTTCTTAGTGGACTACTGGCCAAATAAACTGCTCTTCTCAAAGATAATATCCTACAGATTGACCTCACACATAGACTGCTCCATTATGAATTTGCACCATCAGAGTTCATGAAAAGCTCTGCAACCTTCCATTAATGACTTCTCTTTTTTTCTTTTTTTTTCTGAGTAATGTTTTTCAGTTGTTGTGGTTTTTCAGTCATTAAGTTGTGTCTGGTTCTTTGCGACCCCATTGGCTGCAGCAAGCCATGCTCCTCTGTCCTCCACTATCTCCCAGAGTTTGTACAAATTCATGTCCATTAACTTGGTAATGCTATCTAACCATCTAATTCTCTGCAGCCCCCTCCTCCTTCTGCCTTTAGTCTTTCCCAGTATCAGGATCTTTTCCCAGTGAGTCGGCCCTTCATATCAGGTGGCCAAAATATTGGACCTTCAACTTCAACATAAGTCCTTCCAATGAATATTCAGGCTTGATTTCCTTTCAGATTGACTGGTTTGATTTCCTTGCAGCCCAAGGAATTCTCAAGAAGCTTTTCTAGCAACACATTTTGAAAACATCAATTCTTTGGCACTTAGCCTTCTTTATGGTCCAACTCTCACATGTACATGTCAACTAGAAAACTATAGTTTTGACTATATGGACCTTTGTCTGCAAAGTGATGTCTCTGCTCTTTAAAACACTCTCTAGGTTTGTCATCGCTTTCTTTCCAAGGGGCAATATGAACAGTATGTATTTCAATGGAAAATTTTAAAAGTGTGCAGGATTTTGACATTACATTTTTTTCATGATTTAAGTATTTATTTAATCCTTCGTTTAAAAAAATTTATTCATTTTTTTTTTACTTTAAAAAATTTTATCGCTTTTGCCATACATTGACATGAATCTGCCATGGTGTACATGTGTTCCCCATCCTGAACCTTCCTCCCACCTCCCTCCCCATCCCATCCCTCTGGGTCATTCCAGTGCACCAGCCCCGAGCACCCTGTATCATGCATCGAACCTGGACTGACGATTCATTTCACATGTGATAATGTAAATGTTTCATGTTTCAATGTCATTCTCCCGTATCATCCCAACCTCACCCTCTCCCACAGAGTTCAAAAGACGTTCTATACATCTGTGTCTCTTTTGCTGTCTCGTATACAGGGTTATCGTTACCATCTTTCTAAATTCCATATGTATGTGTTAGTATACTGTATTGGTATTTTTCTTTTTGGCTTACTTCACTCTGTATAATAGACAAGGATGACCACTCTCACCACTATTATTCAACATAGTTTTGGAAATTTTGGCCACAGCAATCAGAGCAGAAAGTAAATAAAGGAATCCAGTTTGGAAAAGAAGAAGTAAAATTCTCACTGTTTGCATATGACTTGATCCTCTACATAGAAAATCCAAAGACTCCACAAGAAAATTACTAGAACTAATCAATGAATGAGGCAGAAATAGATGTTTTTCTGGAACTCTCTTGCTTTCTCCATGATCCAGCGGATGTTGGCAATTTGATCTCTGGTGCCTCTGCCTTTTCTAAAACCTGCTTGAACATCTGGAAGTACACGGTTCACATATTGCTGAAGCCTGGCTTGGAGAATTTTGAGCATGACTTAACTAGCATGTGAAATGAGTGCAATTGTGTGGTAGTTTGAGCATTCTTTGGCATTGACTTTCTTTGGGATAGGGATGAACACTGACCTTTTCCAGTCCTGTGGACACTGCTGAGTTTTCCAAATTTGCTGGCATATTGAGTGCAGCACTTTCACAGCATCATCTTTCAGGGTTTGAAATAGCTCAATGGAATTCCTTCACCTCCAATAGCTTTGTTCATAGTGATGCTTTCTAAGGCCCATTTGCCTTCATATTCCAAGATGTCTGGCTCTAGGTCAGTGATCACACCATCGTGATCATCTTGGTCGTGAAGCTCTTTTTTGTACAGTTCTTCTGTGTATTCTTGCCACCTCTTCTTAATATCTTCTGCTTCTGTTAGGTCCAACCATTTCTGTCCTTTATTGAGCCCATCTTTGCATGAAATGTTCCCTTAGTATCTCTAATCTTCTTGAAGAGATCTCTTGTTTTTCCCTTTCTGTTGTTTTCCTCTATTTCTTTGCACTGATCGCTGAGGAATGTTTTCTTATCTCTCCTTGCTGTTCTTTGGAACTCTAGACTTTGACTGTGTGGATCACAATAAACTGTGGAAAATTCTGAAAGAGATGAAAATACCAGACCACCTGACCTGCCTCTTGAGAAACCTGTATGCAGGTCAGGAAGCAACAGTCAGAACTGGACATGGAACAACAGACTGGTTCCAGATAGGAAATGCAGTATGTCAAGGTTGTATATCGTCACCCTGCTTATTCAACTTATATTCAGAGTACATCATGAGGAATGCTGGGCTGGATGAAGCACAAGCTGGAATCAAGATTGCCTGGAGAAATATCTATAACCTCAGATATGCAGATGACACTACCCTTATGGCAGAAAGTGAAGAGGAACTCAAAAGCCTCTTGATGAAAGTGAAAGAGGAGAGTGAAAAGGTTGGCTTGAAGCTCAACATTCAGAAAACAAAGATCATGGCATCTGGTCCCATCACTTCATGGGAAACAGATGGGGAAACAGTGGAAACAGTGTCAGACTTTATTTTTTTAGGCTCCAAAATCACTGTGGATGCTGATTGCAGCCAGGAAATTAAAGACACTTACTCCTTGGAAGGAAAATTATGACCAACCTAGATAGTATATTAAAAAGCAGAGACATTACTTTGCCAACAAAGGTCCGTCCAGTCAAGGCTATAGCTTTTCCAGTGGTCATGTATGGATGTGAGAGTTGGACTGTGAAGAAAGCTGAGCACCGAAGAATTGATTCTTTTGAACTGTGGTGCTGGAGAAGACTCTTGAGAGTCCCTTGGACTGCAAGGAGATACAACCAGTCCATTCTGAAGGAGATCGATCCTGGGTGTTCATTAGAAGGACTGATGATAAAGCTGAAACGCCAATACTTTGGCCACCTCATGCCACGAGTTGACTCACTGGAAAAGACTCTGATGCTGGGAAGGATTTGGGGCAGGAGGAGAAGGGTACGACAGAGAATGAGATGGCTGGATGGCATCATCGGCTGGATGGACATTAGTTTAGGTGAACTCCAGGAGTTGGTGATGGACAGGGAGGCCTGGCGTGCTGTGATTCATGGGGTCGCAAAGAGTCGGTCACAACTGAGCGGCTGAACTGAACTGAACTGAATCAATGAATATAGTAAAGTTGCAGGATATAAAATCAACACACAGAAATCCCTTGCATTCCTATACACTAAAACAAGAAAACAGAGAAATTAAGAAAACTATTCCATTCACCATTGCAACAAAAAAAATAAAATACTTAGGATTATATCTACCTAAAGAAAAAAAAAGACCTATATATAGAAAACTATAAATCATTGGTGAAAGAAACCTAAGAGGACAGAAATAGATGGAGAAATATACCATGTTCGTGGTTTGGAATAATCAGTATAGTGAAAATGAGTATACTATCCAAAGCAATCTATAGATTCAGTGCAATCCCTATCAAGCTGCTGCTGCTCCTGCTGCTGCTGCTAAGTCGCTTCAGTCGTGTCCGACTCTGTGCGACCCCGTAGACAGCAGCCCACCAGGTGCTCCCGTCCCTGGGATTCTCCAGGCAAGAACTCTGGAATGGGTTGCCATTTCCTCCTCCAATGCATGAAATTGAAAAGTGAAAGTGAAGTCACTCAGTCGTGTCAGACTCTTAGCGACCCCATGGATTGCAGACCACCAGGCTAATCCATTCATGGGATATTCCAGGCAAGAGTACTGGAGTGGGGTTCCATTGCCTTCTCCTTCCTATCAAGCTACCAACAGTATTTTTCAGAGAAGTAGAACAAATAATTTCACAATTTGTATGGAAATACAAAAAACCGCGAATAGCCAAAGAAATCTTGAGAAAGAAGAATCGAACAGGAGGAATCAACCCACCTGACTTCAGGCTCTAATACAAAGCCACAGTCACCAAGACAGTATGGTACTGGCATAAAGACAGAAATATAGATCAATGGAACAAAATAGAAAACCCAGAAATAAATCCATGCACCTATGGATAACTTATCTTCAACAAATGAGGCAAGAATATACAATGGAGAAAAGACAATCTAACAAGTGGTGCTGGG
The DNA here is from genome assembly GCF_049115385.1 of Moschus berezovskii. Lineage (NCBI taxonomy): Eukaryota > Metazoa > Chordata > Mammalia > Artiodactyla > Moschidae > Moschus > Moschus berezovskii. The sequence goes on along the minus strand of NC_142461.1, from coordinate 128,707,910 downwards.
AGAACTGGTCAACCACTTGTAAAAGAATGAAAGTAGAACACTCCCTAACACCACACACAAAAATAAACTCAAAATGGATCAAAGATCTAAATGTAAGACCAGAAACTATAAAACCCCTAGAGGAAAACATAGGCAAAACACTCTCCGACATAAATCACAGCAGGATCCTCTATGACCCACCTCCCAGAATACTGGAAATAAAAGCAAAAATAAACAATCGGGACCTAATTAAACTTAAAAGCTTTTTCACAACAAAGGAAACTATAAGCAAGGTGAAAAGACAACCTTCAGAATGGGAGAAAATAATAACAAATGAAGCAACGGACAAAGAGTTAATCTCAAATATATATAAGCAGCTCCTGCAGCTCAATTCCAGAAAAATAAACAACCCATTCAAAAAGTGGGCCAAAGAACTAAACAGATATTTTTTCCAAAGAAGACATAAAGATGACTAACAAACATATGAAAAGATGCTCAACATCCCTCATAATCAGAGAAATGCAAATCAAAACCACAATGAGATACCATTCCACACCAGTCAGAATGGCTGCTATCCAAAAGTCTACATGCAATAAATGCTGGAGAGGGTGTGGAGAAAAGGGAACCCTCTTACACTGTTGGTGGGAATACAAACTAGTACAGCCACTATGGAGAACAATGTGGAGATTCCTTAAAAAACTGGAAATAGAACTGACATATGACCTAGCAATCCCACTGCTGGGCATACACACCGAGGAAACCAGAATTGAAAGAGACATATGTACCCCAATGTTCATCACAGCAGTGTTTATAATAGCCAGGACATGGAAGCAACCTAGATATCCATCAGCAGATGAATGGATAAGAAAGCTGTGGCACATATACACAATGGAATATTACTCAGCCATTAAATAGAATACACTTGAATCAGTTCTAATGAGGTGGATGAAACTCGAGCCTATTATAGAGTGACATTACATTTTTTGGGCAAAGAACTTTAGCACTTCACTCAATAGTATATTTTACTCATCATATATCATAAGAAATAAATTTGAACTGTGCAACTTGTTTCTTTGTGGACACGTCCAACATATATGTACCCATTTTTTGAAATCACAATCTGTTTTTAGTACATATGCTAATTCCATTTGGCTTGAAGCAGGTTTATCTTTAGATTATGTTTTATTCAAAGTGTAATTTTCTGTGTCATAACTTTTTAAATCACAATTTTAGTAAAAGATGATGGTGAATTGCCAAAGTTTTGAAATATTACCAAAGAAAATAGAATGGTAGAACAGAGTGATAAAATGAAGAATGCCCTTCCACGTATCACTCTCTGCAAACCTCTCCTGCCAGCAATCCCCCTCTTTTCTTCTTTCAGAGATGGTTATATATCATTGTTATGATAATTTTTATGTATAAGCCTTATATATATATATATACATATATATATATATATATATATATATATCTCATCTGTTCTGTTCTGTTCAGTTGCTCAGTCGTGTCCGACTCTTTGCTACCCCGTGGACTGTAGCCTACCAGGCTTCTCCATCCATGGGATTCTCCAAGCAAGAATACTGGAGTGGGTTACCATTTTCCTTCTCCAGGGGATCTCCATACTAAAGCTGAAACTCCAATACTTTGGCCACCTCATGCGACGAGTTGACTCACTGAAAAAGACTCTGATGCTGGGAAGGATTGGGAGCGGGAGGAGAAGGGGACGACAGAGAATGAGATGGCTGAATGGCATCACCGACTCTGTGGACATGAGTTTGAGTGAACTCCAGGAGTTGGTGATGGACAGGGAGGCCTGGCGTGCTGTGATTCATGGGGTCGCAAAGAGTCGGACATGACTGAGCGACTGAATTGAACTGAACTGATATACACATACATATATAATTACAAGTTGTTTATTATTTACATAAACTTTTCATTTTTCAAATGATGCTTTTTCTCTGCCTATGGAGATTGTTCGCATATCTTGAGATTAAATACATCATACATTTTAAACACTTTTTTATTTAGAGACAAATTAAAATTTTAAGGAGTGGGGGCTTCCTTGTTGGCTTAGTGGTAAAGAACCAGGTACCAATGCAGGATATTTAAGTTTGATCCTTGGGTCAGAAAGATCCTCTGGAGAAGAAACTGACAACCCACTCCAGTATTCTTGCCTGCGAAATCCCATGGACAGAAGAGCCTGGCAGGTATGGTCCATGGGGTTATAAGAGTCAGACATGACCTAGTGACTAAACTAGAATAACAAAAATATATGTGGACATATTTCAGTCATGTCTCATGACCATATTTATATTATCAAACTCTTTAGAATGTTTAACATAAGTGTTGAAAATTATTTTATATTGCTCAACAGTAAGTTAATTCACTTTAATGAATGAATTATCATACAATATTTGGCTATCTTTGTTTGTCTTTCAGTTGTATTTCATGCCAGCATTCATTAGCTACTTTACTTTTTAAGTGTTTTCTTTACTATGCCTAGATTTCACTACTTTTAATTTTTCTACAAATATGAATGCTTCTATATACTGAATATACATATTCTTTTGCTTTTCACATATGCTTGATCAAATAGTACTGTGAAGACCAAGTATATCTAGATTAGGATTGGTTCCTTCTTAAACAAAGGCTATAAAGAGTTATTTAGGGAAAGATCACATAGAATTTTTAATAACTCAGAATTTAAAACTTCAAGGTTAGTTAGCCTACAGAGAAGTCTTTTCAAGAAGATGGTTAAAAATAAAGTTGAAACTTCTTTCTGTTCATTCATTATTACAGCAATATCTCTAAGGGATGCCTCCCAATAGATGAATAAAATTAAACAGTTGCAGAGCTAATGTTGAAATTTTTAATCTGTTCAAAAACTCACAAGAATACTATATTACAAAATTTTCTTAATAAAAAATCATGAAGATAATGATATTTTGTTTCTTTCATTCCTGTGTTTATCACCTATAATAGTGCTTTGTACATAATTTCTATTGAATAGATGTCTTTTGCAATATAATATATTATAACCATTCATAATTATACATTATATTAATCAATGCAATAATATTATCACCTTATATTGTAATGTTCTTTGCTATAGAACATATTTCCACATATATTAAATTCTATGTAAGAACTCTTTAATTTTACAAGATAAATATTATTCTCATTTTAAATGAGTAAAGTAACAGTCAATGGCTCAGTCATGTCTGACTGTTTGTGACCCCATGGACTGCAGCATGCCAGGACCCCTGTCTATCACCAAACCCTGGAGTTTACTCAAACTCATGTTCATTGAGTTGGAGATGCCATCCAACCATCTCATCCTCTGTCGTCCCGTTCTCCTCCTGCCTTCAATCTTTCCCAGCATCAGGGCCTTTTCCAGAGTAAGTTATTCGAAACAGGTGGCCAAAGCATTGGAGTTTCAGCTTCAGCATCAGTCCTGCCAATGAATGTTCAGGACTGATTTCCCTTAGGATTGACTGGCTGGATCGCCTTGCAGTCCATGGGACTCTCAAGAGTCTTCTACAACACCACAGTTCAAAAGCATCAATTCTTTGGTGCTCAGCTTTCTTTATAGTACAACTCTTAAATCCATACAGGACTGATGGAAAAACCATAGCTTTGACTAGATGGAGATTTGTTGGCAAAGCAATATTTCTGTTTTTTATATGAAGTCTATTTTTGTCATAACTTTTCTTCTAAGGAGTAAGTGTCTTTTAATTTCATGGCTTCAATCACCTTCTACAGTGATTTTAGAGCCCAAGAAAATAAAATCTGTCACTGTTTCCAATGTTTCTGATCTATTTGCCATGAAGTGATGGGACCAGATGCTAGGATCTTAGTTTTCTGAATGTTGAGTTTTAAGTCAACGATTTCACTCTCCTCTTTCACTTTCATCAAGAGGCTCCTAAGTTCTTCTTTACTTTCTGCCATAAGGGTGGTGTGATCTGCATAACTGAGGTTATTGATATTTCTCCCGGCAATCTTGATTCCAGCTTGTGCTTCATCCAGCCCAGCGTTTCTCATAATGTACTCTGCATAAAATTTAAATAAGCAGGGTAACAATATACAGCCTTGACATACTCCTTTTCCTATTTGGAACCAGTCTGTTGTTCAATATCCAGTTTTAACTGTTGCTTCCTGACCTGCAAAGAAATTTTATAAGAGGCAGGTCAGGTGGTCTGGTATTCCCATCTCTGGCATAATTTTTCACAGTTTGTTGTGATCCATACAGTCAAATGCTTTCCGTAGTCAGTAAAACAGGAATAGATGTTTCTCTGGTATTCTCCTGCTTCTTCTATTGTTGAACAGATATTGGAAATTTGATCTGTGGTTCCTCTGCCTTTATAAATCCAGCTTAAACCTCTGGATGTTCATGGTTCATGTACCGTTGAAGCCTGGCTTGGAGAATTTTGATCATTACTTTGCTAGCATGTGAGATGAGTTCAATTGTGTGGTAGTTTGAGCATTATTTGGCATTGCCTTTCTTTGGGATTGGAATGAAAACTGACCTTTTCCAGTCCTGTGGCCACTAATGAGTTTTCCAAATTTGCTGGCATATTGCATGCAGCACTTTCACAGCATCATCTTTTAGGATTTGAAAGAGCTCAACTGGGATTCCATCACCTCCACTAGCTTTGTTGGTAGTGATGCTTCCTAAGGCCCACTTGACTTCACATTCCAGGGTGTCTGGCTCTAGGTGAGTGATCACAGCATCGTGATTATCTGGGTCGTGAAGTATTTTTTGTGCACTTCTTCTGTGTATTCTTACCACCTCCTCTTAATATCTTCTGCTTCTGTTAGGTCCATACCATTTCTGTCCTTTATTGTTCCCATCTTTGCTTGAAATGTTCCTTTGGTATCTCTAATTTTTTTTGAAGAAATCTCTCATCTTCCCATTCTATTGTTTTCCTCTATTTCTTTGCCCTGATAACTGAGGAAGGTTTTCTTATCTCTCCTTGCTATTCTTTGGAACTCTGCATTCAAATAGGTATATCTTTCATTTTCTCCTTTGTGTTTCTCTTCTTTTCATAGCCATTTATAAGGCCTCCTCAGACAGCCACTTTGCTTTTTTGCATTTCTTTTTCTTGGGGATGGTCTTGATCCCTGTCTCCTGTACAATGTCATCCATCAACAGTTCTTCAGGCACTCTGACTATCAGATCCAATCCCTTGACTCTATTTGTCATTGTCACTGTATAATGGAAAGGAATTAATATTAGGTACCTCAATGGTCTAGTGGTTTTGCCTACTTTCTTCAATTTAAGTCTGAATTTGACTATAAGGAATTCATGATCTAAGCCACAGTCAGCTCCTAATTTTGTTTTTGCTGACTGTATAGAGCTTCTCCATCTTTGGTTACAAAGAATAAAATCAATCTGATTTCAGTGTTGGCCATCTGGTGATATCCATGGGTAGCGTCTTCTCCTGTGTTGTTGGAAGAGGGTGTTTGCTATGACTAGTGTGTTCTCTTGGCAAAAGTCTATTAGCGTTTGCCCTGCTTCATTCTGTACTCCAAGGCCAAATTTGCTTCTTACTCCAGGTGTTTCTTGACTTCCTACTTTTGCGTTCCTGTCCCCTATAATGAAAAGGATACCTTTTTGTGGGTGTTAATTCTATAATGTCATTCAACTTCAGCTTTGTGAGCATTACTGGTAGGGGCATAGTCTTGGATTACTGTGATAGTGAATGGTTTGCTTGGAAACAGAGATCATTCTTTTGTTTTTAAGATTGCATCCAAGTAATACATTTTGTGTTCTTTTGTGGACTATGATGGCTACTCCATTTCTTCTAAGGGATTCTTGCCCACAGTAGTAGATATAATGGTTCTGAGTTAAATTCAACCATTGATTAAGACAAATATGTTTTAAATAAACCTTCCACTATACTTTGCTTGTTTTGATTTTACTGAACTCCACGGTGACTACATATACAATTCAGGTTGTAATTCTTTGTGAAAGTTTCAGCAATTCCTACATATTCTGTGTATTGCAAAGTGTATTTGTACAATACAATTGATTATCAAAACAAAAATGTTCTTGAATTCATTTTTTCTCAATGAATGCCAAAGTATCCATTTTCTTATTTTAAAAATGTAGTAAAATTCTTTGGTGCCAAAAACAAATACAGTATTGAGTTTTTCTTTTGCTAAAATGGCCAGTCTTTAATGGTATTGTTTTATCTAGGAATAGCCTTGATCAAACTATATGCTTGAAGCAAAGTATTCTAAACTGTCATTCTTTCAAAATATTTTCATACATCTTTCTTCACTTTCATTTCCTGAGAAATGTGGCATGTCCGATTCCAGTCTATGTTGTTTCTCAGTCACTAAGTTGTGTCCAACTCTTTGCAACCCCATGAAATACACCACGACGTCAGGCTCCCCTGTCCTTCACTGTCTCCTGGAGTTTGCTTCAACTCATGTCCATCAAGTCAATGATGCCATCCAACCATATCATCGTCTGTCACCCCCTTCTGTTCCTGCCCTCCATCTTGCCAAGCATCAAGGCCTTTTCCACTGAGTTGGCTCTTCATATCAAGTAGCCTCAGTATAACTTCCCCTGAAGCTCAGTTGGTAAGAATCCACCTGCAGTGCAGGAGTCTGCCAGCAATGCAGGAGACCCAGGTTCGATTCCTAGGTTGGGAAGATACCCTGCCGAGTGAAATGGCAATACACTCCAGTATTCTTTCCTGGGAAATTCCATGGCCAAAGGAGCCTGGTGAACTATAGTCCTTGGTGTTACAAGAATCGGACACAAGTTAGCAACTAAACCACTGCCAGTCTAAGTATTGGAGCTTCAACTTTAGCATCAGTCTTTCCAATGAGTATTCAGGATTGATTTCCTTTAAGATTGACTGGTTTAATCTCCTTGTTGTCCAAGGGTCTCTCGAGAGTCTTTTCCAGCACCACAATTTGAAAGTATCAATTCTTCAGTGCTCAGCCTTCTTTATGGTCCAACTATCGCATCCATATAATTACTGGAAAAGCCATAGATTTGACTATATGGACCTTTTTCAACAAAGTGATTTCTCTGCTTTATATTATGCTATCGAGTTTTGTCATAGCTTTTTTCCCCAAGAAGCAAGTGTGTTTTAATTTCATGGCTTCAGTCACCACCTACAGTGATCTTGGACCCCAAGAAAACAAAATCTGTCACTGTTTCCACATTTCACCCCATCAATTTGCCATGAAGTGATGGAACTGGATGCTATGATCTTAATTTTTTGAATGTTCAGTTTTAAGCCAGCTTTTTCACTCTTCTCTTTCATCCTTTTCAACAGGCTCTTTACTTGCTGTTTGCTTTCTGCAATTAAAATAGTATCATCTCCATATCTGAGGTTGTTGATATTTCTTCCAGTGATATGATTCTAGCTTGTGACTCATCCAGCCTGGCATTTTACATGATGTACTCTGCATGTCAGTTAAATAAGCAGGATGACAATATACAGCCTTGACATACTCCTTTCCCAATTTTGAACCAATCTGTTGTTCCATGTCCAGTTCTAGCTGTTGCTTCCTAACCTTCATACAGGTTTCTCAGGAGACAGGTAAGGTGATCTTGTATTCTCATCTCTAAGAATTTTCCACAGTATGATGTGATCCACACAGTCAAAGAATTTCAGGTAGTCAATGAAGAAGAAATAGATATTCTTCTGGAATTCCTTTGCTTTCTTTATGATCCAATGGATGCTGACATTTGATATTTGGTTCCTCTGCCTTTTCTAAATCCAGCTTGTACATCTGGAAGTTTTCTGTTCAGATACTGTTGAAGGTTAGCTTGTAGGATTTTGAGCATTACCTTGCTAGCATGTGAAATGAGAAAAATTGCACAGTAGTGTGAAATTCTTTATCATTGCTCTTTGGGATTAGAATGAAAATTGACTTTTTCCGTTCCTATGGCCACGTTCAGTTTTTCAAATCTGCTGACATATTGAATATAGCACTTTAACATCATCATCTTATAGGATTTGAAATAGCTCAGCTGGAATCCCATCACCTTCAAAAGCTTTGTTTGTAGTGATATTTCCTAAGGCCTACTTGACTTCGCACTCCAGGATGTCTGGCTCTAGGTGGGTGTGGTCATCAGACACTGTGGTTATCCAGACTTTTTTTTAAACAAAAATTCACCATTCATAATAACGTTGTGAAATCAGTTTATTTCAACACATGTAAATATGTATATCTCTTCCTTTCTATACTATATATGTGGTTTTGACACAGGATTTTTCATAACACAGAGCCATTAAAATCAGCTTTTTCTTGAAAAGTGTACACAGGAAAAACTGCAAAGAACAATACTGCTTAAGAGATTAAGATCCATCATAAGAAAAGCTATGTGGAAAAAAAAAAAAAAAACCTGCAGTGGCTAGCTGTCATTTAATATTTCTGAAAGAAGACATTAATAAATTAAATAGGTAAAATATACATAAAATAAAAAAGAAAAATATTCTACTAATGTAAGTCTGATAATTATAAATCTGTATATAACTTCAAATGTTTTCTATATTTTCAGGTATATTAAAGTATATATAATTTAGTATATTATATTATTTTTAATTCTCTCTGGTATCTTTGTCAAAATGAATTACTAGTTCCTATGGAGCACGACTGAAGCGACTAAGAAGCAGCAGCAGCAGCATGGAGCAATTTTAACTTAGGATTAGTTTATAATTAAATAATAAATGGGGAGAAGGGGATGATAGAAGATGACAGAGTCAGCTGGTTTGTTTAATGAAACTTCCAAAGGATATGGCTTTGTGTTTTGTTGACCTTCTACAGAACAATTTTTTCAAACATTTCAAATATTGAAATAATTAATTAACATGTGTCTTATGGTTAGCAACTGAAGTAAACACTTAAATTATGAGGATATATTATTCAGATGGTAAAATAATTCATTTGACAACCATTTGACTTCCTAAGGGTATTATTTTAAAAAGCATGTCATTCATTTGATAACTCATAGTCACACTTAGAATAGGGCTCTACCATGAAGAACTGCCAAATTGTTTAAAATAAGAGGCACCTAAAGAAAAGATGTAAATAGGATATAATATAAATAAGTTTAGCAAATCATTCAGTGTTTCTAATGAAAATTTGACAATTCAAAAAAAAAAAAAAAAACAAATATAACAAATCACCTTCCCCACATTATCAACTGACCTAAAAACCAGTGTACAGGTCTAATCATTTTCTCTCACATTTTGCCCATCACAAATCCATCCTTTCTTTTCTGCCTTCTTTATGTCAACTAACAAAATAAACCAACAACTACAAGAAGACATATTGTAAATAAACTGACTGGCATTGCAATTTTACCACATTATGTTTTATAAAATTATTTTCATAATTTTTAAACCTGAAACAGCCCATCTAGATGTACTCTGTTTCCTTTTTTTAAAAAAATTTTCTCTAGAATTTAACCATGTTGTGTGGCAGGAAGTATGCCTACTATACAAGTGATCAAGTATACCTCTTATACAATGCTACATTTGTCACTGACAGAGGTGAGATTGCTGAGACTGATTAATAGAGACTTTTAATAGAACAGCTGAAACATACTTCCTTTATGAAATGAATTTTCAGCCATATTTTGAAGGAAAAAGAAATACTTTCAGATAAGAGATGACTAATATAAACCAGGGCAAAGTGTTGATTTATCCAAATGTGCCATGTATTTTCATGTTTCCATCTTTTTGTGTATAATGCTTACCACCTCTGCTGAAATTGAACTTATCTTATTTACTGGAGAAAAAATCCCATGTTTCATGGGCCAAGTGATATGTGCAATGAAACAGCATTGTAACATATTAGCCATCATACTTCCTCCCCACTTATTCTATGAAACTAATTGTTTCCAGCATTAGTGCAAACCTAGAACAATAGAAGGCAAAAATTTAAATTAAATCAAGAAGTCCTGAAGTGATTTAATTTATTCTGAAGTTATCAAGTTAAAATATCCATGACTATGAACACTGAATAGTATACTGAGAATTTGGAAAGGACTTATGTACAGTTATTTCAAAAATATTATACACAATATATGGCATATTATGTCATACTTATCACACATGCCATTTCAAAATGAAACCTTCCATGTTCCTCTTTTTAGTCAAATAAATTGCTTCTTCTATTTCACTATAGTACTTTGTTCAAAGCTGTTATACAGCATTCACCAAAGACTACCATATATTAGAGTAATTTATGTATATTATTAGTCTCCTGTTACAATAGCAAATTTCCAGGTGTACTGAAAATGTCTTCCCAATTATGGATCTCTCAGACCTAAAAGAGGCTCAGTATCTAGCAGATGGCCCATAAATGTGATTTTAATTGTATTTAAGTGAATTGTATTGAAATCACAGAGGAAGGGGTCCTAAGTGGAGTGAATGGTAAATATATTTGAAAAGATTGTGTTGGAACTGATTTTGCAGCAAAAACTATGTGAGACATTTATAATACTAGATGGAAATAAGATGTTATCACAAAAGAGATACTGAACCACAGACAAAATAATATTGAATTATAAATGAGAATGATCACTTTCTGGGTCAATTTGTGAAAATAATAGGTCTATTATCATGAACAAATGAAAAGTGTTTTACTCATTTAAACATGAAGACAAAGCAAAAACAACACCCAGTTGTGGATGTGACTGGTGATACAAGCAAAGCCCGATGCTGTAAAGAGCAATATTGCATAGGAACCTGGAATGTTACATCCATGAGTCAAGGCAAATTTGAAGTGGTCAAACAGGATATGGCAGGAGTGAACGTCGACATTGTAGGAAACAGCAAACTAAAATGGACTGGAATGGGTGAATTTAATTCAGATGACCATTATATCTACTACTGTGGGCAGGAATCCCTTAGAAGAAATGGAGTACCCATCATGGTCAACAAGAGAGTTCAAAATGCAGTACTTGGATGCAATCTCAAAAAAGACGGAATGACCGCTGTTCGTTTCCAAGGCAAACCACTCAATATTATGGTAATTCAAGACATATGTAGGTTGTGTGAAGACATATGAGATATTCTAGAATTAACACTGCAAATTGCTGGGAGAAATATCAATAACCTCAGATATGCAGATGACACCACCCTTATGGCAGAAAGTGAAGAGGAACTCAAAAGCCTCTTGATGAAAGTGAAAGAGGAGAGTGAAAAGGTTGGCTTGAAGCTCAACATTCAGAAAACAAAGATCATGGCATCTGGTCCCATCACTTCATGTGAAATAGATGGAAAAACAGTGGAAACAGTGTCAGACATTTTTTGGGCTCCAAAATCACTGCGGATGCTGATTTCAGCCATGAAATTAAAAGACGCTTACTCCTTGGAAGGAAACTTATAACCAGCCTATATAGCATATTAAAAAGCAGAGACATACTTTGCTAACCAAGGTCCGTCTAGTCAAGGTTATGGTTTTTCCAGTGGTCATGTATGGATGTGAGAGTTGGACTGTGTAGAAAGCTGATGGCCGAAGAATTGATGCTTTTGAACTGTGGTGCTAGAGAAGACTCTTGAGAGTCCCTTGGACTGCAAGGAAATCCAACCAGTCCATTCTAGAGGAGATCAATCCTGGGTGTTCATTGGAAGAACTGATGCTAAAGCTGAAACTCCAGTACTTTGGCCACCTCATGCGATGAGTTGACTCACTGGAAAAGACTCTGATGCTGGGAGGGATTGGGGACGGGAGGAGACGGGGATGACACGTAGAATGAGATTGCTGGATGGCATCACCGACTCGATGGACATGAGTTTGAGTGAACTCTGGGAGTTGGTGATGGACAGGGAAAGCTGGAGTGTTGTGATTCATGGGGTCGCAAGAGTCAGACACGACTGAGAGACTGAACTGAAGTGAACTGAACACTGCAACAAAAAAAGATGTCCTTTTCATTATAGGGGACAGGAATGCAAAATTAGGAAGTCAATAAACACCTGGAATAACAGGCAAATTTGGCTTGGAGTATGGAATGAAGCAAGGCAAAGGCTAATAGATTTTTGACAATAGAACACACTGGTCAGAGCAAACACCCTCTTCCAACAACACAAGAGAAGACTCTACACATGGACATCACCAGATGGACAACCCCAAAATCAGATTGCTGATATTCTTTGTAGCCAAAGATGGAGAAGCTCTATACAGTTAGCAAGAACAAGATCGGGAGCGGACTGTGGCTCAGATCATGAAATCCTTATTGCCAAATTCAGACTTAAATTAAAGAAAGTAGGGAAAACCACTAAACCATTCAGGTATGACCTAAATCAAATACCTTTCCATTATACAGTGACAATGACAAATAGATTAAAGGAATTGGATCCGTTATTCAGAGTGCCTGAAGAACTATGGATGGATGACATTGTACAGGAGACAGGGATCAAGACCATCCCCAAGAAAAAGAAATGCATAAAAGCCAAGTGACTGTCTGAGGAGGGCTTGCAAATAGCTGTGAAAAGAAGAGAAACACAAAGGAGAAAATGAAAGATATACCTATTTGAATTCAGAGTTCCAAAGAATAGCAAGGAGAGACAAGAAAGCCTTCCTCAGTGATCAGTGCAAAGAATAGAGGAAAACAATAGAATGGGAAAGACGAGAGATCTCTTCAAAAAAATTAGAGATACCAAAGGAATATTTCAAGCAAAGATGGGAACAATAAAGGACAGAAATGGTATGGACATAACAGAAGCAGAAGATATTAGGAAGAGGTGGCAAGAATACACAGAAGAACTGTACAAAAAAGATCTTCATGACCCAGATTACCACAATGCTGTGATCACTCACCTAGAGCCAGACATCCTGGAATGTGAAGTCAAGTGGGCCTTAGGAAGCATCACTATGAATAAAGGTAGTGGAGGTGATGGAATTCCAGTTGAGCTCTTTCAAATCTTAAAAGATGATGCTGTGAAAGTGCTATACGCAATATGCCAGCAAATTTGGAAAACTCATTAGTGGCCACAAGACTGGAAAAGTTCAGTTTTCATTCCAATCCCAAAGAAAGGCAATGCCAAAGAATGCTCAAACTACCACACAATTGAACTCATCTCACATGCTAGCAAAATACTGCTCAAAATTCTCCAAGCCAGTCTTCAACAGTACATGAACTGTGAACATCCAGATATTCAAGCTGGGTTTAGAAAAGGCAGAGGAACCAGAGATAAAATTCCCAACATCTGTTGTATCATCAAAATTGAGAGTTCCAGAAAAACATCTGCTTCATAGACTATGCTAAGTCCTTTGGCTGTGTAGATCACAGCAAGCTGTGGAAAAATCTTGAAGAGATGGGAATGCTAGACCACCTGTCCAGCCTCCTGGGAAATCTGTATGCAAGTCCAGAAGCAACAGTTAGAACTGGACATGGAACAACAAACTTATTCCAAATTGGGAAGGGACTATTTCAAGTCTTTATATTGCCACACTGCGTATTTAACTTATATGAAGAGTATATCATGAGACATTCTGGATTGGATGAAGCAGAAGCTGGAATCAAGGTTGCCTGGAGAAATATCAATAATCTCAGATATGGAGATGACACCACCTTTTATGGCAGAAAGTGAAGAAGAACTAAAGGGCCTTTTGATGAAAATGAAAGAGGAGAGTGAAAACGTTGGCTTAACCTCAACTTTCAGAAAAGTAAGATCATGACATTTGGTCCCATCACTTCATAACGAATAGATGGGGAAACAATAGAAACAGTGACAGACTCCACTTTTGGGTGTTCCTAAACCACTGCAGATGGTGACTGCAGCCATGAAATTAAAAGACACTTGCTTCTTGGAAGACCAGCCTAGACAACATATTAAAAAGCAGAGACATTATTTTGTTAACAAAGGTTCATCTAGTCAAGCAATGGTTTTTCCAGTAGTCATGTATGGATGTGAGAGTTGGACTATAACGAAAGCTAAGCACCAAATAATTGATGCTTTTGAACTGTGGTGTTGGAGAAGAAGACTCTTGAGAGTCCCTTGGACTGCAAGAAGATCTAAGCAGTCCATCCTAAATGAAATCAGTCCTGCGTATTCTTTGGAAGGACTTATGCTAAAGTTGAAACTCCAGTACTTTGGTCACCTAATGCAAAGAGCTGACTCATTAGAAAATACCCTGATCCTGGGAAAGATTGAAGGCAGGACTAGAAGGGGATGACACAGGATGAGATGGTTGAATGGCATCACTGACTCAATGGACATGAGTTTGAGTGAACTCCAGGATTTGGTGATGGACAGAGCAGCCTGGTGTGCTGCAGTCCATGGGGTCACAAAGAGTCGGATACAACTGAGGAACTGAACTGTATTAATCAAAAGACACACCAAATCTACAGAGCCCAAGTGTTTACACATTGACATGGACAAATTAACACACATCCAATGCACACACAATGCACCCTTCCTGTACATTTTAAATACATTTTAAAATACTTATTAAGTAATATACCTCTTGTTGACAAAAAATTGCTAATCATGAGAAGGTAAGATAAATTCACTAAGGCAAGATTATTAGGGTATTTAATTGTATTGCCATCAGCAAAGAGCATACCAATTTTAAATAAGTGAATATTTCAATGTGAATTCACTTTCATTTCTCACATGATTTTTACTTATATTGCATCTCAAAGCTTAACATGGACAAATAGAAAATGCAGAAGGAAATGAAGATGTGCCAAGTTATATATATACAATCCAAATGCTTGGTTGTATCTGACTCATTGAAACCCCGTGGACTGCAGCCCTTCAGGCTACTCTGCCCTCCTGGTATTTCCCAGGCGAGAATACTGGAGTGGGCTGCCATTTCTTTCTCCTTGAGAAAGTCAGGAAGATCCCTGACTCAGTGGTTGAACCCACGTCTCTTGTGTCTCCTGCACTGGCAACAGATTCTTTACCACTGAGCCACCTGAGAAGCCTAATTATAGATATAGTCTTGGATATGCAATAAAGTGAGAGTAAAAGATATATTTATTAAATAGTAATGTAATACTTAGTCTGAGAGATTTGTGTTTTAACTCAGAGCACAAAAGCAATTTAGAAGTAATAACACCTTCTAACAGCTTATTCGGATATAGGATATGGCAAACTTCAAGAAACTGTCTGATTCTTACACTAGATAGCAGATTTAATTAGAATTTAGTTAAATTTCAGTATGTCTCATTTTTTAAAATTTCAAACATTTAGCATTACTAACTCTAATCGACATTATACTCATGATGTCATGCAGATTTGTATTCTTGAAAGTGTTATTCCAAGATCAATACTCATTAAATATAGTGTTATGAATATTAAAATCAATCTGTAAAATATGTTGCATTTGTCTGTAATTCAGTGAACTGTACTCAACTAATTTTAAGCATCAATTAATCAAGATAATACAATTCTTGCAGAGCTTTTTCAAGGGAAAATGAATTAATAATTTTTGTCTGGGAATGATTCCTTCTAAGAATCATTCAGTTCAGTTCAGTTCAGTCGCTCAGTCGTGTCCGACTCTTTGTGACCCCATGAATCACAGCACGCCAGGCCTCCCTGTCCATCACCAACTCCCAAAGTTCACTCACACTCATGTCCATCGAATTGGTGATACCATCCAGCCATCTCATTCTCTGTCGTCCCCATCTCCTCCCGCACCCAATCCCTCCCAGCATCAGAGTCTTTTACAATGAGTCAACTCGTCACATTAGGTGGCCAAAATATTGGAGTTTCAGTTTTAGCATCAGTCCTTCCAGTGAACACCCAGGATTGATCTCCTTTAGAATGGACTGGTTGGATCTCCTTGCAGTCCAAGGGACTCTCAAGAGTCTTCTCCAACACCACAGTTCAAAAGCATCAATTCTTCGGTGATCAGCTTTCTTCACAGTCCAACTCTCACATCCATACATGACCATGGGAAAAACCATAGCCTTGACTGGACAGACCTTTGTTGGCAAAGTAATGTCTCTTCTTTTTAATATGCTATCTAGGTTGGTCATAACTTTCCTTCCAAGAATTAAGCGTCTTTTAATTTCATGGCTGCAATCAGCATTTGCAGTGATTTTGGAGCCCAAAAAATAAATTCTGACACTGTTTCCCCATCTATTTCCCATGAAGTGATGGGACCAGATGCCATGATCTTTGTTTTCTGAATGTTGAGCTTCAAGCCAACCTTTTCACTCTCCTCTTTCACTTTCATCAAGAGGCTTTTGAGTTCCTCTTCACTTTCTGCCATAAGGGTGGTGTCATCTGCATATCTGAGGTTATTGATATTTCTCCCAGCAATCTTGATTCCAGCTTATGCTTCTTCCAGCCCAGCATTCCTCATGATGTACTCTGCATAGAAATTAAATAAGCAGGCTGAGAATATACAACATTGACGTACTCCTTTTCCTATTTGGAACCAGTCTGTTGTTTCATGTCCAGTTCTAACTGTTGCTTGCTGACCTGCATACAGGTTTCTCAAGAGGCAGGTCAGGTGGTCTGGTATTCCCATCTCTTTCAGAATTTTCCATAGTTTATTGTGATCCACACAGTCAAAGGCTTTGGCATAGTCAATGAAGCAGAAATAGATGTTTTTCTGGAAGTCTCTTGCTTTCTCCATGATCCGGTAGATGTTGGCAATTTGATATCTGGTTCCTCTGCCTTATCTAAAACCAACTTGCACATCTGGAAGTTCACGGTTCACGTATTGCTGAAGACTGGCTTGGAGAATTTTGATTATTAGTGTTTTTATTTTCATTTTTCTCAATACCATAAGCTTTCTCATTTAAGTCCATATTTTATTTTTCCCTACAATTTTTCCTGAGTTCACTTAAATGTGTCTTATATGTTGGTTTGTTGACTATCTGTAGATATTGATATGAAAATCCTGTAGAATCACATTCTGCTTAATATTATGATATTATTTTACAGTAAGAACAAAATAGAAGAAAAATAATGCAAATGTATTTTTAACAATAAATATTAAATATATGTATTCCTAAAAATAATTCAATGATATAGAAAAAACTTTACCAAAAAATGCTAGGAGGAAAAAAACAGCAAACAGGATATAAAATTTTGGGTACATTAGCTTATAAAATTGTGTTATTTTGTATACACAGATATATACCTCTATGCATATATAATGTACTGGAAGTCATAGATAAAATAGGTAATGACTTCAGTCTTAGCTGAGTTCTTTGATGAGTTAATTTAACCTGTTTGCCAGCTTTGCTTTGATTTCTAAATTCCTTTCAGTGTTGTATTTTTATAGTCTCCTTACTCTAATTATAGTTTATCCCTTTCTGACTCTATACAAACATTAATTATATCTCTTCTATGTTTTGGAAACATTTATAGTCCTAGTATATTGGTGAAAAATACAAAGTGTGTGTCAATCATGAAGGTAGTATAGGGATTGGTAAGCATTTTTTTATAAGGGTCAAATACTAAACATCTCTACTGCATAGTTTTTGGTTTGCTTGCTTTCTTTAATCTCTTTACAAATGTAAAACCATTCTTAGCTCATGGGCCATACAAAAGGGGCCATAGGTCATTTTATGGCACAGAGGTCATAGTTTCCCAACTCCTGTACAGGTCAGTGGTATCCTTAGAGGTTGCTTGGTTGTCTTTATAAGGACTGAGGCACTTTTTGATGAAGGGTCAAATATGCCAGACATCCTACATAAAGAAGGACTATCTGAAAAAGGTGAAAATTAGTCTTGAGTGTCCAATAAGATTTCTAAATATCATATCAGTCATATATGTGAAACACTGATCACAGTGATCAAAACCTAACTTCATCTTACAAATGAACACAAACTACTTTTGTAAGACTTTAATATTTATTCAAAATTTTAAGAATAAAACTAGTATGTTAAAAAATAAAACTTTTTTGTTGCTTTTTTATTGGGGGTTATTGCTAAAAGTTGTTAATCAGAAACCTTGCACATTGAAATTAAATTAGAAATACAGTGTACTTTTATCAGTCTCCATTTATAGCTATCACAATTTTTTCTTAGGAACTGAAATCTATGTTGCTTCTAATGTAATATTGTTTTAAATGACTCTTGTTTTACTTTTTACATTATAGAAAATGAATCATATTTGTGCACTCACTCATATATACATATGCACACATGAATGTTATTATGTGTTATATTATTTTGGAATGCAATCTCACAATGGGGTTTGGTATTTTAATGTAAACCCTGCTATAATTTATTCTAAAATAAATGATTTTAGTAGACTTAAAACAACATAAATTTACCCATCATGATTACTGAGAAACAAACACTGATCTAATATTCATTTAGCAATAAAGCCTCACAAAATATTATTGTATTATTCTTATTTATATATCCACTTTTTTAACCTATTTGGTATTAGGTCTCTTTTCTCATTTCACCTATTCACTTATTTAAAATTAGTTCACTTTATTTCTAGCATCATCTGTGAAGCAAATACAGTTGTAATATTTTGTGCATTAGGGACATATCACAGGTTTAACCATCTTAGAATCCTACATGATTTACTAGTTATCTTTCTTTAATTAAATTATCTCTAATGAATGACTGATAATTTGGGTAAGAAGAAAAGTAATTGATATGTAAGTGGTAACTTTAACATTCTTTTTACCTTTATTTTAACTCATTAAAAAATAATAAAACCCAAAGCAACAACAAATTACAGCAGCTTCCCCATACCAGAATAAATAAGATCATCTAATAGTAAATTCAAGCTTGTGTCTTTCTACCTCTAAATTTTATTACTGGATTGGATACTTCCACATGAAATTGTGGGGTTTTGGTTGGGATTAGCTTAATATCCTAGCATGGAGCCTCTAGTGACCTCAAGAGAGAGAAATTACAAGAAAATTCAGAGACACAGAGTCATTAGGTGTAAAAGGATATCAGCTAACGAGTCTCATGTGGTTAAAAAGTACCTACTACTATGAAATTTATGAAGTCAGATTCTTTTTTAGAATTTTTCTTGGTTTCAGTTCAGATTGAAAAGAAGATAGTACAGTTCAAGGTACTCTTGAAGTTATTCTTGTGACTCTCAACTTCTAAATGGAATCAATTTAATAGCCATCCCAAAAATTAAAATTATGCTTCTTCTTCCAACAATTCTGTCAGACACTTTTCTAGGTTTCACCTATACATTAGGGAACAAGCAAAAGAGGTGTCTGATCTTGTGGGACTTATATTTTGTGTGTAAATGGTAGGAGATAGGAATGGAGAGATACTTAACAAATGAGAATTTAATTTAAAAAGTTAAGCTTAGAAGTAAGTCAGAAAGACAAAGACAAATACCATATGATATAATTTATATATGGAATTTAAAATATGACACAAATGACAAAAGAGGAATAGTTCCACACACATAGAGAACAAACTTGTGGTTGCCAGTGAGGAGGGGGTGGGAGAGAGATGCTGGGGGAGGTTGGGGTTAGCAAACATAACTTCTTCTATACAGAACGGATGAACAACAAGGTCCTACTGTATAGCACAGCCAACTGTATTCAACATCTTGTAATAATCTAGAATGGAAAAGATTGTGAAAAAGTATATGTATATATATGTTAAGTATATATGGCTTCCCAAGTGGTACAGTATAGTAAAGAATCTGCCTGCCAATGTATTAGGCACAAGAGATATGGGTTTATCCTTGGATCAGGAAGATCCCTTAGAGTGGAAAATGGCAACCTGCTTTAGTATCCTTGCCTGGAAAATTCCATGGACTGAGTAGCCTGGTGGGCTTCAGTCCATGAAGTTGCCAAAAGCTGGACATGACTGAACACACATACACATATACATGTATAACTGAATCACTTTTCTGTACAGCAGAAATTAACACAGCATTGTAGATCAATTATACTTAAATTAAGTTTAATATTTCATGCTAAAAAAAATAAATATTAGAGTCTGGAAGGCCTGATAATTGGTCAAGGAAGGTTTCATTGAATTAGTGATTTTGAGCTTAAACCTTAAACACAGAAAGGAACCACCTTTAACAAGGCTTCCTTTGCAGAGGAAGTGCCAGTGCAAAGGCCTTAAGGCAAAAAGAAAAAAACAAAACAACAAAACTCTCAGTATTGCTCCATAAGGAGGATGCAATTTTGGTCATAGAGTCCCTCAAATTTACAGATACACAAAATACATAAACTTCATAACGTGAAAATATGTTTGTTTATAAATATCTGTTAAAAAAACAAGTAGTTTACATATGGGTAATGAGAAAAAGAAAATTCATCACTAATTCCTAAGTTTGGGACTTGAAAAACTGTATCAGTGTGGATGATGATGCCATTGATGCCATTTACTAAAAAGAATATAGGACTCTTATAGTTCTTTTGTTTTAGTAATCTGCTGCTGTTATTCCATTGTCTTCTGAACTCCAGAGTTGAAGATACTGAAACTGAGACTATTGTCTCTTAGTTTTAGAGATATATTTTCTCTTGGATGGAAACTTCTAAAATTTTAGCTTTTTTTCAAAGTTGATGAATTTTATTAGGATGTGATTAGTTATAAAGCATTTCACCACAATCTTCTTTGGAACTGAATTGACCCTTTAAACTGGAAGTCTAATATTTAAAAGTAGTTTATTCCATAATTTATGGATGAGAATTGAAAATGGAAACATTTCAACTAAATCCCAGAATAACTTAATGAATTAACATGTATTTCTACTTGAAGAAAGAGTTGAACATACCATTTCTGTAGTAAACTGCATATAAAAGTAAAACAATAAGAAATTTATTTTAATAGCATTTTATATATGCATTTCAAATTTTTGAGGCATAAAATACATAATGTAAATTAAACACTGTTAATAATATGTTGAAAAAATTAGTAAGATCTTACATATTAAATAAGAATATGGAAATAGCATATCTATATATGAAAGTTGATATATTTACAGGATATTATGATTCCATATATGTTGTTTCAGTTCAGTTCAGTTCAGTCGCTCAGTCGTGTCCGACTCTCCGCGACCCCATGAATCACAGCACGCCAGGCCTCCCTGTCCATCACCAACTCCCGGAGTTCACTCAAACTCATGTCCACAGAGTCGGTGATGCCATCAAGCCACCTTATCCTCGGTCGTCCCCTTCTCCTCCCACCCCCAACCTTTCCCAGCATCAGAGTCTTTTCCAGTGAGTCAGCTGGTCTCATGAGGTGGCCAAAGTATTGGAGTTTCAGCTTTAGCATCAGTCCTTCCAATGAACACCCAGAATCGATCTCTCTTAGAATGGATTGGTTGGATCTCCTTGCGGTACAAGGGACTCTCAAGAGTCTTCTCCAACACCACAGTTCAAAAGCATCGATTCTTCGGCGATCAGCTTTCTTCACAGTCCAACTCTCACATCCATACATGACCACGGGAAAAACCATAGCCTTGACTAGACGGACCCTTGTTGGCAAAGTAATGTCTTTGCTTTTTAATATATTATCAAGGTTGGTCATAACTTTCCTTCCAAGGAGTAAGCGTCTTTTAATTTCATGGCTGCAATCAGCATCTGCAGTGATTTTGGAGCCCAAAAAAATAAAGTCTGACACTGTTTCCACTGTTTTTCCATCTATTTCCCTTGAAGTGATGGGACCAGATGCCATGATCTTTGTTTTCTGAATGTTGAGCTTCAAGCCAACCTTTTCACTCTCCTCTTTCACTTTCCTCAAGAGGCTTTTGAGTTCCTCTTCACTTTCTGCCATAAGGGTAGTGTCATCTGCATATCTGAGGTTATTGATATTTCTGCCAGCAATCTTGATTCCAGCTTGTGCTTCTTCCAGCCCAGCGTTCCTCATGATGTACTCTGCATAGAAGTTAAATAAGCAAGGTGACAATATACAGCCTTGATGTACTCTTTTTCCTATTTGGAACCAGTCTGTTGTTTCATGTACAGTTCTGACTGTTGCTTCCTGACCTGCATACAGGTTTCTCAAGAGGCAGATCAGGTGGTCTGGTATTCCCATCTCTTTCAGAATTCTCCACAGTTTACTGTGATCCACACAGTCAAAGGCTTTGGCATAGTCAATGAAGCAGAAATAGATGCTCTTCTGGAACTCTCTTGCTTTCTCCATGATCCAGAAGATATTGGCAATTTGATCTCTGGTGCCTCTGCCTTTTCTAAAACCTGCTTGAACATCTGGGAGTTCACGGTTCACATATTGCTGAAACCTGGCTTGGAGAATTTTGAGCATCACTTTGCTAGCGTGTGAGATGAGTGCAATTGTGCGGTAGTTTGAGCATTCTTTGGCCTTCCCTTTCTTTGGGATTGGAATGAAGAATGACCTTTGCCAGTCCTGTGGCCATGCTGAGTATTCCAAATTTGCTGGCATATTGAGTGCAGCACTTTCACAGGATCATTGTTCAGGATTTGAAATAGCTCAACTGGAATTCCATCACCTCCACTAGCTTTGTTCGTAGTGATGCTTTCTAAGGCCCACTTGACTTCACATTCCAAGATGTCTGGCTCTAGGTCAGTGATCACACCATCGTGATTATGTTCATCATGAAGATCTTTTTTGTACACTTTTTCTGTGTATTCTTGCCACCTCTTCTTAATATCTTCTGCTTCTGTTAGGTCCATACCATTTCTGTCCTTTATCGAGTCCATCTTTGCACGAAATATTCCCTTGGAATCTCTAATTTTCTTGAAAAGATCTCTTATTTTTCCTATTCTGTTGTTTTCCTCTATTTCTTTTCACTGATCTCGGAGGAAGACTTTCTTATTTCGCCTTGCTATTCTTTGGAACTCTGCATTCAGATGCTTATATCTTTCCTTTTCTCCTTTGCCTTTCGCCTCCCTTCTTTTCACAGCTATTTGTAAGGCCTCCTCAGACAGCCATTTTGCTTTTTTGCATTTCTTTCCCATGGGGATGGTCTTGGTCCCTGTCTCCTGTACAATGTCACAAACCTCCGTCCAGAGTTCATCAGGCACTCTATCTATCAGATCTAGTCCCTTAAATCTATTCCTCACTTCCACTGTATAATCATAAGGGATTTGATTTAGATCACACCTGAATGGTCTAGTGGTTTTCCCTACTTTCTTCAATTTAAGTCTGAATTTGGCAATAAGGAGTTCATGATCTGAGCCACAGTCAGCTCCTGGTCTTGTTTTCGCTAACTGTATAGAGCTTCTCCATTTTTGGCTGCAAAGAATATAATCAATCTGATTTCGGTGTTGACCATCTGGTGATGTCCATGTGTAGAGTCTTCTCTTGTGTTGTTGGAAGAGGGTGTTTGCTATGACCAGGGCGTTCTCTTGACAAAACTCTATTAGCATTTGCCCTGCTTCATTCCGTGCTCCAAGGCCAAATTTGCCTGTTACTGCAGGTGTTTCTTGACTTCCTACTTTTGCATTCCAGTCCCCTATAATGAAAAGGACATCTTTTTTGGGTGTTAGTTCTAAAAGGTTTTGTAGGTCTTCATAGAACCGTTCAACTTCGGCTTCTTCAGCATTACTGGTTGGGGCATAGGCTTGGATTACTGTAATATTGAATGGTTTGCCTTGGAAACGAACAGAAATCATTCTGTCGTTTTTAAGATTGCATCCAAGTACTGCATTTCGGACTCTTTTGTTGACCATGATGGCTACTCCATTTCTTCTAAGGGATTCCTGCCCACAGTAGTAGATATAATGGTCATCTGAGTTAAATTCACCCATTCCAGTCCATTTTAATTCACTGATTCCTAGAATGTCTATGTTCACTCTTGCCATCTCCTGTTTGACCACTTCCAATTTGCCCTGATTCATGAATCTAACATTCCAGGTTCCTATGCAATATTGCTCTTTACAGCACCGGACCTTGCTTCTATCACTGGTCACATCCACAACTGGGTATTGGTTTTGCTTTTGCTCCATCCCTTTATTCCTTCTAGAGTTACTTCTCCACTGATCTCCAGTAGCATACTGGGCACCTACCGACCTGGGGAATTCCTCATTCAGTATCCTATCATTTTGCCCTTTGTTACTGTTCATGGGGTTCTCAAGGCAAGTATACTGAAGTGGTTTGCCATTCCCTTCTCCAGTGGACCACATTCAGCTGTGGTCCATGTGATCAGATCAACTAGTTTCCTGTGATTATGATTTCAGTGTGTCTGCCCTCTGATGCCCCCTTGCAATACCTACCATCTTATTTGGGTTTCTCTTACCTTGGTCGTGGAAAATCTCTTCACAGCCACTCCAGCATAGTGCAGCCGCTGTACCTTACCTTGGATGAGGGGTATCTCCTCAAGGCCACCCCTCCTGACCTTGAACGTGGAGTAGCTCCTCTCGGCCCTCCTGCGCCCGCGCAGCCACCACCTGTTGGACGTGGGGCAGCTCCTCTCAGCCGCTGGCCCTGACCTCAGGCGTGGGGTAGCTCCTTTCGGCCGCGCCTCTTTGCCTGGTCGGTTGCGCAGGGCCGGCGTCTCTCGCGTCTGCGCCGCCGGGGCCGGTGTCTCTCGCATCTATATATGTTGTTTAGATGTTAAAAATAGCTATTTTAGAGTTTAAAAGTTTATTTCACTAGATGAATTCTAAGAAAACATATTCCCTGTTGTAGTAATATAATTTCTCCATTCTTTTACTTTTCCTCCTGAAATCTCTTCTGTTATCCTCTTTGTTAACTTTAACAAATTGTATGCCTGAAACTTAGACTCTATAAACTTATTTTGATAAAATATTTCTCTTTTGTGTCTGTTTTTATGTATGAAAAATTCCTCATATATTTTCCCTCATATAGTACAAATTTTCCCCCATATATTTCCTCATATATTATTTTTAAAGAAGCAGTCTTCAGGGAGTTCACCTGTGAAGACAAATTATCTTGGAGTTGTGTGGCTTATTTCCTTATTATTAAGTGTATTTAAGTTTATATAACAGGGTAGATTAATCTGATATTAAGTGCAGCACCTTGGAATGTTCCCCCAACAGGATTTCATAGAAAACTTGGATAACATTGTAAATTTTAGAACAGCTAAGTGGAATATGAAATAGAACAAACATGTAAACAAATGTTTGAGAAGAAACAAACCAGGTCTCTCACTGAAACTGAAGAATCAAGTTGGAATTTTAGGAATGGAAAGAAATAGTACAGTAGAAGGAAAAAGTTTGATTTGAGAAGGGCCATAAAATATGGGCATTTATTGAGTCCTTCTCGAGCATTTATTGCCACCAAAATATCATTGATTTCCCTTTGAGAAAGTCAGTCCTTTTCCACTGTGTCAAATTCAGAGTGTGCTGGAGTGAGGGAGGGGATTAGTGCCAAGCTCACTTGGAGCTACATTGGTTAGCCCCAGTCGAGAGAAGAAAATCAATCCTTCAACTCTCTGGACATAATAATCATTTCAGTTATGGGCAAGTGACCTAATTCAAGTCAACGAGAGTAATAGAATCCCACTATTTGCACATAAGATACCAGAAATATCACCACTTATCCCTTGCTTATGAAAGAAGAATGTGCCTCTTAACTGACGAAACATTAAGATAAAGTAAAAAATCCTAGGAAGCAGAGCACAGATAGAAATTCTTCCAAATATGTTTTAACAACTGTCTAAAATTGTTAGGATCACCCTTATGTATAATTTTTATAGCAGTTAATATCTTTCTTTTAGTGTTTAAATATATTTGATTAAGTTTCTACTATTAAATGCATTCTAATTTATACTGAACTTCAGGGAAGAAATATATATGTGTGTATGTGTGTGTGTGTGTGTATACCCATAAATGTACAATCCTGACCATATCTCTATCTACAAAAAGAGAAACAGAGACAGAGAGTAGTATGAAGGGGAAAAAAGGCAGGTCACACATGAGAGAAAAAAAACAGGCATAATAACAATGCATTGCAGAAAAAATAACCATGAGAAGTAAAACGATACAGAGAAATAGAAAGGGAGTTTAATACACATTATGAAAGATACAAGAAAGATAAACATGGAATAAAAGGAGTTGGGAAGTTTAAAAAAAAAAAAAGAAAATCCTTCAATATATGTGCTGCTTGGAACAAATGGACTATGTGCCTCCAGGACTCATTTGTTTAATGAATTGCATCTTATTTTATGAAAAAAGTTCATGTCCAACAATTGTCCAATTTTTTTCAATGTTTAAACTAGTCAGATATTGAATTTTTATTACCTCAAATAAAGCAAAGACTGAAACATACCTGCAAGAAGACTAAAATTATTTAAACCTGTTACTGTAATTACTTTGATGCATTCTTAATATGAACTGTTGTTTATTAGGATAATATGTTCAAAGAAATATTTTTGTACCAGAAAAAAATTCAAATTAGCACATATAAATTTTCTGGATTTGGTGAGCTCCCTATTACAAGAAATACTCAAGGTTTATCATGAATAGAAATATTTATATGTATGGTGGTGATTTGGGTTGTGAAGTTGTGTCTGACTCGTAATTCCAAGGACTGTAGCCTGCTGGGCTCCTCTGTCCTTGGATTTCTCCAGGCAAGCATACTGGAGTGGGTTGCCATTTCCTTTGCCAGGGGATCTTCCTGACCCAGTAATCGAATCCAGGTCTCCTACATTGCAGGCAGATTCTTTACCGACTGAGCTAGGAGGGAAGCCCTATTTATATGTATCTGTGTATGCATTTACATGTATAAATGGGCTGAGCTAGATTGCATATTGTAGTAAGGTATCGAAATATAGTTGCCTGCAAGATTTGATTATAAGTAAGAAAACCTTGGGCTCGATAAAGGACAGAAATGTTATGGAGCTAACAGAAGCAAAAGATATTAAGAAGAGGTGGCAAGAATACACAGAAGAACTGTACAAAAAAGATCTTCATGACCAAGATAGTCACGATAATGTGATCACTGACCTAGAGCCAGACATCTTGGAATGTGAAGTCAAGTGGGCCTTAGAAAGCATCACTACGAACAAAGCTAGTGGAGGTGATGGAATTCCAGTTGAGCTATTCCAAATCTTAAAGATGATGCTGTGAAAGTGCTGCACTCAATATGCCAGCAAAGTTGGAAAACTCAGCAGTGGCCACAGGACTGGCAAAGGTCAGTCTTCATTCCAATCCCAAAGAAAGGCAATGTCAAAGAATGCTCAAACTACCGCACAATTGCACTCATCTCTGCTGCTGCTGCTAAGTCACTTCAGTCGTGTCTGACTCTGTGTGACCCCATAGACAGAAGCCCACCAGGCTTCCCCGTCCCCAGGATTCTCCAGGCAAGAACACTGGAGTGGGTTGCCATTTCCTTCTCCAATGTGTGAAAGTGAAAAGTGAAAGTGAAGTCGCTCAGTTATGTCCGACCCTTAGCAACCCCATGGACTGCAGCCTACCAGGCTCCTCCATCCATGGGATTTTCTAGGCAAGAGTACTGGAGTGGCTTGCCATTGCCTTCTCCACTCATCTCACATGCTAGTAAAGTCATGCTCAAAATTCTCCAAGCTAGGCTTCAGCAATATGTGAACAGTGAACTCCCAGATGTTCAAGCAAGTTTAGAAAAGGCAGAGGCACCAGAGATCAGATTGCCAACATCCACTGGATCACGGAGAAAGCAAGAGAGTTCAAGAAAAACATCTATTTCTGCTTCATTGACTATGCCAAAGCCTTTGACTGTGTGGATCAAAATAAACTGTGGAACATTCTGAAAGAGATGGGAATACCAGACCACCTGACCTGCCTCTTGAGAAACCTGTATGCAGGTCAGGAAGCAACAGTCAGAACTGTACATAGAACAACAGACTGGTTCTGAAAAGGAGTCCGTCAAGGCTGTATATTGTCACCTTACTTATTTAACTTATATGCAGAGTACATCATGAGGAACCCTGGGCTGGAAGAAGCACAAGCTGGAATCAAGATTGTCAGGAGAAATATCAATCACCTCAGATATGCAGATGACACCACCCTTATGGCAGAAAGTGAAGAGGAACTAAAAAGCCTCTTGATGAAAGTGAAAGAGGAGAGTGAAAAGGTTGGCTTGAATCTCAACATTCAGAAAACTAAGATCATGGCATCTGGTCCCATCACTTTGTGGGAAATAGATGGAAAAACAGTGGAAACAGTGTCAGACTTTATTTTTTGGGGGCTCCAAAATCACTGCAGATGCTGATTGCAGCCATGAAATTAAAAGACGCTTGCTCCTTGGAAGGAAAGTTATGACCAAACTTGATAGTATATTAAAAAGCAGAGACATTGCTTTTCCAACCAAGGTCCATCTAGTCAAGGCTATGGTTTTTCCCGTGGTCATGTATGGATGTGAGAGTTGGACTGTGAAGAAAGCTGATCACCGAAGAATTGATGCTTTTGAACTGTGGTGTTGGAGAAGACTCTTGAGAGTCCCTTGGACTGCAAGGAGATCCAACCAGTCCATTCTAAAGGAGATCAATCCTGGGTGTTCTTTGGAAGGACTGATTCTAAAGCTGAAACTGCAATACTTTGGCCACCTCATGCGACGAGTTGACTCACTGGAAAAGACTCTGATGCTGGGAAATGTTGGGGGCGGGAGAAGGGGATGACAGAGAATGAGATGGCTCGATGGCATCACCGACTCGATGGACTTGAGTTTGAGTGAACTCCGGGAGTTGGTGATGGACAGGGAGGCCTGGCGTGCTGTGATTCGTGGGGTCGCGGAGAGTCGGACACGACTTAGCGACTGAACTGAACTGAAGAATACGTTAGAAAAGAAACTGCCCTTCAGTAATAAATACCAAAATATAATTGTTCTATTCTAGGCATTAACAGACACCATTTTCCATATCAAGAATAAAATTTGACAAAGTGCCATATTTCTCAAGTATAAAAGGTAACTAGGATGAGTCCAGAGTACCACTAGCTTCTTTGCTGTCAGCAAAATCAACAGGGGTGTCAGCCAACAATGTGGTAGCTAGTTAGAAGCATACTTTTTCTAGAAAAGAACATCTTCTAAAGTGAGATATTTTAGTTCATCCTGCAAAATTTACCTTCTAAATATGGACATAAGTAGGCTTGGCTTTAGCAATTACTAAATAGAATGTGGCAAGGGGATTTGAGACTCTGTATGTGCAGGAAAGTTATTAATAACAACAGTTAAAATCATTTTATCAAGGGAATACTATCTCAGGTAG
The DNA here is from genome assembly GCF_049115385.1 of Moschus berezovskii. Taxonomy (NCBI): domain Eukaryota; kingdom Metazoa; phylum Chordata; class Mammalia; order Artiodactyla; family Moschidae; genus Moschus; species Moschus berezovskii. Next base: position 128,678,916 of record NC_142461.1, on the reverse strand, counting down.
TGCTGAGATTATACTTCAAGGTATGCTGTGTCTTGCTCTAAATTGGAGTTAGCCTTTTGAGTATAAACAAGTGTATTTCACCTGAAGAATCCTGCTTGAAAATAAAGATACATGTGCATATATATATTTGGACATACACAAATATACATGCACATGTGTATATACACATACATGAATGTATGTTATATTCAGTATAGTGTTTTATGGAATAACCCACATTTTACTAATTATCCAAACTTATTTTACAATTCATGAATCATCTAAAATTTATAAACGGCAGTAGGACAATTAAAATACCTGCCTCATAGTTATTTTTTTTTAAGTTGGTTATCAATCTGTTTTTTATTTTTTTATTTTTTCAAAAACAATTTTAGGAATCTTTACTTAAAAACAACCTTATCTTAAAATGGAGTAACTTTGGTTTTACGAGCAGCAAGCAAAGTACAGAAGCAAAAATTCATTACAGGGGCATTAAGTTCTACATTAGGTCACAGCATCTAATCTGAAATCACACCCATAATATCATTTTTCAGGATATCTGGGAAATAGTTATTTCCCAGGGTGTCTGAACCATAGCTACTCTATTTTGACATTTAATTGTAAAAAAAAAAAGAAAAAAAATTTTTTTTAATAGCCAGAGCAGATTTCACCATTAATGACGTCAGTGTTTTTCTAGGTATGAGAAGATGCAAGAATTGGAACTCATAAAACCTTTTTCTGAAAAGATCTAACTATCTGAAGGCCTGTTCTGCCAGTTTTTGTTTTTTTTTTTTCCAGAGCACAGAGTGCCTCATTCCTGATTTTCACCCTGAACTTCTTTCAGAGGGTGTTGAAGGTCAGCAGCTTGCAATGGTCATGCTGCAATCTTTGTAGAGGCAGCTGCCAAGTACCAACTTCCAGTCAGCAGGGTCCCTTCATAGCCACATATCTGACCATGTAACACCATTTCATAGCCATTGTGTCCCGCGGTGCTGGAAAGGCTCATTCCCAGGTCTAGGGAAGTGATGGGCCACTCAGTGTGCTAAAATTGGACCAGGCCTTGCGAGTAGCAAAAGTGTCTGGACCACTGTCTTACTAGCCTCCTGGTCCAGGAAAATATTCCCTCTTGTTGCTTTTTCCCATACCCAGAGTCACATTATTATAATTATTGATCTTATCATGGAGGAAAATATTTCATACAAAGAGAAGAAAATTTTCATAAAGACTGATTATTATAATCTTAAGTAGATCAAAAGCACACAGTACTATTTTAAATCTATACTACTTAAGGCAATTTAAACATTAGTAAAATATCATTATGATTTTAAGTATTTCACACAGGAAATATTTCCAATATCATAAACCAATATTCTTAGATTTCTGTCACTTTATATTCTTATTTACTTTTGTGACTGGTTAGAAACTCCAACTTTTTCCATTCTTTCTATTCTTTCTATATATCTGAGGCTACAATCCTGAAAATAATCAGAAATTATGCAAAAATAATGGTATAAATATTAACAGTCACTGCTGCTGCTGCTGCTGCTGCTAAGTCGCTTCAGTCGTGTCTGACTCTGTGCGACCCCATAGACGGCAGCCCACCAGGCTCCGCCGTCCCTGGGATTCTCCAGGCAAGAACACTGGAGTGGGTTGCCATTTCCTTCTCCAATGCATGAAAATGGAAAGTGAAAGTGAAGTCGCTCAATCATCAGCGACCCCATGGACTGCAGCCTACCAAGCTCCTCCGTCCATGGGATTTTCCAGGCAAGAGTACTGGAGTGGGTTGCCATTTCCTTGTCCAATGCATGAAAGAGAAAAGTGAAAGTGAGGTCGCTCAGTCGTGTCCGACTCTTTGCGACCCCATGGACTGCAGCCTACCAGGCTCCTCCGTCCATGGGATTTTCCAGGCAAGAATACTGGAGTGGGTTGCCATTGTCTTCTCCTGTAGCAGTCACTAGGTGTTCACTTTCTCCTTATATTACAGTACTTTTTAGTATTTAATATCAATAAATATTGACTCTTATTAATACTTTCATCAGTCATGTAAAATAGGCACCTTCTGAGATGCAGTGAGTCATCTCTTTGCATGAGGTGGCCAAAGTACTGGAGTTTCAGCTTTAGCATCAGTCCTTCCAATGGACAAGACTGAGCGACTGAACTGAACTGAACTGAAATGCAGTGGGAGGTTAGGGTAAGGAACACAGGAATCTGCAGAGTGGAGAGGAGTGCAAATAAATGTATATTTGTGTGTGGGGGGTGGGGTGGGGTGTGTGTGTGTGTGTGTATGTATATGATATATGTGTGCATGCATAGGTATTTATGTGGAAAAATCAGTCAGGGATATTTAGAGGGGGAAGATCATTTAGACTTGACATTATACAATAATTTCAGAGAGGAATTTTAAGTATGAAAAAATAATATATAAATATCATAAAATAAATAATACAATAAAATAATTATTTTAAATAATTATTTAAATAATTAAATAATACATAAAAATCATAAAAATGTATTAGGGAATTGTAGATCTTACTTTGCAATCCTCTCCCCACCCCACAATTCATGCCAGTTATAAAGTTTCAGGTTAATTATGGCAAAGATACAGAATGTACAGACTCTAGGTTATTATACAGAACAGAGGCTGATGCAGATGATATTCGTGAGACTCTCTTGACCTGTTTTCATCAAAGTTACTGTGCTGCAGATTACAATCCCTGCTATAGCTGAGAATGAAGCTAATTTTTTGTCTTACCCTGACTTTTCAGAATCAGGGTAAGTTATATACTATTGAAACACTTAACAAATTTCCTGCTTGGACTTGCTGTACCAGTATGAATCTCTACTGGCTTATCAAAGCAACATTTTCATTGAGAGAATAGAAAGACATGCGGACAGAGTCAGTGATGAGGACTATAAACTATACCTCACAGAGAGTTTCCACTCTCTAGCAAATTCAAACACACAGTGTGTTTCTGGTATATACAGAATGAGGGCTTGTGATAGAATGGGTCAAATGAGTAAAAGTGGATATGGACTTGTGTTTGAATCTGCACACGGTGGGAGCTATTGTATATTTTTAAGAAAGGAAGGGCAGGATAAAATATTCAAATTAAAAAAAAAAAACTTTCTCTCATTGAAGTATAGAAGATAAAAAAAGGAGAGATTAGAAATAAGGATAAATTTGAATCTGTTGGTAATCTGCCTTGGTTCAGGGTGAGATGGTAATAGTCTAAAACTAAGGAAAAGGTGATAGAGAGTGGTTATGAATTTGTCAGATTAATACTTGCTACATGGAGCACAAGGTGCCAGATGTTGAGCAGTGGTACAACATGTTTCAACAACAGACCACAAGAGAAAATTGAAATAGAGAAGCTTACTGCTCACAGGTCCTGAAGAAGTACGTGGCATGCCTTGAGGGGGTCACATAGGGAGGTCAAGGCAGACTGCAGACAGAGAGACAGATAGACAGGATCTGGGGTACATGCCTTTTTAGGTTCCATGAATGAAGTTCTTGGAAGTTCCCAGGCTAAGGACAGATTGGTTAACTCAAACCCAAAGGTCTTGGTAAGTCCCTGGCAATTTTACCAAAACCTTAATTCCCATGGACAGAGGAGCCTGGTGCATTACAGTTCATGGAGTTGCAAGAGTTGGACGACATGACTTAACAACTAAACCACAACCATGACAGTCTGAATCAAAGGCATTCATGAGGGGAAGGCATTGGATTGCAGGGGGGCGGGGGCTGTTTATCACAGGAATGTTGGGGAAGTCATATCAAGAACTTTCATTTACTTGTGACTGCAGGCTGCTATCTAGGGCATGCATAAGTAGCCAGTGTTATTTAAAGTCATTGCAGGCCAGTTGACCAAAGAAAATGAATGCTCAGGAAGCAGTACTGTCTAGTAATTTAGCTAAACTCTCTACAAGGGCAGAGAAATATGTATGGGTGGGCATGGAGAGAAAATGGGATACAGTGTTTGGCATGACATTGGAGAGAGATTTCACTGATCATACAACACATTGGAAAGGCTGTGGTGAAAGATGGGGTAGAGCTGATGATAAACCTTGCTTAAAATATCAGAGTTGATGCTGAAATCAAGCATCAGTAATGTACATAATTCTGGCCAAATTAAGCCCTCTTAAAATTGAAGTTCAGAAGTCCATTTGTTAGGATGTGTCAATTTTTAAAATTCCTTTTATGAAAAGTTTTCTTGTGTATGGTAATCCAGAAGCTTGTAGTTCTCTTTGATACAAGAGTGGTTTGCTGAATTTTTGTTTTCTGAAATATTCAATTCTGGGCAAATATCAGAGTGCTGGACAGATTTCAACAGCAGTCTCTGGGATCATAAAATTCTCCCATGAAAATGAGCCCCCAAAATTGATTTGGCTTGTCAAAGACATATAAGCAAAAATAAAATATATGTAAAATGACAGTCAATTTGCTCAATTAGCTGGTGTGGAAAATCATGGAATAGTCACAGAATGCTTACATTGTAAATTCCCTAGCCCTTTACTTCTGACATGTGTCTTTGTATTTTACTATTTATTTAACAAAGTCATATCCTTCAAAATTTACTTACAGAGGCCCAAAGAATGTGTGTGTGTGTGTTTGTGTGTGTGTATTTGTTTGCCCACTTAGAGTGTCAGAAGCATAAAAGATCCTGAAATTAGGAATAAATGGGAAAATTTCCTTAGCTATCTATCCTATATTATTTTCACCATAAACCTGTGTTTGGAACACTGGGCTCTTGTGCACAGTTGTCTCCTATTACACTCTTATTTTTTTGTCTATACCATTTGTTGAAAATACTACCTTAATTGATTCTAATTTGGTCTTTATTCACACTAATTCTCATACTTTGCTTTTCTATCACACTTTTAATTTTTGTAGTGTTTAACAGTTAAGATTTCTCTTCGCAGAGTATTTGATCAGCCCAGACTTATGGGATACAATCTGTATTATATTGATGAATCCAAAATTTATTTCTCTAGCCCTGCATTTCATATTAATATATCTAATTGTATAACTGAGTATTCAAAACTTATTTGATAAAAATCATCACATCATTTAACCCTGAAAGAATTCCAATGCTCATACATGCCCCTAATACTATATTTTGCCCTTTAATACTGATTGTTCAAATTAGAATTAGGAATAGAGTTGACCCTTGAAAAATGTAATTTTTCGTGTAATTTTGTAGTTGGCCCTCCATAGTCATAGTTCTTCCAAATCCTCAATTTCCACCAACGACAGACACTGTAATACTGAAATAATTTCTATTGAAGAGTGTCTTCATATAAGTGACCCTGCACACTTCAAAACCATGTTGTTCAAGGGTCAACTGCTCTTTTAGACTATACTAGCACATATCATTTTATTCAATCAACTTTTCTGTTTTTAGCTTTTATATTGCTTCAATGTCATTAATTTCACTGTAATAACTACCACTTTATTTGTCCTTTGTATTTTTCTTAAGAAAAAGTCCAAAATGTATAATAATGTGAACTATAATAAAATTTATTTCCCACATGAAAATGTTAAAATAGTTGTTTTGGATGGACATATTTTTCCTCCGAGTTTTGATTTGAATTTCAAGTTGCTTACATTTTTTTTCTCTCCCCCATTTACATATGGCTTTCATGGTGGTGGTTTTCATCTATATCACATTTATGGAAGTGGAAAAAGCATGAGGAATCATTATGGAGTATTTTTAGTGTAATGACCAGAAGTAATGCACACTATGTCAGCTCACATATAAAAAGTGATCAGTTCAGTTGAGTCTCTCAGTAATGACTGACTCTTTGTGACCCCATGGGCTGAATATCAGTTCAGTTCAGTCGCTCAGTTGTGTCCGACTCTCCGCGACCCCATGAATCACAGCACGCCAGGCCTCCCTGTCCATCACCAACTCCCGGAGTTCACTCAAACTCATGTCCACAGAGTCGGTGATGCCATCCAGCCATCTCATCCTCGGTCGTCCCCTTCTCCTCCCTCCCCCAACCTTTCCCAGCATCAGAGTCTTTTCCAGTGAGTCAACTCATTGCATGAGGTGGCCAAAGTATTGCAGTTTCAGCTTTAGCATCAGTCCTTCCAATGAACACCCAGGATCGATCTCCCTTAGAATGGACTGGTTGGACCTCCTTGCAGTACAAGGGACTCTCAAGAGTCTTCTCCAATACCACAGTTCAAAAGCATCAATTCTTCGGTGATCAGCCTTCTTCACAGTCCAACTCTCACATCCATACATGACCACGGGAAAAACCATAGCCTTGACTAGAGGGACCTTTGTTGGCAAAGTAATGTCTCTGCTTTTTGATATATTATCAAGATTGGTCATAACTTTCCTTCCAAGGAGTAAGTGTCTTTTAATTTCATGGCTGCAATCAGAATCTGCAGTAATTTTGGAGCACAAAAAAATGAAGTCTGATACTATTTCCACTGTTTTTCCATTTTCCAGGAAGTGATGGGACCAGATGCCATGGTCTTTGTTTTCTGAATGTTGAGCTTCCAGCCAACATTTTCACTCTCCTCTTTCACTTTCATCAAGAGGCTTTTGAGTTCCTCTTCACTTTCTGCCATAAGGGTAGTGTCATCTGCATATCTGAGGTTATTGATATTTCTCCCAGCAATCTTGATTCCAGCTTGTGCTTCTTCCAGCCCAGGGTTCCTCATGATGTACTCTGCATATAAGTTAAATAAGCAAGGTGACAATATACAGCCTTGATGCACTTCTTTTCCTATTTGGAACCAGTCTGTTGTTCCATGTCCAGTTCTGGCTGTTGCTTCCTGACCTGCATACAGGTTTCTCAAGAGGCAGGTCAGGTGGTCTGGTATTCCCATCTCTTTCAGAATTTTCCACAGTTTATTGTGGGCTGAATATAGATAACTAAATATATACCTCTTGGTTTGAAAATCATAATTACTTACTTGTACTTTTGAAACATGAAGGAAATATAAAATGTTAAACCAGAGTTGATGCAATAAACTTCCTAGACATTGTGTAGGAAGCAGGTATTTAAGGGCAGAAGAAAGGCTTCTGCTTAGTAAAGAGAACTACATTTATTTTAGACAGCAAACTGAGCAAGGTTCATTGATGATGCTAGGGACATAGATTCTCTCACTCTTAACTAAAGTTTACTTTTTTACCTCTTACTATCATTGTTATCTTCTAATAGATCTCATTTTAATTCAAAATTGTTGACTTCAGAAGTCAGGGGGAAATCAGCTTTATTATCAGATATTAGGGCTTCCCTGGTGGCTCAGACCATAAAGAATCTCCCTGCAAGCAGGAGACTCAGGTTTAATCCATGGGTTAGGAAGATTCCCTCGAGAAGGAAATAGAAACCCACCGAAGTATTCTTGTCTGGAGAATTCCATGATCAGAGGAGTCTAGCAGGTCACAGTAGATGGGGTCACAAAGAGTTGGACACGACTGAGTGACTAACACTTTCAGTTTCACTATAAATTAAGTAAAACTGCCTATTATTACTGCTTTCCTGATTGTTTCTTCATGACTTTAACAAGATGAGAATGATTCTTAGTTGTTTTAAAGGAATAATTTTGGATCCAGAGTCCAGAAGGACAGGTGGTAGAAATGGCAAATGAGTAAAAAATGAAGAATAAGTGAAACGAAGAAGGGATGCAAGCAAAAAATTTGACAGACATTTTTACTCAGAGCAAGCAAATCAAATGCACAAAATATAGGAATGTATCTAAGAAATATTGAGCCAGAAAAATCAACAATTAGAACAGTAACTGCTCTTATAGAGAATACACTTTACATAATATTTGAAAAGGTTTTATTATATTTTTATGATGTAATACATATATAACATTGTGTAAGTGTGAGTATGCAATGTGTCAATTTGATGTACTTATATATTACAAAATTATTACCACTGCAGTGTTAGTTAACACCTCCATCACTTCACATAATTATCACTTCTTTTTTGTGGTAAGAACATTTAAGACCTACTTCCTTAGCAACTATATGTAAAAACAGTTTTGGTAACTAGAATCATCATGCTGAACACTAGAACATATTCATCTTATAACTGAAAGTCTGTACCTTTCGACCAGCAACTTCCAGTTTCCCATACCTGCAGCTCCTGGTAACTATCATTTAATTCTCAGTGTCTATGAGTTTGACTTGTTCAGTTTACACATACAAGTGATATAATATAGTATTTGTCTTTCTTTATCTGACCTATTTAACTTACCATAAGGCTGTCATGGTCCATCCACGTTGTCATAAATTGCAGAATTTCTTTTGGTCTCATGGCTGGATAATATACTCTATCTTCTTTATCAATTTATCCATGGACAGATACATAGGTGTTTCTGTATCCTGACTATCATGAATAATGCTACAATAAACTTGGGAGTGCAGATATCTCTTTGAGGTACTGATTTAATTTCCTTTGAGTGTATACTCAGAAGGAGGATTGCTGAATCAAAAGATTTTAAAGATAATATGTGAAAAATATTTGACACATTGGGTGGTTTAGTTGACATGTAATATCCAACACTTGTGATCCCGTGGGCTGTAGCCCACTAGGCTCCCCAGTCCATAGGATTTTCCAGGCAAGAATATTGAAGTGGGTTGCCATTTCCTTCTCCAGGGGATCTTCCCTTCCCAGGGGTCGAACCTAGGTCTCCTGCACTGCAGGCAGATTCTTTACCAACTAAGCTATCAGGGAAGCACCATTGAAAGGAGCTAATTTTAAGGTTTAGGAAACAGTGAATCCTGAAATAAAAATGCAATACATGGAATACAATAAAGTTTGGAAAGAATTAGAATTGAAATTTTCACTTATAATGCCTGCAGTAATAGGGTAAAAAAATAATAAACGAGCAGTTAGAAGATATGGATGCATTTTTTTTTTTTTACTCCAATGATTTGTGTTGTTTTAATTCATTTGCAGTAACAACAGTGCTGATGTGAACATTCTTATGCATATCTTGCTGCTTCCTTAGTGTGAAATTTCTCAGGGATTTGTATTTAGAAATAAAATAGTGTGTTTTAATTTTTTTCAAGTTTATTATTTTTTTAAAAATTTTGTTTTTAAACTGCCTTATAATGTGTACACACCAAATTTACATCCCAATAGAGAGTGAAAATTTTTCCATGTATTTTAACAGCTATCTATAATACGAGGGTCTTTCCCTATCTTTAGCAATTTGATGAGTTTAAAGTGAAATCTCATGGCTTTATTTTACATCATCCATGTAGGGACCATTGACAAGAATGTGCCATGAATCAAAAGATACAACCGATACAATTCTGTGTGCTTGTGGTCTAAAAAAATAAATAAGTGAGTTACATTTTCAGCACGGAAATCTAGGAAAAACAACCAGGTAAGTCGGAATATGTTGAAGGAAATAAATATAAGTAAAGACACATTGTAAGAGAGCAAAGATACAATAAAGCAGTATAAGCAATCAAGAAAAGCAAGTTGACTCTTGAAAAGATTAATAAAAAGTAGTGTGCATTAGAGACTGACAATTGCAAACAAAAGAAAAAAACATGATCAATATCATAAACATAATAAATTAGAGATTTTCCAAATTGTAAATATTTAAAGCAAATTCATGTGAATGAATTTGTAATGAATAGATGATTAAAGTCACTAGTCCTAGCTTTTATTAGACTTTTACAGAAAAAATGATCACTCCATTTAAAACTGTTTCAAAAAGCAGAAAAGATAAATTAAAATATCATTACAGTATAGCTCTAAAAAGTTGATTATAAGATTTTCTTCACAAGGAAAGCACAAAGAATATTGTAGACAAATTGCCTTGTGAACATAAATATATGAGCCAGTTGAACTCAGTAATATTTAAAAACAAAATATTTCATGTTCAAGAAAGGAAGAAGTAAACTGTTATTATTTTTAGATGTGCTGTGCTGGGTGTAGTGCCTACTCAGTCATGTCTGACTCTTTGTGACCCCATGGACTGCAGTCCACCAGGCTCCTCTTTCCATGGGGATTCTCCAGGGAAGGATACTGGAGTGGGTCACCATGCCCTCCTCCAGCGATATTCCCAACCCAAGGATCAACCCAGGTCTTCTGCATTGCAGGAGGATTCTTTACCATCTGAGCTCCAGGGGATGACATAATATTAACTATAGAGAACCCTAATTAATATCAAATCACTGCGATAGGATATTACATGCAAATTCATAGAAGTTTGTGGAAACATGGGAATTCAAGAAACTTCATCAAGGAAAAGGTTAATTAAACCTTAAGAATGACAAGAAACAATTTATCTGGTTAGCCATCATGTCTCAGGTTTTCCATCTGAAGTGTTTTTGTGTTTTCTTTCACTTTCATAAGTGTGGACACACCTGCCATGTTTACTAAAATCCTCAAGATACCCATTTCTCATTCAGGTAAGGTTCTTTTAATGTTTGTCTGGTATATAATAGTTCTCCCTAAAAATACGTGTAGCATGAATTAATTGATGCTATCAGATAAAATGGGCTTCTGAGCTGGTGCCAGTGGTAAGTAACTTGCCTGGCAATGCAATAGACATGAGATCCAGGTTTGATCCCTGGGTTGGGACGATCTCTTGGAGGACATGGCAACCCACTCCCGTATTTTAGCCTGGAGAATCTCTTGGACAGAGGAGTCAGGCGGGCTACAGTGCTTACGGTCGCAAGGGGTCAGATGCGACTGAGGTAACAGCATGCACACACGCACATATCAGATAAACTAATTATGAGCAATATGAATTAACACGAGTTTTTTCAGGAATTTTGCCCTGTTATGCATTTCCTTATAGGATCACACTGAGGATACTGAAGGAAAGTTACATGGCTCAAAATAGCCTGGAGTTAAAACTCCCCTCCAGGTCCTCCCTACCATTCTATGCAAAACAAAGAACTCTCTCACAGGAAGACAACAATGTCTTTTTAGCAATCAGAGCAGGAAAAGACATAAAAGGAATACAAATTGGAAAAGAAGAAGTAAAACTTTCACTATCCGTTGATGACATGATCCTCTACACAGAAAACCCTGAAGACTCTAGAGCTAATCAATGAATACAGTAAAGTTGCAGGATATAAAATCAACACGCAGAAATCCCTTGCATTTCTATACACTAACAATGAGAAAATAGAGAAATTAAGGAAACTATTCCATTCACTGTTGCAATGAAAAGAATTAAATACTTAGGAATATATCTACCTAAGGAAACAAAAGACTTGTGCATAGAAAACTATAAAACACTAGTGAAAGTAATCAAAGAGGACACTAATAGGTGGAGAAATATACCGTGTTCGTGGATTGGAAGAATAAATATTGTAAAAATGAGTATACAACCAAAAGTAATTTATACATTCAATGCAATCCCTATCAAGCTACCAACGATATTTTTCACAGAACTAGAACAAATAATCTCACAATTTGTATGGAAATACAAAAAACCTTGAATAGCCAAGGCAATCTTGAAGAAGAAGAATGGAACTGGAGGAATTAACCTGCCGGACTTCAGGCTCTACTACAAAGCCACAGTCATCAAGACAGTATGGTACTGGCATAAAGACAGAAATATAGATCAATGGAACAAAATAGAAAGCCCAGAGATAAATCCACGCACCTATGGACACCTTATCTTTGACAAAGGAGGCAAGAATATAAAATGGAGAAAAGACAGTCTCTTTAACAAGTGGTGCTGGGAAAATTGGTCAGCCACTTGTAAAAGAATGAAACTAGAACACTTCCTAACACCATACACCAAAATAAACTCAAAATGGATTACAAGCTAAATGTAAGACCAGATTCTATAAAACTCCTAGAGGAGAACATAGGCAAAACACTCTCCGACATAAATCACAGCAGGATCCTCCAAGGCCCACCTACCAGAATATTGGAAATAAAAACAAAAATAAACAAATGGGACCCAATTAAAATCAAAAGCTGCTGCACAGCAAAGGAAACTATAAGCAAGGTGAAAAGACAGCCTTCAGAATGGGAGAAAATAATAGCAAATGAAGCAACTGATAAAGGATTAATCTCCAAAATATACAAGCAGCTCCTGCAGCTCAATTCCAGAAAAAGAAATGACCCAATCCAAAAATGGGCCAAAAAACTAAACAGACATTTCTCCAAAGAAGACACAAAGATGGCTAACAAACACATGAAAAAATGCTCAACATCCCTCATAATCAGAGAGATGCAAATCCAAACCACAATAAGATACCATTTCACACCAGTCAGAATGGCTGCTATCCAAAAGTCTGCATGCAATAAATGCTGGAGAGGGTGTGGAGAGAAGGGAACCCTCTTACACTGTTGGTGGGAATGCAAACTAGTACAGCCACTATGGAGAACAGTGCGGAGATTCCTCAAAAAGCTGGAAATAGAACTGCCATATGATCCGCAATCGCACTCCTGGGCATACACACCGAGGAAACCAGAATTGAAAGAGACACATGTACTCCAATGTTCATTGCAGCACTGTTTATAATAGCCAGGACATGGAAGAAACCTAGATGTCCATCTGCAGACGAATGGATAGGAAAGCTTTGGTACATATACACAATGGAGTATTTTTCAGCAATCAAAAAGAATGCATTTGAATCAGTTCTAATGAGGTGGATGAAACTGGAGCCTGTTGTAAAGAGTGAAGTAAGCCAGAAAGAAAAACATCAATACAGTATACTAACGCATATATATGGAATTTAGAAAGATGGTAACCTTAACCCTGTATATGAGACTGCAAAAGAAACATAGGTGTATAGAACATTCTTTGGGACTCTGAGGGAGAGGGTGAAGGTGGGATGATTTGGGAGAATGGCATTATAGCATGTATATTATCATATGTGAAATGAATCACCAGTCCAGGTTTGACGCATGATACAGGATGCTTGTTGCTGGTGCACGGGGATGAACTGGAGGGAGTATATGGGGAAGAGGGAGGTGTGAGGGGGGTTCAAGAAAGGGAACACATGTACATCCGGGGTGGATTCGTGTCAATGTATGGCAAAACCAACCAATATATTAATATAAGGTAATTTGCCTCCAATAAAATAAAAAAAATAAAAAATATTTTAAAAATATAAAACAATGGACATTAAGGCTGATTACACAAAGCTCCCAGGTGGTCCAGCTCTGGCCGATCTCCAAAATTCCTTGCCCCAGACATTTAAGAGATAACTACTCCAAACAACGTTGGAGAACAGGGCCACCCCTTTCCACATATGTGCCTATGTATACTTACTCTTTTCCTGGGTTAGTGCAGCAGCTCACTAATCTGACCGCTGCCCCTTCTTGCCTCATTAAAGTTGATCTTTCCCTGCAAAGTACTGGTCTCATTCTTTTTCTGAACCTCGCCTTCTCTAACTCCCTTACCCTACAGATATCATTTAAATTCTTAAGCAGGACATGAGCGGTGGGTACCCACCCACCTGGGTACACCTTTAATTGTCAGATTCAATTGAAATGGACCCAGATGAGTTTTACATTATTTTAATTATAACTCAATATAAAAGTAATGAAGATTGGTCACTGTGTCCAGGTCAAATTTGTGTATGCTGAAATACAGTATGCAACATGTGTCAGATGTGAGTAACACTTGATTGCATGAAGAAAGATGGGTTAATGAATAGGTGACTTTACACAGAACTGTCAGCAGTTTTTAGTTCTGTTATGTAAAAACGCTAGTTTGTAATCACATCCTTTGTAGTTTGGGAATTGTAATTTTGCCTATGCTTTGACAGACTAAATCAAATTCTGACTCTGACCATTTTGTTGCTGGTTCTACAGAGTCACTTGTTAACATTGAACATTGCTCTGGAGGGTGTCAGGGAAGTAAGGGCCTGAGTCAGCTCTCACAGAGATTTATGGGGCTATGCAGAAATATAGTTCTGAGTTCACTCTTTTTCACTCTTGTTTTGAACACAAATACATAAATCCAGAAGCGAAAATAAGCTAAGACTTATTTCTCTTTTTAAATCCACAGAAATGATTAATAAAATGCTAACAGACATTTTAATTATCTTGCAGTTATAGACTTTTATTGAAAGCATTTGATGACTTGAAAAGAAGGGACTGTTTTCTTATCTGCATATGAGAGCTGATTGGTTTTCAACAGTTTTTCTTTGATGAAGTCAACACCGCTTTTCTCTTCACAGACTATTTGCCTGTCAGAGTGAGCAAACATCCCATCAAATGATTGCATCACTTTTCATTTCCTTCTTAGTAGGAATAACAGATTGTTGAGTGATAAGGTGGGAAAATATTCTAAAAAACAACTTTCTTTAGCTAAGAGGAACTGGTGGAACATTTAACTCCATTACCTTCTTGATCCTCTTATTCATACATCAAACTGCAGTTTCATTCAAGGCAGTACATTAAGTTCTTTTTCCCATATCCTATTTTTTAATGAGTTAAAGAATAATGAACATTTGAGAAAGGAAAATCATCAGTTGAAATCATTTACATAGCTAAGAGCAGAGTGGTTGACACATAGTTTGCCTTGCAAGTTTTATAATATATCCAAAAATCATATGTATATAGGAACTTATACAAATGCATTATATATAAGAATATACATGTACATATAGATATGGATATAGTCTACATTTTTAGTCCACAAGAGGGTATTTACACACACATTCATATGGTGCATACTATACAGAGACATCATATACCTGTGTGTGTGTGTATATATAGTGCATAGCTACGTTTATAGATATGGTACATATTAACATGTGTATATGAACACACACATATGTTCTAAAATAGTAATGATTATGTTTTATTCTTTGATCAATTAAAATTGCTATTAACTCTTAAGGAATGTTATTGTTATTAAGGATGTTTTAAGCATTTAAAAAGTCATAACTGATATTCTTTCTGAACATTGAAAATTGCCTGTATAAATTTATATAGTTCTTGGGGAAAATGTATTATTCACATTATTCAGAATGTGTGTGACAATTGCATATTTAACTTAATTCCTTAAAACATAGTATTCTCCAGTCTTCTTAAATAGCAAAGTTTAATGTCCCCATGGATTGAATGCATACATACTGCACACTTCTTTAGTCGAATTTAATGCAGAGTTAGTCATGACTTGGAGAAGGAAATGGCAACCTACTCCAGTATTCTTGCCTGGAGAATCCCAGGGACGGAGGAGCCTGCTGGTCTGCTGTCTATGGGGTCGCACAGAGTTGGACACGACTGAAGCGACTGAGCAGCATATATATATATATATTGTTGCAAGAGTTAGTGGTTGGAGAAATTACATTTTGGAATGGAGATTTTATTTTAAAGTAAAGGCTAAAACCCTTACTATGACAGATGGACTCAGCAGCTTCAGAGTGGGCCCTGCTGTCTCTGTCACACTCTTGACTGCTTTGTGTAGACTCCAGCCCTTAAAGCAATAATGGTTCCTGTGGAGGCAAAAGGATAATGCACACCTCAAGTAACTATAAATAGTATGGGCCTGACTAATTAAGATGTAGTCTCAGATTCTTAACCACTGGCAATTCACCTGAAAGTTGTCTCAAATGCTAAAAGATTGAATAGACTACAGTAGAGTGTCACATAAAAAAAAAAAAATTCTATAGATTGTATACATATATTACACTTTTACATTACATTACATTACATTCCTCTCTCTGGCTTTTGATTTTTATCTGTAGTACTTCCACTCTTGATAAATGTTATTTCTCGAAAACAGTGGAATGTGTGTGTTGCTACTGCAGTGCCAGAATAAAACCACAGTTAACATTTTGAGAAATAGGAGTAATCTCACGTGTATATTTCTGAGGGAAAAGGATTAGAATATAGAAAATAATTTTGTGTTTTGAAGCAATTTAAGCCTTTTTTCCCCATATTTTCTATCATTTATCATCTATTTGGTAGACATACTACCTGTGTATATATGATAATTGAAATTGTACATATACAATGTCCAAATAATTTGCTGATCAATAAAAAAAGGGGAAACCAAAATGAGACAGAAAAGAATTCTTGGCATCTTTGTAGACAAAATAAGTGGGTATCTAAAAAAGATAGATAAAACTTATCTTTTTGCAAATACTTGCCTACCATTATGTAGACATTATCTAAGATGTGAGAGACAAAGCTTAGGGAGACACAATTAGCCCTTCTCTGATACAAGTATTTAATAGAACTTTAATTGGTCTTTCTTAACTTTTGCTATTTAATCAGTTATAGTGTAATATTGTGAAAGTATATGCATAGCATGTGACACAAAGTGATAGATAATCATAATAGATAGATATTTAGCCTCAAATCAGATATAGCGGTCTAAGCCATTCATATTTCGTATGAAGGTAGAGTTCTCTAAGTCCTCTCAGCATCTCACAGAAAAGTGTGGAGACATGCGCAGTGAGAGGACATGTGTTCAGTGGAGGAGTCTGTGCTGCTTCTTCCTCCACTTACAGGGCATACATTTCTATAGGGCATTTATAAGAACAACATTACTAGTGGAGAGAGAAGTGGCCTACATAGGTACCAGGCAATATGGTTTAACTAGCAACTGTTTACAGTAGTTGTCTGAAAAATATCAGATTCCTCACACCTGGAAGAATGTATGTGAAAAACTGAGCTAAATGAAATTCCTTCACAAGAAATCAGAAGCCTGTTGTACTAGTTAGATTATTGTCCAGGCAACTAGAGTGAGCTTCATGAGTCAATTTCAGGCAACACTGATATCCCTGGAATAATTAACTTAAACAGTATAAGCAATGACATCTTTACCATTTATAGTTTTACACTACTGATTAAAGCCTCTAACATTATGCTTTTTATAATACTTTAAATTCATGATTGCATTATTATAAAAGTTAAAATATGAGATCTTATCTGTTATTTTAAGTGCATTCATTTACCTATTACACTGACTCACTTATATTCTCTTGTACATATTTATCAGTATTACAGTCTCTGTAATGGCCACAATCTTATTACTACATGCGGACGACCGAGAATGAGATGGCTGGATGGCATCACCGACTCTGTGGACATGAGTTTGAGTGAATTCCGGGAGTTGGTGATGGACAGGGAGGCCTGGCGTGCTGTGATTCATGGGGTCGCGGAGAGTCGGACACGACTGAGTGACTGAACTGAACTGAATGAAATTCTATTTATTATTTGCAAAATAATTATCACTTATTTATTTTCCATTTGAAAATTTAAAAAAGGGGGAATATTAAAGAATAAATAGAATCTTGTCTTACATTTAGCTTTCTAATCCATTTTGAGTTTATTTTGGTGTATGGTGTTAAGAAGTGTTCTAGTTTCATTCTTTTACAAGTGGCTGACCAGTTTTCCCAGCACCACTTGTTAAAGAGACTGTCTTTTCTCCATTTTATATTCTTGCCTCCTTTGTCAAAGATAAGGTGTCCATAGGTGCGTGGATTTATCTCTGGGCTTTCTATTTTGTTCCATTGATCTGTATTTCTGTCTTTATGCCAGTACCATACTGTCTTGATGACTGTGGCTTTGTAGTAGAGCCTGAAGTCCGGCAGGTTAATTCCTCCAGTTCCATTCTTCTTCTTCAAGATTGCCTTGGCTATTCGAGATTTTTTGTATTTCCATACAAATTGTGAGATTATTTGTTCTAGTTCTATGAAAAATATTGTTGGTAGCTTGTTAGGGATTGCATTGAATGTATAAATTACTTTTGGTAGTATACTCATTTTTACAATATTTATTCTTCCAATCCATGAACACGCTATATTTCTCCATCTATTAGTGTCCTCTTTGATTACTTTCACTAGTGTTTTATATAAAACTTCTAGAGGAGAACGTAGGCAAAACACTCTCCGACATAATTTACACCAGGATCCTCCAAGACCCATCTTCCAGAATATTGGAAATAAAAGCAAAAATAAACAAATGGGACCTAATTAAAATCAAAAGCTGCTGCACAGCAAAGGAAACTATAAGCAAGGTGAAAAGACAGCCTTCAGAATGGGAGAAAACAATAGCAAATGAAGCAACTGATAAGGATTAATCTCCAAAATATACAAGCAGCTCCTGCAGCTCAATTCCAGAAAAAGAAATGACCCAATCCAAAAATGGGCCAAAAAACTAAACAGACATTTCTCCAAAGAAGACACAAAGATGGCTAACAAACACATGAAAAAATGCTCAACATCCCTCATAATCAGAGAAATGCAAATCAAAACCACAATGAGATACCATTTCACACCAGTCAGAATGGCTGCCATCCAAAAGTCTACATGCAATAAATGCTGGAGAGGGTGTGAAGAGAAGGGAACCCTCTTACACTGTTGGTGGGAATGCAAACTAGTACAGCCACTATGGAGAACAGTGCGGAGATTCCTCAAAAAGCTGGAAATAGAACTGCCATATGATCCGCAATCGCACTCCTGGGCATACACACCGAGGAAACCAGAATTGAAAGAGACACATGTACTCCAATGTTCATTGCAGCACTGTTTATAATAGCCAGGACATGGAAGAAACCTAGATGTCCATCTGCAGATGAATGGATAAGAAAGCTTTGGTACATATACACAATGGAGTATTTTTCAGCAATCAAAAAGAATGCATTTGAATCAGTTCTAATGAGGTGGATGAAATTGGAGCCTATTATACAGAGTGAAGTAAGCCAGAAAGAAAAACATCAATACAGTATACTAACGCATATATATGGAATTTAGAAAGATGGTAACCTTAACCCTGTATACGAGACTGCAAAAGAAACATAGGTGTATAGAACATTCTTTGGGACTCTGAGGGAGAGGGTGAAGGTGGGATGATTTGGGAGAATGGCATTATAGCATGTATATTATCATATGTGAAATGAATCACCAGTCCAGGTTCAACGCATGATACAGGATGCTTCTTGCTGGTGGACGGGGATGAACTGGAGGGAGAATATGGGGAAGAGGGAGGTGTGAGGGGGGTTCAAGAAAGGGAACACATGTACACCTGGGGCGAATTCGTGTCAATGTATGGCAAAACCAACCAATATATTAATGTAAGGTAATTTGCCTCCAATAAAATAAAAATATAAATTTAAAAAAAATCTAAAAAAAAATTTGTTGAATGAAAAAAAAATAGTTTGCATTTTGGAAAAAAAAAGAATAAATAAAAAATAAAATAATTTTGAAACCCTGAAGAAGGGATAGAAAAGTGATAAAGGGAATCCAAATTGGGAAAAAAAGAAGTAAAACTGTAACTGCTTCACATGATATGATGCTATATATAGAAAATCCTAAAGATATTACCAGAAATCTACTATGCTTATCAATGAATTCAGTAAAGTTGCTAGATTCACAGTTCTTATAAATACATCTGTTGCATTTCTTTATACTAATAAAGAAATATCAGAGGAATTAAGAAAAAATCCCATTTACCATCATATCAAAAAGAATAACTGGAATAAACCTGCCTAAGGTTGCAGAGCTATGGTTTTTCCAGTAGTCATGTATGGATGTGAGAAGGCTGAGTGCCAAAAAATTGATCCTCTTAAATTGAGGTGCTGAAGAAGACTCTTGAGAGTTCCTTGGACAGCCAGGAGATCAAACTGGTCAATCCTAAAGGAAATCAACCCTGAATTTTCATTGGAAAAACTGATGATGAAGTTAAAGCTCCAATACTTTGGCCTTCTGATGGAAAGAGCTGATTCACTGGAAAAGATCCTGATGCTGGGAATGATTGAGAGCAGGAGGAGAAGGGGGTGACAGAGGATGAGACGATTGGATAGCATCACTGACTTAATGAACATGAGTTTGTTCAAGCTCCAGGAGATAGTGAAGGACAGGGAAGCCTGTCACACTGAATTCCATGGGGTAACAAAGAGTCAGACATGACTTCACAACGGAACAGGAACAAAAGGTGCTAAGCCCTGTACTCCAAAAATATAAGACACTGACGAGAGAAATTGAAGACAACACAAACAGATTGAAAGATGACTGTGGTCTTGGACTGGAAGAATCAGTATTGTTAAAATGGCCATACTACCCCAGGCAATCTATAGATTCAGTGTAGTCCCTAACAAATTATCAATGGTATTTTTCACAGAACCAGAACAAAAAATTTAAAACTTGTATAGAAACACAAAAGACCCCAAATAGCCAAAGCAATCATGCAGAAGAAGAATAGAGCTGGAGGAATCAGCTGATATATCCCTATACTACAAAACTTCAGTCATCAAAACATATGGTTCTGGCACAAGATCAGGCATATAGATCAATGGAACAAGAAAGCCCAGAAATAAACATCAGCACTTATAGTCAATTAATCTATGACAAAGGAAGCAAAAATATATGATGGAGAAAAGACAGTCTCTTCAATAAGTGGTGCTGGGAAAACTGGACTGCTGCTGCTGCTGTTGCATCAGTCATGTCCAACACTGTGCGACCCCGGGGACTGTAACCCGCCATTCTCCTCTGACCACAGGATTCTCTTGTGGTCTCCAGCAAGAATACTGGAGTGGGTGGCCATGCCCTCCTCCAGGGGATCTTCCTAGATCCAGGTATCTAACCTATGTCTCATGTCTCCTGCATTGACAGGCAGGTTCTTTGCAACTAGTGAACCTGAAAAGCCCTTGTGTATGTACACGGCATCTTTTTTATCCATTCATATAGAAGGCCAACAAATACATAAAAGTATGCTCCATATCGCTAATGTTATAGAAATGCAAATCTAAATACAGTGAACTGTCACCTCACATCAGTCAGAATGGCTACCATTAAAAAGTGTGCAAATAACAAATGCTCGAGATGGTATGAAGAAAAATGAGCCCTCCTACACTATTGGTGGGATATCAACTGTTATAGCCAACTATGGAGAATAGTATGGATGTTTCTTACAAAACAAAAAATAGAGTTACCACGTGATCTTGCAATCCGACTTCTTGGAATATACTCAGATAACTTAAAAAGGTACATTCATATTAATGTTCATAGCAACACTGGTCACAAGAGCTATCCTCCTTTGTTTATCCTCTTACACTGAACTTCTCTTTCATGGACTCTTATAAATGAGAAATAAGAAAACTGCAAGCAAGTCTAAGGCCAATTTGGAAAAGTAATACAGAAGCCCATGATTCATAAAGCTGAGAACTAAATGAACTATGTTCTCAGAGAAAAAGTAAAACAGAATTAGTCCCTTTTCCACCCAGAAGAAAGCAGTAAAAGTTACCTTAACACTGAGTAAAGGAAGGGGCAATTAACTCATCTCAGAGAATTTCTAATCAGAAGCCAGCCTTAACACAGAATTGCGTCCAAAATTCAAATCCTGAGTTACCCCTTTCTTTCACTCAAAATCTCAAACTATGAATTGTGTTTAAAGGTGGCAAAGAGTTGTAGATTCCTCCAGTCTCTGGAAGTAGTAAATGAAATGTTTTCTGGAGGGAGATTGTAATAAGTATAATGATAGACTAAAATAATTTTTTCAGATAATTCTAGAAGGTAAATGAGCAGTTTTGAGTGTAAAAATTAAAGACAACACATAAAAGAATAAGGCATATAAACAGGAACTATCAAAAACATTCTTAACTATAGCTCTATAAATATTTTATATGCTAGAATTTTAAGTTACAGGAAATAGCACATTCAATATTTAAAATATAAACAGCAAACATGAAAGAAATGGTTGGTCACTTAATAAGAAATAAGAGAATATAATGAATTGACCAGGATCCTGAAAAATAGCTAGATTTATAACTATATTTGAATAGAGTATTTCTGTACTATATAAAATATATTTATAATAAATACATAGAACCTGCAATGGGAAAACATAAGGATAGATATTAAAAATTCTAGGTTTAACAGCATGTTAAGTTGAGAATGGTAGACTAAAGTAAATGTTAGCAAACTTCATAGAATGTAGTACAAAGTGATAGAGCATACAAAAATGTAAAATACACAGAGTAAAAAGTTCCATCTTCAAACTAATCAAAATTTTGGAAAGAGAAGACAGAAAGAGACAAAACAATGCTCACTGAATTGTCGTGAGTTGGTAACACTAAAGGTGATAGAAAACTATACTCATGGCTACTTGTAAAGTAATTTCAGTTGTCTAGTTTTAAATTTAAGAGGGGCTTCCCCAATGGCTCAACTGGTAAAGAATCTGCCAGCAATGAGAGAGACACAGGAGACACAGATCTGATCCTTAAGATCCCCTGGAGGAGGAGATGGTAGTGTATCCCACTCCAGTATTCTTGCCACGAAACTCCCACGGACAGAGTAGCCTGCTTGGCCTACAGTCCAAAGGGTGGCAAAGAGTTGGACATAACTAAGCATGCAAACTTAAGAATATCTAACAGGGCAAGGAATAGAAAAAAATAATTTTTTTAAGGAGTAAATGTCTTTGATATGGTAAATGAGAGAGTGAAAATACTTCTAACTTGAGCTGATTGAATAGTTTTAAATAGGGAAGTTAATGGAATGGAAGTCAGTGGGGCCTGCCTTGAGAGGATTATGCTAAATGAAATAAGTCAGAGAAAGACAAATACACTATCACTTAAATGTGGAATCTAAAAAAGTCAAATTCAGAGAAACAGAATTGTGATTATTATGGTTCAGGGTGTTGGGGAAATAGGGAGATGGTGGTCAAAAGGTGCAAACTTCCGCTAAAAGAGTAACAAGTGTGGGTAGCTAAAGTCACAGTTCTTCTGTGTATTCTTGCCACCTCTTCTTAATATCTTCTGCTTCTGTTAGGTCCATACCATTTCTGTCCTTTATTGAGCCCATCTTTGCATGAAATGTTCCCTTGGAATCTCTAATTTTTTTGAAGAGGTCTCTTGTTTTTCCTATTCTGTTGTTTTCCTCTATTTCTTTGCATTGATCACTGAGGAAGGCTTTCTTATCTCTCCTTGCTATTCTTTGGAACTTTGCATTCAGATGCTTATATCTTTCCTTTTCTCCTTTGCTTTTAACCTCTCTTATTTTCACAGCTATTTCTAAGGCCTCCTCAGACAGCCATTTCGCTCTTTTGCATTTCTTTTCCATGTTGATGGTCTTGGTCCCTGTCTCCTGTACAATGTCACGAACGTCCGACCAGAGTTCACCAGGCACTCTATCTATTAGATCTAGTCCCTTAAATCTATTTCTCACTTTGCAGACGCGAGACACGCCTGCCCCGGTGCAACGAACCACGCAAAGAGGCACGGCTGTGAGGAGCTACCCCACGCCTGAGGCCAGGGCCGGCAGCTGAGAGGAGCTACCCCACATCCAACAGGCGGTGGCTACGCGGGCGCAGGAGGGCTGAGAGGAGCTACTCCACGTTCAAGGTCAGGAGGGGCGGCCTTGAGGAGATACCCCTCATCCAAGGTAAGGTACAGCGGCTGCACTTTGCTGGAGAGGCTGTGAAGAGATTTTCCATGACCAAGGTAAGAGAAACCCAAATAAGACGGTAGGTATTGCGAGGGGGCATCAGAGGGCAGACACACTGAAATCATAATCACAGGAAACTAGTTGATCTGATCACATGGACCACAGCCGAACGTGGTCCACTGGAGAAGGGAATGGCAAACCACTTCAGTATACTTGCCTTGAGAACCCCATGAACAGTAACAAAGGGCAAAATGATAGGATACTGAATGAGGAATTCCCCAGGTTGGTAGGTGCCCAGTATGCTACTGGAGCTCAGTGGAGAAATAACTCTAGAAGGAATAAAGGGATGGAGCAAAAGCAAAACCAATACCCAGTTGTGGATGTGACCAGTGATAGAAGCAAGGTCCGGTGCTGTAAAGAGCAATATTGCATAGGAACATGGAATGTTAGGTCCATGAATCAAGGCAAATTGGAAGTGGTCAAACAGGAGATGGCAAGAGTGAACATAGACATTCTAGGAATCAGTGAATTAAAATGGACAGGAGTGGGTGAATGTAACTCAGATGACCATTATATCTACTACTGTGGGCAGGAATCCCTTAGACGAAATGGAGTAGCCATCATGGTCCCCAAAAGAGTCCGAAATGCAGTACTTGGATGAAATCTTAAAAATGACAGAATGATTTCTGTTCGTTTCCAAGGCAAATCATTCAATATTATAGTAATCCAGGCCTATGCCCCAACCAGTAATGCTGAAGAAGCCGAAGTTAATCGGTTCTATGAAGACCTACAAGACCTTTTAGAACTAACACCCAAAAAAGATGTCCTTTTCATTATAGGGGACTGGAATGCAAAAGTAGGAAGTCAAGAAACACCTGGAGTAACAGGCAAATTTGGCCTTGGAGCACAGAATGAAGCAGGGCAAAGTCTATTAGAGTTTTGTCAAGAGAACGCCCTGGTCATAGCAAACACCCTCTTCCAACAACAGAAGAGAAGACTCTACACATGGACATCACCAGATGGTCAACACCGAAATCAGATTGATTATATTCTTTGCAGCCAAAGATGGAGAAGCTGTATACAGTTAGCGAAAACAAGACCAGGAGCTGACTGTGGCTCAGATCATGAACTCCTTATTGCGAAATTCAGACTTAAAGTGAAGAAAGTAGGGAAAACCACTAGACCATTCAGATATGACCTAAATCAAATCCCTTATGATTATACAATATGCTATATAGGTTGGTCATAACTTTCCTTCTAAGGAGTAAGCATCTTTTAATTTCCTAGTGCAATCAACATCTGCAGTGATTTTGGAGCCCAAAAAAATAAAGTCTGACACTGTTTCCATGTTTCCCATCTACTTCGCGTGAAGTGATGGGACCAGATGCCATGATCTTAGTTTTCTGAATGTTGAGCTTGAAGCCAACTTTTTCACTCTCCTCTTTCACTTTCATCAAGAGGCTTTTGAGTTACTCTTCAAGTTCTGCCATAAAGGTGGTGTGATCAGCATATCTGAGGTTATTGACATTTCTCCCAGTAATCTTGATTCCAGCTTGTTCTTCTTCCAGCCCAGTGTTTCTCATGATGTGCTCTGCATATAAGTTAAATAAACAGGGTAGCCATATACAGCCTTGACATACACCTTTTCCTATTTGGAACCAGTCTGTTGATCCATGTCCATTTCTAACTGTTGCTTCCTGACCTGCATACAGGTTTCTCAAGAGGCAGGTCAGGTGGTCTGGTATTCCCATCTCTTTCAGAATTTTCCACTGTTTATTGTGATCCACACATTTAAAGGTTTTGGCATAGTCAGTGAAGCAGAAATAGTTGTTTTTCAGGAACTCTCTTGCTTTTTCCATGATCTAGAGGATGTTGGCAATTTGATCTCTGGTTCCTTGCCTTTTCTAAAACCAGCTTGAATATCTGAAAGTTCAAAGTTCACATATACCTGAAGCCTGGCTTGGAGAATTTTGAGCATGACTTTATAAGCGTGTGAGATGAGTGCAATTGAGCGGTAGTTTGAGCATTCTTTGACATTGCCTTTTTGGGGATTGGAATAAAAACTGTCCTTTTCCAGTCCTGTGGCCACTCCTGAAATTTCCAAATTTGTTGGCACATTGAGTGCAGCACTTTATTAACATCATCTTTTAGGATTTGAAATAGCTCCACTGGAATTCCATCACCTCTACTAGCTTTGTTCGTAGTGATGCTTTCTAAGGCCCACTTGACTTCACATTCCAAGATGTCTGGCTCTAGGTGATTGATCACACCATCATGATTATCTTGGTCGTGAATATCTTTTTTGGACAGTTCTGCTGTGTATTCTTGCCACCTTTTAATATCTTCTGCTTCTGTTAGATCCATACCATTTCTGTAATTTATCGAGTCCATCTTTGCATGAAATGTTCCCTTGGTATCTCTAATTTTCTTGAAGAGATCTCTAGTCTTTCCTATTCTGTTATTTTCCTCTATTTCTTTCCATTGATCACTAAGGAAGGCTTTCTTATCTCTCCTTGCTATTCTTTGGAACTCTGCATTCAGATGCTTATATCTTTCCTTTTCTCCTTTGCTTTTCACTTTTCGTCTTTTCACAGCTATTTGTAAGGCCTCCTCAGACAACCATTTTGCTTTTCTACATTTCTTTTTCATTGCGACGGTCTTGATCCCTGTCTCCTGTACAATGTCACGAACCTCTGTCCATACTTCATCAGGCACTCTGTCTATCAGATCTAGTCCCTTAAATCTATTCCTCACTTCCACTGTATAATCATAAGGGATTTGATTTAGGTCATATCTGAATGATCTAGTGGTTTTCCCTACTTTCTTCAATTTAAGTCTGAATTTGGCAATAAGGAGTTCATCATCTGAGCCACAGTCAGCTCCTGGTCTTATTTTTGCTAACTGTATACAGCTTCTCCATCTTTGGCTGCAAAGAATGTAATCAATCTGATTTCGTTGTTGCCCATCTAGTGATGTCCATGTGTAGAGTCTTCTCTTGTGTTGTTGAAAAAGGGTGTTTGCTATGACCGGTGTGTTCTCTTGGCAAAACTCTATTAGCCTTTGTCCTGCCTCATTACGTACTCCAAGGCCAAATTTGCCTGTTAACCCAGGTGTTTCTTGGTTTCCTATTTTTCATTCCAGTCCCCTCTAATGAAAAGGACATCTTTTTTGGGTGTTAGTTCTAAAAGGTCTCATAGATCTTCAAAGAACCATTCAATTTCGGCTTCTTCAGCGTTACTGGTTGGGGCACAGGCTTGGATTACCGTGATATTAAATGGTTTGCCTTGGAAACGAATAGAGATCATTCTGTCTTTTATGACATTGCATTCAAATACTGCATTTTGGACTCTTCTGTTGACCATGATGGCTACTCCATTTATACTAAGGGATTCCTGCCCACAGTAGTACATATAAATTTACACAATACTGTGTGTCAATTATATCTCAACAAATCGGGTGGGGGATAGAGAGTACTGAAACTGTGGGTAGGTCTTGATTTCTTCTGAGGGCACCTTCATACTAGTGAGTTTATCATCATTTTGGCATTTTTAAGGTTAATCCCCTATTATATCCTGAAAATATCCTCCTGGGTTTTAGAAGTTAGATTTATATAAAGTTTACATAATATGTTGACGCAGACGCGAGGGACGCTGGCCCCGGCGCAACCGACCAGGCAAAGTGGCGCAGCCGATTGGAGCTACCCCACGCCTGAGGCCAGGCCCAGCTGCCAAGAGGAGCTGCCCCACGTCCAACAGGGGGTGGCTGCGCGGGCGCAGGAGGGCCGAGAGGATCTATTCCACGTTCAAGGTCAGGAGGGGCGGCCTTGAGGAGATACCCCTCATCCAAGGTAAGGTACAGCGGCTGCACTATGCTGGAGCGGCTGTGAAGAGATTTTCCATGACCAAGGTATGAGAAACCCAAATAAGACGGTAGGTATTGCGAGGGGGCATCAGAGGGCAGACACACTGAAATAATAATCACAGGAAACTAGTTGATCTGATCACATGGACCACAGCCGAACGTGGTCCACTGGAGAAGGGAATGGCAAACCACTTCAGTATACTTGCCTTGAGAACCCCATGAACAGTAACAAAGGGCAAAATGATAGGATACTGAATGAGGAATTCCCCAGGTCGGTAGGTGCCCAGTATGCTACTGGAGATCAGTGGAGAAATAACTCTAGAAGGAATAAAGGGATGGAGCAAAAGCAAAACCAATACCCAGTTGTGGATGTGACCAGTGATAGAAGCAAGGTCCGGTGCTGTAAAGAGCAGTATTGCATAGGAACCTGGAATGTTAAGTCCATGAATAAAGGCAAATTGGAAGTGGTCAAACAGGAGATGGAAAGAGTTAACATAGACATTCTAGGAATCAGTGAATTAAAATGGACTGGAATGGGTGAATGTAACTCAGATGACCATTATATCTACTACTGTGGGCAGGAATCCCTTAGACGAAATGGAGTAGCCATCATGGTCAAAAAAAGAGTCCAAAATGCAGTACTTGGATGCAATCTTAAAAATGACAAAATGATTTCTGTTTGTTTCCAAGGCAAACCATTCAATATTACAGTAATCCAGGCCTATGCTCCAACCAGTAATGCTGAAGAAGCCGAAGTTAATCGGTTCTATGAAGACCTACAAGACCTTTTAGAACTAACACCCAAAAAAGATGTCCTTTTCATTATAGGGGACTGGAATGCAAAGTAGGAAGTCAAGAAACACCTGGAGTAACAGGCAAAATTGGCCTTGGAGCACAGAATGAAGCAGGGCAAACACTAATAGAGTTTTGTCAAGAGAACGCCCTGGTCATAGCAAACACCCTCTTCCAACAACAGAAGAGAAGACTCTACACATGGATATCACCAGATGGTCAACACCGAAATCAGATTGATTATATTCTTTGCAGCCAAAGATGGAGAAGCTGTATACAGTTAGCAAAAACAAGACCAGGAGCTGACTGTGGCTCAGATCATGAACTCCTTATTGACAAATTCAGACTTAAATTGAAAAAAGTAGGGAAAACCACTAGGCCATTCAGGTATGACCTAAATCAAATCCCTTATGATTATACAGTGGAAGTGAGGAATAGATTTAAGGGACTAGATCTGATAGATAGAGTGCCTGATGAACTCTGGACGGAGGTTCGTGACACTGTACAGGAGACAGGGACCAAGACCATCCCCATGGAAAAGAAACGCAAAAAAGCAAAATGGCTGTTTGAGGAGGATTTACAAATAGCTGTGAAAAGAAGAGAAGCGAAAAGCAAAGGAGAAAAGGAAAGACATAAGCATCTGAATGCAGAGTTCCAAAGAATAGCAAGGAGAGATAAGAAAGACTTCCTCAGCGATCAATGCAAAGAAATAGAGGAAAACAACGGAATAGGAAAAACAAGAGACCTCTTCAAAAAAATTAGAGATTCCAAGGGAACATTTCATGCAAAGATGGGCTCAATAAAGGACAGAAATGGTATGGACCTAACAGAAGCAGAAGATATTAAGAAGAGGTGGCAAGAATACACAGAAGATCTGTACAAAAAAGGGGTTCATGAGCAAGATAGTCACGATAAAGTGATCACTGACCTAGAGCCAGACATCTTGGAATGTTAAGTCAAGTGGGCCTTAGAGAGCATCACTACGAACAAAGCTAGTGGTGGTGATGGAATTCCAAAGATGAGGCTGTGAAAGTGCTGCACTCAATATGCCAGCAAATTTGGAAAACTCAGCAGTGGCCGCAGGACTGGAAAAAGTCAGTCTTCATTCCAATCCCAAAGAAAGGCAATGCCAAAGAATGCTCAAACTACCGCACAATTGCACTCATCTCACATGCTAGTAACGTCATGCTCAAAATCCTCCAAGCCAGGCTTCAGCAATATGTGAACCGTGAATTCCCAGATGTTCAAGCAGGTTTTAGAAAAGGCAGAGACACCAGAGATCAAATTGCCAACATCCGCTGGATCATGGAGAAAGCAAGAGTCGAGAAAAACATCTATTTCTGCCTCATTGACTATGCCAAAACCTTTGACTGTGTCGATCACAATAAACTGTGGAACATTCTGAAAGAAATGGGACTCCCAGACCACCTGACCTGCCTCTTGAGAAACCTGTATGCCGGTCAGGAAGCAGCAGTCAGAATTTTACATGGAACAACAGACTGGTTGCAAATCGGAAAAGGAGTGCATCAAGGCTGTATATTGTCACCTTGCTTATTTAACTTCTATGCAGAGTACATCATGAGGAACCCTGGGCTGGAAGAAGCACAAGCTGGAATCAAGATTGCTGGGAGAAATATCAATAATCTCAGATATGCAGATGATACTACCCTTATGGCAGAATGTGAAGAGGACCTCAAAAGCCTCTTGATGAAAGTGAAAGAGGAGAGTGAAAAGGTTGGCTTGAAGCTCAACATTCAGAAAACAAAGATCATGGCATCTGGTCCCATCACTTCATGGGAAATAGATGGATAAACAGTGGAAACAGTGTCAGACTTTATTTTTTTGAGCTCTAAAATCACTACAGATGCTGATTGCAGCCATGAAATTAAAAGACGCTTACTCCTTGGAAGGAAAGTTATGACCAACCTTGATAATATATTGAAAAGCAGAGACATTACTTTGCCAACAAAGGTCCTTCTAGTCAAGGCTATGGTATTTCCCGTGGTCATGTATGGATGTGAGAGTTGGACTGTGAAGAAAGCTGAGCACCGAAGAATTGATGCTTTTGAACAGTGGTGTTGGAGAAGACTCTTGAGAGTCACTTGTGCTGCAAGGAGATCCATCCAGTCCATTCTAAGGGAGATTGATCCTCCTGTTCATTGGAAGGACTGATGCTAAAGCTGAAACTCCAATACTTTGGCCACCTCATGCGACGAGTTGACTCCCTGGAAAAGACTGATGCGGGGAAAGGTTGGGGGCGGGAGGAGAAGGGGACGACCGAGAATGAGATGGCTGGATGGTATCACCGACTCTGTGGACATGAGTTTGAGTGAACTCAGGGAGTTGGTGATGGATAGGTAGGCCTGGCGTGCTGTGATTCATGGGGTCGCGGAGAGTCGGACACGACTGAGCGACTGAACTGAACTGAACTGAACTGAATATGTTGATATATATTATGATAGTATACATCATACATGTTTTCTTTCCTTTCTCGTATTGTTAAAATTCAAAGTCTAGTAGTTTATATTTTATATATTAATCTGTTCAATTCATGTGCAGTACAGATATTGGTGATGGACAGGGAGGCCTGGTTGTCTGTGATTCATGGGGTCGCAGAGTCGGACACGACTGAGTGACTGAACTGAACTGAACTAAACTGAACAGGAAGTTGATTACATAAAAGTTGATTCATAATTCTTCTATGGTTACTGATACAGATATTTTGC
Organism: Moschus berezovskii; assembly: GCF_049115385.1. Lineage (NCBI taxonomy): Eukaryota > Metazoa > Chordata > Mammalia > Artiodactyla > Moschidae > Moschus > Moschus berezovskii. Next base: position 128,648,264 of record NC_142461.1, on the reverse strand, counting down.
TTATTGATTTTTTTTAAAAAAAGCACAGTGACATAATAAATAAAGCTTAATATCAGACCTAATTGTTTTCAGAAATATATTCAGCAGTGTTCAGGTTGTGTTTGAAAAGCAACCAATCTAAGACATATTTTGTGATAATTTCCCACAGTTTGTACCATTATAGAATTTCAAGAACTTTGAACAATAGCTTACACTTGTTGATTTATACAACAATAATAATTGTGGCATGAGGTTAGATGAGTAGGAGAAATTTTACTGACTGTGAAGACAAGAAGCCTCAAGGGATTTAAGGGAAAGACTGTACTGAGAAGTATATAAACAGAGTGATTTTGAGTACAGTTAAACTTATCGGTCATTTAGGTCATTTTTTATTTCCCAAAATAGATTGAACTTATTATTTATAAAAATGAAAAATTTTACATAAAATGGTATATTCAGTTCAATTCAGTTGTTCAGTCATGTCCAACTCCTTGTGACCCCATGAATCACAGCACGCCAGGCCTCCCTGTCCATTGCCAACTCCTGGAGTTCACTCAAACTCATGTCCATCGAGTTGGTGATGCCATCCAGCCATCTCATTCTCCATCATCCCCTTCTCCTCCTGCCCGCAATTCCTCCCAGCCTCAGAGTCTTTTCCAGTGAGTCAACTTGTCTTATGCATCTCTTTTTCTACATTTTGGGTTGCTTTTTTCTCTCTCTGCTAATACTAGCATTTCAGTAGAATTGAATAGTAGTAAGTTCTAGAGGAACAAAACTACATTTAAAAATGTTACTTTTATGCAAGTTCTTCTTTTTTTTTTTAACCAGGAGATATATATGGATTTATTAAGTAACCATTAGGTCTTCCTTTTCCAGTGAGTCAACTCATTGCATGAGGTGGCCAAAGTATTGGAGTTTCAGCTTCAGCATCAGTCCTTCCAATGAACACGTAGGATTGATCTCATTTAGAATGGACTGGTTGGACCTCCTTGCAGTCCAAGGGACTCTCAAGAGTCTTCTCCAGTACCACAGTTCATAATCATCAATTCTTCGGCAATCAGCTTTCTTCACAGTCCAACTCTCACATCCATACATGACCACAGGAAAAACCATAGCCTTGACTAGACGGAACTTGTTTGCAAAGTAATGTCTCTGCTTTTCAATATGCTATCTAGGTTGGTCATAACTTTCCTTCCAAGGAGTAAGCGTCTTTTAATTTCATGGCTGCAATCAAAGAAGCACAAGCTGGAATCAAGATTGCTGGGAGAAATATCAATAACCTCAGATATGCAGATGACACCACCCTTATGGCAGAAAGTGAAGAGGAACTCAAAAGCCTCTTGATGAAAGTGAAAGAGGAGAGTGAAAAGGTTGGCTTGAAGCTCAACATTCAGAAAACAAAGATCATGGCATCTGGTCCCATCACTTCACGGGAAATAGATGGGGAAACAGTGGAAACAGTGTCAGACTTTATTTTTTTGGGCTCCAAAATCACTGTGGATGCTGATTGCAGCCATGAAATTAAAAGATGCTTACTCCTTGGAAGGAAAGTTAGACTCTGATGCTGGGAGGGATTGGGGGCGGGAGGAGACCGGAACGACAGAGAATGAGATGGCTGGATCGCAACACCGACTCAATGGACATGAGTTTGAGTGAACTCCGGGAGTTGGTGATGGACAGGGAAGCCTGGCGTGCTGTGATTCATGGGGTCGCAAAGACTCGGACACGACTGACTGAACTGACTGACTGACAGAGGCCTTCCTTGGTTTCCTAGACAGTAAAGAATCTACCTGCAGTGCAGGAGACCCAGGTTCAATCCTTGATTGGGAAGATACCCTGGAGAAGAGAATGGCTACCCACTCCAGAATTCTTGCCTGGAGAATTTTATGGACAGAGTCTGAAAGGCTACATTCTCAGTTCAGTTCAGGTCAGTTCAGTCACTCAGTCGTGTCTGACTCTTTGCGACCCCATGAATCGCAGCATGCCAGGCCTCCCTGTCCTTCACCAATTCCCGGAGTTCACTCAAACTCATGTCCACCGAGGCGGTGATGCCATCCAACCATCTCATCCTCTGTCGTCCCCTTCGTCTCCTGTCCCCAATCCCTCCCATCATCAGGGTCTTTTCCCATGAGTGAACTCTTCACATTATGTGGCCAAAATATTGAAGTTTCAGCCTCAGCATCAGTCCTCCCAATGAACACCCAGGACTGATCTCCTTTAGAATGGACTGGTTGTATCTCCTTGCAGTCCAAGGGACTCTCAAGAGTCTTCTCCAACACCACAGTTCAAAAGTATCAATTCTTCGGCGCTCAACCTTCCTCACTGTGCAACTCTCACATCCATACATGATCACGGGAAAAACCATAGCCTTGACTAGACGGACCTTTTTTGGCAAAGTAATGCCTTTGCTTTTTAATATGCTATCTAGGTTGGTCATAACTTTTCTTCCAAGGAGTAAATGTCTTTTAATTTCAAGGCTGCAATCACCATCTTCAGTGAGCTACAGTCTATAGGATCGTAAAGAGTCAGACATGACTGAACACTGACACTTTCACTTTCACATGGTGAATTAACCTTTAAATAAGGTTATATGTTATGACCAACTTACGCAGCATATTATAAAGCAGAGACATTACTTTGCCAACAAAGGTCCAGCTAGTCAAAGCTATGGCTTTTCCAGTAGTCATATATGGATGTGAGACTTGGACTGTGAAGAAAGCTGATCACCGAAGAACTGACTGTGTGTTTTGAACTGTGGTGTTGGAGAAGACTCTTGAGTGTCCCGTGGATTGCAAAGTGACCCAACCAATCCATTCTAAAGGAAATCAGTCCTGAACATTCCTTGGAAAAACTTATGCTGAAGCTGAAACTCCAAAGCTTTGGCCACCAGATGTGAAGAACTGACTCATTCCAAAAGCCCCCTATCATGGGGAAGATTGAAGGCAGGAGGAGAAGGGCACGACAGAGGATGAGATGGTTGGATGGTATCACCGACTCAATGAACATGAGTTTGAGTAAACTCTAGGAGTTGGTGATGGACAGGGAGGCCTGGCGTGCTGCAGTCCATTGGTTGCAAAGAGTCAGACATGACTGAGTGACTGTAAACTTTTCAGAACTGAAGATTATATGTGATATAGATATAGTTATTAAAAATAGTTGATAAGCCCAAAGATTTTTATTATATTGTGGTCTACCATTTTTCATGTAGTAAATTTAACTTTTATTCTTCCATCTTTTTTGATGCACAGTTGACAAATAAAATGCCTATATTTAAGATGTACAATATGATAGTTTGATATATGTATATTGTTAAAAGATTACCAAAATAAAGCAAATTAATACATCCTCACCTCACATACTTTTCTTGTGTGTGTGGTAGGAACACTTATGATCTACCCCCCTAGTATCTTTCTAGCATACATTTATCATACTGTACTTTAGTATATAGGTTTTCACTTATGTCATAATATGACATACTTGTCTTTTCTAGGCTGGCAAAGACTGCCTTTAAAATCTGAAACTAAAAATTATTGATTTTCACTCCCTGGTTATCCCCTGCATCCAATATGGTAATGAGATTTGGAGCAAAAAGAAGCAAAAATTCTTTGTGCTGGGTAGCGGTACTCATGGTAAAATTTTTCTTTCTAGATAAACATAGAAGCGTATCTGAGAAGCACTGTCTCACCAATTAGACTGTCCTTCTTAAATTCCTCTGTATATAATTATGTGGGAGCATTATCTTTAGGTTTCATAGCCATGTTAGGGGGCTTCCCTGGTGGCTCAGTGGTAAAGAGCCTCCCTGCTAATGCAGGAGGCATAAGAGACACAGGTTTGATCCCTGGGTCAGGAAGATCCCCTGGAGGAGGACATAGCAGCCCAATCCCGTATCCTTGCCTGAAGAATCCTACGGTTAAAGGAGCCTGGCTGACTACAGTCTATAGGGTCACATAGAGTCAGACATGACTGAAGTGACTTAACATGCACACATATCTTTAATAAAAACATTTTGCCTCCCATCCAACCTTGAAGATATCTTCCTGCAGACTCCTGGTACATAGGAAACTAAATGTCATTCTTTAATCCACTATGAATCAGGCATTCTTTTATTTCTTACTGAAAGCATTCCAGTTAATATAACAAGTAAATGTACCTACCTGTCTTAACTCATTGGAGTATAAGCCAAAGATAATTGAAAAGGTTTGTAAATACTACATGTAATCATACTGTGTTGTAACTGTATCTCGTATCTCTCAGGAACATCTTGAATCAACCCGTAGCTCTACCGCTAATTAGATATTTATTAACTCCAATTCAATTTAGCCCAATTTCAAATGTCAATTTCCTATTTATTTTAGCTTTGAGTTTTCCCCATTCTACTCTCATCTTCCTCACCTGCCACCCCAAACACACACCAAACTTTGAGAATCAGCACTAGTCTGAGGAGTTGGGCAATATGGACCTGTCTGTCATTTTCCTCTCCTTCCAGCAAGTCTGGAGGTGAGACCTGGGCAGCCAACTTTGTTACAGGGACAAAAGTCCTTTTCATTTCAGAGTGCCCTGAGAGTGTTCACTCCATTTCAAGGGAAGGGAACTTTTCCAACAGCAATTGTTGGGTGTGTCAAATAAAATGAAATCTAAACTTAATTGGAAAGGCCACTACAAAAGGGGCAATCCTCAGAATTCAACAATATCTCAAAATCAAACTGAAAAATATTTTCTTTTATAGCAAAGAGTAAGTAATAAGTAATGGGAAGTTGGGAAAATTCAGAGAAGTGACTGAGAGAGTCTGACAAAAATGTGTCTGGCCCTATTTGCCAGTTTTCAGGATACCTAATAAGGCAAAGTGCTCTGTTTTGAATGTTTGTTCAGGTTTTGAGATAAGCAGAATTCAGGGGCTTATGGGGAGGAGAGAAGCCTAACTTAAGTTTGGTTGAAAGCAAAAGGTACAAAATAGGCAACTGTGAACACTTGATCAGGTGGAATAGCAGTTGGGAAATCATACATAGCTGTTCAGTCACTAAGTTGTGTCTGACTCTTTGCGACTCCATAGACAGCAGCCGGCCAGGCTCCTCTGACCTCCACTATCTCCAGGAGTTTGCTCAAATTCATATCCATTAAGTCGGTGATGCTATCTAACCATTTCATCCTCTGCTGCTCCCTTCTACTTTTGCTAGTAATTTGCTTAGTTCTCTCCCAGCTTATGCCTTTTGTCTGAGTAATTATTAATAGTGATCCATTTTGCTCTCAAAACTGTCCTATGTAGGACAATAATTTTATAATCATCCAAGATATCAGCAATTTTGCTGATGCCTTGCTACGAGTCCCTCTGCCTACTTGATTGGCAGGAAACACACAGTGTTACAAAAGCAGATGCTGGGAATGGACTCAGATTCATTGGGACCCTTCTTCTCACCCTAGCTTCTCTCACTACATTTCCACTTTCTTGATCAAATAAGCACACAGGACTTCCTAACTAGGAAGTAATTTTGCTTCCTAAGCAGTCAGACATCTCACCCAAGAATGATATAGCACTGTTTGCATTGCATCAGTTTCCCTTATGCCTATTAGTATTTTAGTTGTTGTTTTTTGTCTCTGCTTTTGTTTTTATGCCATCCAACTCTTTGTAGAATTCTTAAACTTCTGCTTTCTTTTCTTTTCTTGAATTCTGTGTATACAACTTCAAGGGGCTGTGTGGAGATGGAGATACAATTTCTAGATAACAGAGCTAATATAGCTGTTTTTTATTTAAGTCTGGCTCCCATTTTTTTTAATCCTCTCTTTGGTGTATATAGTGTATTTTTGTCCCTGATTTAGGCACGTGTTTTCAATACAAATAGAAAAATACCATTAAAAATTTCATTGAAATATACCAGTTATTAGTTTAGGGATTTTTAAAATAATTTCTTTTAGCAATATTTTTGAGGACTATTGTGAGGATATATAAGAAGTTGAACACTTAACATATTATGAGTAACAGAAAGTGAGCATTAAATGTATTCAGCTATATTCTATACTAATTATTTGAATTAAAAATTAAACCAATGAAAATAATCATTGTGTATGATTGTGCATGTGATTGGTTGTGTGTTCATGTCTTTGTACTTTAAGGGGAAATCATTAATAACTATTAAACCAAGTATATATCCAGTACCATCATATTCACTGTAGCCTTAAAAAATGAATGCTGTTTAGATATTAGTACTAATTATAGCATTTGATTGCTAAAACGCTAAATGTTTCCAACATATTATCCAAGTTGCTGTAAAAAGTATAATCCAAGAATAAGCATTTGGCATAACATTATAATTGTAACTCGAAGCTTGTGCTATTTCCCTGACAGGTTCAAAACATATCCTTGAATAAGGAGGATGAGTTAAGAGAGAAGCAAAGCAAATAGTAAATTCTAGTATCTTTGTCAGCCATTAGCAGGAGATAACCAGCTGCTAAATAAATGCAGATCCCTCCTTAAATTTTTCAGGAACTCACAAGGGAAAGTGTGCAGAAAACTATTAGAGAAGCAAAGAGCAGACTCAGCACCAACAGCTGAGTTAAGCAAGTTTCTCAGGTAACAAGGAAAATCCTGAGTGGTATAAATTTACAAATGGTTTCTAAATTTATTGTGGTGAATAGAAAAGATCCCAGTGGCCAAATCCAGTTCAATTAGGATGAAAACATTTTCCTCCTTAACTGCCAACTTTTGTATGAAAAACTGCTTTTTCTCAAACTGAGTCAATTTTAAAATGTCTACTAGCTGGGTTTGCCCAGCAGGAGGCTAAAGTCTCTATTATGCTGACAGATGCTCCCTGCCTTAAGAGTGTACAGAATTTAAATGACATTTATTTTCTGTTTATAGCTATTTAAATTCAATTAATATCAAACTAGAACTAAAACTTTGCCAACTGAAACTTGTGCCTATTTAGACTATACTTTAAATGATTTCAGACATCACTAATAGTCTATATTTTTGTTAATATGCCATTATATTTTTCTGTTTTACATTAGTAAGATACTTTTAAAAATGTTAACTTCTAATATTTGTTACAGCTTTGTACTTTACACGGTTTTGAAAATTTGTGTATTATTGTTATGGCAATGAGATGAATGGATAGGTGTGCGTGGCAAACCTAGATAGTATGTTAAAAAGCAGAGATGTCATTTTGCCAACAGAGATCTGTATATCGAATCTATGGTGTTTCCAGTAGTCATGTATGGATGACAAGTTGGACCATAAAGATGGCTGAGTGAAAAAGAATTGATGCTTTCGATGTGGTGCTGGAGAAGACTCTCACGCATCCCTTGATCAGCAAGGTATTCAAGCCAGTCAGACCTAAGGGAAATCAACCCTGAATATTCATTGGAAAGACAGGTGTTGAAGCTGATAGTTTTCCTATCATCTCTCATTCTTAACAGTTGAGCTTTTGAAAAATCATTTCTATCTCATTTATTCTTTATCTCATCATTGTTCAGTTTTTACACTCACAGTTTCACCAAACTACTCTGATCCAACAGTTTCTCAAAATTAATATATAAAATGATTCAGTCATCTCAGATGCTCCTTTCCAAATCTTTTTCATGTGTTTCTTCTACCTCAGATATGTGTAGAACTTTCAATTCAGTTCATTTCACTTCAGTCACTCAGTCGTGTCCGACTCTTTGCGACCCCATGAATCACAGCACGCCAGGCCTCCCTGTCCATCACCAACTCCTGGAGTTCACTCAAACTCATGTCCATCGAGTCGGTGATGCCATCCAACCATCTCATCCTCTGTTGTCCCCTTCTCCTCCTGCCCCCAATCATTCCAAGCATCAGAGTCTTTTCCAGTGAGTCAACTCATCGCATGAGGTGGCCAAAGTATTGCAGTTTCAGTCCTTTCAATGAACACCCAGGATTGATCTCCTTCAGAATGGACTAGTTGGACCTCCTTGCAGTACAAGGGACTCTCAAGAGTCTTCTCCAACACCACAGTTCAAAAGCATCAATTCTTCGGCGATCAGCCTTTTTCACAGTCCAACTCTCACATCCATACATGACCACGGGAAAAACCATAGCCTTGACTAGACGGACCTTTGTTGGCAAAGTAATGTCTCTGCTTTTTAATATACTATCTAGGTTGGTCATAACTTTCCTTCCAAGGAGTAAGCGTCTTTTTTTCATGGCTGCAATCAGCATCCGCAGTGATTTTGGAGCCCAAAAAAATAAAGTCTGACACAGTTTCCACTATTTCCCCATCTATTTCCCATGAAGTGATGGGACCAGATGCCATGATCTTAGTTTTCTGAATGCCGAGCTTCAAGCCAACCTTTTCACTCTCATCAAGAGGCTTTTGAGTTCCTCTTCACTTTCTGCCATAAGGGTGATGTCATCTGCATATCTGAGGTTATTGATATTTCTCCCGGCAATCTTGATTCCAGCTTGTGCTTCTTCCAGCCCAGCTTTCCTCATGATGTACTCTGCATAGAAGTTAAGTAAGCAGGGTGACAATATACAACCTTGATGTATTCTTTCTGTTTGGAACCAGTCTGTTGTTCCATGTCCAGTTCTAACTGTTGCTTCCTGACCTCCATACAGATTTCTCAAGAGGCAGGTCAGGTGGTCTGGTATTCCCATCTCTTTCAGAATTTTCCAGTTTATTGTGATCGACACAATCAAAGGCTTTGGCATAGTCAATGAAGCAGAAATAGATGTTTTTATGGAACTCTCTTGCTTTTTCCATGATCCAGCGGATGTTGGCGATTTGATCTCTGGTTCCTCTGCCTTTTCTAAAACTTGCTTGAACATCACTCTTTACTTAACTCATAACTCTTGCTTCTTATAACTCCTAACATAGTAGAAATCAAAGTTAGTTGATATTCTAAAGTTCTTATTCTATCCATATAGATATTACAGAAGCTATTAAGACATGACCTTTAGTACTTATCTTATTGCTAAGGCTCTTTTATATTCACCGCTTTGTAACCCATATGAGTCACTTGAAGACTACATAAAGTGTATTTTAGAGGTGTAATATAGGGGAAAATTATTACATTGTCTGTAATTAAGTTACAGAATAGGAGAGCTCTCACTGGTGACAAAGATGCAGTGTTGTTATTCTGCCTTATCAAAAAATAGTTCTACCCATCTATATGTCCAAAATTTAAAATATTTAAAATTATGCTATAGTAATAGAATAAAGAATGAAATAATCATTTAAAAATTGATAAACAATGATTAATATTCGGCACTTTAAAAGTGCTAATAGGAAGAATTTAAATAAAAGTATTGATTAAAAGCACTCTGCTGCTGCTGCTGCTGCTGCTAAGTCACTTCCGTCATGTCCGATTCGGTGTGACCCCATAGACGGAAGCCCACCAGGCTCCCCCATCCCTGGGATTCTCCAGGCAAGAACACTGGAGTGGGTTGCCATTTCCTTCTCCAATGTGTGAAAGTGAAAAGTGAAGGTGAAGTCGCTCAGTCATGTCCGACCCTTAGCGACCCCACGGACTGCAGCCTACCAGGCTCCTCCATCCATGGGATTTTCCAGGCAAGAGTACTGGAGTGTCTTTCCATTGCCTTCTCCGAGTAGAATTAGATGTCACAAAATTTTTGCATCTTTGCTCTTTTGAAATTCTAATATATCCTAAAATAACTATGTATCATATATATAATTTTAAAATCACATAAAATACTCTATATTGCAGTGAAAATTATTTTAATTTCCTGATCCAAATGAAAAATGATCCATTGATCCATTGTATCAAAGGACCGATATGATCCATATTGGATCCATATGATCCAATATGAAAAAAATGAAAAACTGGTACCATAAAAGCTGTGTATTTTGACACTAGTCTATATATCATTATTTAGATTTGAAATACTGTTCTATGTTCTTCTTTTAAGAATAGTAAACATGAAGTCATCCAGATTGGAAAAGAAGTAAAACTCTCACAGTTTGCAGATGACATGATCCTCTACATAGAAAACCCTAAAGACTCCACCACCAGAAAATTACTAGAGCTAATCAGTGAATATAGTAAAGTTGCAGGATATAAAATCAACACACAGAAATCCCTTGCATTCCTATACACTAACAATGAGAAAACAGAAAAATGAATTAAGGAAACAATTCCATTCATCATTGCAATGAAAAGAATTAAATACGTAGGAATATATCTACCTAAAGAAACAAAAGACCTATGTATAGAAAACTATAAAACACTGTTGAAAGAAATCAAAGAGGACACAAATAGATGGAGAAATCCATGTTCATGGATTGAAATAAACAATATAGATAAAATGAGTATACCAGGCAAAGCAATCTATAGATTCAATACAATCCCTATCAAGCTACCAACAGTATTTTTCAGAGAACTAGAACAAATAATTTCACAATTTGTGTGGAAATACAAAAAAACATCGAATAGCCAAAGCAATCTTGAGAAAGAAGAATGGAACTGGAGGAATCAACCTACCTGACTTCAGGCTCTACTACAAAGCCACAGTCACCAAGACAGTATGGTACTGGCACAAAGACAGAAATATAGATCAATGGAACAAAATAAATCCATGCACCTATGGATACCTTATCTTCGACAAACGAGGCAAGAATATACAATGGAGAAAAGACAATCTCTTTAACAAGTGGTGCTGGGAAAACTGGTCAACCACTTGTAAAAGAATGAAAATAGAACACTCCCTAACACCATACACAAAAATAAACTCAAAATGGATTAACGATCTAAATGTAAGACCAGAAACTATTAAACTCCTAGAGAAAAACATAGGCAAAACACTCTCCAACATAAATCACAGCAGGATCCTCTATTACCCACCTCCCAGAATATTGGAAATAAAAGCAAAAATAAATGGGACCTAATTAAACAAAATCTTTTTCACAACAAAGGAAACTATAAGTAAAGTGAAAAGACAGCCTTCAGAATGGGAGAAAATAATAGCAAAGAAAGCAACTAACAAAGGATTAATCTCAAAAATATACAAGCAACTCCTGCCACTCAATTCCAGAAAAATAAATGACCCAATTAAAAAATGGGCCAAAGAACTAAACAGACATTTCTCTAAAGAAGACATACAGATGGCTAACAAACACATGAAAAGATTCTCAGCATCATTCATTATCAGAGAAATGCAAATCAAAACCACAATGAGGTACCATTTCACGCCAGTCAGAAGGGTTGCTATCCAAAAGCCTACAAGCAATAAATGCTGGAGAGGGTGTGGAGAAAAGGGAACCCTCTTACACTGTTGGTGGGAATGCAAACTAGTACAGCCATTATGGAGTACAGTGTGGAGATTCCTTAAAAAACTGGAAATAGAACTGCCATATGACCCAGCAATCCCACTGCTGGGCATACACACCAAGGAAACCAGAATTGAAAGAGACATATGTACTCCAATGATCATTGCAGCAGTGTTTATAATAGTCAGAACATGGAAGCAACCTAGATGTCCATCTGCGGACGAATGGAAAAGAAAACTGTGGTACATATACACAATGGAATATTACTCAGCCATTAAAAAGAATACATTTCAATCAGTTCTAATGAGGTGGATGAAACTGGAGCCTATTATACAGAGTGAAGTAAGCCAGAAATAAAAACGCCAATACAGTATACTAGCACGTATATATGGAATTTGAAAGATGGTAATGATAACCATATATGTGAGATATTAAAAGAGACACAGATGTATAGAACAGTCTTTTGGACTCTGTGGGAGAGGGCGAGGGTGGGATGATTTGGGAGAATGGCATTGCAACATGTATATTAACATATATGAGAGGAATCACCAGTCCAGGTTCGATGCATGAGACAGGATGTTTGGGGCTGGCGCACTAGGATGACCCAGATAAATGATATGGGGAGGGAGGTAGGAGGGGGGCTCAGGAGGGGAAACACATGTACGCCCATGGCAGATTCATGTCAATGTATGGCAAAATCACTACAATATGTAAAGTAATTAGCCTTCAATTAAAATAAATAAATTTGTATTAATAATAATAATAAAATCTTGTTTTAAAATGCATGTTTTATTGTTTTTGAAAATGTAATTTAGTCGACATAAGACATAAAGTTAATGCTGAATAAAACCTTATTCATTGATCTGTTTTGTATAGCTTCTTCAGTCTTATTGATTTTTTTTTCCGTAAAGTTTCAATTTTCCTTATCTTTTACTTTGAATTCAGAATAGTAATAAACAATGACTTTTCATAATAAATAATGACTAAATGAATTTCTGTACCTACTGTACAAGTTTTAAAACTTAACATTATCAATCTGTGTTTATAGAGTAAAATGTGAAATTAAAGCTATTACTTTCATAAATCCAAGTGGCAAAAGAATATAAAATCATTCAGTATCTTAGCTGCAAAGTTGATTATCCTGGAAATTATCTATTTTTAATAATATTTTCATAATTTGGAAGCAGTATGCAAAATATAATGCTTTACTCTGTGTTCACGTCTACTTTGACATGTGTCTTTAAGTAAAAAATTTACTGTGCAAGTTAAATTTTGTTTTATGATATTTTCACAGAATTATTTAGATTTGGAAATATATGCTTTGTTTCTTTAGGAATAAATATTTACCTGGTAGAATTAAGATTTTCAACTCTAAAAGAACAAGAAAAAAGATTACTTTGGTTACTCAAAGCAATTTGACAGAACAATTTTTAATTTTTATAATTTCCAGTAACTTTTGAGAACCAACTGCCTCTTGGTTAACTTTATCTCACAGAATTGGACACTTTGGAGAGAGTGATGTGAGGGAATATAATTTTTCCTTGTTGGGTGGTTCTAATTTTATGATGGTAAATGACAGTTAAAAAAAAAAAGTGGGTGAGGAAGAATTGTGTCCTGTTGTGGGGTTTAGAATTTTAAACAAGATCCTGAAGCAGAAAATAACTGCTAGCAATAGCAGAAGAGGAAGCAGAAGTAATGTTTGGGATTGTAAATTAAATTACCTTTAATTATTTACTAAGGCAATACCAGAATTCTTTAAAAATATATTTTTGGATTATGTTATTTTAAAGCTATTATTATTTAAACAAAGAATCCTGAGATTACACGCATTACTTATGAGTATACAGAAGTCACTAACCAAAAGGTAAAGAGTACTCACGAATTGCAGGTATGACCAACCTTGATAGTATATTAAAAAGCAGAGATATTACTTTGCCAACAAAAGTCCGTCTAGTCAAGGCTATGGTTTTTCCAGTGGTCATGTATGGATGTGAGAGTTGGACTGTGAAGAAGGCTGATCGCTGAAGAATTGATGCTTTTGAACTGTGGTGTTGGAGAACACTCTTGAGAGTCCCTTGGACTGCAAGGAGGTCCAACTAGTCCATTCTAAAGGCGATCAATCCTGGGTGTTCATTGGAAGGACTGATGCTAAATCTGAAACTGCAATACTTTGGCCACCTCATGCAATGAGCTGACTCACTGGAAAAGACTCTGATGCTGGGAAACGTTGGGGGCAGAAGGAGAAGGGGACGACGGAGAATGAGATGGCTGGATGGCATCACCAACTCTGTGGACATGAGTTTGAGTGAACTCTGGGAGTTGGTGATGGACAGGGAGGCCTGGCGTGCTGTGATTCATGGGGTCACGGAGAGTCGGACACGACTGAGCGACTGAACTGAACTGAACTGAACTGAAGATATCTTGTGAAAATGCAGGGTTTTTGCCTTTAAAATAGTAAAACTAGACCTAGTTTTCTACTTAGGAAATTAAAAGACCCTTACTCCTTGGAAGGAATGTTATGACCAACCTAGATAGCATATTAAAAAGCAGAGACATTACTTTGCCAACCAAGGTCCATCTAGTCAAGGCTATGGTTTTTCCAGTGGTCATGTATGGATGTGAGAGTTGGACTGTGAAGAAAGCTGATTGCCGAAGAATTGATGCTTTTGAACTGTGGTGCTGGAGAAGACTCTTGAGAGTCCCTTGGACTGCAAGGAGATCCAACCAGTCCATTCTAAAGGAGATCAATCCTGGGTGTTCATTGGAGGGACTGATGCTGAAGCTGAAACTCCAATACTTTGGCCACCTCATGTGATGAGTTGACTCACTGGAAAAGACTCTGATGCTAGGAGGGATTGGGGGTGGGAGGCGACGGGGACGACAGAGAATGAGATGGCTGGATGGCATCACCAACTCGATGGACATGAGTTTGAGTGAACTCCGGGAATTGGTGATGGACAGGGAGGCCTGGCGTGCCATGATTCATTTGGTCGCAAAGAGTCGGACATGACTGAGTGACTGAACTGAACTGAAATATTTATCAGGAATCTTCAGCCTGAAAATTTCTATTTTGTAAGGTCGAGTTCTGATGGTTTTCTTTGACTCCGCCCCGAGGTCCCTCACTAGCCCGGATGCTCTTTGTGTCTGCTTGCTCTTTAAATGGTTATGTTTCTTTCCCTTAAAACTTCCATTGGCGCTATCTGCCTCTTGCTGCCTTCCTTGGCACCTAATCCACGAGAGCCAGTGGTCAACCAGTACATTACTCATGAACTCATTGTCCAGCCTAAACCGGCGAGACCAATCCTGGCCACACTCATAAGCAGCTATTGGACAGTTAACCATTCAGAATTTCACGTTTCTGTGTTTTCCCTTATTTAGGCCTGTATGATGTTATTTCCTGCCCCAAAATCATATAAACCGCACCTGCCTTTGTTCAGTGCAGAACTCCTCGTGGCCATCCTTGCGGTCAGTGGGTTCTGCCCGGGAGTGCACTGGTATTAAAGCCTGTTACTTTCTTTTGGTGTCTGAGTCAATTTTTTTGCAGCTTATGGTGCCCGTGTGAGACCTTACATTTGGTGCCTAACGTGGGGCTCGAGGTGAGAGCCCACCGCGCTGGCCATGGGGCTTGCAGCTCCCTTGGGCACAGCTCACACCCTGGGTTGATCCACTACCTCGCTGGGACTGTTCAACCGTCCGACAGGATACAGGGTAAGTTCCCTGCATCAGATCCTGGGGTGGCTCTCCCTTTTGGCGAGCAATCCACGGGAGCCCAGTTTTGCGGGCCAGGCCCGTTCTGAAATCACAGCTGTGTCTGACTCCTTGCTACTTGGCGCCAGTCGATTTGGAGAAGTCGGTCTCGGCTGTGATGGCCCTTAAATTCCTCAGCACCAGTCGATCTCGGATACTTCCATTTTCAGCTGCGGTGACCCTCCTCGCTGGGGTGTTAAGTCTCTTGGGGATGCCTGATTGATTTACCCCTAAGCCTATATTCCATTGCTCGCCAATGGGGACAACTGCTTCCAAGCCGGACCAGGGTTGGTCAACTCCTTTAGACTGTCTTTTAGCCAGCCTTAAAACTCTGTGTCTTTCAAATGATATCTGATGCAAAAAATTGATTTTTTTCTGTTCTGAGGCCTGGCCCCAATACCCCTTAGATAATGGCTCAAAATAGCCCTCAGTGGGAACTTTCAATTTTGATAGCCTCCGTGATTTGGATAATTACTTTCGAAGGACAGGAAAGTGGTCTGAGGTACCATACGTGCAGGCTTTTTGTCTGTTGCGCTCCCGTCCTGCCCTCTGTACTAACTATTCTCCTTCTTAGATATTACTAACAATGCCTCCACCTGTGCCTCCGCCCACCGCCTCCCGCTCAGTGATCGCCTCTCCTACAACTCCAAGCTCTGTCTCTGCTAATAACGTCCAAGGTCAAATGCCGCTGCCCGCTGACAAAAATTCTGCTTTCACAGTCCCTCTGGAGGACCTAATGGCCCTTCCCCCTCCATATGCAGAAGCCGCCCCCACCACGGCGGCTCCAACTCCTCCACCTCTATCGCCTCTCTCCTCTCCAATCACTCCTGATCCTCCTACAATCTCTGCTTCCATTCCCCGATCTCCTTCTACCGAAAAGATAGTTCAAAAGCCCTCAACTCTTTCATCCCTTTACCCACCCCTTCCAAAAACTCCTCCTCCCATGGATTCACCAGTCAGTTCTCATACTAGATCCCAAACTTTATCTACGATATCTACTTCTATATTGCCCACACTGCCTGCTTCCATGTTTCTGCTCCGGCAGGTTGCAGGCCCTGAATGATTGGCATATGTACATGTCCCTTTTTCACTGCAGGATCTGTCCCACATCAAACAAAAATTGGGCTCCTACTCGGAAAATCCTTCTAACTACATAAAAAATTTCACACAATAGTCTCGCTCCTATGCTCTCACTTGGCAAGATGTCTATGTAATTTTGGGCTCTACCACAACTCCTGAAGAATGGCAGGCCATTTGGACGGCGGCCAGGATGGTAGCTGACCAACGCCATCTAGCGAATCCAGCTGATCCTGATCGACCCCCTGCTGCTGCCACAATTCCAGACAGGGATCCGGGTTGGGACTACCAGGATGGAAGGCGGGGAAAGGCAAATATTCGATACATGATAGAATGTTTATTAGAGGGAATGGAAACCATCAGAGCCCGACCTTACATATTTCATAGAGAAAGTCTGCTTTAATCATTCTGAAAGGCCTATTACCCTTGATTTTTGCATAACTAGATTAAGGAAAGTTTTATATCTAAGTTCAAGAAACTATGCAGGATACAAGGATATATTTGCATAAATATATGAGCAGTGTCAGTACTTGGAAATTGCAATGAGAACTTTCCAAAAGTTTTGAGTAAGGAGAACTGGAAAACCATCATAAAGGCACAATTGCTAGATTTGAAGTTAGACTCATTGAATGCATGTGCATACTATAGAAATGCTATTCTAATCAGTTGGTAATCAGAAAAGATGTTTTAATTTTAAAAGTAGTTTTGCCACAGAAACCAACACTGTCAATCCAAGCCTTAACCAGGAGATATGAGGTCTTAGCCAACAGTCTCCAATTATGCTGGTCAAATGTTCTAAACCAAAGAGGAGTATCTTTTTATGGATACCACCAGACATATATTGATCTACTTAATTTTATTTACTTTTATCCTATGCTCACATAACACTTTAGGAGTAGGAACTGGCTTTTCATGTCATTTAGCTACCAGAAGTTATTGAACTGATGATGGGGAGAAGAATATACTTTTAAATTTCAGTTACATTTATAATAAAAAAAAAATAAGTAAGTTAACATGTTAGCAATTTACCAACTTCATAAACTTTAGTTATGTAAGTCTGTGACAACAAGTCTTAATAATGTCAGGTTTCTGAGTCTGCAAGCTGGAACAATAAACATCTAAATTCAAAAAATAATGAATTTCAGTTTGTAAGATCTGACAGACTCCCTAAGTGACCCTCATAGTAACAAAGTTTTAAATTTTTTTTTCATTAAATACATAGAAAGTACTGGAATACTCAATTCAAGATTTTAAAAACCACTTACAGTTCATTTTCCAATGCAAAGATTTCCTCTAGATGCTATATTTTGGGATATTGAACTCTTTTTTGTTATCCTTATCTAGGTAAAAATATTAGAATTTACATAAAACAAAGCAAAACAAACATACAAAAAAAGAAAGGAAACAGGACCTTGATTTAGGACCATTTGTTGACTTGTCAGTTTCTTTTGTGCTTTAATGAATAACTTACCATTTTTATTTCTCTTGAGCTGTTTGTTCTAAATTGTCTTGTCTTTGAATAGCACCTTAAAATGTGTCCTAGAAATGTTTGTCGAGTGTCCATGAATTGGGAGAAAATTGTCTAACAGCTATTTCCCTTTAAAATACATTAAATTGAGATACATAACATATTGTATTCCAATCCCCAAACACCATCAGTATTCAAACCGAAGTTTGTATTTACAATAGTGTTAACTAATATATTAACAATACAAAAATATCTGAAACATAGTTTCTAAAGAAATTATAATTTGTGTATATTTGACATACCTGAGTGAACTCATATATAAATCCAATTATTCTTGCAAATTATGTATTTATGGATTAAAAGTCTATCAATCTATCTATAAATATCTATCTACATAATCATATACTTGTCACATTCAAATAGTATGAACAGCTGAAGCAGATAAACCAATGATGTAACATTCTTGTTTTAGTGTTTCTGTTCAGTCTATTGAAGTTTAAAAGAGTAGAGATTCAAAAAGTGTTTGTTGTCATCATATGGATAATTTTCATAAGATTATCAAAGTAATGTATGCAATTCTGCCTTTATGCTGGTCATAAATCCTGTGTTGGATTTATATAAAGTTATTTGTTCTATGTTTGATATATTTTCTTGCTTAGTGACTCATACATCAACTGATTTAAATAAGAAATGGTAAACTTGAGATCTGAGGATGGTATTGACCAAGGAATATCCTTTTCATTATAAGGCACAGATGTTGTCACTAAAACTCCACAATATCTTTAAAAATGTGAAATAACTTGGGAAATAAAAACTGGAAAAGATAATACAAATTGATTAATAGAGGTCCACTGTAATTTTTGGAAAAAAATATGTTAAGTATATATCGGGGACCAGCCTCGATATGGCCCAGGGTATCCTCGGGATGAACGGCGTCGGCGTCAGCGAGAGAGAGAGAGAGAGAGAGAGAGAGGGGCTGATGATTCCTTGGTTTATGCTGGAAACCAATAAAACCCCAGCACGGAGTTTGCTCTGTTTACGTAGGCCGCAGGCGCCCTCTCGAATCACTGGAGGCACCCCACCAGGGCACCCCCTCGAGTGGGTCTTAGAAGCCCAGGCAGATAAGTAAACTCAGAGGGCCCAGCGCTCCAAGGATCTCAACCAGAAAACGGAGAGTAGAGAAAAGGATGGAAAAAGAGAAAGAACGACATGGGGAGACCAAGCTTCAGTGAGCAAGGCCCAAAACTTTATTTTCCAGTGCTGCTTTTATACCCTAAGTTATGCGCATAAGAAACAGAGAAAGGGAGGTATAGAGTCACGCCAAAATCACGTGGGGTCAGCAGTCTTGATCCTTATCAGGATCAGGGCTTACTTTTGTGTGTCTCGTGATAAAAGTTTTAGGTGGTTTACATCATCTTCTGGCCAGGGGGCCTGCTAACAGTTTATGGCCCTCTCTCCTAACAATAGGTTAGTTAGCAAGTAAAAGGCTTATATTTTTTTAAGGTGAATTTCCTAAAGTCAGGTGCTAGACACATAACAAAGTTACATTCCTATAAGGCACCGGTGTAGTGAGCTACAAGAAAGGAATTTATTAACTTAAGATCTGATGTGGTTAAATCAAAGGCTACTACATATATTCTCTATATGTGATTAATATATTTCCAAGGATACAATAGATAGAGGAAACTTTGCAGCAAGCATTGATTCAACAATGAAATCTTTTTTAGTACTACTCTAATGATTTTAACTTCTTCAGCAGATTCCTGTATTTTAGAATATTAGGCTTTCTGTCCTTGCATGGCTGGGAGGCTATAAACAGTCACACTCATAGTTGTAAGAGCCCGGACAAACTTGTCATGCAAGTTAGAAAGCTATCAGAGGGGCTTGGATTGGAACACTCCTATTAAGCCGAGGAGAACTTTTAAACTACAGCTCTGAATTAATGTTTTCAGAGAAAGGTGGTTGGGGGGAAGCCCCCGTAAGTATTAGAGGACTTGGTAAGAGGCGTAAGGTAGTAAAGCAGTCAGACTCCGGTTTTCTTTGGGGTAGATGCTCAGGTAAGTCCAGGGGGTTCCTCGAGTCCTGATTAGCCTTTGCCTGTCAGGCCTCTTCCCCAGTTGACCTTTGCCACGGGTAGGATTTCCCTCGCTGGCTCCCGGCAAGTATATATGTCGACTTCCATGTTGACTCAGTTGGTAAAGATTCCACCTGCAATGCAGAAGACAAAAGATACATGGGTTTGATCTCTGGTTTGGGAAGATCCTCTGGAGGAGGGCAGGGCAACCCACTGGAGTATTCTTGCCTGGAGAATCTCCATGAACAGAGGAGCATGGCGGGCTACAGTCCATGGGGTTGCAGAGTCTGACACGACTAAGCAACTAAGCACAGCACATATACTTTATTGAGTGTATTTATTTTTCTGGCAAGAAAGTTACTTGATAGTGCTTCCTATACATATGTGTGTGTGCCCAGTTGTGTCTGATTTTTTGTGACCCCATAGACTGTAGTAGGCTAGGCTCCTCTGTCCACAGAATTTTCCAGGCAACAATACTGGAGTGGGAGCTTGTCATTTTTTACTCCAGGGGATCTTCCCTAACAAGAGATCAAACTTGTGTTTCTTGAGTCTCCTGCATCAGCAGGCAGATACTTTACCACTATGCCCCTGGGGAGCCACTTTATATATATATAATCTTCACGTTACTGTTAAAACTTGATAAAAAGTATAAATACAAATAATAAAAATTCAGGAACAGTGTCAGAAAAATTTTACAATTGTGTCCCTAAGTTTTCTTTGTCATTTAATTCTTCCAAAGGCATGAGAGGATCACCAAATCGAAAACAGTGCCCAGTTATATATGTGTCTTGTGGTGAAAGTAAAGTCTGATGCTGTGAAGAACAATATTGCATAGATATCTGGAATGTTAGGTCCATAAATCAAGGTACATTTGAAGTGTTCAAACAGAAGGTGGCAAGAGTGAATATTGACATTTTAGAAATCAGTGAACTAAAATGGACCAGAATGGGCAAATTTAATTGAGATGACCAATTATATATACTGCTTCGGGCAAGATTACCTTCGAAAAAATGGAGTAGCCCTCATAGTCAATGAAAGAGTCCGAAATGCAGTACTTGGGTGCAATCTCAAAAGTGACAGAATGATCTCTGTGCTTTTCCAAAGCAAGTCATTCAATATCAGAGTAATCCAAATCTATGCCCCAACCACTAATGCCAAAGAAGCTGAAGTTGAACAGTTCAAAGAAGACCTACAAGACATTCTAGAAGTAACGCCCAGAAAAAGATGTCCTTTTCATCATAGGGGACTGGAATGCAAAAGTAGGAAGCCAAGGGATACCTGTAGTAACAGGCAAGTGGAGTACAAAATGAAGCAGGGCAAAGCCTAACAGAGTTTTGCCATGAGAATGCACTGATCATAGCAAACACCCTCGCCCAACAACACAAGAGATGACTCTACACATGGGCATCACCAGAAGTTCAATAATGAAATCAAATTGATTATGTTCTTTATAGGGTAAAGATGGAGAGGCTCTATACAGTCAGCCTCAACTGAGGCTCAGATCATGAACTCCTTATTGCAAAATTCAAGCTTAAATTGAAAACTAGGGAAAACCGCTAGCTCATTCAGGTATGATCTAAATCAAATCCCTTATGATTATACAGTTGAGTTCAGTTCAGTCACTCAGTAGTGTTCAACTCCTTGCGACCCCATGAACTGCAGCACACCAGGCCTCCCTGTCCTTCACAAACTCCCAGAGCCTACCCAAACTCATGCCCATTGAGTCGGTGATGCCATCCAACCGTCTCATCCTCTGTCATCCCCTTCTCCTTCTGCCCTCAATCTTTCCCAGCATCAGGATCTTTTCAAATGAGTCAGTTCTTCGCATGAGGTGGCCAAAGTATTGGAGTTTCAGCTTCAACATCAGTTCTTCCAACGAACACCGAGGACTGATTTCCTTTAGGTTGGATCTCCTTGCAGTCCAAGGGACTCTCAAGAGTCTCCTCCAACACCACAGTTCAGAAGTGTCTATTCTTTGGCACTCAGCTTTCTGTATACTCCAACTCTCACATCCATACCTGACGACTGGAAAAACCATAGCTTTGACTAGATGGACCTTTGTTGGCAAAGTAATGTCTCTGCTTTTTAATATGCTTTCTAGGTTAGTGATAAATTTCCTTCCAAGGAGTAAGTGTCTTTTAATCTTATGGCTGCAGTCACCATCTGCAGTGATTTGGAACCCCCAAAATAATGTCAGCCACTGTTTCCACTGTTTCCCCATAAATTTGCCATGAAGTGATGGGACTGGTTGTCATGATGTTAGTTTTCTGAATGTTGAGCTTTAAGCCAACTTTTTCACTCTCTTCTTTCGCTTTCATTAAGAGGCTCTTTGTTCTTCTTCACTTTCTGCCATAAGAGTAGTGTCATCTGCATATCTGAAGTTATTACTATTTCGCCTGGCAATCTTGATTCCAGCTTGTGCTTCATGCAGCTCAGTATTTTTCATGATGTATTCTGCATATTAGTTAAATAAGCAGGGTGACAATATACAGCCTTGACATACTCCTTTTCCTATTTGGAAGCAGTCAATCATGTCTGACTGTTGCTTCCTGACCTGCATATAGGTTTCTCAAGAGGTAGGTCAGGTGGTCTGGTATTCCCATAGCTCCAAGAATTTTCCACAGTTTATTGTGATCCACACAGTCAAAGGCTTTGGCATAGTCGGTAAGTAGAAATAGATGTTTTTGTGAAATTGTCTTGCTTTTTCGATGATCCAGTGGATGTTGGCAATTTGATCTCTGGTTCCTCGAAAACCAGCTTGAACATCTGGAAACTCACGGTTCGTATATTGCTGAAGCCTTGCTTGGGGAATTTTGAGCATTACTTTACTAGTGTGTGAGATGAGTACAATCGTCCGGTTGTTTGAGCATTCTTTGACATTGCCTTTCTTTGGAATTGAAATGAAAACTGACTTTTTCCAGTCCTGTGGCAACAGTGAGTTTTTAAATATGCTGACATAATGTGTGTAGCACTTTCTCAGCATCTTCTTTTAGGATTTGAAATAGCTCAACAGGAATTCCATCACCTCCACTACCTTTGTTTGTGTGATGCTTCCTAAGACCCACTTGACTTCACATTCTAGGATATCTGGCTCTACGTACTCTAGGTACCTGGGTCTTGATGATCATAATTAACTAGGTCTTAAAGATCTTTTCTGTGCAGTTCTTCTGTGTATTCTTTCCACCTCTTCTTAATATCTTCTGCTTCTGTTAGGTCCATACCATTTCCTATATTGTCCTATATTACACCCATCTTTTCATGAAATGTTCCTCTGGTATCTCTAATTTTCTTGAAGAGATCTCTAGTCTTTCCTGTTCTATTGTTTTCCTCTATTTCTTTGCATTGATCGCTGAGGAAGGCTTTCTTATATCTCCTTACTATTCTTTGGAACTCTGCATTCAAATGGGTATATCTTTCATTTTCTCCTTTGCTTTTCACTTCTCTTCTTTTCACAGCTATTTGTAACGCCTCCTCAGACAGCCATTTTGCTTTTTTACATTTCTTTTCCATGGGGATGGTCTTGGTCCCTGTCTCCTGTACAATGTCACGAACCTCCGTCCAGAGTTCATCAGGCACTCTATCTATCAGATCTAGTCCCTTAAATCTATTCCTCACTTCCACTGTATAATCATAAGCGATTTGATTTAGGTCATATCTGAATGGTCTAGTGGTTTTCCCTACTTTCTTCAATTTAAGTATGAATTTGGTAATAAGGAGTTCATGATCTGAGTCAGAGTCAGCTCCTGGTCTTGTTTTTGCTAACTGTATACAACTTCTCCATCTTTGGCTGCAAAGAATATAATCAATCTGATTTCGGTGTTGACCATCTGGTGATGTCCATGTG
The DNA here is from genome assembly GCF_049115385.1 of Moschus berezovskii. NCBI lineage: Eukaryota > Metazoa > Chordata > Mammalia > Artiodactyla > Moschidae > Moschus > Moschus berezovskii. The sequence continues at coordinate 128,624,838 of NC_142461.1, read as the reverse complement.
TAGAGTCTTCTCTTGTGTTGTTGGAAGAGTGTGTTTGCTATGACCAGTGTGTTCTCTTGGCAAAACTCTATTAGCCTTTGCCCTGCTTCATTCTGTGCTCCAAGGCCAAATTTGCCTGTTACTCCAGGTGTTTCTTGGCTTCCTACTTTTGCATTCCAGTCCCCTATAATGAAAAGGACATCTTTTTTGGGTGTTAGTTCTAAAAGGTCTTGTAGGTCTTCATTGCACCATTCAACTTCAGCTTCTTCAGTGTTACTGGTCAGTTATACAGTAGAAGTGACAAATAGATTCAAGGGATTAGATCTGATAGAGTGCCTGAAGAACTATGGGTAGAGGTTTATAACATTGTATCAGAGGTGCTGACCAATACCATCCCCAAGAAACACAAATGCAAAAAGCAAAATGGTGGTTTAAAGAGGCCTTACAAATAGCTGAGAAAAGAAGAGAAGTGAAAGACAAAGGAGAAAAAGGAAAGATTTACTCATCTGAATGCAGAGTTCCAAAGAAGAGCAAGGAGAGATAGGAAAGCTTTTTTAAGTGAACAATGCAATGAAATAGAGGAAAACAATGGAATGGGAAGGGCTAGAGATCTCCTCAATAAAATTAGAGGTACCAAGGGAGCATTTCATGCCAAGATGGGCACAATAAATGACAGAAATGGTATGGCCCTAACAGGAGCATAAGATGTTTAAGAAGAGGTGGCAAGAACACACAGAAGATCAAAAAAGTACTTAGTGACCCAGATAACCATGATGGTGTGACCACTCATCATGAGTCAGACATCCTGGAGTTGAAATCAAGTGGGCCTTAGGAAACATCACTACAAACAAAGCTAGTGGAGTTGATGGAATTCCAGTTGAGCTATTTCAAATCCTGAAAGATGATGCTGTGGAAGTGTTGCACTCAATATGCCAGCAAATTTGGAAAACTCAGCCGAGGCCACAAGACTGGAAAATGTCAGGTTTCATCCAATCCCAAAGAAGGATAATGACAAAGAATGTTCAAACACTCATTTCCTATGCTAGAAAATTTATGCTGAAAATCCTTCATACTTGGTTTCAACAGCATGTGAACAAAGACATTCCACATGTACAAGTTGGATTTAGGAAAGGCAGGGGAACCAGAGATCAAATTGCCAAATCATTTAGGTCATAGAGGAAGCTAGAGAATTCCAGAAAAGCATCTACTTCTACTTCATTGACTATGCTAATTCCTTTGACTGTGTAGATCACAACAAACTGTGGAAAATTCTTGAAGAGATGGGAATACCAGGCCACCTGACCTGCCTCTTGTGTAACCTGTATGCAGGTCAAGTAGCAACAGTTAGAACCAGACATAAAACAACAGACTGGTTCTAAATTGGGAAAGGAGTACATCAAGACTGTATACTGTCAACCTGCTTATTTAACTTATATGCAGAGTACATCATGCAAAATGCCAGGCTGGATGAATCACAAGCTGGAATCATGATTTTGTGGAGGAATATCAGTAACTTTAGATATACCGACGATACCACCCTTGTGGCAGAAAGTGAAGAGGAACTAAAGAGCTCCTTGAAGAAGAAGAAAGAGGAGAGTGACAAAGCTGGTTTAGAACTCAGCATTCAAAAAACTAAAATCATGGCATCTGGTCCCATAACTTCATGGCAAATAGATGGGGAAACAATGGCAGACTTTACTTTCTAGGGCTCCTAAATCATTGTGGACATTGAATGCAGCCAAGTAATTGAAAGACACTTGTTCCTTGGAAGAAAAGCAATGACAGTGTATTAAAAAGCAGACATTACTTTGCCTACAAATTTCCATATATAGCTATGTTTTTTCGAGCAGTCATGTACACATGTAACAGTCGGACAATTAAAAAATAGCAACGATGAACTGATGCCTTTAAACTGTGGTGATGTAAAAGACTCTTGAGAGTCTCTTGGACAGAAAGGAAATCAAACCAGTCAATCCTAAAGGAAATCAACCCTGAATATTCATTGTAAGGACTGATGCTGAAGCTGAAGTTCATATACTTTGGCCACCTGATGTGCAGAGCTGACTCGTTTGAAAAGACTTTGATGCTGGGAAAGAGTGAAGGCCTGAGGAGAAGAAGACAACAGACCATCAGATGGTTGCGTGGCTTCACCGACTCAATGGACATGCATTTGAGCAAACTCTAGGAGATGGTCAGAGAAGGTAATGACACCCCACTCCAGTACTCTTGCCTGGAAAACCCCTTGGACGGAAGAGCCTGGTAGGCTGCAGTCCATGGGGTCGTGAAGAGTCGGACACGGCTGAGCAACTTCACTTTCACTTTTCACTTTCATGCACTGGAGAAGGAAATGGCAACCCACTCCATTATTCTTGCCTGGAAAATCCCAGGGATGGGAGAGCCTGGTGGGCTGCTGTCTATGGGGTCGCACAGAGTCGGACACGACTGAAGCGACTTAGCAGCAGCAGCAGCAGCAGATAGGAGATGGTGAAGTATAGGGAAGCATGGTGTGCTGCAGTCCATGGGCTTTAAAACAGTTAGGCATGGCAGAGAGATTGAACTACAATAGGAAAATATTAACGTTTAAACGCCAAGTTTTGGTATAGTTTTTGAAACTGATATTTAAATAGCCAATCAGGGATTATATCAGGTCGAAACCTTAGAAAGTATCCAAATTGTTACATTAACAGTAATTTTTCTCCTACTGGCCTTCTAAAAGATATTAATGTCAATAGTAGAAAATAACAGAAGGACAAACAAAGAAAAGAAGTGTCATCAAATGTTTTCAAGCCCTTGAAAGGGTGCAAGTTTTTACTACTCGTAAGAACTACTTTTTTAAAATTAAAGTTTCTCACAAAATTCTCAGCTTTTAAAAATGCTCCAAACTGCCATATAACCATTATTCTTATCAATATAATGAATTATCGCATGTATGTTATGACTTTTAAATACCATCTGTTTTAGTACATTTAAAAAAAAATATGAGAATTAAAATTGTGCTTTTTTCATTTGGCAAATCCTGTACTGCAATTTCATGTTGTGCATGTAAAATCATTTCTTATGGGTTTGTTCTAGGTATTTGTGACTCATTTAAGTTTTCAAGGATAAGAGTAGATTTTATATTTTTCCCCCTTACCCTAGCACCTCTTTACTGAAGCTGTTGCATGCATATAATATAGAAATTAAACATAATAGTGGTATACCTACCACTGAAAGCTGTGCATATCTGTGCAACATTCACTGTGACATCTTCATGACTGCTGCTTCATCTAGCCTTCAATTAATATATTCAGGAAGGTATACAATTAATTCCCAGGGCACAAATCATTGAGAACTGTAACTTTTACCTTTCTTTTCATTGCCTAAAATTAATAGTGTACTCTTCACATATTCAATACATTTGCATAAATTTCAATATTTTACACCTCTGTAGTTGCTTTCCTGTCATCTTGCCTAAAAGGGTGAACATAAATACCTTTTTCTTATTGAAATTAGCCTTAAGTGCTTGTTTGATTTTTAACAAAATTATTCCAAAGTACTCTGATGCTAGGAAAGGTTGGGGGCGGGAGGAGAAGGGGATGACAGAGAATGAGATGGCTGGATGGCATCACCGATTCTGTGGACATGAGTTTGAGTGAACTCCGGGAGTTGGTGATGGACAGGGAGGCCTGGCATGCTGTGATTCATGGGGTCGCGGAGAGTCGGACACGACTGAGCGACTGAACTGAACTGAACTTAACTGAAATTAATTTCACAACCTAGTAGTATCCTTCACATTACATGAACTTAATGAAAATTCCAGTAATCAGTAGCATATAACAAACCAACAGGTACTATTGTGTTTTTGTCATTCAGTCATGTTCTTTGTGACCCTGTGGACTGTGGCCTGCCAAGATTCTCTGTCCATGGAACTTTCCAGGCAAGAATACCAGAGTGGGTAGCCATTCTCTTCTCCAGAGGATCTTCCTGACCCAGGGATTAAACCTGGGTCTTCTGCATTGCAGGCAGATACTTTACCATCTGAGCCATCAGGGAAGCCAGTATTTTACATCTGTTATGTAATGTAATAGTTTATATCTATATGTAAATAATGTAATATTTTACATCTATTATAAAGATGTAAACTGTAGCTTTTACATTTATTCAGTTTTATTTTCCATTATCTTTTCACACTGCTGCTGCTGCTGCTGCTAAGTCACTTCAGTCGTGTCCGACTCTGTGTGACCCCACAGACGGAAGCCCACCAGTCTCCCCCTTCCCTGGGATTCTCCAGGCAAGAACACCGGAGTGGGTTGCCATTTCCTTCTCCAATGTGTGAAAGTGAAAAGTGAAAGTGAAGTTGCTCAGTCGTGTCCGACCCTTAGCGACCCCACGGACTGCAGCCTACCAGGCTCCTCCATCCATGGGATTTTCTAGGCAAGAGTACTGGAGTGGCTTGCCACACTGCACTTCATTTTAAAACATGAAGTATGAATGTTTTGTATATTCTTAAATAATCTGGAAATAAGTCTAAGAGTCGTCCAATTCACCTAACTTTAGAAACAAAAACATGGAAAAAAGCTTCATAAATCTCTGAAAAAATATGCTCATATAATAAATCAATTTGAATTTTAAAAATATTTACACTTTTTTCAAGCCTGGAACTTTAACTATGAGATTAGCATTATAATGATTTTAAGTTGTATGTAAGAGAGTACTCTATTTTATTTAAGACTGTGTAATTTGTATAAGTACTGGTGTACTCAATATAGAAAAACATCTACTTCTACTTTATTGCCTATACCAAAACCTTTGACTGTGTGGATCACAACAAACTGTGGAAAATTCTTCAAGAGATGGGAATACCAGACCACCTGACCAGCCTCCTGAGAAATTTGTATGTAGGTCAGGAAGCAACAGTTAGAACTTGACATGGAACAACAGACTGCTTCCAAATTGGGAAAGGAGTACATCAAGGCTATATATTGTCACCCTGATTATTTAACTTTTATGCAGAGTACATCACGTGAAATGCCTGGCTGTATGAATCACAAACTGGAATAAAGATTGCTGGGAGAAATGTCAATAACCTCAGATAGGCAGATGACACCACCTTATGGCAGAAAGAGAAGAGGAACTAAAAAGCCTCTTGATGAAAATGAAAGAGGAGAGTGAAAAAGTTGGCTTAAAACTCAGCATTCAAAACTAAGATTATGGCATCCAGCCCCATCATTGCATGGCAAATAGAAGGGGAAAGAATGGAAACAGTGAGAAACTTTATTTTGGAGGGCTCCAAAACCACTGCAGATGGTGACTGCAGCCATGAAATTAAAAGACACTTGCTCCTTGGAAGAAAAGCTTTGACAGCATATTAAAAAGCTGAGACATTAATTTGCCTGCAAAGTTCTGTCTAGTCAAAGCTATGACTTTCCAGTAGTCATGTATGGATGTGAGAGTTGGACTAGAAAGAAAGCTGACTACTGAAGTGTTGATGCTTTTGAATGTGATGTTGGAGAAGACTCTTGAGAGTCTCTTGGATGGCAAGGAGTTCAAGCCAGTCAATCCTAAAGGAAAACAGTCCTGAATATTCATTGGAAGGACTGATGCTGAAGCTGAAGCCCTGATACTTTGTCCACCTGATGTGAAGAACTGACTCATTGGAAATGATGATGGGAACGATTGAAGGCAGGAGAAGGGGACGACAGAGGGTGAGATGGTTGGATGGCATCACCAACTCAATGGACATGAGTTTGAGCACACTCTGGGAGCTGGTGATGCACAGGGGGAGCTGGTGTTGCACAGGGAAACCTGGCATGGTGCAGTCCATGAGGTTGCAAAGAGTCAGACACGACCGAGCGACTGAACTGAATTGAACTGAACCATCTTATCTTCTGTTGCCCCCTTTTCCTCCTGCTTTCAATATTTCCTAGCATCAGGGTCTTTTCTAATGAGTCATCTCTTTGTATCACGGTGCCAAATATCTGAGCTTCAGCTTTAGCATCAGCTCTTCCAGTGACTATTCAGAGTTTATTTCATTTTAGATTGATTGATTTGATCTCTTTGCTGTTGAAGGGACTTGCAAGAGTCTTCTCCAGCACCACAATTCTAAAGTATCGATTTTTCAGCACTCAGCCTTCCTCATGGTCCACCCTCATCGTGTGTGTGTGTGTGTGTGTTAGTCGCATATTTGACTCTTTGTGACCTCATGGACTGTAGTCTGCCAGACTCCTCTGTCCATGGAATTCTCCAGGAAGGAATACTGGAGTGGGTAGCCTATCCCTTCTCCAGGGGCCTTCCCTACCCAGGTATTGAACCTGGGTCTCCTGCATTGCAGGCAGATTCTTTACCAGCTGAGCCAATAGGTAAACCTCCCACCATCATTAGGGAATCACAAATTAAAACAACGATGGGAGACCATTGCATACCTAGTAGATTGGCAAAAGTAAAACACTGACAACACCAAATGCTGGTGAACATGTGGGGTAACAGGAGCTCTCATTCCTTGCTGGGGGAAGGCAAAATATTATAGTCACTTTGGAAGTCATTTTGGCTATTTCTTATAAAACTAAACATACTCTTACTATAATAAGCCAGCAGTTACATCCCTAGGTATTTATGCAAATGAGCTGAAAATACATTCACTTAAAAACCTTCACATGAATGCTTTATTGATAATTGCAAAAACGTAGAAGCAACCAAAATATCTTTTAGAGGTCCATGTATAAATTAAATGTGTGTGAGTGCATTTCTTCCTACACATTTTCTTCCTTTTTTCAAGTACAATTGACTTATACCACCATGTTAGTTTAAGGTCCACAACATAGTGATTCAGCATTTTTATATGTTACAAAATGATCACCATTATAAGAATAGTTACCATGAATCACCATACAAAGTCACTACTGTATTATCGACTATATTCCTCATGTTGTACACTTCATACCTATGATTCATCTATTTTGTAGTTGGAAGTTTATACCTCTTAATTTCTCTTACTGATTTCACTGATTCCCCATGCAACTTTCCACCCATCCCTGGCAACCATGTGTTTGTGTTCTGTATCTATTAGTCTGTTTTTGTTCATTTGTTTTGTTTTTTAGATTCCGCATATAAGTGAAATCATACAGGATTTGTCTTTCTCTGACTTATCTCACTTTACATAATACCTTCTATATCCATGCATACAGTCAAAAATGGCAAAACTCAGTACTGTTTTGAGTTAAGCTATTACTTGAATGGAAATTTATTTAGGGCTTATTTCTATTGAGATGTATCACTTAGTAAGAAGACATTCCTCAGAACTAGTGGGTTTCTCTAATAGCCATAGAGTGAGTCATTCTGCTACTAAATTTAATGTGTGTTTGTGCATGCTCAGTTATGTAGGACTCTTTGAGACACTTTGGGTTGTAGCAGGTCAGGCTCCTCTATCCAGGGAATTATCCAGGCAGGAATAATGGGGTGGATTGCCATCTCCCATTCTGGGAATCTTCCTGACCAAGAGATGGAACCTGGGTCTCCTGTGGATTCTATGTTGACTAGTAGATTTTTACCACTGCACCAAATGGGAAGTTCATTTAAAGTTAATACTCTTTTCTAAATGCATTATTTATTAAAGAGTATTTTATTAATATTGTAAACCTCACAGAGAAATCTAATTTTTTTTTCCAAAATAATCCAAACAAGTTGCTCAACGCCCTAATGGATCATACTGATGCTCTTTAAATACTTAAGCTTTTAAGACTTTGATGTGTAATCATCCATGTAAACAGCATGTATCTTGGGTATCTTTCAGTGTTAACTTTTGTTACATGTAAAACATTTCTTTAGATTTAATTTATAAGTGTAAATATGAAAAAGCCACCCATTTTAGTTGTGATAGAAATTGGGTCTAAAATGGATTAATATATATATCATAATTAAAAAACACCCAATATTTATAATATCAATCTCAATTACTGAATTCCTCAAGAAGAGAACTGTAGCTTATGAATATTTTCTGATAGTGAAAAAGTAATAAACAATAAAAGAGGTACTTTGAAAGCATGGTGAATAACAATTGGACCTGGCAGAAAATTATATCACTCTTTGTGTCATAACTGCATTTGGGCATTTAGACGCTGATAAGGCAAGATATTTAAAAGTTGTGAGTTTAATTTATCTTTGAATAGGATATAATTTACCTTAAGATATTTAAAATAGCACGTCAGACAATTTTCAGTTCAGTTCAGTCGCTCAGCCTCGTCCGACTCTTTGTGACCCCATGAACTGACTCACACCAGGCCTCCCTGTCCATCACCAACTCCCGGAGTTCACCCAAACCCATGTCCATTGAGTCGATGATGCCATCCAACCATCTCATCCTCTGTCGTCCCCTTCTCCTCCTGCCCTCAATCTTTCCCAGGATCAGGGTCTTTTCAAATGAGTCAGCTCTTCACATCAGGTGGCCAAGTATTGGAGTTTCAGCTTTAGCAACACTCTTTCCAATGAACACACAGGACTGATCTCCTTTAGGATGGACTGGTAGGATCTCCTTGTAATCAAAGGGACTCTCAAGATTCTTCTCAACACCACAGTTCAAAAGCATCGATTCTTTGGCACTCAGTTTTCTTCACAGTCCAAATCTCACATTCATACACTGGAAAAGAAAAACCATAGCCTTGACTAGATGGACCTTTGTTGGCAAAGTAATGTCTCTGCTTTTTAATATGCTCTCTAGATTGGTCATAACTTTCCTTCCAAGGAGTATGTCTTTTAATTTCATGGCTGCAATCACCATCTGCAGTGATTTTGGAGGCTAGAAAAGTAAAGTCGGCCACTGTTTCCCCATTTATTTGCCATGAAGTGATGGGACTGGATGCCATGATCTCAATTTTCTGAATGTTGAGCTTTAAGCCAATATTTTCCCTCTCCTCTTTCACTTTCATCTAGAGGCTCTTTAGTTCTTCTTCACTTTCTACCATGAGGGTGGTGTCATCTGCATATCTGAGGTTATTGATATTTCTCCTAGCAATTTTAGGAGCAAGTAATACCCCATTGTTAATGTCTAAAAATATAAATAAAATCAATTTCTAAAATTACCCAGGATTTGGGAAATAGTAACTTCTGACCAAGAAACAATGTTCCAAATCTAATAGAGATGAAAGAATAATAAGAGCAGAATGCTAAACTTGATGAACCAGAGGGATGGGATTGGGAGGGATGTGGGAGGGGAGTTCAAGATGGGGAACACATGTACACCTGGGGCAGATTCATGTCAATGTATGGCAAAACAAATACAATAATGTGAAGAAAAAAAAAAAAAAAAAAGGCCAAAGGGAATTCCCTGGTGGTCCAGTGTTTATTTAGGACTTGGTGCTTCCACTATTGAGGCTTTTGATAACAGACTATGGAAATTTGTCTTTAAGTGATTCATACTTGCTTTTAAAATCTTGTTACTTTGATAAAATAAATGAGTGTTATTTCACAAAAAAAGAAAAAATTCCAAGGTCTGTAGACTGATATAAAATTCATTATCTGATCAAGTGAGATCACTTTTATAAAAATCAAGTGAGGACTCATGAAATTTAATGTGATTAGAAATATAAATACTATTAAAATTTATATAATGTAGTTGTTCATTCACCAAATAATATTGAGAATTAACTCTGTGTCAGGTTTGTCTTTCTGACATGAACAAGTGTACAAGAACAGAAAACAAAACAGGCAAGTTCCTGTCTCATGAACCATACACATTATGGTTGAGGATAAACATAAAATATTACAAATAGCTGAAAACAATAGAGATAGTTATTAAGGAGAAGAAAAATAAACTTGATGCCTTAAAGCTGTGTAAAACAATGAAAACGGAAGACTGGTTTAGATAATCAAAGGAGAAACCTTTGTTTCAGTTGTAGAAGAGAAAGCATGAAAGTTGTGATATGAGAAATGGTGTTCTATGTTGAAGGGACTAAGAGAAGACTCAGGTAATAAGCTTAGTCATGAGTGAAATGGGGAGACTTCACACATTGACCTGTACTGACTGGCCAGCCTGAATTACAAGGATGATGTTTATCTTATTAATTTAAAGACGTATGTGTACTAGTTTGGAATAATTTTCCTACAATTGCTTCTTAATAAAATAATATGTTTGCTGTATCCTATATTTGATATATCCTATTTATGAATCTCAAGAAAAATTTGATAAATAAATATTGTTTATGCTGCTTAAATGTATTACTATATGGACTGTAAGCATTTGAGATTTAGTGGATACTATAGGAGAATAAATGGAAGTTGTAGGTCCTTATCAAAGTGATTAAGTATGTGTATAAAAATAATAAATTCTCTTCCTCATGATATCATTTATCTGTAACCATTTAGGGCTCTCTAAAAATCAAAATGGTGAACAAAAGAAAAAGAAACAAATTCATTCCAGATTCTATTAAGGAAGAGTCTATATAATATATGAATTTCTTCTGTTTATGCATTTCTCCAACAGTAATATTAATTTCAGTTAAAACCAATAATTACAAATAAGAAAGCCAAATGAGTCTAATTCTACTACTTTCATATGCCAAAGTCTTCTGTCATTGGACACCCAAATTTACTTGGTTGGAGTTTTCCAAAGATTAGATTTTAAAATTAAGATATAACTTCTGCAAACCCCAGGTGTGGCAAGGGAACTTTTAATTCAAGCTGTATTCAGCATGCAGCAAGAGTCTTTCCTTACGAGTGAAAGTCTGAATTTCACTAATGGACAAGATAGTGAACCACGTGGTTTTCACCATTGGACTACATATCCCCTTATCAGAATAACAACTTGTGTCAAGAAAAATACAGCTATTATAAGTCTGAAAAGGCATGCTGTACTACTACTACTGTAAAATTTAAGTCTATAAAGTCCACAACAAAATTATTGTAAAACAAATTTCTAGGTTAATTTAGAAAAATAGTATGTACATAGTTAATAATATGATGGTATGAAATTAATACATTTCTGTAAGTGAATAAATACAGCTTATAGGTAGAAATACTGTAAAAATTACATTTTTGTTCTAAATATCCAAGCAAAATTAACGAACATTCCACCCCAAATTCCTCATTTAAGATTGTTTTCCGACTATTGTGGTTAGTAAAGTTCTCTTATTTTCTTGGAATCTGGCACAGTAGTATTATCTATGCTTTGGTATGGTAATCTATTTTAAACCTACTCTCAATTTTTTTTTTTGTTTTGCTCCCAACTATCAGTCGTATCACTAGCACTTCCACAGTTGTTCACACATGATACCACCTTTGCTCTAATTTATTTCCTTATATTAAGTAACTATTCTGTGTATTATTTTAGCTTAAAGGTAGAAATATCATTATAGATAAAAAAGCAGTATTGCTTATAATATATAAATGCTGTATCTAAAAAAGCATATTGAAAAATTATGCTATTAAATTTCCCCTAGATATTGCTGTCTGCCAAACTTTGAGCTTAAAATCTATTTTTCCCTTGTTAAAACAGAGTTTAGAAAATATTAGCCAATTTCTTCTTGGTTCTGTGTAAAGAAAAAAAAATTGTAGAACTGGATTAAAGAGATTTTTGATTCATTGCATGTTACTTTTAAAGTATATAAATATCTGTGAATATAACTGCCAATAGAACAAAATAATTTGCCTATATGAACCCCTGATCAGTGTATGTCTCTCATATAGAAGGACAAATAAGAGAAACAGAGGAAGAGAAAGACAGAAAAAGTGACAGAGTGAGAGCAAGAAAGGTTGAGACTGATATTATCAACAATAAAAAATAATTCTAAAATATTTTTCTAATTTAGTTTTATTAATTTACATCCCAACCAGTTAATTATGAGGCAAGCTATTGATATATATCTGCAGCTTTTGGTGTTATCAGAAGTCTCAGTTCAGATCAGTCGCTCAGTTGTATACAACTGTGACCCCATGGACTGCAGCACACCAGGCCTCCCTGTCCATCACCAGCTCCCAGAGTTTACTCAAACTCATGTCCATTGAGTCGGTGATGCCATCCAACCATCTCATCCTCTGTCATCCCCTTCTCCTCCTGCCTTCAATCTTTCCCATCATCAAGGTCTTTTCAAATGAGTCAGCTCTTCCTATCAGGTGACCAAAATATTGGAGTTTCAGGTTCAACATCAGTCCTTCCAATGAACATTCAGTACTGATTTCCTTTAGGATAGACTGGTTGGATCTCTTTGCAGTCCACGGGACTCTCAAGAGTCTTCTCCAACACCAGTTCAAAAGCATCAATTCTTCAGTGCTCAGCTCTCTTTATAGTCTAACTCTCACATCCTTACATGACTACTGGAAAAACCATAGCTTTAACTAGGTGGACCTTTGTTGACAAAGTAATGTCTCTGCTTTTTAATATGCTGTCTGGGTTGGTCATAACTTTTCTGTATTTTAATCAAATGCTTACAAAATATGGTTTAATTTTGGTTTAGATCTGGCCTTATTTCTGTCAGGTTATCTTTATTAAGTGATTTAGAAACATTTGTGTGTATATGTGTATAGATGCTATTCTTGATATTATTCCTTCTGTTTGTTAGTATTATAAATATATTAATAGAAATTTTAATTTTTACATATCCAAAATTGACAAAACTTTTTAGAGGTGGTACTTCTCTGTCTAGTTTAAGAAATTATTTCCTCCACATATATCAGAAATATATTTACATTTATTTATCACTGCAAGTTTTGAAATTTTAACAAAATTTGAACACTTGATATCATATATTCTATACAGTATTAATTTGGATACTACTAATAAAATATATATTAATTTTTAATAAAAAATAGCTTTTCATCCTTATGAATCAAATTAATAAAAATGGTGTTTTAATAACATGACTGGGTATTAAAAATATCATGTCAAAATATGTAGAATGTGGTACAAATAAAGATTTAAGAAAAAAATGGCATTAATTTATTTACATAAGAAAAAGTAATCGCTTCTTTGCCTTTTGGCTAAAATCAAGTGTATTTACATAAGAAAAAACAATGATAATAAATCAAATGATGGTCCATAGATCCTCTGAAGTACCTATGAAAACATAATTCGAAATGCATACCAAATCAAAGTGTGTCAGCACATGCACAGATACACATACACACATACCTTAGATATATTACATTCAGATTGCAGACACCAAATATCAAAGAGAATTTTAAGCCAAAGAAATTAACATGTTACCAAATACATGTTTCATGCTACAAATACAAATGACATGTTACCATTGACCTCAATGTTTTAAATTATTAACAATTACCCTGTGTTTTCACTGCCTTATGCCTTTATCACCAATGATGATAAATTTCAATTTAGTCCTTTCTGAACACTTTAGTTTGTGTTTTAAAAACTTTAATTGAAGAAATTAACCTCAGATTTAATGTTTTTATTCTTTAAACAGAGTATTATATAGGAATAAGTTGAAATTCTCCTTGATATTTGGTGCCTTTGACTGTGTGGATCACAATAAACTGTGGAACATTCTGAAAGAGATGGGAATACCAGACCACCTGACCTGCCTCTTGAGAAACCTGTATGCAGGTCAGGAAGCAACAGTCAGAACTATACATGGAACAACAGACTGGTTCCAAATAGGAAAAGGAGTGCGTCAAGGCTGTATATTGTCACCTTGCTTATTTAACTTCTATGCAGAGTATATCATGAGGAACGCTGGGCTGGAAGAAGCACAAGCTGGAATCAAGATTGCCGGGAGAAATATCAATCACCTCAGGTATGCAGATGACACCACCCTTATGGCAGAAAGTGAAGAGGAACTCAAAAGCCTCTTGATGAAAGTGAAAGAGGAGAGTGAAAAGGTTGGCTTGAAGCTCAACATTCAGAAAACAAAGATCATGGCATCTGGTCCCATCACTTCATGGGAAATAGATGGGGAAACAGTGGAAACAGTACCAGACTTTATTTTTTTGGGCTCTAAAATCACTACAGATGCTGATTGCAGCCATAAATTAAAAGACGCTTACTCCTTGGAAGGAAAGTTATGACCAACCGAGATAGTATATTAAAAAGCAGAGACATTACTTTGCCAACAAAGGTCCGTCTAGTCAAGGCTATGGTTTTTCTCTTGGTCATGTATGGATGTGAAAGTTGGACTGTGAAGAAGGCTGATCGCCGAAGAATTGATGCTTTTGAACTGTGGTGTTGGAGAAGACTCTTGAGAGTCCCTTGGACTGCAAGGTGATCCAACCAGTCCATCCTAAAGGAGATCAATCCTGGGTGTTCATTGGAAGGACTGATGCTAAAGCTGAAACTGCAATACTTTGGCCACCTCATGCAATGAGTTGACTCACTGGAAAAGACTCTGATGCTGGGAAAGGTTGGGGGCGGGAGGAGAAGGGGACGACAGATAATGAGATGGCTGGATGGCATCACCGACTCTGTGGACATGAGTTTGAGTGCACTCCGGGAGTTGGTGATGGACAGGGAGGCCTGGCGTGCTGTGATTCATGGGGTCGTGGAGAGTCGGACACGACTGAGCGTCTTAACTGAACTGAACTTAACTGAAGTTGAAATTCTCCTTGATATTTGGTGTCTGCAATCTGAATGCAATCTATCTAAGGGGTGTGTGTGTGTGTATCTGTGCATGTGATGACACACTTTTATTCGGTATGCATCAATGTCAATAAATGTGAGTTATATCACTACTGCTAATTTCTGCATAGTATTATATACTTTGAATATAAAATACTTTACATTAAAAGTTTTCTATTATTGGACATTTAAATTGTGTTCAATTTGAAAAATCCCAATCTTTTAGTTAAAAATACTAACTTCAATTCACAGTAGCAAAACTAACTACTTTAATGTTACTATCAGTTCCATTCCTGTGCTCCTTTAGTTATCCCTATGATAAAAAATAATAACTAATAAAAATTAAAATGTAAAAATATTATGTAATTATAAACAAACCAACAAATGAAGCATTAATATAAATAAATGGCAGGGAATTTTATTCAAAGAAATCTTATTATGAAGAGACTGTGGGTTTGATGTCTTTACCTGTATTTTCTAAGTGAGTAAAGTGACATAATAAGAGTCTCCATAATTAACAAACACTGCATTAATTATTGCAAGAAAACACAGAAAGGCTGTTTCCCAAAGGAGCTCAGTTTTCTAAAATATCGAAGATAAAATCAAATCTTATAAAGGGTATTAGTGTAAGACTGGTGAGGCAGGAAAAAAGGATTTACTGTGGTATTGTTCTTGTGAGGCTGAGAAGGAGAGTGTGATTATAGCAGAGTAGAATTTTGAAATTGTATTGGTCGCTTGTGGTTTGGAGCTGTCATTTATTTTCTAGTGTGACAAATATGAATTTTTTCTCTGATTAAATTATATAATGTAGCCTGGGAAACATAATTTTTCTGCAACACACTGGAGCAACAGAGGTTAATGAGGAATTAAAAATAAACTGCAATCAGAAGAGAGAACATTATCAGGGAATAAGTGAGATTAACTCCACTGTAATATCGAGTTAGGACTGGATTGGATGACTGTCAGTCCTTTTTATAACCTTTGAACATGATTGATGCCTCTAAAAGTTTTCAGTCCAATGTAAAATTTAGTTACCAGTAGCCAGTGTACTGAACCAGGCATTGAATATATTGTATTTTATCTTCAACTGGACTCTGGTAATAAAGAACATATGAAAGCAAGATTTAGTATCAGATCATGTATGTGTGGGGGTTTCCCAAGTGGCTCAGCAGTGAAGAATCCACTTGCCAAACAGGATTCGCAGGTTCAGTTTCCTGAACTGGACACACGACTTAGCGACTAAATGACAGCAGCAGCATATATGTGTGAGGTCTTTTTACAAGTGTGTTCTCATGCTCAGTCATGTCTGACGCTTTGCAACCCCAAGGACTGTAGCCTGCCAGGTTCCTCTGTCCATGGAATTTTCCAGGCAAGAATACTGGAGTGGGTTGCCATTTCCTTCTCTAGAGGATCTTCATGATTCAGGGATTAAACCAGCATTTCTTGCCTCTCCTGCATTGGCAGGCAGTTTCTATACTACTTGTGCCTCCTTTCAGGAAGCCCTTTGTACAGGTAACTTTACCTCAATATTATAGAAATAATTAGCATAACTTTATATGGAGATAGAAGAAATGTGAAGAATAGGGAGCAAACTACAGATAATAATTAACATAAAAAATAAAATCCTAAAGATGATTCTGTCATGTCAGTAGAACTCATTTTCCAACATGATAAAAACAGTTTTCAGGTGGATTTGTATGTGTATAGATGAAACTCTGCATGATTTGATTACTGAGATATCACCAGATCTCTGCTTTCTAAACATATCCTACTTTGGCCTAGAACTAAAGCATTTATCTAAATCACAGGGTTTGTGACACTGCATATAGATTATTTTGAATATGCTAAATACATTCTTATATTTAGTGTTTATATTTCTTAACAATGTATATACACATACAGCTTGTGAGATGATTCATAATCAATTCTCAGGATGAGAGATCTGGAAAATGGATCATGATGTTAGCACTTTAATGACTATATCATGCTGGAAAATAAGGATTAATTAGCATTCTACCTTTAAATAATCAAGGTATCAAGTTTATAAGAATTGCCTTGTTTAATTAGAATAAGTAATGATTTATTTTTAAGTATAATATATTTTATGCCTTTATTATTATGCAAAAGCAAAAAAAGTCAGTATTAAAATTGACAGAACAAGTTACTCACCAATAAGCTATTTGCATCTTTATTTATTTTCCATTTTTCACTCTAAGGTTAATTCCCACAACTTCACATGAACTCACATATTACAACTCCATGTTTCCTATTTTATTTTACATTTCATTTTTTCTAGCCTTGTCTTTAATCCTGGTACATGTTCAGTGATGTCTATTGATAGAGGAGAATTCTATGTTAAGGTAACTTGAGTTAAATAATGCAACTGTCTACTGAATAACTTGTTACTAAATCAAAAGAAATGTCACTGAGTACAAACTTAGAGAAAAGAGTAAAGTACTGCCCTGAAAATAGTTTGTATTGTCTCTGGAAAATGCGCTTTTTGAGGTTTTCCATCATGAACTAACCTTATATTTCCATGGGAACGTTATTTTCTTCATGCAAGTTGGAGCTATACACCTTTAAATGTCTGAGGACTTTAGTGTATAAAATGTGCGTTATCATATTTGCAGTCCTTTTGTCTTTAAGAGGGATTGGACTTTAAACTGCAAGGGACTTAATAAAAAAGGTGTAACAAGGGAGTCAAAGCTGAAAGTTAGCAATTAAGAAAAAAATCAGTCAATAAAATTTTTAATTGCATAAATCTACCACTTCAAAATTGGTATGCAAACTCCAATGACCCAACCACATTAGGAAGGGAGAGGAGTTAAACTAGGTTCACATTTGAAAAATTTTTTTTCTTGATTCTCTGCATTCATAAAATGGATTGTGTCCTTTCTTCAACTTTGAGCACTTTTAGCACTGTTTGGCATTAAAAATTTTTTTCCTTGGGACTTTCTCCAAATGACTTATTTTCTTTAAATTCCTCTGTTCTGAAAATCATTTTCATAAGATTTTCTTAATTCTTAGTTTATTTTGAAATTTAAATATACCAGATTAAAATCTGATGATACCCAAATTAATATTTAATACCTCGCTGTGGGTCTGACATCAGATTGCTGTTTAGAGATATAATTCATGAATATATTTAAAGTTATATGTAGTTTGCTCTCATATATCTCTCTATCATACATTGTACCTATCAATTCCCTCTTCTGCCTTTTGAAAATCACTTCAGACAGCATTCAGTTGACCCCCCAATTCCCCGGATGTAACTCAATCATGCCTCCCTTCTTACAACAGTCATACTCACATGAATAATGAATATTTTCATCCTTAGCTCCTTCTTTGTTTTCTGTAGTTGGCATTCTAATCTCTACCATCAAGATAGTCCTCTTAAATATCACTACTGTTTTCTACTAGCTAAATTCCAAAGAAATTATTCTCAGCTCTCAAATTTATTTAAAATATTAATTATCCCTCCTGCATTAAACTATGTATTTTATTTTTCTAATTTCTTATCTTCCTAAAATACTGCATATTTTATCTTTTCTAATTTCCTAAGTATTTGTCATGTTTATTTGCTGTTTGCATTATTCCTTTGTCCTTTAACTGCAGGCAATCCACCAACACCCAGTTATCTTCTTTTATTTTTTGGAAAGACTCACTTCTCCACTAAGTGTAAAGTATATCATTCCCTAACGATCTCTCTTTGAGCATATCTTATTTCATATCAATACTAGCATAATATTCATAGCTTCACATTTTCTCTACCTTGAAGTGAATTTTGATGCCTTTCTCTTATTTATCCTTTGTATTTATTAAAATATAATTTTCTCACATTCAGGCCTTTATTTGATTCTGTTTATGTCACTGTTTGAATGCTATTCAGGAACTTAGTCATCTTACACTTGCTGTCTGAATCTCTTTTACTCCTCACTTCTATCTATTCTGTCACACTATACAGGATCAGATCAGTTCAGTTCAGTCGCTCAGTCGTGTCCGATTCTCCACGACCACATGAATCACAGCACGCCAGGCCTCCCTGTCCATCACCAACTCCCGGAGTTCACTCAAACTCATGTCCACAGAGTCGGTGATGCCATCCAGCCATCTCATTCTCCATCGTCCCCTTCTCCTCCCGCCCCCAACCTTTCCCAGCATCAGAGTCTTTTCCAGTGAGTCAACTCGTCGCATGAGGTGGCCAAAGTATTGCAGTTTCAGCTTTAGCATCAGTCCCTCCAAAGAACATCCAGGATTGATCTCCCTTAGAATGGACTGGTTGGATCTCCTTGCAGTATAAGGGACTCTCAAGAGTCTTCTCCAACACCACAGTTCAAAAGCATCGATTCTTCGGAATAAACTATACAGGATAAAGATTACGAAATATGCCTATGATGCTTAAAAATAGGCAATTTCTTTAACCTGAATCTTGATTTCCCCAAATAGGGATACTAATATCTATCTCATAATTCTTTTTGTATTACATAATTTTTCCATGTAAAATACTTTGGAAATTGCCTAAAATATATATTAGTTCAGTTCAGTCACTCAGTCATGTCCGACTCTTTGTGACCCCATGAATCACAGCATGCCAGGCCTCCCTGTCCATCACCAACTCCCGGAGTTCACTCAAACTCCGGTCCATCGAGTCGGTGATGCCATCCAGCCATCTAATCCTCTGTCGTCCCCTTCTCCTCCCGCCCCCAATCACTCCCAGCATCAGGGCCTTTTCCAGTGAGTCAACTTGTCTCATGAGGTGGCCAAAGTAGTGGAGTTTCAGCTTTAGCATCAGTCCTTCCAATGAAAACCCAAGACTGATCTCCTTTAGAATGGACTGGTGGGATCTCCTTTCAGTCCAAGGGACTCTCAAGAGTCTTCTCTAACACCACAGTTCAAAAGCATCAGTTCTTCAGCTATCAGCTTTCTTCACAGTCCAACTCTCACATCCATACATGACCACGGGAAAAACCATAGCCTTAACTAGATGGACCTTGGTTGGAAAAGTAATGTCTCTGCTTTTTAATATGCCATCTCCGTTGGTCATAACTTTCCTTCCAAGGAGTAAGCGTCTTTTAATTTCATGGCTGCAATCAGCATCCGCAGTGATTTTGGAGCCCCCAAAAATAGTCTGACACAGTTTCCACTGTTTCCCCATCTATTTCCCATGAGGTGATGGGACCGGATGCCATGATCTTAGTTTTCTGAATGTTGAGCTTCAAGCCAACTTTTTCAGTCTCCTCTTTCACTTTCATCAAGAGGCTTTTGAGTTCCTTTTCACATTCTGCCATAAGGGTGGAGTCATCTGCGTATCTGAGGTTATTGATGTTTCTCCCGGCAATCTTGATTTCAGCCTGTGCTTCTTCCAGCCCAGCGTTCCTCATGATGTACTCTGCATATAAGTTAAATAATCAGGGTGACAATATACAACCTTGACGTACTCCTTTTCCTCTTTGGAACAAGTCTGTGGTTCCATGTACAGTTCTAACTGTTGCTTCCTGACCTGTGTACAGGTTTCTCAAGAGGCAGGTCAGATGGTCTGGTATTCCCATCTCTTTCACAATTTTCCACAGTTTATTGTGATCCACACAGTCAAAGGCTTTGGCATAGTCAATGAAGCAGAAAGTACTCAATAAATGTTCACTTTTATAATTACCATTGTAACTTTAAAAATAAATATCATATTTTCTAAGATGCTAATTCTACTTTAGATTAACGACATTTTCTGGAATATTCCCAAGTCCTTAAACCAACAACTGGAGTCCCTGATACTATGACAGGTTTGTGGCATGGCAACATGGTTAGGCTTCATTATGGTCCCTAATAATTCAAGCAAACATTAATCTACATGCTGCTGTGAGGGGATTTTTGAAAATGTGTTTAAGCTTCTTTATCCTGGATGGCCTGACCTAATCAGGCCAAGTCTGTTGAAGAGGGATTAGGCATTTCCTATGTCAAAGACTCAAATTATCACCTGTGCTGTGCTGTGTATAGTGGCTTAGTTGTGTCCAACTCTTTGCAAACCCTTGGTTTGGTTGGGAGCCCGCTAGGCTCCTCTGTCCATGGGGATTCTCAAGGCAAGAATACTAGGGTGGGTTGCCACGCCCTACTCCAGGGGATCTTCCCAACCCAGGAATCCAACCGGGGTCTCCTGTATTGCAGGTTGATTCTTTACCAGCTGATCAACCTCAAATTACAGGCTACTTATGATCATTTCTTCCTGACAGCCTGCATATGATGATATATCCCCTTAGTCAGCCTCCACAGCCCATTCTTTGGAATAGTTTTTTTTTTAATGTATACACACACTTTTACACACATTTTGGAACAGCTAAGGGGCTGACTTATAGTACACACTCAGATAATATGTTTCAATTAACTAATTCCAGTTATATATCTCTAATCAGCCTGAAATCTGTGTCTTTTTTTTTTAACTAATGTGACTCTATTTCCAACAGTCTTAACATAATAATCATATTTATACATGTGGTAGTCTGTTTATTGTAATAAAATGTCACTGACAGAGCTGCTTGGCTAATTAAAACTAAAATAAACTTTTCCTTGACAATTTTATATGTGGGTTTTATTTCCCCTTCTTTAACTGTTCGCATTTTATTTTGAAAACCTGTAGTTATCCATGAATTAAAACTCAGGATCTACAACTGCAAACCTTTAATTGAAAATATCCTATTAAATGTCAGTGTTCTAAACTACTACACAATCTGATAGCATGTGATTAACTTAATTAGGGCAATGGAAATCAGTCATTCAAGAATCTGATAATATAAAGGAAGAAGACTGAAGCCTTCAGGTGGATGTTCACATTCTAGTATTATCAGTACATTCTCTGAAATTAGTAATATTTGGATAAAAAAAAGATTATTGGTGATTTTGTACATAAGATATTTAAATACACTAAGCATTGCTTTAGCTTTTTTAAAAAATGTCATTTTAGAAATACATGAAACTGAATTTTTAAAGTAAAACTAAATACAATTTTATTAACATTTTATGAACTATTTAAAATACATGTTTTGATAACATACATTTATAATATAAATGAAATCTATACTCTACCTTTGTTTTTCTAAAATCTTGTGCACACGAAGACTCCTAGAAATAAATTTTTTCTCTTTTTCTTTAGGCTATTTCACTCTCAGGAGTCACAGTGTATTAGAGAGTGACTAAGCTCTGGAACATAGATGCATAGGTCACAAGAGAGAAAACAATATTAATGGGGAGAGATTGAGAAATAACATTTCCTCAGAACTAAAACCAACCAAACACACAAAACATAGTCTCTATTTTATGCAAAGACTTACCAACTCTAAGTTTATTTAAAAAAGACAGGATATGAAGATAGAATGACAATTTTTCTCTCATCGTTAACATGACTGAACATGATTTCATAAAAATGGCACATATATTTTATTTCCCTTTTGCCTATTTCACTTTTTGATTGTCAAAACATCAAGCTAACAACATGTTTTAACAGTATTTATCTGACTATGTCTGCTGTCATAATCTTGGAAACTTGCCTTGATTATCCCATTTATTTCAAGTATTTATGCCTTTTGAATAAATGTATAAAAACATGTTGAAATAAAGAAAATCTGCTTTTATCTAATTACAAGAAAGTTAAATACAAAAACTATAAATGGACATGGAGATTGCATAAATGAATCTAATTTATAATCATATTATCCTATTAGAATTTTGAGCATATTCTTGAAATTTAACTAAGTTAATTTGCAGTGTGTTATTTTGCTAAACATCAAAAAATTATATGTAGGTACTTTATCAAATCTCATTTTTGTTTAGTGCATTCTTAAAATTCAGCAATGTTATTTTAGTAAAACTTTCTATTGCTTAATTATACAAATGTTTGCATTGCTATAGAATGACTTCAACAGGTTAGTCAAATTATAATTCTACCTAACTCATCATTGTTTCCAGTGAATGAAGCAATTAACATAGGCAATTAAAAAAGAAATAGGGAACAATTTGTTGTATTTTAATAAGAAACTGTAGAAATGGCATCAGTTCCATTTAATCTTTAATTTCTGTCCCCAACATACAAAATACTTACCATAGATTTTTCTCCTTATGTTTGCATTAATTGTGTAAAAGTATGATACTTGGGGGCTTCCCAGGTGGTGCTAGTGGTAAAGAATCAACCTGCCAATGCAGGAGACCTAAGAGACTTGGGTTCAATCCTGGGGCAGGAAAGATCCTCTGGAGGAGGGCATGGCAACCCACTTCAGTATCCTTGCCTTGATAATCCCATGGACAGAGGACCCTAGAGGGCTACAGTCCATAGATTCGCAAACAGTCAGACACAACTGAAGCGACCTGCATGCATGCATGCAAGATACTTGGCCCTATTTCTAGTTGCTTTTCATTCTCTTGAGCTTTGTTGATAGGGCACTATTCATGCCTGAGGAAATGAGTGGAGGATTTTTCACATAATTCTGGAAATCATCAGGGTTAGTTTATAGAAATACATGCATTAAAATAAATAAATTCATGAAATTTGGAGAGCATATCAAGACCTGATGAGAAACAGATATAACTAAAGAATGAGAAATTATAGAATATGTACATAAATACCAACACCACTGTAAAATGAGAAAAACTAATGAGGAATTTGTCCAAAGTCTAAGTACTTTATTTGTTGTTGTTGTTGGTTTTATTTATAGATTCTTTTTTAAGAAAGAAAGTGTGATTTTTGTATTATGCTATTGGCATTATAATGAAAAACATACTTGCAAATGAAACAAAAGTATGGTCAACTGTGATCCCAGAAACAGTATCAGGAATGAAGCTGAGAACTATTTCTCTAATATAGAATAAGATTTATCACATGAGGAAGAGCATTTGATTTAGGTATGAAACATGGCTGAGTACTGACAATTTCTTCACTCACTCACTGTTCCCAGTTCACCATCAGTGATTTTAATTTATTAAAGTATAATTGATCAGAAATGCTATGTTAGTTTCATGTGCATAACATACTGGTTCAGTATTTCTATACATTACAGCATGATCACCACATTAAGTCCACCTACCATTTGTCACCCTACAAAACTATTACAGTGTGATTATATTCTTTATGCTACAAATTTCATCCCATGACTCATTTTTAAGTAACTGGAAGTTTATATCATTCAATCTCCCTCCTTTATCTCACTCATGTTTCTATCCCTTTCCCCTCTGACAAGTACATGTACCCTGTAAGTATGAGTTTGTTTCTGTTTGATTTGTTGTTTTGTAAATTGCATTCCACATATAAATGAAATAATACTGTATTTGTTTCCCTCTGTTGTATTTATTTCACATAGCATAATATCCTCATAACATCCACGTTTCCATGTTGCTGCAAATGGGAAGAATTTATGCTTCCTTATGGCTGAGAATATATATATATACCATATTTTTATCGATTCATCTGTGGATGGACACTTTAGGTTGTTTCCATGTCTTGGCTACTGTAAATAATGCTGCTATGAATATGGCCCCTTCATGACCATATTATGGCCTTATTATGGCTGTGTCACTCATTTCACATGCTAGCATGTCATTCAAGAAATGCTCAAAGTCCTTCAAGATAGGCTTCAACAGTATGTGAACTGAGAATTTCCAGGTGTACAATCTGGGTTTTGAAAAGACAGATGATCCAGAGATCAATTGCCTACTCTATAGATCATAGAGAGAGCAAGGAAATTCCAGAAAATATCTACCTCTGCTTCGTTCACTTTGCTAAAGCCTTTAACTGTATGGATCACAACACTTGTGGAAGATTCTTAGAGACAGAAATACCAGACTACCTTATCTGTCTCCTGAAAAGCCTATATGCAGATCAAGAGGCAACAGTTAGAAGCAGGCATGGAACAACGGACTAGTTCAAAATTGAGAAAGGAGTACAACAAGGCTGTATATTGTCACCCTGCTTATTTAATTCTATGAAGAGTACATCACACAAAATGCCAGATTGGATGAATTCCACGCTGGAATCAGCATTGCCTGGTGATATAGCAACAACCTTACAATGCAGATGAT
This sequence comes from Moschus berezovskii, assembly GCF_049115385.1. Classification (NCBI taxonomy): domain Eukaryota; kingdom Metazoa; phylum Chordata; class Mammalia; order Artiodactyla; family Moschidae; genus Moschus; species Moschus berezovskii. The sequence continues at coordinate 128,600,267 of NC_142461.1, read as the reverse complement.
AGCACTCTAATAGCAGAAAGTGAAGGGGAACTGAAGAGCTTTTTGATGAGGGTGAAATAAGAGAGTGGAAAAGCTGGCTTAAAACTTAACATTCAGACAACCCAGATCATGGCATTGCTCCCATCACTTCAGAGCAAACCGATGCAGAAAAATTGGAAACAGTGACAGACTTTGTTTTCTTGGCTCCAAATCACTGCAAACAGTGACTTCAACCATGAAATTGAAAGACTCTTGCTTCTTGGAAGAAAAGCTATGACAAATGCAGACAGTTTTAAAAAGTAGAGACATCACTTTGCCAACAAAGGTCCATATAGTCAAAGCTATGGTTTTGCCAGTAGTAAAGTACAGATGTGAGAGATGGACATAAAGAAGGGTTAGTGGGCTTCTCTGGTGGCTCAGAGGTTAAAGCGTCTGCCTCCAGTGCGGGAGACCCGGGTTGGATCCCTGGGTCGGGAAGATTCCCCTGGAGAAGGAAACGGTAACCCACTCCAGTATTCTTGCCTGGAGAATCCCATGAACGGAGAAGCCTGGTAGGCTACAGTCCACCGGGTTGCAAAGAGTCGGACACGACTGAGCGACAGAATGGAACTGAACGGAGTGATGAAGAATTGATGCTTTAGAATTGTGGTGCTGAAGAAGACTCTTTAGAGTCCCTTGGACAGCAAGGAGATCAAACCAGTCAATCCTACAGGGAATCAACCCTGCATATTCATTGGAAAGATTGACGCTGAAGCTAAAACTCCAATACTTCGGCCACCTAATATGAAGAGCTGATTCATTGGAAAGGATCCTGATGATGGGAAAGATTGAAGGCAGGAGGAGAAGGGGATGACAGACAATGAGATGGTTTTATGGCATCACCGACTCAATGGACATGAATTTCAGCAAGCCCCGGGGGTTGGTGATGGACAGGGGTCCTGGCGTGCTTCAATCCATGGGGTCACAAAGTGTCGGACATGACTTAGCAAGTGAACAACAGCTGCAACTAGATTTATAAGTGTTTGATCTACTACACACACAGTATATTTACCAATGAGACTTTTTCTGTCATAATTTCCATATTTCTAGTAACGGTTTATTGTTTTTTGCTTAAAGAAGTGCCTTTAACTTTCTATAAAACTCATTTAGTGATTCTGAACTCTTTCAGCTTTTGCTCATCTGTAAAATTCGGTCTCTCTTTCAACTTAGAATGTTATCCTTGATGGGAAGAGTATTCTTGGTTATAGATGTTTTACTTTCATGATGTTTAATATGTCACGTCACTCCATTCTAGTTTGAAAAGATTTTGATGAAAAGTCAGCTGATTGTCTTGTGAGAGCTCTTTTTTAGGTAATTACTTGTCTTTCCTTTGATGCTTTTAAGGTTTTATCTGTCTTTAATTTTTGCAATTTTAAATATAAATTTATATGGACACTGTGCTTCTTGGACCTGGATGTGGGCATCATTTTCCAGGTTAGGGAAGTTTTCAGTTATTATTTTTTTCAACTAAGTTGCTCTTTCATTCCTATTCACCTTCTCAAACCTTATTATATGAATGCTAGTACACTTGATGTTATCTGAGAGGTCTCAATGTGTCCATAAATTTTTTAAAATTAATTTTTCATTGGAAGGATAATTACTTTGCAGAATTTTGTTGTTTTCTGTCAGACCTCAACGTGAATCAGCCATCAGTTCAGTTCAGTTCAGTCACTCAGTCATGTCCGACTCTTTGCAACCCCATGAATAGCAGCATGCCAGGCGTCCCCGTCCATCACCAACTCCCAGAGTTCACTCAAACTCATGTCCATCGAGTCGGTGATGCCATCCAGCCATCTCATTCTCTCTCATCCCCTTCTCCTCCTTCCCCCAATTCCTCCCAGCATCAGAGTCTTTTCCAGTGAGTCAACTCTTCGCATGAGGTACACATATATCCTCTCCCTTTTGAACCTGCCTCCCATCTCCATCCCTTATCTCACTTCTCTAGGCTGACACAGAGCCAGTGTTTGAGTTTTCTGAGACAACAGCAAATTCTCCCCCGTCCCTGGGATTCTCCAGGCAGGAACACTGGAGTGGGTTGCCATTTCCTTCTCCAATGTGTGAAAGTGAAAAGTGAAAGTGAAGTCTCTCAGTCGTGTCCGACTCTTAGCGACCCCACGGACTGCAGCCTACCAGGCTCCTCCATCCATGGGATTTTCCAGGCAAGAGTACTGGAGTGGGGTGCCATTGCCTTCTCCATCTAATTTACATATAATAATGTAAGTTTCCATGTTACTCTCCATACATCTCACCCTCTCTTCCCCTCTTCCCATGTCCATAAGTCTATTATTCTCTATGTCTGTTTCTCCATTGCTTCCCTGCAAATAAATTCATTACCATTTTTCTAGATTCTGTACATGTGCATTAGAATACAATATTTATCTTTTTCTTTCTGACTCACTTCACTCTTTATAAAAGTTTCTAAGTTCATCCACCTCATCAGAAATGACTCACATACATTCCTTTTATGACTGAATAATATTCCATTGTGTATACGTACCACAGCTTCTTTATCCATTTCTCTGTCGAGGGACATCTAGGTTGCTTCCATGTTCTAGCTATTGTAAATAGTGTTGCAGTGAAAAAAGGGATAAATGTGTCTTTTTTAATTTTGGTTTCTTCAGGGTATGTGCCTAGGAGTGGGATTCCTGGGTCATATGGTGTTTTTATTCCTAGTTTTTAAAGGAATCTCCATACCATCTTCCTTAGTGGTTGTATCAATTTACATTTCTACCAACAGTGCTGATTGCAGCCATGAAATTAAAAGACGCCTACTCCTTGGAAGGAAAGTTATGACCAACCTAGATAGCATATTAAAAGGCAGAGACATTACTTTGCCAACCAAGGTTTGTCTAGTCAAGAGTGTGACTTTTCCAGTGGTCATGTATGGATGTGAGAGTTGGACCGTGAAGAAAGCTGATTGACGAAGAATTGATACTTTTGAACTGTGGTGTTGGAGAAGACTCTTGAGAGTTCCTTGGACTGCAAGGAGATCCAACCAGTCCATTCTAAAGGAGATCAGTCCTGGGTGTTCATTGGAAGGACTGATGCTAAAGCTGAAACTCCAATACTTTGGCCACCTCATGCGAAGAGATGACTCACTGGAAAAGACTCTGATATTGGGAGGGATTGGGGGCAGGAGGAGAAGGGGACGACAGAGAATGAGTTGGATGGCATCACTGACTCGATGGACATGAGTTTGAGTGTACTCCGGGAGTTGGTGATGGACAGGAAGGCCTGGCATGCTGTGATTCATGGGATCACAAAGAGTCGGACACGACTGAGCGACTGAACTGAACTGAACTGAACCAACAGTGCAAGATTGTTCCCTTTTCTCCACACCCTCTCCAGCATTTATTGTTTATAGACTTTTGTGATAGCTATTCTGACTGGTTTGAGGTGACATCCCATTGTGCTTTTGATTTGTTTTTCTCTAAAAATTAGCTATGTTGAGCATCTTTTCATATGTTTGTTAGCCATCTGTATGTCTTCTTTGGAGAAATGTTTGTTTAGGTCTTATTCCCACTTTTTGATTGGGTTGTTTGTTTTTCTGGCATTGAGTTGTATGAACTGCTTGTATATTTTGGAAATTAATCCTTTGTCAGTTGTTTCATTTGCTATTATTTTCTCCCATCCTGAGGGTTGTCTTTTCACCTTGATAATAGTTTCCTTTACTATGCAAAGGATTTTAAGTTAATCAGGTCCCACTTGTTTACTTTTGTTTTTATTTCCATTACTCTAGGAGGTGGGTCATAGAGGATCTTACTTTATTTATGTCATTGAATGTCCTGCCTATGTTTTCCTTTAAGAGTTTTATATTTTCTGATCTTACATTATGGTCTTGATTCCATTTTGAGTTTATCTTTGTGTATGGTGTTACGAAGTGTTCTAATTCCATTCCTTTACATGTAGCTGTCCAGTTTTACCAGCACCATTTATTTATTTACCAATGTTTACCCCATTGTATATTCTTGACTCCTTTGTCAAAAATAAGGTACCCATAGGTGCATGGGTTTCTTTCTATCTTATTCTATTGGTCTGTATTTCTGTTTTTGTGACAGTACCATACTGTCTTCATGACTGTAGCTTTGTGGCATAATCTGAAGTTAGGAAGGTTGATTCCTCCAGCTGCATTCTTCATTCTCAAAAGTGCTTTGGCTATTCAGTGTCTTTTGTGTTTCCATATGAATTGTGAAATTTTTTGTTCCAGTTCTCTGAAAAATGCCACCGGTAATTTGATAGGGATTGCATCGAATCTGTAGATTGCATTTGGTAGTATATCATTTTCACAATATTGATTCTTCCTACTCAGGAACATGGAATATCTCTCCATCTGTTTATGTCACCTTTGATTTCTTTCATCAGTGTCTTATAATTTTCTATGTACAGTTCTTTTGTCTTCTTACTTAAGTTTATTCCTAGATATTTTATTATTTTTGTTGCAATGGTGAATGGGATTGACTCCTTAATTTCCTTTCTGATTTTTCATTGTTGCTATATAAAAATACAGGTGATTTCTGTGTATTGATTTTGTACCCTGTGACTTTGTTTAATTCACTGATTAGCTCTAGTAATTTTCTGGTGGTGTCTTTAGGGTTTTCTATGTAGAGTGTCATGTCATCTACAAACATCACAGCTTAATTTCTTTTCTAATCTGGATTCCTTTTATTTCTTTTTTCTTCTCTGATTGCTGTAGCTAGAATTTCCAGAACTATGTTGAATAACAGTGCTAAAAGTGGACACCCTTGTCTTGTTCCTGATCTTAGGGCAAATGCTTTCAATTTTTCACCATTGAGAATAATGTTTGCTGTAGGCTTATCATATATGGATTTTACTGTGTTGAGGCAGGTTCCTTCTATGCCAATTTTTTGAAGAGTTTTAATCATAAATGAGTTCTGAACTTCGTCAAAGGCTTTTTTTGCATCTGTTGAGATTACCGTATTTTTTAATCTTTCAATTTGTTAATATGATATATCACATTTATTTGCATATATTGAAGAATTCTTTCATCCCTGGAATAAATCCAACTTGATCGTGGTGCATGAACTTTTTGATGTGCAGCTGAATTCTGTTTGCTAAAATTCTGTTAAGGATTTTTACATCTGCATTCATCAGTGATGGGCTTCCCTGGTGGCTCAGATGATAAAGCATCTGCCTGCAATGCAGGAGATCTGGGTTCGATCCTTGGTTTGGGAAGGTCCCTTGGACAAGGAAATGGCAACCCACTCCAGTACTCTTGCCTGGAAAATCCCATGGATGGAGGAGATCGCTTGTCTTTCCCATTCTATTGTTTTCCTCTATTTATTTGCACTGATCACTAAGGAAGACTTTCTTATCTTTCCTTGCTATTCTGGGAACTTTGAATTCAGATGGGTATATCTTTCCTTTTCTCCTCTGCCTTTAACTTCTCTTCTTTTCACAGCTTCTTTTCATAGTAAGGCCTCCTCAGGCAACCATTTTACTTTTCTGCCTTTCTTTTTCTTGGGGATGGTCTTGATCCTTGTCTCCTATACAATGTCACAAACCTCCATCTATAGTTCCCTTGGCACTCTGTCTATTATATCTAATCCCTTAAATCTATTTCTCACTTCCACTGTATAATCATAAGGGATTTTATTTAGGTCATATCTGAATGGTCTAGTGGTTTTCCCCATTTTTGTCAATTTAGGTCTGAATTTGGCAGTAAGGAGTTCATGATCTGAGCCACAGTATGAAAGGCAAAAAGATAGACACTGAAAGATGAACTCCCCAGGTCAGTGGGTGCCCAATATGCTACTGGAGATCAGTGGAGAAATAACTTCAGAAAGAATGAAGGGATGGAGCCAAAGCAAATACAACATCCAGTTGTGGATGTGACTGATAGAGGCAAGGTCTGATGCTGTAAACAGAAATATTGCATAGGAATCTAGAATGTTAGGTCCATACATCAAGGCAAACTGGAAGTGGTCATACATGAGATGGCAAGAGTGAATGTTGACATTCTAGGAATCAGCAAACTAAAATGTACTGGAATGGGTGAATTTAACTCATATGACCATTTTATCTACTACTGTGGGCAAGAATCCCTTAGAAGAAATGGAGTAGTCATCATAGTCAACAAGAGTCCAATATGCAGTACTTGGATCCAATCCCAAAAACGACAGCGTGATCTCTGTTCATTTTCCAAGGTAAAAGATTCAGTATCATGGTAATCCAAGTCTATGCCCTGATCAGTAATGCTGAAGAAGCTGAATGGTTCTATGAAGACCTACAAGACTGCTTGGAATTACCACCCAAAAGAGATGTCCTTTTCATTATAGGGGACTGGAATGAAAAGGAAGTCAAGAAACACCTGGAGTAACAGACAAATTTGGCCTTGGGGTACAGAATGAAGCAGGACAAAGGTTAATGTCACATTGCCAAGAGAATGTATTGGTCATAGCAGACACCCTCTTTCAACAACGCAAGAGAACTGTACAAAAAGACAACACCAGATGGTCAATGCCAAAGTCAGATTTGTACTTCGTTTTTGTTTTTTGTTTTTTTGATGAGGTGATCTGCACCACCTCATGGTTTGGTGATGCCAGGCCTTGTATTCAATGGTTTCCTTTGTGGGAGTTCTCACTATTTGATACTCCCCAGGGTTAGTTTTCTGGTAATCTAGGGTCTTGGAGTCAATGCTCCCACTCCAAAGGCTCAGGGTATGATCTTTGTTTAGAAACTAGTTTTTCTAGCTCATAAGTGGCTCCCTTACTGCTTCAAACTTCAAAGCTGTTGTCTGCTGTAAACAAAGCAGCTGCTTCTGCCCTGGGCAGAGTAGCAGTCAGCCCCCCAGGACCTGACACCAGCAGCAGGCCACCCTTAAAGCCTGCAACAGAGAGAATCCTCAAGTTCTCTGGCTGCTTAAGGGCCCAATGGCCACCTTGTTTACCTCAATTCCTCAGCACCAACCACTGCATCCACCACCATCTTAGAATCTCATTATAGTGTCCTCAAATCTGAACATTTCTTTTTCTTCTTTTATGTTCAGCTTATGTATTTTCTGATACACTTTCAGTTCACTGATCCATTCTTCTCTATCGTATAATTTACTGTTATATTCTTTAATTGTTTGATTCTCCTTTATATTTTCTAACTCCCTGTTAAACTTTTCTTTGTATTCATCCATGTTTTGCCTGTATTCATTAAGCTTCTCCATAATCATTATCTTGAATACCTTTGGAAGACTGCTATTTCTACTTCCCTTAGTTCTTCTTTTGGGGTTTTATCTTGTTTGTTTGGAACATATTCCTCTTTCTCCTCATTTTGCTTAATTGTCTTTTAAAATTTTCTCTGTGTTAGACAGTTTGGTTACATTTCCCAGTCTTGGAGAAGTGGCCTTATACAGAATTTTGAGGGGCCCAACTGCACACTCCCCACTGGTCACCAGAACTACATACTCCAGGGGTACCCCCTTCATGGACTTCATGGACCCTTCTGTTGTGGCATGGTTAACCACTTGAGCATGCTGGTCAGGACTGGTCCCCAGTTTGATTGGCTGCCAGTCTGTGCCACTTGGAAAGGCTGTTTGCCCCTGATGGGGAAAGCTGGCTCCTGGTATGACTTGCTACATGGCCCAGGGGGTCGTGGGGTTGGGTCTCCAAATGGTTGGTTACTTTGCATGGGGGTTCATGGGAATGGTGACAACCAATTAGTGGGAAGGTAAACTCCCTGGCTGTATGAGATTAGAAGGAGAACTTCAGATTGGTGTTTTCCAGTGCCAATATCCTCATGGTAGTTGTTTAGTCGCTGAGTCATGTCCAACTTTTTGCAAGCCTGTAGACTGTAGTCCACTAGGTTCTTTTCTCCATTGGATTTCCCTGGTAAGAACACTGGAGTGGTTGTCATTTCCCTCTCTAGGGGATCTTCCTGACCCAGGGATCGAACCTGGTTGTCCTGCATTGGTGGATGAATTATTAACCACTGAGCAATGAGGGAAGCTTTCATGGTAGATGAGCTCCCAAAAATGGATAGCTCCCATGTCTACATCCCCATGGGGAGTTTCAACTGCCTCCTACCTCTCTGGGAAGTTCTTCTAGATTGGCAAGAGTGTCTGACCCAGGCTTCTTTCAAATTACTGCTTCTGTGCTGGGGTATGGATCATGTGAGATTTTATGTGAGCCCTTAACAATTGGAGTCGCTGTATCTAACAGCCCTCTTGCTCTTTCACACACAGTGCCCGATGGCCTCAGAGCATTATATTGGCTGGGGAGCCCAATGTAGAGCCAAATGTAGCTCTAAAGCCCCTTGCGCTTGAGGAGAATCTCTGCAAATTGTGCTTATCCTCTCTTTTGTGAGCTGCTTACCCAGGATGTGGGCTTCATTATACAGGTTCTACGGCCCTCCTACCCATGTGGTTTGCTCTTCCTGTATATCTTTAGTTGTGGGAAATATTTTCTGCTAGTCTTCAGTTCTTACTCATCAGCATGCGCTCTGTAATAGTTGTAATCTTGGCATGCCCATGAGAAAAGGTGAGTTCAGAATTTTTCTAGTCTTCCAGCTTGGCCCCTGGTAATAAATCTTACAGTTATTCCTGTTATTTTGCACCTTCTTGTACCTTCTGTATCTAACCAAAAGAAGTCAAGTTCTCAGGAAAGTATAGTTCCCTCTCCTGGTTTCTTATTTAATTCAGCCTTAAAGCTACAGTTTTTAGGGCTCTTCTTGATACCATAACCCTGGTTTGTGCACATGAAGAAGTAGAATAGGGTCAACAGAGGGGATAATAGGGGTCATGGGTGTGGATGCTCTGTCACTCAGTCTTGTCCGACTCTTTGTGACCCCATTGACTACAACCTTCCAGGCACCTCTCCATGGAATTTCTCAGGCAAGAATGCTGGAGTGGGTTACAATATCCTACTCCAGGGATCATCCCCAACCAGGGATTGAACCCGTGTCTCTTGGTCTTCTGCATCAACAGGCAGATTCTTTGCCACTGTACCATCATGTAGAGAGCAAAATATCATCTATAAATGCAAGATGTACACATGGAAAAGGAAGAAATCACTTCCCTGACAACAGTTCTGACTCATCAATACAGGATGGAAAGGGGATAAAGACATTTCTTTTAAGATATTAAGTGAAATAATAAGATAAATATCAATTAATCAGTTAAGACCATATGATCATCTTTAGTTTTTGGTCGGAAGATACTACAAATAAAAACATTTTTCTTTGGATTCTTCAGACTAAGCTAAACTTTCCCTGAACTGTTGGTTATTTTAAATCAACATAGACTTACTGTCTGAATGTTGAAAAAAAATTAATTCTATTTCAATTTTCCTTTATAGTGGAGTGGAGTGAGTGACAACATATATCATCCGACAGGTGTAATATCTTCCCTTATTTCAACTGAGGTTAAGTTAATATGAAGATTACTTTAAGAAACTTCCTCAACCTACGTATATATCAAAGACATTATTATTTTGGGGGGCTCCAAAATCACTGCGGATGCTGATTGCAGCCATGAAATTAAAAGACGCTTACTCCTTGGAAGGAAAGTTATGACCAATCTAGAGAGCATATTAAAAAGCAGATACAGTACTTTGCTAACCAAGGTCTGTCTAGTCAAGGCTATGGTTTTTCCAGTGATCATGTATGAATGTGAGAGTTGGACTGTGAGGAAAGCTGACCGCCAAAGAACTGATGCTTTTGAACTGTGGTGCTGGAGAAGACTCTTGAGAGTCCCTTGGACTGCAAGGAGATCCAACCAGTCCATTCTAAAGAGATCAGTCCTGGGTGTTCATTGGAAGGACTGATGTTGAAGCTAAAACTCCAATACTTTGGCCACCTCATGTGAAGAGTTGACTCACTGGAAAAGACTCTGATGCTGGGAAGGATTGGGGGCAGGAGGAGAAGGGGACGACAGAGATTGAGATGTCTGGATAGCATCATTGACTGGATGGACGTGAGTTTGAGTGAACTCCAGGAGTTGGTGTTGGACAAGGAGGCCTGGCGTGCTGTGATTCATGGGGTCACAAAGAGTCGGACACGACTGAGCAAATGAACTGAACTGAAGGTAGTTATGGCCTAATGTCATCCAAGAATTTATTTGTGACAGTATTAAAATTCAAAAGGAAATTTGAAATACAAGAATCTATTCAATGAAACTGATCAAGAAATCTGTTGATAGAATTTTCCACTTTTCTTTCCAGTGGATTCATGATCTTTTATGAATCTTCAGATTCTCTAGTCTAGCACTCTGTAGTTCAAGTCATTTGGGTGCTATTGTGGATCAGTAGCTAAGCAACAGATTTAAAGCCCAGAGGCTCTTTTCCTTTATTTCCTCTGCCAATAACTTGGCTTCAAATGGTGAGCAAACCATTTAACCTTATGATTTCACTATCCCTCATCTTTTCAACAGGGAGATAATATAGCTTACTTCTCACAGCTCAGTGAAATGTCTCTTAAATAATTCCTCACATATGATGGAAAATATGCTCTTCTGTATTGTCATAAGGTAAAAGCAGATCCATTTCCTTCTTTTTTCACATGATGTGCAAACCATTAGAGCCAATATTTTCTAATAAAGAAATATTTCCTCACCATGACTTGAGGTTTCTTAACTAATCCATTATAGTTTTCTGATGTTTCAACAACCACAAAATTGTGGATGCATTTATACATATATATATAGTTGATATAGACATAAAATAAAAGTTTTTTTTACCTCCTATTAAAGCTTTAGATTTGCCTGTGATTCTAGTTTTACATTGAAATGCCTGCTTAAAGTGAAAAACAAAAAACAGATATGAGACTAAATGTAAGGAGAAAAAAATTCTATCTAAATGCTTTTCCAGTAAAAGTAACCTTTACTTTTTTCTGTTCATAGAGCTGATTGTCAAATACACAACATGAGCAGAGCAGGGTGGGAGATGAGAGAATGATATTGGTGGAAGGGTATATGCTTCCAGGAACCAAATGGCAAAGTCTGGTATAGAGGGTTAATGATTTTACATAATGCCTAATTCATTCTGTGTGTATGTGTATGTCTGCTTTTCTTCAAGTCTTAGTACAAGAATGTACACAGATAGTTGTTTACAAGTTTACCCATTGAATCCCAGTTACTCTATTTGGAAAAAAGAAAAAATATTTCAAAACTTTTTTTTATTACTTATATGCAACAGGCATTTGCTTAATTTTTAAAATTTATTTTTAATTGGGGGAAAATTCCTTTGCAATGTTTTATTTGTTTCTTCTATATAGCAATGCAAATCAGCCATAATTATTCATATATCACCACCCTCTTGAGCCTCCCTTCCTTCCCCCCACCCCAGGGTCTTCACAGAGTGCCAGGCTGGGCTCCCTGTGTTGTATGGCAACTTCCCACCAGCGATCTGCTTCACACCAGTATATATGTCAATGCTACTTTCTCTATTAGTCCCACTTTTGCCCCCTACTGTGTCCACAAGTCCATTTTCTAAGTCTCCATCCTTTCCGTCAAATAGGTTCATCAATGCCATTTTTCTAGATTCCATATATATGCATTAATATACGATACTAGTTTTTCTTTTCCTGACTTACTTCACTCTGTATAACAGGCTCCAGTTTCATCCACATCATTAGAACTGACTCAAATTCATACTTTTTCAGGGCTGAGCAATATTCCACTGTATATATGTAGCACATCTTCTTTATCCATTCGTTTGTTGATGGGCATCTAGGTTTCTTCTGTATCCTGGCTGTTGTAAACAGTGCTGTTATAAACATTAAGGTACATGTGTCTTTTTCATTTATGGATTTCTCAGGGTATATGCCCAGTAGTGGGATTGCTGGGTCATGGGGTAATTTTATTACTTGTTTTTAAGTAAAACTCAATACTCTTTCCCATAGTGGCTGTATGAATTTACAGTCCCACCAACAGTTCAAGGGGCTTCTCTGGTGGTTCAGTGGTAAATAATTCACCTGTAATTCAGGAGAGGAGAGTTCAGTCTCAGGGTTGGGAATCTCCTGGAGAAGGAAGTGGCAACCCACTCTAGTATTTCTGCCAAGATAATACCATGGACAGAGGAGCCTGGCCAGCTACAGTCAATGGGTCGCAGAGATTTGGACATGACTTAATAACTGAACAACAACTACAAATGTGCAAGAGGGTTCCCTTTTCTCCACATCTGCTTGAGCATTTATTGCTTGTATATTTTTTGATGATAGCCATTCTGACATGGCTGTGTGGCGCTGGAGCGGCAACCAGCCAAGAGGAAATACCCCATGACCAAGGTCAGTAGCAGCGGCAGTGAGGAAATACTCCATGTTCAACATAAGGAGCAGTGACTGCACTTTGCTGGAACAGTTGTGAAGAGATACCCCACGTCCAAGGTAAGAGAAACCCCAGTAAGATGGTAGGTGCTAGAGAAGGCATCAGAGGGCAGACAGACTGAAAACACAGTCATAGAACACTAATCAATTTAATCACATGGACCACATTTTTGTCTAACTCAATGAAACTATGAGCCATGCCATATAGGGTCACCCAAGATGGACGTGTCATGGTGGAGAGATCTGACAAAATGTGGTTCACTGGAGAAGGGGATGGCAAACCATTTCAGTATTCTTGCCTTGAGAACCCCATGAACAGTATGAAAAAGCAAAAATATAGGACAGTGAGATGAACTCCACAGGTCGGTAGGTGCCCAATATGCTACTGGAGATCAGTGGAAAAATAACTCCAGAAAGAATGAAGAGACAGAGCCAAAGCAAATACAACACCCAGTTATGGATTTGACTGGTGATAGGAGAAAGATCCGATGCTGTAAAGAGCAATATTGCAAGGAACCTGAATGTTAGGTCCATCAATCAAGGCAAATTGGAAGTGATCAAACAGGAGATGGCAAGAGTGAACGTGGACATTTTAAAATCAGCTAACTAAAATGGATTGGAATGGGTGACTTTAACTCAGATGACCATTTTATATACTATTGTGGGCAAGTTTCCCTTAGAAGAAATGGAGTAGCCATCATAGTCAAGAAAAGAGTCCAAAATGCAGTACTTGGATGCAGTCTCTTTTTTAAAAATTTTTTTATTGGAGGATAATTATTTTACAATGTTATATTGGTGGTTTTGCCCTACATTGACATGAATCCTCCCCGGGTGTACATGAGTTCCCCTTCCTGAACCTCCCTCCCACCTCCCTCCTCCCTTTATCCTCCCTCTGGAACATCCCCGCACACAGGCCCCGAGCATCCTGTAACATGCATCAGCCCTGAACTGGCGATTCGTTTCACATATGACAACATACGTGTTTCAATGCCATTCTCCCAAATCATCCCACCCTCACCCTCTCCCACAGAGTCCCAAAGACTGTTCTGTACATCTGTGTCTCTATTTCTGTTCTCGTATACAGGGTTATCATTTGCATCTTTCTAAATTCCATATATATGCGTTAGTATACTGTATTGCATTCTTTTTAATGGCTGAGTAATACTCCATTGTGTATATGTACCAAAGCTTTCTTATCCATTCGTCTGCAGATGGACATCTAGGTTGCTTGCATGTCCTGGCTATTATAAACAGTGCTGCAATGAACATTGGAGTACATGTGTCTCTTTCAATTCTGGTTTCCTCGGTGTGTATGCCCAGGAGTGCGATTGCTGGATCATATGGCAGTTCTATTTCCAGCTTTTTGAGGAATCTCCGCACTGTTCTCCATAGTGGCTGTACTAGTTTGCATTCCCACCAACAGTGTAAGAGGGTTCCCTTCTCTCCACACCCTCTCCAGCATTTATTGCAGGTAGACTTTTGGATAGCAGCCATTCTGACTGGTGTGAAATGGTATCTCATTGTGGTTTTGAGTTGCATTTCTCTGATTATGAGGGATGTTGAGCATTTTTTCATGTGTTTGTTAGCCATGTTTATGTCTTCTTTGGAGAAATGTCTGTTTAGTTTTTTGGCCCATTTTTGGATTGGGTCATTTCTTTTTCTGGAATTGAGCTGCAGGAGCTGCTTGTATATTTTGGAGATTAATCCTTTATCAGTTGCTTCATTTGCTATTATTTTCTCCCATTCTGAAGGCTGTCTTTTCACCTTACTTAGAGTTTCCTTTGCTGTGAAGAAGTTTTGATTTTAATTAGGTCCCATTTGTTTATTTTGCTTTTATTTCCAATATTCTGGAAGGTGGGTCTTGGAGGATCCTGCTGTGATTTATGTCGGAGAGTGTTTTGCCTATGTTCTCCTCTAGGAGTTTTATAGAATCTGGTCTTACATTTAGCTCTCTAATCCATTTTGAGTTTATTTTTGTGTATGTTGTTAGGGAGTGTTTTAGTTTCATTCTTTTACAAGTGGCTGACCAGTTTTCCCAGCACCACTTGTTAAAGAGACTGTCTTTTATCCATTTTATATTCTTGCCCCCTTTGTCAAAGATAAGGTGTCCATAGGTGTGTGGATTTATCTCTGGGCTTTCTATTTTGTTCCATTGATCTATATTTCTGTCTTTATGCCAGTACCATACTGTCTTGATGACTGTGGCTTTGTAGTAGAGCCTGAAGTCTGGCAGGTTAATTCCTCCAGTTCCATTCTTCTTCTTCAAGATTGCTTTGGCTATTCGAGGTTTTTTGTATTTCCATACAAATTGTGAGATTATTTGTTCTAGTTCTGTGAAAAATATCGTTGGTAGCTTGACAGGGATTGCATTGAATGTTTAAATTACTTTGGGTAGTATACTCATTTTTACAATATTTATTCTTCCAATCCATGAACACGGTATATTTCTCCATCTGTGAGTGTCCTCTTTGATTACTTTCACTAGTGTTTTATAGTTTTCTATGTACAATTCTTTTGTTTCCTTAGGTAGATATATTCCTAAGTACTTAATTCTTTTCATTGCAACAGTGAATGGAATAGTTTCCTTAATTTCTATTTCTATTTTCTCATTATTAGTGTATAAGAATGCAAGGGATTTGTGTGTGTTTATTTTATATCCTGCAACTTTATTATATTCATTGATTAGCTCTAGTAGTTTTCTGGTAGAGTCTTTAGGATTTTCTGTGTAGAGGATCATGTCATCAGCGAACAGTGAAAGTTTTACTTCTTCTTTTCCAATTTGTATTCCTTTTATGTCTTTTTCTGCTCTGATTGCTGTAGCCTAAACTTCCAGAACTATGTTGAATAGTAGTGGTGAGTGTGGGCACCCTTGTCTTTTTCCTGACTTTAGGGGAAATGCTTTCAGTTTTTCACCATTGAGGATAATGTTTGCTGTGGGTTTGTCATATACAGCTTTTATTATGTTGACTTTTTTCTTGTTTCTTGAGGTGTGCCTGTATTGCTATGAACTTACCCCTTAGCACTACTTTTACAGTGTCCCAGAGGTTTTGGGTTGTTGTGTTTTCATTTTCATTCATTTCTATGCATATTTTGATTTCTCTTTTGATTTCTTTTATGATTTGTTCATTATTCAGCAGCGTGTTGTTCAGCCGCCATATGTTGGCATTTTTAATGGTTTTTCTCCTGTAATTGAGGTCTAATCTTACTGCATTGTGGTCAGAAAAGATGCTTGGAATGATTTCAATTTTTTTGAATTTACCAAGGCTAGATTTATGGCCCAGGATGTGATCTATCTGATCTTTCCTGGAAAAGGTTCCGTGTGCACTTGAGAAAAAGGTGAAATTCATTGTTCTGGGGTGAAATGTCCTATAGATATCTATTAGGTCTAACTGGTCTATTGTATCATTTAAAGATTGTGTTTCCTTGTTAATTTTCTGTTTAGTTGATCTATCCATAGATGTAAGTGGGGTATAAAAATCTCCCACTATTATTGCATTGTTGTTAATTTCCCCTTTCATACTTGTTAGTAATTGTCTTACATATTGTGGTGCTCCTATGTTGGGTGCATAAATATTTATAATTGTTATATCTTCATCTTGGATTGATCCTTTGATCATTATGTAGCTTCCTTCTTTGTCTCTTTTCACAGCCTTTGTTTTAAAGTCTATTTTATTGACATGAGTATTGTTACTCCTGCTTTCTTTTGGTCTCTATTTGCATGGAATATCTTTTTCCAGCCCTTCACTTTCAGTCTGTATGTGTTCCTCGTTTTGAGGTGGGTCTCTTGCAGACAACATATATGGGGGTCTTGTTTTTGTATCCATTCAGCCAGCCTTTGTCTTTTGGTTGGGGCATTCAACCCATTTACGTTTAGGGTAATTATTGATAAGTATGATCCTGTTGCCATTTTTTTTTATTGCTTTGGGTTCGAGTTTATACACCCTTTCTGTGTTTCCTGTCTAGAGAAGATCCTTTAGAATTTGTTGGAGAGCTGGTTTGGTGATGCTGAATTCTCTCAGCTTTTGCTTGTCTGTAAAGCTTTTGATTTCTCCTTCATATTTGAATGAGATCCTTGCTGGATACAGTAATCTGGGCTGTAGGTTATTTTCTTTCATCACTTTAAGTGTGTCTTGCCATTCCCTCCTGGCCTGAAGAGTTTCTGTTGAAAGATCAGCTGTTATCCTCATGGGAATCCCCTTGTGTGTTATTTGCTGTTGGGGACTCTCTGGGTTTCTTGGACTTGGGTGAATATTTCTTTCCCTATTTTAGGGAAGTTTTCAACTATTATCTCCTCAAGTATTCTCTCATGGTCTTTCTTTTTGTCTTCTTCTTCTAGGACTCCTATGATTCGAATGTTGGAGCGTTTAACATTGTCCCAGAGGTCTCTAATATTGTCCTCATTTCTTTTAATTCGTTTTTCTTTTTTCCTCTCTGTTTCATTTATTTCTACAATTCTGTCTTCTAGTTCGCTTATCCTGTCTTCTGCCTCTGTTATTCTACTGTTTGTTCCCTCCAGAGTGTTTCTGATCTCATCTATTGCATTATTCATTGTATATTGACTCTTTTATTTCCTCTAAGTCCTTGTTAAACCTTTCTTCCATCTTCTCAATCCTTTTCTCCAGGTTATTTATCTGTAACTCCATTTTGCTTTCAAGATTTTGAATCATTTTCACCATCAAAATTCGAAATTCTTTATCAGGTAGATTCCCTATATCTTCCTCTTTTGTTTGTGTTTTGGTGGGCATTTATCTTGTTCCTTTACTTGCTGGCTATTTATCTGCCTCTTCATCTTGCTTATATTGCTTTGCTTGGGGTGGTCTTTCCCTCTTCTGGCAGTTTGTGGAGTTCTCTTTATTATGTAGTTTCCTCACTGTGCGTGGGGTTGGACGGGTGACTTGTCAAGGTTCCCTGGTTAGTGAAGCTTGTGTCAGTGTTCTGGTGGGTATAGCTGGATTTCTTCTCTCTGGAGTGCAATGAAGTGTCCAATAATGAGTTATGAGATGTGGATGGGTTTGGAGTGACTTTGGGCAGCCTGTATATTGAAGCTCAGGGCTATTTTCCTGTGTTGCTGGAGAATTTGCGTGGTATTTCTTGCTCTGGAACTTTTTGAACCTTGGGTGGTGCTTGGTTTTAGTGTAGGTATGGAGGCGTTTGATGAGCTTCTATCGGTTAATGTTCCCTGGAGTCAGTAGTTCTCTGGTGTTCTCAGGATTCGGTGTTCTTAAACCTCTTGCCTCTGGTTTTTGGTCTTATTCTTGGAGTAGCCTCTAGACTTCTCTATCTGTCATTTCCAAGGTGGTTCCCTCTGTTTTAGCTTCTGTTTGCTGGTCTCTTCAGTGTCTAATTTCCGCCTTGACACTAGGGGGCGGGTGGACACTTTTTAAGGCTCAGTTGTTCAGTCCTGTTCTGGGAAGGGAGGAACGCTGCAGACAAATGTCTCTGGCGTCTGTGGGGAGTGCTCGCAGCGTCTCGGCCACACTGGGTTTGCCCCCACTCACAGCGTATGTGCTTTCCCAGTCTACACTGCACAGGCTCTAGGTTGCTCTGCCAGGAACTGTCCAAGGCTGGTGCTGGGTTGTATGCACTTCCCAGGTCTGAGCAGCTGAAGATCAGGTTCTCGGGTACTTCACAAAAGTGCAGACTTGGTTGGGCCTGCGTTTTGTGCCTTTCCCGGTCCGAGCAGATCAGGTGACCAGGTGTTTGACGACTGCAGTCGCTGCGACTTATCGCCTCCCCAGTCCCTGCCACTCGGTTTTCTGGGTGTACAACCGGCACACATTCTCAGGCGGATATCGACTGGCCAGGCCTGAGCCCAAGAAATCTTGATTAGCAACGAAGCCTGCCTGCAGTTTTGTGTTGGATGCCTTTCTGGGGCTGCAGTTGCCCCCTCCAGCTCTGTCTGCCCTCCCTTGCCTGTCTCGGCACAGGGATGGAGGATGGGCTGACCACAGTTGGCTCCCTCAGTCCTTTGTTCTGTGAGCAGGGCTGGTGGAGTCTTACGTTGGAGCTTTCCACCTTTTCGTGGGGAAGCTATCCTAGTCTGCTTTGCCATCCCCAGTTAGATCTCTCAGATTGTTCACGCGGCATTCAAGCCCAGTCCTCTCTCTAAGCAGTTCAGCCGGCTCTTCCCTGCCCAGCCCCCGCTTGCTAATGGCGGATGCAGGCATCTGTGCTGCTTCTCCGCTGGGAGTTACCATTGGTGGGTAATCTGTGGGTTTTAATTATTTCTTTCCTTTTCCTCCCAGTTATGTGGCCCTCTGAGGTTCCAAGGCTTGCCACAGATTTGTCAGTGAGAGTGTTTCCTGGTGTTTGGAAACTTCTCTCTTTTTAAAGCCTCCCTTCCCGGGACAGAGCTCCATCCTTACTTCTTTTGTCTCTCTTTTTATCTTTTATGTTTTTTCCTACCTCCTTTCGAAGACAGTGGGCTGCTTTTCTGGGTGCCTGATGTCCTCTGCCAGCATTCAGAAGTTGTTTTGTGGACTTTACTCCGCGTTCAAATGTTCTTTTGATGAATTTGTGGGGAAGAGAGTGGTCTCGCTGTCCTATTTCTCTGCCATCTTGTTCTGGTCCATTGAATGCAATCTCAAAAAAGACAAAAAGATCTCTCTTTCATTTCTAAGGCAAACCATTCAATATCACAGTAATCCAAGTCTGTGTCCCAACCAGTAATGCTGAAGAAGCTGAAGTTGAATGATTCTGAAAAGAACTCCAAGACCTTTTGGAACTAACACCCAAAAAAGATGTTCTTTTCATTATAGGGGACAGAAATGTAAAAATAGGAAGTCAAGAAACACCTGGAATAACAGGCAAATTTGGCCTTGGAGTACAGAATGAAGCAGGATGAAGGCTAATAGAGTTTTTTTCCAAGAGAGCACACTGGTCATAGCAAACACCCTCTCCCAACAAGACAAGAGAAGACTCTACACATGGACATCACCAGATGGTCAACATCAAAATCAGATTGATTATATTCTTTGCAGCCAAAGATGGAGAAGCTCTATATAGTCAGCAAAAAACAAGACTTGGAGCTGACTGTGGCTCAGATAATGAACTCCTTATTGCCAAATTCAGACTTAAATTGAAGAAAGTAGGGAAAACCACTAGACCATTCAGGTATGACCTAAATCAAATCAAATACAGTGAAAGTGACAAATAGATTTAAGGGATTAGATCTGACAGACAGAGTACCTGATGAACTATGGACGAAGGTTCGTGTCCTTGTACAGGAGACAGGGATCAAGACCATCCCTAAGAAAAAGAAATGCAAAAAAGAAAACTGGCTGTCTGAGGAGGCCTTACAAATAGCTGTGAAAAGAAGAGAAGCGAAAATAAAGGAAGAAATGGAAAGACATAATCATTTGAATGTGGAGTTCCAAAGAATAGCAAAAAGAGATAAGAAAGCCTTCCTGAGTGATCAGTGCAAAGAAATGAAGGAAAACAATAGAATGGGAAAGACTAGAGAACGGTTCAGGAATATTAGAGCTATTAAGATAACATTTCATGCAAAGAAGGGCTCAATAAAGGACAGAAATGGTGTGGACCTAATAGAAGCAGAAGATATTAGGAAGAGGTGGCATGAATACACAAAAGAACTGTACAAAAAAGGTCTTCACAACCCAGATAACCACGATGCTGTGATCACTCACCTAGAACGAAACATGCTGGAATGTGAAATCAAGCGGATTTTAGGAAGCAACGTTATGAACAAAGCTAGTGGATGTGATGGAATTCCAGTTGTGTTATTAAAAATCCTAAAAGATGATGCTGTGAAAGTGCTGCACTCAAAATGCCAGCAAATTTGGAGTACTCAACAGTGGCCACAGGACTGGAAAAGGTCAATTTTCATTCCAGTCACAAAGAAAGGCAATGCCAAAGAATGTTTAGACTACCACACAATTTCGCTCATCTCACATGCTAGTGAAGTAATTCTCAAAATTCCCTAAGCCAGGTTTCAGTAGTATGTGAACCGTGAACTTCCAGATGTTCAAACTGGATTTAGAAAAGGTAGAGGAACTAGAGATCAAATTGCTGACATACTCTGGATCATCAAAAAAAAAACAAGAGAGTTCCAGAGAAATATCAATTTCTGCTTTATTGACTATGCCAAAGCCTTTGACTATGTGGACCACATCAAACTGTGGAAAATTCTGAAAGAGATGTGAATAGTAGACCACCTGATCTACCTCTTGAGAAATCTATATGCAGGTCAGGAAGCAACAGTTAGAACTGGACATGGAACAACAGACTGGTTCCAAATAGAAAAAGAAGTATGTCAAGGCTGAATATTGTCACCCTGCTTATTTAACTTCTATGCAGAGTACATCATGAGAAACGCTGGACTGGAAGAAGCACAGGCTGGAATCAAGATTTCTGGGAGAAATATCAATAACTTCAGATATGCAGATGACACCACCCTTATGGCAGAAAGTGTAGAAGAACTAAACAGCCTCTTGATGAATGTGAAGGAGGAGAGTGAAAAAGTTGGCTTGAAGATCAACATTCGGAAAACTAAGATCATGGCATCTGGTCCCATCATTTCACAGAAAATAGATGGGGAAACAATGGAAACAGTGGCTGACCTTACTTTTGGGGGCTCCAAAATCACAGCAGATGTTGATTGCAGCCATGAAATTAAAAGATGCTTGCTCCTTGGAAAGAAAGTTATGACAAACCTAGACAGCATATTAAAAAGCAGAGACATTACTTTGCCCACAAAGGTTCATCTAGTCAGTGCTATGGCTTTTCCAATAGCCATGTATGGATGTGAGAGTTGGACTATAAAGAAAGCTAAATGCTGAAGAATTGATGCTTTTGAACTGTGGTGTTGGAGAAAACTCTTGAGAGTCCCTTGGACTGCAAGGAGATCCAGCCAGTCCATTCTGAAGGAGATCAGTCCTGGGTGTTCATTGGAAGGACTGATGCTAAAGCTGAAACTCCAGTACTTTGGCCACCTCCTGCGAAGAGTTGACTCACTGGAAAAGACTCTGATGCTGGGAGGGATTGGGGGCAGAAGGAGAAGGGGACAACAGAGATGGCTGGATGGCATCACCGACTTGATGGACAAGAGTTTGAGTGAACTCTGGGAGTTGGTGATTGACAGGGAGGCCTGGCATGCTGTGATTCATGGGTTCACAAAGAGTTGGACAAGACTGAGCGACTGAACTGAACTGAACTGAATATACCTTTATGATCTACATCACTTCCTCCTTTCTTGGTCAAAATTTCTATCACTCTAAGGCATATAATCTCTTTTAGGGCATATCATTATTTTTAAAATTTAAATATGTATTTTGATTCAATCTCTGTTTCTGAAAGTATTACATACTTTATGTATAAAATAATTTTCTTTTTCTTTGCCCTGTGATGTAAACTGGCTGTTCAGTTCAGTTCAGTTCAGTTCAGTTTCTCAGTCATGTCCGACTCTCCGCGACCCCATGAATCACAGCACGCCAGGCCTCCCTGTCCATCACCAACTCCCGGAATTCACTCAAACTCATGTCCACAGAGTCGGTGATGCCATCCAGCCATCTCATTCTCCGTCATCCCCTTCTCCTCCCGCCCCCAACCTTTCCCAGCATCAGAGTCTTTTCCAGTGAGTCAACTCGTCGCATGAGGTGGCCAAAGTATTGCAGTTTCAGCTTTAGCATCAGTCCCTCCAATGAACATCCAGGATTGATCTCTTTATTTTAATAAATTGTCAGCATAACTTAAGATTTTTATTTAAGTTTGTCTTTTATAACAATGTTAGATTGTTTTCTTAAAGAAAAGACCATATATGCTAATTTTAGAAAATTATTTCCCATCACCATCATTCTGAAACTTAAAGTGCTAATCCTTCTGTCAGAATAATCTCTCCCTTTAAAATAAAAAAAAAAAAAAGCAAACAATGAATTTGTTGACTCAATATGTCCACTCCTCTTTCAGCAAAATTCAGATATCTAAGATATTCAGAGATCTTAGAATCTGAGATTTCTCTCAATTTAGGATTTAGGAATGATTGGATACATCAGTAGGGCTAAAATTGTTTTTAATATCAAGGAGACTTCTGGAGAAAGAATTCACTCTTAGAATAGAGAAAGTATGTTTAACCTGATTAGAGGCGATCGGCCTTTATATGTTCTGTTCAGTTCATTTAAGTCACTCAGTCTTTTTGACCCATGGACTACAGCATGCCAGGCTTCCTTGTCCATCACTATCTCCTGGAATTTGCTGAAACTCATGTCCATCAAGTCAGTTATGCCATCAACCATCTAATCCTCTATCATCCATTTCTCCTCCTGCCTTCAATCTTCCAATATCAGGGTCTTACCCAGTGAATCATTCCTTCGCATCAGGTGGTCAAAACATTGGCTCTTCAGCTTCAGCATCAGTCCTTCCAGTCAATATTCAGGATTGATTTCCTTTAGGATTGACTGTCTTGATCTTGCGATACAAAGGACTCTCAACAGTCTTCTGGAACACCAAAGTTCAAAATCATCACTTCTTTGGCTCTCAGCCTTCTCACATCCATACGTGACTACTGGAAAAACCACACCTTTGACGATGTGGACCTTTGTTGGCAAAGTAATGTCTCTGTTTTTTAATAAGCTGTCTAGGATTGTCAGAACTTTTCTTCCAAGGAGCAAGTGTCTTTTAATTTCATGGCTGCAGTCACCATCTGCAGTGATTTTGGAGACCAAGAAAATAATTTCCATTGTTTCCCTATCTATTTGCCATGAAGTGATGGGATCAGATGCCATGATCTTAGTTTTTTGAATGTTGAGTTTTAAGCAAGCTTTTTCACTCTCCTCTTTCACCTTACTCAAGAGGCTTTTTAGTTCCTCTTAGCTTTTTGCCATAAGGGTAGCTTCATCTGCATATCTGAGGTTATTGATATTTCTCCCTGAAGTCTTGATTCCAGCTTGTTTGTCATCCAGCCCAGCGTTTCTCATGATGTTCTCTGCACATAAGTTAAATAAGCAAGGTAACAATATACAGCCTTGATGTACTCCCTTCCTAATATGGAACCAGTCTGTTGTTCCATGTCCAGTTCTAACTGTTGCTTCCTGACCTGCGTACAAATTTCTCTGGAGGCAGATAAGTTGGTCTGGTATTCCCATCCCTTTAAGAACTTTCCACAGTTGTTGTGATCCACACCATCAAAGGTTTTCATGTAGTCAATGAAGCAGAAGATGTTTTTCTGGAATTCTCTTGCTTTTTCTATGATCCAAAGGATGTTGTCAATTTTATCACTTTGTTCCTCTGCCTTTTCTAAATCCAGCTTGAACATATGGAAGTTCTTGGCTTACATATTGTTGAAGCCTTGCTTGATAGCATATGAGACAACGGCAATTGTGTGGTAGTTAGAACACTCTCTGGCATTGTCTTTCTTTGGGATTGGAATGAAAATTGACCTTTTGCAGTCCTGTGGCCACTGCTGAGTTTTCCATATTTGCTGGCATATTGAGTGCAGCACTTTCACAGCATCATCTTTTAGGATTTGAAGCAGCTCAACTGGAATTCTGTCATCTCCACTAACTTTGTTTGTATTGATGCTTCCTAAGGCCCACTTGACTTTGCACTTCAGGATGTCTGGCTCTAGGTGAGTGATCACACCATTGTGGTTATGTTCATCATTAAGATGTTTTTTGTATAGTTCTTCTGTGTATTCTTGCCACTTCTTCATAATATCTTTTGTTTCTGTTAGATCCATACTGTTTCTGTCCTTTATTGTGCCCATTGTTGCATGAAATATTTCCCTGGTATCTCTAATTTTCTTGAAGAGTTCTCTAGTCTGTCCCATTGTATTGTTTTCCTGTTTCTTTGTATTGATCACTTAGGAAGACTTTCTTATCTCTCCTTGTTATTCTTTAGAACTCTGCATTCAGATGGATATATCTTTCCTTTTCTTTTTTGCCTTTAACTTCTCTTCTTTTCTCAGATATATGTAAGGTCTCTTCAAACAACCATTTTGCCTTTCTGCATTTCTCTTTCATGGTGATGATTTTGATCAGTGCCTCCTGTACAATGTTATGAACCTCCATCCATAGTTCTTCAGACACTCTGTCTATCAGATCTAATCCCTTGAATCTATTTGTCAATTCAACTGCATAATTGTAAGGGATTTGATTTAGGTCATACCTGAATGGTCTGGTGAATTTCCCTACTCTCTTCAATTTGTCTGTATGGATGGAGGAGCCTGGTAGGCTGCAGTCCGTGGGGTCGCTAAGGGTCAGACACGACTGAGCGACTTTACTTTCACTTTTCACTTTCACACATTGGAGAAGGAAATGGCAACCCACTCCAGTGTTCTTGCCTGGAGAATCCCAGGGAAGGGGGAGCCTGGTGGGCTTCCGTCTATGGGGTCACACAGAGTCGGACACGACTGAAGTGACTTAGCAGCAGCAGCAGCAGCAATAAGCAGTTCATGACCTGAGCCACAATCAGCTCCTGTCTTGTTTTTGCTGACTGTATGTAGTACCTCCATCTTCAGCTGAAAATAATATAATCAAGCTGATTTCAGTATTGACTATCTGGTAATGTCCATGTGTAGAGTCTTCTCTTGTGTTGTTGGAAGAGGGTCTTTGCTATGACTTGTGAGTTCTCTTGGCAAAACTCTGTTAGTGTTTGCCCTGGTTCATTTTATATTCCAAGACCAAATTTGCCTGTTACTCCAGGTATCTCTCAACTTCCTACTTTGAATTCCAGTCCCCTATGATGAAAAGGACATCTTTTTGAGGTGTTAGTTCTAGAAGGTCTTGTAGGTCTTCATAGAACCATTCAACTTCAGCTTCTTTGGCATTAGTGGGTGGGGTATTGTCTTGGATTACTGTGATATTGAATGGTTTACCTTGGAAATAAACAGAGATCATTCTCTTGTTTTTGAGATTGCACCCAAGTACTGAATTTTGGACTCTTTTGTTGACTATGTGGCTTACTCCATTTCTTCTAAGCGATTTCTGTGCACAGTAGTAGATATAATGGTCACCTGAATTCAATTGTCCATTCTCGTTCATTTTAGTTCACTGACACCTAATATGTCGATGTTCACCCTTGCTGTCTCCTGCTTTACTATATCCAATTAACCTTGTTTCATTGACCTAGCATTCCAGGTTCCTATGCAATATTGTTCTTTACAGAATCAGACTTTTTCTGATTGGAGATATTTCTAAATAAAATACAGTTTCTGTCACTCATATTATGCTCTGACTATTCAATTTGGATTCATGGTTTTCAGTTTTATGGTACGGTAGCTTCAGTAAGAGTTTGAGAATAAGAAAATATGCAAACATTACTTTAGAACACAATGTCAACAACATTGGTTTATGTCTAAAGTTTGATAAGAGAGGTTCTACAGTGACTTCAGCAGTGGCATGACAATACCTTAGGAGCAGACACCAGCCTTATTGGCATTGAACATGAGCAGCTTCAGCATGAACATAAACAGGAAGCCAGCCCATGCAGTACAAGTAACATGCATGAGCTCTCATGGCATTAGATTAGTCATTGAGTACATACATTCCAGTTTTGTCATCTAATCCAGTTCTTTGCAAACTTTAACATACCTGTGAATCAACTGGGGATTTTATTGAAATTGAAGATTCTGTTTGTGTCTGAGGTAGGGTCTCAGATAATGAAATTTAAAAAAAAAATGCTTCTACATGGTATTGAAATGCTAGTCCTTAGATTAAACTTTGAATTGGAAGCCTTTGAGGCATCTAGAGTTAACAAAAGTGAATTGGAGCAGGAAAAGTGAAAACTGGTATACGTTGGGATAAACATCCCTGGTGAACAACCAAATGATTTAGAGGAAATTTAAAGTGATCTCAGGAGGATGAAGCTTTTCTGATAAAGTTCTAAATTCTGTTAGGCTAATTAGACTAGGTACATCTGTTACATGTGGTAAATATCTAATCTTAAATTGTAACACCTTTACCTACTTGAGCTTGAATATATAAAAAAGAACAGTTTCAATTGCAGGTTCAGATTTATTATATTGTTTTCTTCTCTTTTTTACTATTTCACTGGAGTTTAATATTTACTGAAGTTATTCAAGAAAGAATTCAAATTTCCAAATATGTGTTTTGAGGAACAAATACTTTTGGTTGTAGAATTTGTAACAACTTATCATAACTCAATCACAGTTCACATGAGGTAAGTGAGTTAAAGTATGTCACATAATGGTACAGTTAGGAAAAGATTGATGGGAGAAAGATATGGCTAAATCTAGAACAATAGCCCCAAAGCACCTTAACAAACTCTGTCTCCGTTTTTGCTTTGATTAGACTTTTCTCAGAATACTCAATCATGTAGTGGGAAGATGCTTGACATGAGTCAGAATCCAAGCATTCTCTAGACTTATTTGATGGAGACCATAATCCTAGTAGAGAAAGTTACATCCAGTGCAGCACAAAAGCAATAGAACCACAGTGGCTTCTGGAGTTTATGAGGAGAGAGCTGAGAAGACTCACAGGCCTATGTTACACTGAGTTGTGTGGGGAGGTGAGCCAACATTTCCAGTGTTCTAAGGAAGTTTCAAAAGGCTTAATTAAAGGTAGTTGGACCACAAATGTTCTTAAACTTCTGGACAAAAAGATTCTTGAACTTCTGGCAGGAAGAACTCAAGGCTTAATAATATACTGAGAAGATGCAGTAGCTGGACCAGTCTTGGTTTTC
This sequence comes from Moschus berezovskii, assembly GCF_049115385.1. Taxonomy (NCBI): domain Eukaryota; kingdom Metazoa; phylum Chordata; class Mammalia; order Artiodactyla; family Moschidae; genus Moschus; species Moschus berezovskii. The sequence goes on along the minus strand of NC_142461.1, from coordinate 128,573,327 downwards.
AAAGATTAATGCCAACTGAGGGCCAATGGGAATTACGTGCTACAGTGAAAGAAACCCAACATGTACAAATTACAACTGAGCATTGGATACCCTGGTGCCATATACAAACAGCCCTTCCCAACAAACATAGGTGCTCTTTCAAGGAAATGCAGGGAAAAGGAACTGGATCTTCAGGAAATGAAGTTTAAACCTTTCAATTCAAATTGAAATTTTAGTAGATCCAAAAATAACCAAGGAAACACAGAAATGATGAGTTAATCATAAAATGGCTAGACTCTAGTTTATTTGCATCTATTGAATGGAAGTGTAGGACTAAAATAAACATAGGAAAAACATTTACTCTTTTGATTCACTGAAGTTTTAGTTGTGAAATTTCTTTCTGTAATATTTTTTTACATGAACATGCCACAGTATTTTTTAAAAATTTAATCTCTTTGTGATTAGGATATTTGGAAATAGAATTTTGAACCTGATGTTTTCATTTTATATACTTTTTCAAAATGCTTATACTGTACTTTTTCTACCTCTTACCAATGTTTTCTGTTACCTTTGAATTTAAATTACCCTTCTACATACAGTGTCTTATTGAGAAAATGCTAACTCTAAGCTAATTTCTGTGTGAAGTGCTTTCAAACATTTTCTCGTTTATTTATCACAAAATCTCATTAAATAGACCTTATTGAGATTCCCATTTTACATAAAAAACATCTTGATTTATAACATGCTGAAAACATGCTGAAATAACATGCTGAAAGTCAAATCCTTAGAATGTGTGGGATATAGTGTCTGAGTTTAGCATTACAGACTAATTAACTGTCATATAATATTTCTTTCAATGCAAACTCTAATGATTAGATAATCTTATGGCTAATTTCAGAAGTAAAGTTCAGGCCAGGGTTAATTTTCCATTTCTGGGTTTATCAATAAGACATAGCATTAGACTTTGATACCTGCCTCACCAATATGAAATCTATTTTATGTGGAAAAGACCTGTATGTTTAATATGATCTTTTTTTTTCCCCTCTCTTTATCTATTCAACTCTAAGTCAGTGCATTTCAGTTGAGAGGGACATGATCCAGGGATAAACCATGTTACCCAAGCCTAAGCCCATGTGAGTATCACATCCTTACAAGGACATTTCTCATTGGAGCCTATAAAGAGTAAAGAGATTTGTCTTGTACTTTTCGAAGAGTTGAGTGTTCTTCCCCATTTTGTGTGACCTTAAGGGTGAGTAACAGCTGGAGCTAAAAGACAGTGTGAGCCCTGATACAAGTAGCCTCATTGTCTGGACATCTGCATCAGCTACAGTTTTCATTTTCATTATTTTCATTACATGAAACTTCCATGACATTACTCAAGAACCCTTGGATTAAATAGTTTGGTTGGGATCTTTATCTCTTACTGTAAACTCATATGGGATAGAAAAGATGCCTGAAGTGAGGCCATTTGTTTTCAAATGAAACATTCATTTGTGGGCAACACTAATCCCATAACTGGAATAACCATCTGGTTCCCAGTATATGAGACTGTACTACTGTATGCAACACGCATCTATTTCTTCATATATTTCAGTATATAGGAATTCAGGAGAGAGGATGACTAACTTCTCCCTCTTGATTTTTATTCCGTATTATTTTGGAGATTTTTTCACTTTAACCACAGGATATTATTTCCTCCCTGACTCAACTTGTGTCTCTTGATTTTCATATGCTTTGTTATTCTTTTTCTGTTTTTTTTTATTTTTTCATCCTTTTACAGTTGGACTCAAACTTTCATTTCTGCCTCTTGCAAAGCATTCTTTTCTTTTGCCTAATCTTTGAGAACCTACTTTTCACTTATTTCAAGATGCTCTCATTTCTTTGCATGATTTTCACAGGACACTTCCTGAAATTCCAGTTTAGGTCAGAGATCAAATCTGAGCTTAAAATTTCTACCAAGCTAAAACATCTAATTCTCAACTTTGATCATTTCAAACCTTGAATGGCAGGACATATTATTGAGATACATTTGTGTGTGTCAATTTTTGTTGCATAAAAAATCCAGATGAGTTATTTTTCTGTATGTTAGCAATTATTTTTACTGATTTTCTTCTGATACTTGCTTTTTGAACCCTTTTCTGTGCCTTCTCCCTTTCTGTTTTCTTGTGTGGTTAAAAAGTGACTGTTTATTGTGTTTTCTCAAAGTACTTAGAGTTTTGGGAAATAGCAGGTGCTGCTGCCTCATCAACAATATCAAGAGCATAAAAAATGCTATCATTTTAGCCCTAACAATATGTTATTACAGCCTGTCTAATGATGAAAAGTTAGATTATCAGAAAGATGAAATTTCTGACTCTTTTAATAAGGTCTCCAAGGCAAACAAACTCATCTCAAAGAATTGCAAAATTGAAAAATAAAAATGACCTAAACTAAGATTAGAAATACAACATTTTTTATAATATAGCATTGTCTACGTAACACCAAATTCCCACCAAAACATAGTATTGATTACTTGGAAATGTTAAATTATTTATTTCATGTGTGTGTGTTGGTGGGGGGAGGGGGTAGGTGTATGGGTATTCTATGTCAATAAGTTAACATCTCTAATTATTAAATATCCAAACTATCTGTGGCAGAATGATTACTACTGTTTTTATCATGGTCCACACACTTTCTTCCATCTTCAAAGTTATCACAGTAATTTAAGACCCCCTTCTGCAAGATAATTGCTGCTTGTAAACATGAAATTTACTCAGTCATGTCTGACTCTTTGTGATCCCATGGACTGTAACCTTCTAGGCTTCTCTGTCCATAGAATTTTCTGTCTGTGAAATTTTTGTCCAGGCAAGAATACTGGAGTGGGTAGCTGTTCCCATTTCCAGGGGATCTTCCCAACCCAGGAATCAAAGCCAGGTCTCCCACATTGCAGGTAGATTCTTTACCATCTGAGCCACCAGGGAAGCCCAAGAATACTGGAGGGAGTAGTCTACCTCTTCTTCAGGGGATCTTCCTGAACCAGGGATCAAACTGCGGTCTTCTGCACTTCAGGCAGATTCTTTACTGGCTGAGCTACCAGGAAGCTTAGGCTTCCTCATCTCTGTATTTCTGGCTTCTCACTTACACCTTCCTTTACATCCTCTAATTTCATGCCAGTTTAAAATTTTAAGTTGCAACCCCACTCCTTACATCTAAGACTTATGCAGAGAATATAGGTCAAAATTTTATTTCTTTGTTTCAGCAAAGTGAAAAGTTGGCACTTTAAAGACATGAAATTACACATCTAAGTCCTATGAAAAGGGCATAATATTTCAAAGGTTAAGCTAATCAGTAGTCAGTCAGTGTTTAAAATGTACCCCTCAGAACAGAATTTATGTTATTGAACACATTAGACTCTTCATAAATTTAAGTTCTTCATTTTTTTTAATAGAAAAAGGTTAAATATATCTGTATGAGAAGGTTAGCCACATAAAATTCGAAAATTAAGGCTAAAATGCTTATGGTAATAAGTTAGAATATGCCAATAATATTGTGTTTTCTTTTACAATAAAAGGTTGAACCGTGAGAATCTTTATCCCAGAATCTACAATATTAGTTCTGATAGCTAAGCTTCAGGGCTTTTCCTGCAACTTATGTAATCCAGTTGCTCTTAAAATAATCTTACAAAATACGAACATAATGCATTTCTGTGTGGTATATTCAGTACTCCACATAAAATTTTGTTTTGATTATATTTCAAACTTACAAATACTCCTAGAGAAGTGATAATTTACCATTTCAGATTTTATGTGCCTGTACCTTTGGCGGTAAAACTAATACATCATTTCAGCAGTACACTCACTTTATAAAAGCAAGGGTTTTCAAATTGAGACACATACCTAGCTTTAGGCAGAAAGACATGAGAACCTCGACTTTTGATTAATGTTTCTGATCACCACATGGAACAATAAGAGCTGTACAGACAGTGTAGGTGTGAATATATGAGTTCTAGTGGTCACAGTAAGCATGCAAATCCAGCAGGCCCATCATGCATCCCATCAGTACCTTTTTCTTCAAGGGACAGTTCAGTGGTTCTTTGTTGTTTAAAATGTGCAGATTATTTACACTGCCATTCAAGTCCTTTTGTGGGGTTTCCCTAGTGGCTCAAATGGTAAAGAATCTGCCTGCAATGCAGGAGACCTGGGTTCAATCCCTGGGTTGGGAAGATCTCCTGGAGGAGGACATGGCAACCCACTCCAGTATTCTTGCCTGGAGAAAAATTCCATGAACAGAGGAGCCTGGCAGGCTAAAGTCCATGGGGCTGCAAAGAATCGGACATGACGGAGTGACAAACTTTCTTTTTCTTTCAGGTCCTTTTGTAATATGATTATCAAATCATTATTGGCAGGCCATGAGCACCTGTCTCCTCCTTCTCCCCCTCTTCCTTCTTGTGATTCCTTTAAAGGTGTGAGAAAGAAAAGAAAAATATTTTCTTAGTTCAGAAGTCATATAAAAACAGACCAAAGGGCAACCTTCACCCTTTTCATATTGTGAGGTTTCCCCAACTGTTCCTTTAATATGAAGTCTTTTGTTGGTGTTGGTGTTGCCTATACTGGGACAATATTATCTTTTACATTGCAGCCGCTTTTCTCATTATGCCTCTAAATTTGCCTTCACTAAGATTTCTGACTGCATATACACAGTCTTTAGAATGATTACAACATCCAACAGCTCCATAATTCTATATTTCCATTTCCATTTAACTCATATTTTCCCTTTTTCAATATTAACACTTTTCAATTTCTTTGCCACATTTTCACTTTTGTCAGCCAATTACTTCATTCTATTACTGATTTTTGTAAATTCCACGTGAGCTTATCACTATGAGACAAGGAGACAGCACAACTATGGGCTTTGCTGTCTGAATAACAGTTTTATAGTAACCAGCCATTGGCAGACTTTGAAAGAAGTGGCATGGTTGGTCACTGATCATGTTCATCTGTTATTTACATGATTTGTGGATTGAAAAGCTAATAGTGAAGTTTTTACTTTATGCAACTACTCACACTTAATATAACATGATAATTAAAATTTGAACTGTTGTTAGAACACTGCTATTATTTTACTAAAATGTGGTAACTGATCTTTGAAATGGAAAATTGATGTTTAAATATTTAAACAATACAGGAACACAGTTTTATTTGGTCTCTCACCACAATCCCAATTTTTCTGTTTCTCAAAAGTACTATTTCTTTGCTTCCTTCTATATTCTTTCAATTTAAAATATATGAACACAAATAAATTTTAAAATTTAATTCTTTTTTTTTTTTTTGGTTTCCAAAATAAATGGGACACTAGAGCCTAGAACAGCACGTGGGACATAGTATAGGTGCAATAGATACCTGATGGACAAATGTGTGCTATTTGCTACAACTTCTTTCACTGGACATTAATTTGTAAAGATTTTATCACAAAAGCACTTATGGAATTGCTCCTTTCATTATAATGACTGAATTATATCACATATTAATAAAGTCATATTTTATGTGTTATTTCCCTGTTAATGGACAGTCATTTTAGTTTAGCATTTAGTTTAGTCATTTTAGTTCAGCAAATGCCCTTACTTACATCTTTTGTATATCCATTGGCTTTTTCCCTAAAGTAGTTAATTGCTACAGCTGTTCTTTCCTTTTCCTAAACCTGTGTTAACTTTTTACTTTATATGATGTCAATGTTTGAGCTTCCCTGATAGCTCAGTTGGTAAAGAATCCATCTGCCATGCAGGAGACCCTGGTTTGATTCCTGGGTCTGGAAATTTCACTGAAGAATGGAAAGGCTACCCACTCCAGTATTCTGGCCTGGAGAATTCCATGAACTGTATGGTCCACGGGGTCACAAAGAGTCGGACACGGCTAAGCAACTTTCACTTTCAATGTTTTGAAATTTTGTTTCATAATTTAGCCTTGTCTAAAATGTAGATTTACATAAATTAATTTTAACCTATAAAGTTACACTAATATATCAAATTCAGAAGTTTTTTCTCAATAAAGCAATAATAATAACAAAATATACTACATATCCTGATTGAAAGCCCTAAATTAAATGATCAATTAATTTGCAGTAAGATGTTATGCGGATCTTTTTTAAATAAAGATATAGAAGTTCAAGAGAAATTATTTGTTGAAATATATTCTTGTACAAAATAAAACACCCTTTGATTTTTTTGTTTTGTAATTCATAGGGTCAATACTTTTATTAGTAATATAATAGTCACTCCATAATTTTACTTTTTAATTAATAATAGTTTTTAACATCTTTTGCAATAATAAATATCACTATTATATTTTATTATTTTATATTAAGATTTTAAGATATAGTCATTCAAAGTTTAACATTTGCTTTATTATTAGAAATTTCACCCTAGGTTTTCATTCTTTTTGTTCTGTGATATTCTAGAATGATGATGATGTTATTGAATAAGTTATAAAATAAAGTTTGTCAAAAGCAATATATAGGATTATAACAGATTTCATAAAATTTTCAAGATAAAGATTTTTGTAATCATTTTGAATGTTTAGCAACATATAATTCAAAATGATAAGAAGAAACATTTATGTAATATTTACAATTAAACTTGTTTCAGGATTTTTAAAGCCATTTTAGAACAGCTGTAAAATGAAAGAAAAGAAAGGACACAACTATAAATAATACATACTTAACTTCTCTTAAACTGTCTTCTTACCTGACACTGAGAAGGAAGAACTCTCCTAAACAAATACCAGTTCACCTCTTAACTCCAAGAGGCCAGTTCAGTTCAGACTATCTGTAGTTTTGAAGCCCTGTGTCTGGGAAGGTACAAAGAGTATGATCTCAACTGAAACAGCCAACGGGGTCTGAATAATTTTATATTTCAAGAGACCTTGTCAAGGACTGATTTTCCCCATACACGAATGTTTTATCAACAAATTTATAGAATTCCTAGTGTAAATAACTATAATTTGAGTTTGCTGTGTGCGCGTGCTAGATTGCTTCAGTCATGCCCAACTCTGCAACACAATTTGAGCTTAGTTGACAGATATATTATCAGAACATTAGACAAAACAACAGTATAATCATTTTATATGTTTGCATGGTATATTAATCATTAGATTAATCCATGTATTATTGCTATTTTTTAAGTAAAATATTGAATATTAATGATGTGCATGCGGGCAAAGTCACTTCAGTAGTGTCTGACTCTGTGTGACCCTATGGACTTTAGCATGCCAGGTTCCTCTGTCCATAGGATTCTCCAGGTAAGAATACTGGGGTGGGTTGCCATGCACTCCTCCAGGGTTCTTCCTGACCCAGTGATCAAACCTGCCTCATTCAATACTCCTCCTTTGGCAGGCCTATTCTTTACCATTAGTGCCACCTGGGAAACCCCATTAATGACTTAATATTGTTCAAATCAACGTTAGTGAAATTAACTGGCATGTAATCCTTATTGCCAAATTCAGACTTATATTGAAGAAAGTAGGGAAAACCACTAGACCATTCAGGTATGACCTAAATCAAATCCCTTATGATTATACAGTGGAAGTGAGGAATAGATTTAAGGGACTAGATCTGATAGATAGAGTGCCTGATGAACTCTGGACGGAGGTTCGTGACACTGTACAGGAGACAGGGACCAAGACCATCCCTATGGAAAAGAAATGCAAAAAAGCAAAATGGCTGTCTGAGGAGGCCTTACAAATAGCTGTGAAAAGAAGAGAAGCAGAGGAGAAAAGGAAAGATATAAGCATCTGAATGCAGAGTTCCAAAGAATAGCAAGGAGAGATAAGAAAGCCTTCCTCAGTGATCAATGCAAAGAAATAGAAGAAAACAACAGAATAGGAAAAGCAAGAGATCTCTTCAAGAAAATTAGAGATTCCAAGGGAACATTTTATGCAAAGATGGGCTCAATAAAGGACAGAAATGGTATGGACCTAACAGAAGCAGAAGATATTAAGAAGAGGTGGCAAGAATACACAGAAGAACTGTACAAAAAAGATCTTCATGAGCAAGATAGTCACGATAACGTGATCACTGCCCTAGAGCCAGACATCTTGGAATGTGAAGTCAAGTGGGCCTTAGAGAGCATCACTACGAACAAAGCTAGTGGTGGTGATGGAATTCCAGTTGAGCTATTTCAAATCTTGAAAGATGATGCTGTGAAAGTGCTGCACTCAATATGCCAGCAAATTTGGAAAACTCAGCAGTGGCCACAGGACTGGAAAAGGTCAGTCTTCACTCCAATCCCAAAGAAAGGGAATGACAAAGAATGTTCAAACTACCGCACAATTGCACTCATCTCACACGCTAGTAAAGTCATGCTCAAAATTGTCCAAGCCAGGCTTCAGCAATATGTGAACCGTGAACTGCCAGATGTTCAAGCAGGTTTTAGAAAAGGCAGAGGCACCAGAGATCAAATTGCCGACATCCGCTGGATCATGGAGAAAGCAAGAGAGTTCCAGAAAAACATCTATTTCTGCTTTATTGACTATGCCAAAGCCTTTGACTGTGTGGATCACAGTAAACTGTGGAAAATTCTGAAAGAGATGGGAATACCAGACCACCTGACCTGCCTCTGCAGGTCAGGAAGCAACAGTCAGAACTGTACATAGAACAACAGACTGGTTCCAAATAGGAAAAGGAGTGCGTCAAGGCTGTATATTGTCACCTTGTTTATTTAACTTATATGCAGAGTACATCATGAGGAACGCTGGGCTGGAAGAAGCACAGGCTGGAATCAAGATTGCTGGGAGAAATATCAATAATCTCAGATATGCAGATGACACTACCCTTATGGAAGAAAGTGAAGAGGAACTCAAAAGCCTCTTGATGAAAGTGACAGAGGAGAGTGAAAAGGTTGGCTTGAAGCTCAACATTCAGAAAACAAAGATCATGGCATCTGGTCCCATCACTTCATGGGAAATGGAAAAACAGTGGAAACAGTGTCAGACTTGTTTTTTTGGGCTCCAAAATCACTGCAGATGCTGATTGCAGCCATGAAATTAAAAGACGCTTACTCCTTGGAAGGAAAGTTATGATCAACCTTGATAATGTATTGAAAAGCAGAGACATTACTTTGCCAACAAGGGTCCGTCTAGTCAAGGCTATGGTTTTTCCAGTGGTCATGTTTGGATGTGAGAGTTGGACTGTGAAGAAAGCTGATCGCCGAAGAATTGATGCTTTTGAACTGTGGTGTTGGAGAAGACTCTTGAGAGTCCCTTGTGCTGCAAGGAGATCCAACCAGTCCATTCTAAAGGAGATCAATCCTGGGTGTTCATTGGAAGGATTGATGCTAAAGCTGAAACTGCAATACTTTGGCCACCTCATGCGACGAGTTAACTCACTGGAAAAGATTCTGATGCTGGGAAGGGTTGGTGGCGGGAGGAGAAGGGGACGACCGAGAATGAGATGGCTGGATGGCATCACCGACTCTGTGGACATGAGTTTGAGTGAATTCCGGGAGTTGGTGATGGACAGGGAGGCCTGGCGTGCTGTGATTCATGGGGTCGCGGAGAGTCGGACACGACTGAGCGACTGAACTGAACTGAACTGAATCCTTTTGTAAATTGGAATCAGAGTTCAGAGAATTTTTTTAAGGAAAATGCCTTTAAAGAAAATCTTACTTTAACCTATTTTCTATATTCAGCCAAATAATAATCAAAAATGGAAACCACAAATTAAAATAATAATTGTTATATATCATAAACAAACAGTTGTTAATTCAACACTTCTCTCCAATATTGAGATTCAACTACTTAAAGGTATTATTGCTTTTGTTTCCCCAAAATACTTGGGTCCATTTCTGCAGCATGCGGAAAAAATAAGATTTCATCAGGCCTTTAAAAAAATCATTTTACAGTATTCTGTGATAATAAATATATGTAGAAATTATGAACTAGTTATGACATAGGTAGACATTTATCTTTGTATATCCATTCTTATATGTTTAATGTCCATATGATATTATCATTAACATGATTTTATAGAAATATTATTATTAGATTTTTGTAGAGCTACGTTTAACAAGAACTATAAGTAGCTCAAAATAAGAAGCAAAGTGTGAAAAGAAAAGATTCTTCAAAACATAAAATGGCATGATTATTTTGATTATAATGTTTTTTGCCTTGTTTAATAAGCTCCAAAAATGTATTTAATCATGAAAATTAAATATTAATTTTCTTATCCCTTATCTTCCCAGGAGCCATTACAAAGAAACTTGTTTAGCGATTTTTCCATTTTCCAATTGTCACTTTTCTTTGGTCATTCTCTTTTGGGCATTACTTTTACCTTGCCAACATGAAGCTGAAAAGTTAGAGTGATACATGTGTATGTGTATATACTGTGTGTATGTGTGTGTGTTTACTTTGGCTTTGATCACGCATCCTGACAATTGTTAAAATTTAATATTCTTTCCCCCCAAATCTTCATGCCATACAATTGCTTAACCAACAGCACTAATATAATCTTACTATTTCATTTTAGCTTTTTCTTATTTAAAAATTCCAGAAACTCCACTAATGTACTTTTATGATCAAAGTGTTTTTGTATTTTCCTTTATTCAGTCTTTATTATCAGATCCTTTAAACAATAGCTTCTAACGTATCATTTTTTTAAATTACACTTATCCGAAAATGAAAAGTAGGTATAGTCTTTTCTGTATGAAAGCACTCTATTGTAAGGTTGTCTGTTTATATGCAAGAAATGAATAGCCATTTTCTTCAGGTGATAAATCTACATTCTTAGGAATGCTTAATTTCCTTTGACAACTAATTTGCTTTTGAAATATTACCCTACATAATAACAGCAAAATGTAATTGTTACAGTAAACTACAAATAGCTGAGCATATTAACTGGTGAACTACTTCTTTGACACTGTTAAGATTTTTCTTTTTTTTCTAAAATAAGGACCTCAAGACCAATGTCCTTGACTGTCACAATAAATTAAGAAAATGAAGTTTCCTATTGGAATGTATCTATCTATTTCTGGTCCCATATGTGTGTATTCTGTATATTATTTGATTTTCCTTGTGCTAGTATGTATAGGTGAATCAGTGTGAATTCAAGAGCAATGGCTTAATATTGAAGTAGGAAATTATTTTATTCTGTACTAGCTGTACCATCTGGGTAGTGCTGAGGATGTCCCAATGTGCACAATTATAATTTGAAACTTTATGCCAGAAATAATAGGAATTCTACTTAATCCAGGAAATTCTTAAAAACAACTTAGTGCAGTATTACACTTCCCTTATTTTTTTTTTCTCTTTGTATCTGTATTTTTATTGACTTTGGCAGAGATATGCAAGGATTTGTTTGTGTATGTTTGTGACATGGTATGATAGTTTAAATATCAGTTAAAACCATAACCATGAGAGAATTTTAGAGTAAGAACCACTTCAAGGTCTAATTCTTTCATCAATATAAATTTTTAATCGGCATGAATATGAATATAAAATACAGCCCTGAACCAAGGAATAGATTCCTATGGATTGCACTTGGTTAAGAAATATTTATAAGCAGAATGTTTCATCATTTCATCCAGGTAATTGTTACTTGACTGCATGCTTGGAAATATTAAAACAATCAGAGTGTAGACAAATGATAATTGTTGAAGAGAAAGGCAATGTTGTTCCTTTTATTTGATGTTTTTATTGATAATGTACACTAGAGGGTACTGACAGTTTGCAGAGACTGCTGTAAAATTATCTTGCCAATGTGCAAACTCTTGCTCCAGAACAAGCTTTGAAACCTGGGATTCTTATTGAAGGGCTAAAATTGAAGCATACACCTATTATTATTATTATTATTATATTGTGTAATTACAGTTGAACTGATATCTGTTATCAATTCCGATACAATAGATTATTTCATACCATTTTTGTGTTAAAAATTAGGATATAAATGGGAGTTAAAAGTTAATATTTTTTACCACATTGGTTTGCATCCAAATAAATATGAATGCTATTTTCTGATTAATGTAGTTATTTATTCCATAATGATTGTGTATGGAAGCTAGGCACCTCCTACATATGCACAGATAGAATTAAATTAAATATTTTTTCAATTAAAAAAAAACAGAAGTGGTGGCTTAGCAAAAATTGGACACAAAATATAAGTGAACTAAATGAGAAATTTGATGAGTTTATTGCAATGAATATTATAGAGCATTAAATGTATATGTCTAAATACTCTATGGTCAGGAACCAGAAAGTGTAAGAAAAACTGAAGACACAATTTTTTTCTCCTTTATTTTGATAGTGTTGTTTTTCGTATTTTTTTGCTGTCTTTCACCATGTTTTGATCCTAAAGAAATGATAATGTTTTAAAGACAAATTTCTTCCCATGAGTATGTTTCTGGTCTAGTATTTCTAGGTTTCTAAAATTTAAATGAATTCAAAAGAGTAAATCCATATGCAGAAAAGAATGTCATACCGTATCATTAACTTGAAAAAATGTAAGTTGCTCAGTCATGTCCAATTCTGCGACCCTGTGAACTTTTGCCCACCAAGCTCTTCTGTCCATGGAATTTTCCAGGCAAGAATACTGGAGCAGGTTGCTCAAGTATTTCCTCCTCCAGGGGATCTTTCTGCTTTAGGAAACAAACCCATGTCTTTTGCATCGTTAGGCAGATTCTTTACCACAGCGCCACCTGGGAAGCCCTTTTCAAACTGTGCTGCTGCTGCTGCTGCTGCTGCTAAGTCGGTTCAGTTGTGTCCAACTCTGTGCGACCCCATAGGTGGCAGCAGAAATAATTCTTCAATAAACAGTACTGTATAGATGTATTTTCAAACTGTTAGAAATGTACCTTTAAGGTACATTCTTAGAAAGTGAGTTTCCTGGGTTAAAAGATAAATGTAATTTCTTAACATATTGACTAACTATTCTCCTTAAAAGTGTAATCGCTACATCAGTAACATATTATGTTAAAATATCCCTACCAAAAGAGTATATTGTCAAACTTTTTAAATTTTACCAAACTAAAGAGCCTCCTGATGAAAGTGAAAGAGGAGAGTGAAAAAGTTGGCTGAAAACTCAACATTCAGAAAACTGAGATGGTGACTGCAGCCGTGAAATTAAAAGACACTTGCTCCTTGGAAGAAAAACCATGACCAACCTAGACACCATATTAAAAAACAGAGACTACTTTACCAATAAAGTTCCATCTAGTTAAAGCTATGGCTTTTCTGGTGTGTATGGATGGGAGAGTTGGACTATAACAAAAGCTGAGCACTGAAGAATTGATGCTTTTGAACTGTGGTGTTGGAGTAGACTCTTGAGTCCCTTGGACTGCAAGGAGATCCACCAGTCCATCCTAAATAAAATGAGTCCTGAATATTCATTGGAAGGGCTGATGCTAAAGCTGAAACTCCAATAATTTGGCCACGTGATGCAAATAACTGACTCACTGGAAAAGACCCTGATGCTGGGAAAGATTGAAGGCGGGAGGAAAAGGGGACGACAGAGGATGAGATGGTTGGATGGCATCACCGATGCAATGGACGTGAGTTTGAGTAGGCTCCGAATGTTGTTGATGAACAGGGAAGCCTGGCATGCTGCAGTCCTTGGGGTCACAAAGAGTCAGACATGACTGAGTGACTGAACTGAGTAGTTGAAATTTTATCTCTGTCTGGTTTTATCTTATTTTCTTATATTAAGTGAAAATGAACACTTTTTAAGAATATGTTTACAGGTCATTTTTTAAATCTTGCTGACGTTATTCTATAAGATCTTTGTCTCATATTTCCCAACTTTAAAAGGTGCTTCTATATTAGGAATTATATATGCTTTTTTACCTATGCTTTAAAAAAAATATTTATTTTCATTTGATTGATGATTGGTTTATAGTATTGATTGGATTTCTGTCATACATCAACATGAATTAACCATATGTGTATATATGTCCCCTCCCTCTTGAATCCCCCTCCCATCTCCTGCCCATCCCGTCCCTCTAGGTTATTACAGAGCCCCAGTTTGAGCTCCCTGAGTTGTACAGCAAATTCCCATTGGCTATTTACATATGTTAGTGTATATGCATTCATGCTGCTCTCTCCATTTATCTCACTCTCTCCCTCTTCTCCCTTGCTGTTATCCATAAGTCTGTTCTCTATCTCTGCATTTCTATTGCCGCTCTGCAAACAAATTCATCAGTACCATCCTCCTAGATTCCATTTGTGTGCATTAATATACGATATTTGCTTTTCTCTTTTTGACTTTCTTCACTCTGTGTAATAGGCTCTAGGTTCATCCACCTCATTAGAACTGACTCAAATACATTCCTTTTTAGGACTGAGTAGTATTCCATTGTACATATGTACCACAGCTTCTTTATCCATTCATCAGGCCATGGACATCTAGGTTTTTCCCATGTCTTGGCTATTGTAAATAGTGCTGCAGTGAACTTTGGGGTACATATGTCTTTTTCAGTTTTGGTTTCTTCAGGGTATATGCCTAGAAGTTGTATTTCTGGGTCATATATGTTTTTTTTTTCCTAGTTTTTTAAGGAATCTCCATACTGTCTTCCGCAGCAACTGTACCATCCCACCAGCAGTGAAAGAGGGTCCCACCAGTGGTTTAAGAGGGTTCCCTTTTCTCCACACTCTCTCCAGTACTTGTTTTTTGTGGATTTTTTGATTATGGCCATTCTGCCCGGAGTGAGGTGATATCTAATTTTAGTTTTGATCTCATTTAGTTTTTATTTGCATGTCTCCTTTTAAGAAATGTATTTTTCATTCTTTTGCCCACTTTTTGATGGGGCTAATTGTGTTTCTGGTGTTAAGTTGTATGAGATACTTGTATATTTTGGAAATTAATCCTTTGTCAGTTGTTTCATTTGCTATTAGGAGGTGGGTTGTAAAGGATCTTGCTATGATTTATATCATACAGTGTTCTGCCTATGTTTTCATGGGGTCGCAAAGAGTCAGATACGACTGAGCGACTGAACTGAACTGAACTGAATCTTACATTTAGGTCTTTAATCCATTTTGAGTTTATCTTTGTGTATGGTGTTAAGAAGTGTTCTAATTTCATTCTTTGGCGTGTAGTTATCCATTTCTTCCAGCACCACTTATTGAAGAGACTGTCTTTTCCCCATTGTATATTCTTGCCTCCTTTGTCAAAAATAAGGTGCCCATATGTTTTAGGTTTATATTTTGCCTTTCTATCTTGTTCCGTTGATCCATATTTCTTGTTTTTGTGTCAGTACCATATTTCTTGATGACTGTGACTTTGTAATATAGTCTGAAGTCAGGAAGATTGATTCCTCCAACTCCATTCTTCTTTCTCAAGATTGCTTTGGTTATTCAGGGTCTTTTGTGTTTTCATATAAAATGTGAAACTTTTTGTTCTAATTTGGTGAAAAATTCCATTGGTATTTTGAAATAGATTGCATTGAATCTGGATTACGTTTGGTAATATAGTCACTTTCACAATATTGATTCTTCCAATGTAGGAGCATGGAATATCCCTTCATCTGTTTATGTTGTCCTTGATTTCTTTCAGAAGTGTCTCATCGTTTTCTGTATATCCCTCTTTTGTCTCCTTAGGTAAGTTTATTCCAAGGTATTTTATTGTTTTAGTTGCAATGGTGAATGGGATTTATTACTTAATTACTCTTTCTGATTTTTCATTGGTAGTCTATAGGAATGTAAGTGATTTCTGTGCTTTGATTTTGTATCCTGCAACTTTAATAAATTCACTGTTTAGTTCTAGTAATTTTCTAATAGTATCTTTAGGGTTTTATATGTACAGTATCATATCATCTGCAAATAGTGAGAGTTTTACTTCTTTTCCAATCTGGATTCCTTTTATTTCTTTCTCTTCTCTGATTGCCATAGCTAGAGCTGCCAATACTATGTCGAATAATATTGGTGAGAGTGGGCACCCTTGTCTTCTTACATGGAATGCTGTTTCTCACCATTGAGAATAATGTTTTCTATTTTGAAGAGCTTTTTTTTTTTTAATCATAAATGGGTGCTGAATTTGTTATATTGCAATTTTTTTCCAGTTTTCATTTGTCTTTGACTTTCCTTCTGATGATGTAGAGAAACATATCCAAGTTATCTTCTAGTTTTTGTATGGTTTCACTTTTTATATTTAGATTTCCAGTGTGGTTGGAATTCATTCTTGCATGTGATGATGGTATGGGTCCACTTGTTTTATTCTTATGTTTATTTTTTGGCTATGCAGTTACCTCTTCACCATTTATTTTAAAATAAAGTTTTTCTATTTCTTAGTGATTTGAGATGCCAGTTTGGGTCATATACTAGAAACTCCTATGTACTTGGTTATAGACATTGACTTTTAATGCTAAGCATTGGTCTGCCTGTTTTTGTGTTTGGACTACATTTAATTATGGTTTAATTATGCTTATTTGTGTTTTAATACCTGTTAAGGAATTATCCATTTTCATAGCCTTTTCTCTTTAGTGATTCCCTAGCTAATTTTCATATTCATTTTTCATCACAAACTTTATTATTGATATATCTATTGCTATTGAATAAGTGGGAAAAATACTAACCTA
Organism: Moschus berezovskii; assembly: GCF_049115385.1. NCBI lineage: Eukaryota > Metazoa > Chordata > Mammalia > Artiodactyla > Moschidae > Moschus > Moschus berezovskii. The sequence goes on along the minus strand of NC_142461.1, from coordinate 128,556,820 downwards.
AGATTTTTTTTTAATTTGGATTATGTATAATTGATAAATATTAACTTAAAAACTTAGAAAAATTGATTTAAATAATGTTCAGTCATTTTATCAAATAGTAAAACATCTTTCTATTTTGTTCAGTTTAATTTTTGTGTACTTAGTAGTATTTTCAACACATAGACTTTGCACTCAGTGTTAAGTGAAAGTGTTAGTCCCTCAGTTATGTCTGACTCTTTGCAACCCCTTGGACTGTAGTCCACCAGGCACATTGCATATACCTTTATTATTATTATTAAATCTTATCTTTGTTATTGGTCTATTAAATCTTTTGTTATGATTTATTTATACATTTAAATATTTTCATTATTAATACTATAAAGAACTGAAATATTTTCTAATGCTGTGGAGAAAATATGTGGCATAGGATTATCTGGGCTTTCAAAGTTTGCTTAAACTCCCTTGGGTAAATGTTGAGGCATGTTGCTTTGTTTTAGGAATTCATCAGGTGATGATGAAATCTGACTATCTGGTGTACAGTGTTGATTGAGATAGGTCACTTTTATTCTGTCTATAATTGTGTTGACTTGAGACTGGATTTAATATTTCCTAAGGATTGTTTATCTCACTCAAGGGTGTTGCTCTTTTGGAATTCTAACTGCAAATTTGAAATATTTACCAAATCTCTCTCTTTTTTTCTCATCTTTCAAAATTGGCTTCTGCCTCTATCTGCTTGAATTCTTAGACTCTCTATTCTGTACCACTTATAGAAAAGTGCTGTGGGAATCAGGCTTGTGTTTTCCTTTATCCTAGGATATTCCTTCTTAAGTTTTCAGTTTTATAATGACTTTAAACAAATTTTTACTTGGGATACACTCAGACTTTTAAAGGTGATCCTGCTGAGATCAGCAGGAATAGCAGCATGCTATTTTTCTGTTAGCAGATACAGAAAAATGACCTTTGATACTGATAAAAGTGTTTATATAGAACATTCTTGCAATTCCCACTCTGAAAGTTTCTTTAAAACATTATTAGCTGTCCTTTATTTTTAGTATGATCTGTGAAAAATGAGTCTTTCTAGAATACCGTGACTAGAAGAAAATCTACACTGTTCTTATTTTTCTTCTAAAAATGATGAGATTTTCTTTTTGCCTTGATTATTTGAAAGCTCAGAGACTGGCTTAGTGGAAATAATTTATTACTTTTTGGAAGTGTATTAGTTTTCTAGGACTGCTGTAATGGAGAACCACAAACTAGAATGCTTAAACAATAGAAATTTATTTTCTCATACTTCTGGAGGCTAGAAGTTCATAATCAAGGTGTCAGCAGTTTTGGTTTCTTTTGAGGCCTGTCTCTTCAGCTTGTGGTTGGCTGTCTTCTTCCTTTATCTCTTCATGTCATCTTCCCTGTATGTGTCATATCAGTACCTAAATTTCCTTTTTTTAAAATAGAACAGTCTTTTGGACTCTGTGGGAGAGGGTGAGGGTGGGATGATTTGGGAGAATAACATTGAAACATGTATATTATCATATGTGAAACAAATCGCCAGTCCAGGTTTGATGCATGATGCGGGATGCTCAGGGCTGGTGCACTGGGATGACCCAGAAGGATGATATGGGGAGGGAGGTGGGAGCGGGGTTCAGGATGGGAAACACATGTACACCCGGGGTGGATTCATGTCAATGTATGGCAAAATCAGTACAATATTGTAAAGTAATTAGCCTTCAATTAAAATAAATAAATTAAAAAATAAAATAAGGTTACTAATCATGTTGAATTAGGACTCATCTTAATGACTTCACTTTAACTTGATTACTTCTATAAAGACCCATATCTTCAAGTAAAGTAACATTCTTAGGTTCTGAGAGTTAGAGCTTCAACAAACCTTTTGGAGGGTACAAAATTCAACCAAAAATAAGAGTAAATGCAATATAAATGAAAATGAATATATGAATTATTTCATTTTAAAATAGTTATATTTACAAAACAATAATTTATGGATTTCTAATGAGTGAAAAAGATTAACATCAGAGAACTTCAATTCACAGTAAGCAACTATTGGTAAAAATAAGCTAAGGTTAGACGTCTAAATTCTTCTAACAGCTAGAATAAACAAGAAAAGTATACTATAAGCTCTTCCTAGGCAATTTTTTTTCACAATTGGATTAATAATGTGGGAACATTGTTGAGCCTATTAAGTTTACTTTTCTAAATTTTGAGAATTTCAATAAATATCTTCGACTCTTTTACCATAAAACCCATACTGTAATGAATTATTCATACTGTTCTATAGTTCATGATGGCAATGTATGATTAACCACATAGAAAAGTTTAATGATATCAGAATACTACTAGGAAATCTACCTACAAAAGAATATCAAAAACTCACTAATCAAGCATCCAAGATCACTTCATATGCTGAATGTTTCACAACATTTTCTATTCTACATTTAAGTCCGATCTGAAAAATCAAGTTTGAACTCTCATCATTTTAACACCAAATTGGATATAAAACTTTTTCACATTTAATTTCTTAATGATTTATGAATGTGTATATTGTTAATAATCTATTACTAAGAGCTAAGGTCCCTGGAGAAGGGCACGGAAACCTACTTTCAGTGTTCTTGCCTGAAGAATCCCATGGACAGAGGAGACTGGCAGGCTACAGTCCACTGGGTCTCAAAGAGTCAGACACAATTGAAGTGACTTAGCACAGAGCTGAAGTAATTGTGTTCAATACTATTTACTGAATGATTTTTAAGTAAAATTCATAGTTTTGTAATGATCTTTGCCAAGGTCACAGCAGGAAAGAATCAGCATAAACATACACCAGTAAGGTTATCTCCCAATACTACCAGTCTACCATTAGTAAGTACCGGAGAACAAGACACAGAAACTGGAACTTTACCCTGCAAACTATGGTGCATTGTCACTCTAGTAATTGGAAAGTTTAACAAGGAAACTGTTTATAAAAATGTACCCTTTCCAGTAGAACTCTGTAGAAAGTCTGGGTTCTGTCAAGAGATATGGATGTGAAGAAATAGACCAAACCAGGCAGATCTCTCCACAGGTACTGTACTGGCCTGGAGAATGTTCAATGCAGTCAACATGCAGACACATCTCATCACATTGTACACTTAAAATTGTTGAATTTCATTGTATATAAATTACATTTCAGCAAAGTTGGGAGGAAATATTGGGAGAAATTATACAGTGCTGCTTTAAGATTAAAAGAAGATTAATGCAAAGCTCTTAGCACAGGACATCAGAAATAGTAGGTGTTTGATTGTGTAGTCACTATTTCTGTATAATTTACTTATCTTTCATTTTACCTGATTGTTAAGCCCTTTCTTTACCTCATGGATTGTGTGCCATAAAGTTTAATTTCAGTAGACCTGTAATTAGCCTTAATAATTTTGCTAAAATATTTCTGCAACATTTACTTATAGTCAAGGTAAGAAATACACAGTTTAATAGCACTGCTTTGTGATTATGGGTCTGAGGAGGGTTGGTGTTAGTTTGTAGGTGTTTTTTATTGGTAATTTACTGTAGTGACCAGTCATTCCCTTCATGGATCACAGCCTTGTCAAGGCAAAGGGGCTGTGAGCTGTGTCATGCAGGTCCACCCAAGGCAAAAAGGTTATAGTTAAGAGTTTTGAAAAAACGTGGTTCGTTAGAGGAGGGAATGGCAATCCAATTCAGTATTCTTGCCTGAAAAACCCTATGGACGGTATGAAAAGGGGAAAAAAAAATGACACTGGAAGATGAGGCCCTCAGGTCAGAAGGTTTCTAATATGCTACCAGGGAAGAGTAGAGGGCAATTACTAATAGTTTCAGGAAGAATGAAGCAGCAGGGCCAAGAAGAAATGACATAGTTGTGGGTGTGTCTGGTGGTGAAAGTCCAATGCTATAAAAAACAATATTGCATAGGAACCTGGAAAGTTAGATCCATGAATCCAGGTAAATCGGACATGGTTGAGATGCCATAAAAGATGGCAAGAGTGAAAACTGACATCTTAGAATCAGCAAACTAAAATGTACATGAATGTGTGAATTTAATTCAGATGATCATTATATCTACTACTGTGGGCAAGAATCCCATAGAAGAAATGGAGTAGCCTTCACGGTCAACAAAAGAATGTCAAATGCAGGCTTGGGTGAATTCTGAAAAACCACAGAATGATCTTGGCTTGTTTCCAAGGCAAATCATTCAACATCTCAGTAATGCAAATCTATGCCACACCACTAATGCCAAAGAATCTGAAGTTGGCCGGTTCTGTGAAGACCTACAACTAACACTAAAATAAGATGTAGTTTTCATCATAGAGGAAGAATTGAAATGCAAAAGTAGGAAGTCAAGGGATTCTCCAAATAACATGGAAGTTTGGCCTTGGAGTACAATATGAAGCAAAACTAAGCCTAACAGAGTTTATTCAAGAAAACATACTGATCATAGCAAACACCTTCTATCAACAACTTGATGCTGAAATCAGATTGATTATGTTCTTTGCAACCAAAGGAAAACCACTAAGCCATTTAGGCGTGACCTAAATAAAATCCCTTAGGATTATGCAGTGGAGGCTGAGGAATAGATTCAAGAAATTAGATCTGGTAGACAGAATGCCTGAAGAACTAGGGACAGAGGTTTATAACACTGTTTGGGAGTCAGTGGACAAAACCATCCCAAAGAAAAGGAAATGCGTGAAGGCATTATTGGCTGCCTGGGCTTCCCTGGTGGCTCAGAGGTTAAAGGGTCTGCCTCCAATGCGGGAGACCCGGGTTCGATCCCTGGGTCGGGAAGATCCCCTGGAGAAGGAAATGGTAACCCACTCCAGTATTCTTGCCTGGAGAATCCCATGGACGGAGAAGCCTGGTAGGCTACAGTCCACGGGATCGCAAAGAGTCGGACACGACTGAGCGACTGAACGGAACGAACGGAACGGAACGGAGGACACTTTACATAAAGGAGTACGTCAAGGCTGTATATTGTCACCTTGCTTATTTAACTTATATGCAGAGTACATCATGAGGAACACTGGGCTGGAAGAAGCACAAGCTGGAATCAAGATTGCTGGGAGAAATATCAATAACCTCAGATATGCAGATGACACTACCCTTATGGCAGAAAGTGAAGAGGAACTCAAAAGCCTCTTGATGAAAGTGAAAGAGGAGAGTGAAAAGGTTGGCTTGAAGCTCAACATTCAGAAAACAAAGATCATGGCATCTGGTCCCATCACTTCATGGGAAATAGATGGAAAAACAGTGGAAACAGTGTCAGACTTTATTTTTTGGGGGCTCCAAAATCACTGCAGATGCTGATTGCAGCCATGAAATTAAAAGACACTTATCCTTGGAAGGAAAGTTATGACCAACTGAGATAGTATATTGAAAAGCAGAGACATTACTTTGCCAACAAAGATCTGTCTGGTCAAGGCTATGGTTTTTCCCGTGGTCATGTATGGATGTGAGAGTTGGACTGTGAAGAAGGCTGGTCACCAACGAATTGAGGCTTTTGAACTGTGGTGTTGGAGAAGACTCTTGAGAGTCCCTTATACTGCAAGGAGATCCAACCAGTCCATTCTAAAGGAGATCAATCCTGGGTGTTCATTGGAAGGACTGATGCTAAAGCTGAAACTCCAATACTTTGGCCACCTCATGCGACGAGTTGACTCACTGGAAAAGACTCTGATGCTGGGAAAGGTTGGGGGCGGGAGGAGAAGGGGACTACAGAGAATGAGATGGCTGGATGGCATCACCGACTCTGTGGACATGAGTTTGAATGAACTCCGGGAGTTGGTGGTGGACAGGGAGGACTGGCGTGCTGATTCATGGGGTCGCGGAGAGTCGGACATGACTGAGCGACTGAACTGAAATGAACTGAACTGAACTGAGGAAAAAAGAGATGCAAAAGCAAGGGAGAAAGGGAAAGATATACACAGTTACATTCAGAGTTCCAGAGAAGAGCAAGGAGAAATAAGAAGGCCTTCTTAAATGAATAATGCAAAGAAATAGAGACAAACAATAGAATGGGAAAGACTAGAGATCTCTTCAAAAAAATTAGAAATACCAAGGGAACACTTTATGCAAAGATGGACACAGTAAAGAATAGAAATGGCAAGGTCCTACTAGAAGCAGAAGAGATTAAGAAGAGATGGCAAGAATATACAGAACTATACAAAAAAAAAAAAAAAAAGATCTTAATTAGCCAGATAGCCATGATGGTGTGGTCACTCACTTAGAGCCAGACATCTTGGAGTGTGAAGTCAAGTGTGCCTTAGGAAGCATTACTACTAACAAAACTAGTGGAGATAACAGAATTCCAGCTGAGCTATTTAAAATCCTAAAAGATGATGCTGTTAAAGTGGTGTACTCAATATATCAGCAAATTTAGAAAACTTAGCAGTGGTCACAGGTGAGGAAAAGATCAGTTTTCATTCCAATTCCAAAGAAGCAATCTCAAAGAATGTTCAAACTCCCATACAATTTTGTTCATATTACATGTGGGCAAGGTTATGCTCAAAATCCTTCAAGCTCGGTGTCAGCAGAACATGAACTGAGAACTTGCAGATCTACAAGCTGGGTTTCACAAAGGTAACAGAACCAGAGATCAAGTTGCCAACATTTGTTGGATCATGGATAAAGCAAAGAAAAACATCTACTTCTGCTTCATTAACTATTATAAAACTTTTGTGTGAATCACAGCAAACTGTAGAAAATTGTTAGAGATGCGAGTAAAAGATCACCTTACTTGTCTCCAGAGAAACCTGTCTGCAGGTCCATAAGCAACAGTTAGAACCAGACATGAAACAACTGACTGGTTCAAAACTGGGAAAAAAAAGTATGTCAAGACCATATATTGTCACCCTGCTTTTTAACTTATATGCAGAGTACATCATGCAAAATCCCAGGGTGGATGAGGCACAAGCTGGAATCAAGATCTGTGGGAGAAATGTCAACAACTTCAGATATGCAGATGATACCACTCTATTGGCAGAAACTGAAGAAGAACTAAAGAACCTCTTGATGAGGGTGAAGAGAAGAGTGAAAAAGCTGGCTTGAAACTCAGCATTAATAAAATAAGATTGTGGCACCTAGTCCCATCACTTCATGGAAAATAGAAGTGGATAAAGTGGAGACAATGACATTCCTGGAATACAAAATCACTGAGGATGTGTTACTGCAGCCATGGAATTAAAAAATACTTCTTGGAAGGAAACCTCTGACAAACCTAGTCAGTGTATTAAAAAACAGACATCACTTTGCTGTTAAAGTTCCATATTGTCAAAGCTATGGTTTTTACAGTTGTCATGTATGGATGTGAGAATTGGACCATAAAAAAGGCTGAGTGCTGAAGAACTGATGCTTTTGAATTGTGATGCTGGAGTAGACTCTTGAAAGTCCTGTGGACTGCAAAGAGATCAAACCAATCAATGCTAAAGGAAATCAACCCTGACTATTCATTGGAAGGACACTTGCTAAGGTGAAGCTCCAGTATTTTGACCACTTGATGCAAAGAGCCTAGTCACTGGAAAAGACCCTGACTGAAGGCGAAAGGTGAAGAGGGTGACAGAGGATGAGATGGTGAGATAGCATCACCAGCTCAGTAGATATGGATTTGAGCAAACTTCTGGAGATAGTGGAGGACAAAGCAGCCTGGCATACTACAGTCTATGGAGTCACAAAGAGTTGAACACCATTTAGAGGCTGAACAACAACCAGTCATTATTTCATAAAATTATTTATACTAAACCTCCTTTGAACTTTGAAGTAAATACTACATGGCTTCCTTTTGAAGTAAGTAATACAACGACTTCCCTGTAGCTCAAATGGTAAAGAATATGCCTGCAATGCAGGAGACCAAGGTTCAATTCCTGAGTCAGGAAGATCCTCTGGAGAAGGGAACAGCAATCCACTCCAGTAATCTTGCCTGGAGTATCCCAGGGACAGAAGAGCCTGGTGGGCTACAGTACATGGGTTTGCAAAGAATCGGACACAACTGAGCGACTAACACACACACTACATGGCTATGTTGTAGTGTGTGTGTGTGTGCTTAGTCGATCATTTGTATTTTATATATATTATGTACATATCATATATATATTATATTTACTATATATATATATGCTGTATTATACCTCAGTATAAGGTTTAGCTTTGATTTCTTTGTGTGTGTTATTCACTCAGTCACTTCTGACTCTTTGGGATCCCATGGACTGTAGCCCACCCGGGTTCCTCTGTCCATGAACTTCTCCAGGCAAGAATACCGGAATGGGTTACCATTTTCTTCTCCAGGGGATCTTTTTGACCCAGGGATCAATCCTGGGTCTCTGCATTGCAGGCAGATTCTTTACCATCATAGCCACCAGAGAAGCCTTTAGGTGCTTTCAGAATTGTCATGATAAGTGCCATCAGTTCAGTTCAGTTCAGTTCATTCGCTCAGTCGTGTCCGACTCTTTGCGACACCGTGAATCACAGCACGCCAGGCCTCCCTGTCCAACAACAACTCCTGGAGTTCACTCAAACTCATATCCTTCGAGTTGGTGATGCCATCCAGCCATCTCATTCTCTGTCATCCCTGTCTCCTCCCGCCCCCAATCCCTCCAGAATCAGAGTCTTTTCCAGTGAGTCAACTCGTTGCATGAGGTGGCCAAAGTATTGGAGTTTCAGCTTTAGCATCAGTCCTTCCAATGAACACCCAGGATTGATCTCTTCTAGAATGGACTGGTTGGATCTCCTTGCAGTCCAAGGAACTCTCAAGAGTCTTCTTCAGCACCACAGTTCAAAAGCATCAATTCTTTGGCGATCAGCTTTCTTCACAGTCCAATTCTCACATCCACACATGACCACTGGAAAAACCATAGCCTTGACTAGACGGACCTTTGTTGGCAAAGTAATGTCTCTGCTTTTTAATATGCTATCTAGGTTGGTCATAACTTTCCTTCCAAGGAGTAAGCGTCTTTTAATTTCATGGCTGCAGTCAGCATCCGCAGTGATTTTGGAGCCCAAAAAAATAAAGTCTGACACTGTTTCCACTGTTTTTCCATCTATTTCCCATGAAGTGATGGGACCAGATGCCATGATCTTTGTTTTCTGAATGTTGAGCTTCAAGCCAACCTTTTCACTCTCCTCTTTCACTTTCATCAAGAGGCTTTTGAGTTCCTCTTCACTTTCTGCCATAAGGATGGTGTCATCTGCATATCTGAGGTTATTGATATTTCTCCCAGCAATCTTGATTCCAGCTTGTGCTTCTTCCAGCCCAGCGTTCCTCATGATGTACTCTGCATATAAGTTAAATAAGCAGGGTGACAATATACAGCCTCAACATACTCCTTTTCCTATTTGGAACCAGTCTGTTGTTCCATGTCCAGTTCTAACTGTTGCTTCCTGACCTGCATATAGGTTTCTCAAGAGGCAGGTCAGGTGGTCTTGTATTCCCATCTCTTTCAAAATTTTCCACAGTTTATTGTGATCCACACAGTCAATGGCTTTGGCATAGTTAATGATAAGTGCCATAAGGTCTATTAAATAATTTGCACATGAAGACTGAAGCTTAAGTTATTCTGTCAGATCACATCGCTCAGTCTCTTGTGAGATTGTGAGGATAGAGTTACCTTACAGCTGGACTGGGGTAGCTTCACAGTTATCTCCAGGAAAGCCTGGAAGCCTGTTATTGACCACTGACCATAAAAGAATGAGTTCCCTAGCTAATCATTTATAGCATACTGTTTAAAATTCAAAACTCTTCCGGGAGCACATGTACTAACTTGTCCCATTGTTTAGAGAAGTAGACATTGATAGTTTATTCCTGGTTTAACAGATACAGAGCCCAGTTTAGCCAACTGACATATGGTGTATAAAAGGCCTCTGGTAGAAGAGGGAACCCTCATGCACTGTTGGTTGGAATGTAAGCTGGTAGAGTCACTATGGAAAACTGTTTGCAGGCTTAGGAAAAATTAAAAATATGCTACCATAAAATCCCCCAGTCCCACTTCTTGGTATTTTCCCAGAGAAAATAAAAACATAAATTCAAAAAAATATGTGAAACCCTGTGTTCATAGCAGCATTATTTACAGTACTTAATAGCATGGGAACACCATGGGTCCTTTGACAACAGATAAATAGATAATGATGATGCATTATACACCTACATATGTACACACACATGCTCACAAACACACATATACAATATAGAATATTTCTCAGTCATAAAAATAAATGGAATTTTGCCTTTTGCAATGGCATGGGTGGACCTGGAAGGTATTGCATTTAGTGAAATAAGTCAGGCATAGAAAGAAAAATGCTGTGTGTTTTCACTGATATGTGAAATCTCAAAAATTAAAACAAATGAACAAATATTACAAAACAGAGTGAAAACTAATTGTTACCCATGTAGAGAGAGGTATTGGGAGGGGATAAGTAGGTGAAGAGGATTAAGAAGCAGATACTTCTAGATATATAAGGTACAAGGATGTAATGTTCAGTAAATGGAATATAGTCAATATTTCATGATAACTTTGTACAGAATATATTCTATAAAAATACATTGTATGCAACATATTCTATAAAATATTGAACTAATATGCGGTACACATGAAACTATTATGTTGTATGTCAACCATACTTCCATTAAAAAGTGATTTTTAAAAAAAGACTCCTCAGAAACTCCTATATAGGTTCCTCTGGAACTGAGAAATATTATACAATATTTGGTGGTTCATAATCCAAAACCAAAGTATGACCTGAACAATGGATAAAGGATTTTGGGGAACTGTGTTTGGAAATCTTTGAACTACTTTACTATTGCTTGCTTGTGCTTTTTTTTTTTTTCTGTTGTTTCTTATCCATTGCCTTTGCTAAAGCCTTTCATGTGTATACCCTTTGCAATCTTGTCTTTTCAATTATCTGACCCTGTCATATTATTGTAATAAGTTTTCTAATTCAGGGGCTTCCCTGGTAGCTCAGTAGTAAAGAATCTACATGACAAGGCAGAAGATGCTAGAAATGTAGGTTTGATCCGTGGAGTAAATGGCAACCCAGTCCAGTATTCTTGCCTGGACAATTCCATGGACAGAGGATCCTGGCAGGCCACAGTCTAGAGAGTTGTAAAGTGTTGGGCATGACTGGGCAACTGAGCACTCATATACACACACACAAATTCTAATGCAGAATTTATTTTCACTTCCTGAGTTTTCATTTTATTTTTATCCTCAGTAGGTATTTATCAATCCAATTTCTCACTATTAATAGTAGTATTCACTCAGAACCTTTAGAATATTGCCCTTTTTAGTGTCCTGCATACAGAGAGAGTGTGTAGCAAGGCCTTGGATAAGTCTTTGACTATTATTTTTAACCTGATAAAAATAGCAATTGATAAAATTGTGTTAAGCTGAACCTGAAGCCACTTCAATGCTCATTGCCTTAAAATTGGAAATATATGGCTGAATATAAGAACTCACACTACCTTATCCAGAAATACCTACCAAATAGCTTTAATTATGGCTTAGTTTGCAAACATAGGGGAAAATATCAGGGAATGTAGTTGAATGAATAATCCTAGAGCTAAATCCAAGTAGCTAGTCAATAATAGTTCTCTTTATATTAGGGATTTGCATGCCACATTCAACTAATATTCCTATTCTTTAGCTGGAGCCCTTTCCACTATCCAGTGAAGGCTAGAGAATATTTATCACCAAAATCTGTTTCTTATATTCCTTTCATAATATTTTGAATTTTTTCTATGTATTCAAATACCTCATTTCAATGTCAAATTCTTTATTTACACATAATAATGACTTCAAACAACTTATATTCAAGTCACACAATCAAAGATTTTTTGCATTTCTTTAAAAATCTGTGTAGCATTGTTTTGACCCATTAAGTATTGATTTCACAATTTTGTAGTTAGAAAAGAATATGTCCAAACAGACATTTCTCCAACAAAGACATACAGATAGCCAATAAACACATGAAAAAATGTTCAGCTTTGCTCATTATTAGAGAAATGCAAATCTAGACTACATTGTAATATCATCTTACATTGGTCAGAATGTCCATCATCAAAAAATCTAGACAATAAATCCTAGAGGGGGTGGAGAAAAGGAACCCTTCTACACTGTTGGTGGGAATGTAAATTGATACAACCATTATGGAGATTCTTTAAAAATCCAGGAATGAAACTACCATATGATTCAGCAATCCCACTACTAGGTGTATATCCTGAGAAAGCCATAATTCAAAAATACACATGTACCCCAGTGTTCATTGCAGCACTATTTACAATAGCCAGGACATGGAAGCAACCTAGATGTCCATTGACAAATGAATGGATAACAAAGGTGTGATACATGTAGACAATGGAATATTACTCAGCCATAAAAAGGAACTAAGTTGAGTCAGTTCTAGTGAGGTAGATGAATCTAGAGCCTGTTATATATATAATGGTACTGATGAACCTATTTTCAGGGCAGAAATAGAGACATAGACATAAAGACCAAACTTTGGGCACAGCAGGGGAAGAGAGGGTGGGACAAATTGAGAGTAGCATGGAAATAAATACACTACTATATGTGAAAAACTAGCTGGTGGGATACTGCTGTATAGCACAGGGAGCTCAACAGTGCTCTGTGACAACCTAGAAGGGTAAGATGGAGTGGGCAGTATGTGAGAGATTCAAGAAGGAGTAGTCATATGTATACTTATGGCTGATTCCCATGTTGTATGACAGAAACCAGCACAACATTGTAAAGCAATTATCCTACAATAAAAAAAAATAGAGTGGAATATGTCCAATTTAAATTTCCAGTGCCTTGAAGCAGACAGTAACAATATATTTTTCTATTTGTGTAAGAACTCAGTGGACTTTTAAAATGTACCTAGATGCCTGGGTTATGTGACACATTTTACTAAAAAGCCAGTGGAAAGTGTTAGTTATACCAAGAGAGGAAACCACAAAGTTATTTGCATAATTGGTCCACTGATAATAATAAATGTCCAAAAAAGAACAAAAAATGTTTACATCTGAGAGATTATAGCTATTGAGTTGGTCAATCTTTCTTTTAGCAAGTTATAATATATTTTAAATGATCTTTGAGCTATCTTATCAAATAGCTGTTTTTCAGGTCCTTCTACACTGAAAAATTTAAATTTTAGAACTTTCTCTACTGCTTCCAATTAACTTCTCAAACTAAGGTTGATATATCACTTAGTAGGTTGGTTACTTTAAAACTAGGTTGATTAGATCCTATAAAATGCTGTTACTCAACAATTGTATACAAATGACTTCCTTGAGAAAGTTTTCCTTTAAATCTGTTGGTTCCAAGAGAACACTTTAACAAATGTAAAACATATTTCAGTCTTACACATTTCTAAAATGTTGCTCTTTTTTCCCCCTCTGGAAACATGAGTCACAGATATGGTGGGATATAAATAGGGGAAAAATTGAACGTATAATCCAGAATCAGTAAGAGAGAGTCTTGAGTTTTCCTTTATAAAACACAGTTGTTCTATAGAAATATGAGCATTCAAAATATAGTCATGTCCAGAATGATTTCATGTGACAAATTTATAGTGTGTATGTATAGGAGTTACTTTCAGCTGAATATTTTTAAAGTTAATATATTAAAACATGTAACGGTCCTCTTACTACATCAAATGCTTTTAGGTAGCATACTAATAAAGCATTAAATAACATTAAATATACATCACATTGTAAAGAGTTACAAGTAATGATCTTTATAATCTCTCAATTTTTCTAATTTAATTAAAGAACAAATGACCAGATTCAAAGCAACTTTTTCAAATTTGGTATTCTCCTTTCAAAAAGATGAAAACAATGATATCACTTCAGATCTAATTGAATAATATTTCCTGGTTGTACTTATTTTTATAGCCAGAAATATTACTTCTGTACTTATATCTGCATTACAGTCTCTTTTAAAGTAAATATACTTCAGCAAAAACATGAATCAATATAAATCAGGTATTAAATAAATCATATTATACCATTGCTTATATAATGCATATATTAAGAAGGGAATATATTTGAGTGACAGAAATTAAGAAAACTCAGAGCTGACCTGACTTTGGTAATACTGATAGTTTTGTTCTAAGCCCAATCAGTATCATAAAATACTGACAGAACTTTACTGAACAGATGAAGCTGTTATGCTAGTAACGATAGAGTTCTCAATCATTTGGGAAATACATAAGCAAAAGGATGTAGATAAAATTAATACTAAATTATTTTAAAAGACACAGATAAAAGTGGTTAAAATTTTATTTTATCATTGTGATTTAGTCACAAAGTCCTGTCCGACTCTTGTGATCCCATGGACGATAGCTTGCCAGTATCTTCTGTCCATGCTATGTCTTAAACGGGTCCTTTAACAATTATAAGGATTGGGGTTGTTAATGAATGAATTGGAGAGAAAGACTCAGGGATCCTGAACAGGGTGTTGTGATTGAGAGTGTGGATAGTTTAAAATATGCAACTAAGATGTAAAATTAATGAGGAAGAGCATTACATTTCTAAGGATTTTGAACTTTAACTTCAAATACAGACATTGTCTACGCTGCCCACTCATTAAGGAGATTTTAGAAAATTCTTTACATGGGCTTTACCTCGAGCCAAATAAACCAGAATTTTTGAGACTGGGCTAAGGTTTACTTATTGCTTTTTGTTGGTTTTTAAGTTCTCATAGTGATTTTTAAATGCAACTAAATTGGCCAACCACTACTTTAACAGTGACCACCATTACAAGTTCCTGATGAAGAATCTAACACATTTTGAAACAGATATTTTTGGTTGTAATATCTGTTTTTCAGATATTACACTGTCAGATATGACTTCTCAGAGAGGTTAAAGAAACATTACAGAGCAGGAGGTTGAAGTTTAAGAAATAAATTGTATAATAGGCTCTAGAAACTGGACCCTATTACACAGAGTGAAGTAAGCCAGAAAGAAAAACACCAATACAGCGTACTAACACATATATATGGAATTTAGAAAGATGGTAATGGTAACCCTGTACACAAGACAGCAAAAGAGACACAGATGTATAGAACAGTCTTTTGGACTCTGTGGGAGAGGGCGAGGGTGGGATGATTTGAAAGAATGGCGTTGAAACATGTATATTATAATATGTGAAACGAATTGCCAGTCCAGGTTCGATGCATGATACAGGATGCTCGGGGCTGGTGCACTGGGATGACCCAGAGGGATGATATGGGAAGGGAAGTGGGAGGTGGGTTCAAGATGGGGAACACATGTACACCCGGGGTGGATTCATGTCAATGTATGGCAAAACCAATGCAATATTGTAAAGTAATTAGTCTCCAATTAAAATAAATACATTTTTAGAGTAGCGGTGAGAGTGGGCACCCTTGTCTTGTTCCTGACTTTAGGGGAAATGCTTTCAGTTTTTCACCATTGAGGATAATGTTTGCTATGGGTTTGTCGTATATAGCTTTTATTATGTTGAGATATGTCCCTTCTATTCCCACTTTCTGGAGAGTTTTTATCATAAATGGATGTTGTATTTTGTCAAAGGCTTTCTCTGCATCTATTGAGATAATCATGATTTTTATTTTTCAGTTTGTTAATGTGATGTATTATGTTGATTGATTTGCGGATATTGAAGAATCCTTGCATTCCTGGGATAAAGCCCACTTGGTCATGATGTATGACCTTCTTAATGTGTTGTTGGATTCTGATTGCTAGAATTTTGTTAAGGATTTTTGCATCTATGTTCATCAGTGATATTGGCCTGTAGTTTTCTTTTTTTGTGGGATCTTTACCAGGTTTTGGGATTAGGGTGATAGTGGCCTCATAGAATGAGTTTGGCTTTTCCTTCCTCAGCAATTTTCTGAAAGAGTTTGAGTAGAATAGGTGTTAGCTCTTCACTAAATTTTTGGTAGAATTCAGCTGTGAAGCCGTCTGGACCTGGGCTTTTGTTTGCTGGAAGCTTTCTGATTACTTCCTCTATTTCCATGCTTGTGAAGAGTCTGTTCAGATTTTCTATTTCTTCCTGGTTCAGTTTTGGTAAGCTGTACTTTTCTAGGAATTTGTCCATTTCTTCCAAGTTATTCATTTTATTGCCATATAATTGCTGATAGTATTCTCTAATAATCCTTTGTATTTCTGTATTGTCAGTTGTGATTTCTCCATTTTCATTTCTAATTTTATTGATTTGGTTCTTCTCCCTTTCTTTCTTGATGAGTCTGGCTAGTGGTTTGTCAATTTTATTTACCTTCTCAAAGAACCAGCTTTTGGCTTTGTTGATTTTTGCTATGGTCTCTTTTGTTTCTTTTGCATTTATCTCTGCCCTAATTTTTCTGGAAGTTTTGGCTACAGCAATCAGAGCAGAAAAAGACATAAAAGGAATACAAATTGGAAAAGAAGAAGTAAAACTCTCACTGTTTGCTGATGACATGATCCTCTACACAGAAAACCCTAAAGACTCTACCGGAAAACTACTAGAGCTAATCAATGAATACAGTAAAGTTGCAGGATATAAAATCAACACACAGAAATCCCTTGCATTCCTATACACTAATAATGAGAAAATAGAAAGAGAAATTAAGGAAACTATTCCATTCACTGTTGCAATGAAAAGAATTAAATACTTAGGAATATATCTACCTAAGGAAACAAAAGACTTGTACATAGAAAACTATAAAACACTAGTGAAAGTAATCAAAGAGGACACTAATAGATGGAGAAATATACCGTGTTCGTGGATTGGAAGAATAAATATTGTGAAAATGAGTATACTACCCAAAGTAATTTATACATTCAATGCAATCCCTGTCAAGCTACCAACGATATTTTTCACAGAACTAGAACAAATAATCTCACAATTTGTATGGAAATACAAAAAACCTCGAACAGCCAAAGCAATCTTGAAGAAGAATGGAACTGGAGGAATTAACCTGCCAGACTTCAGGCTCTACTACAAAGCCACAGTCATCAAGACAGTATGGTACTGGCATAAAGACAGAAATATAGATCAATGGAACAAAATAGAAAGCCCAGAGATAAACCCACGCACCTATGGACACCTGATCTTCGACAAAGGAGGCAAGAATATAAAATGGATAAAAGACAGTCTCTTTAACAAGTGGTGCTGGGAAAACTGGTCAGCCACTTGTAAAAGAATGAAATTAGAACGCTTCCTAACACCATACACCAAAATCAACTCAAAATGGATTAGAGAGCTAAATGTAAGACCAGATACTATAAAACTCCTAGAGGAAAACGTAGGCAAAACACTCTCCGACATAAATCACAGCAGGATCCTCCAAGACCCACCTCCCAGAATATTGGAAATAAAAGCAAAAAGAAACAAATGGGACCTAATTAAAATCAAAAGCTTCTGCACAGCAAAAGAAACTCTAAGCAAGGTGAAAAGACAGCCTTCAGAATGGGAGAAAATAATAGCAAATGAAGCAACTGATAAAGGATTAATCTCCAAAATACACAAGCAGCTCCTGCAGCTCCATTCCAGAAAACTAAGTGACCCAATCAAAAAATGGGCCGAAGAACTAATCAGATATTTCTCCAAAGAAGACATAAAGATGGCTAACAAACACAAGAAAAAATGCTCAACATCCCTCATAATCAGAGAGATGCAAATCAAAACCACAATGAGATACCATTTCACACCAGTCAGAATGGCTGCTATCCAAAAGTCTACAAGCAATAAATGCTGGAGAGGGTGTGGAGTAAAGGGAACCGCCTTACACTGTTGGTGGGAATGCAAACTAGTACAGCCACTATGGAGAACAGTGTGGAGATTCCTCAAAAAACTGGAAATAGAATTGCCATATGATCCAGCAATCGCACTCCTGGGCATACACACTGAGGAAACCAGAATTGAAAGAGACACATGTACTCCAATGTTTATTGCAGCACTGTTTATAATAGCCAGGACATGGAAGCAACCTAGATGTCCATCTGCAGACGAATGGATAAGAAAGCTTTGGTACGTATACACAATGGAGTATTTTTCAGCCATCAAAAACAATGCATTTGAATCAGTTTTAATGAGGTGGATGAAATTGGAGCCAATTATACAGAGTGAAGTAAGCCAGAAAGAAAAACATCAATACAGTATACCAACGCATATATATGGAATTTAGAAAGATGGTAACCTGAACCCTGTATACGAGACTGCAAAAGAGACATAGGCATATAGAACAGTCTTTGGGACTCTGTGGGAGAGGGTGAGGTCGGATGATTGGGGAGAACGGCATTGTAGCATGTATATTATCATAAGTGACCAGTCCAGGATCGACGCATGATACAGGATGCCTGGGGCTGGTGCACGGGAATGACATGGAGGGAGGATATGGGGAAGAGGGAGGTGGGAGGGGGGTTCAAGAAAGGGAACACATGTACACCTGGGGCGGATTCATGTCAATGTATGGCAAAACCAACCAATATATTAATGTAAGGTAATTTGCCTCCAATAAAATAAATTAAAAAAATAATAAACCACCAACTTTCAGAAAAAAAAATAATAAATAAAATAAATACATTTTTAAAAAATAAAAAAAGAAATAAATTGTGATGGTCAAGTTAAGAAAATTGAATAGAAAAGTTTGGATGAAAGTTTAAAAGTGAAGATGTAAGTTCACCAACTCAATATTAAAAGGAAGTTATGCTTAGACTTGTTCTTGCTATAGAAGTGATGCTTTTGTGATAATAATCAACACTTCGAACCCTGACATGTTAACACACCATTTTCTGAGAATGGACTGCTATTGAAATACATGTGGCTATACAATCACAGTGACTTTACTGAGTATTTGTAGTTTGTTGTTAACAGTGACTTTACATAAAACAAAGCTTATAAATTTAATCAAAATTTTCTTTGACCTTATTATATCATTGGAAAATACCTTAATGCTGGGAAAGAGTGAAGGAAAAAGGAGAAGGGAGTGGCAGAGATTGAGATGGTTAAATAGCATCCCCGATAAATGAACATGAATTTGAGCAAATTCTGGGAGATAGTGAAGGACAAGGGAGCTTGATGTGCTGGAGTCTGTTGGGCTGCAAAGAGTCAGACACTACTTAGCAACTGAACAACAACAACAAAAGTATCTCATTGATTCAACCAATATGATTATTAACATTGGATCATTTTAGATTTAAAAGGTATATGATCTGATGTGACTTTTCACATTTAATCTTATTTTTATGCATTGTAATACAATATTAAATATTTATATTTTTATTTAATCATTTATTTCGGCATGTCTTGAGGTATGAAAACTGAAATGACAGTAATAGTCAACCTGAAGAAGGACGATATTAAAAATTAATATTGTTTTATTCATTTGTAATCACTGAGAAATTTATGTATCTTGGCGATTAATAATTCAGTAGCCAGGCAATTTGATTTTATTTAGATCATAATATTATAATAATAGGCATATATAAGGGCTGTGGGTTATTTTAAGGGAAGAAGTATAATGGCATAATAAAAAAAGGTTTCATATGCAGTCTTTTATACGGTGAGATTCTCCTGATATATATATATAAAGAAGAAAAAAAAGTTTACTTGAGAAATAAACATTTGCATTCCCAGCTACTAATGCAATCTCATAAAGAATAATGTGATTCACTTGTCTAATAAAAACAAAAAGGAAATGCAACTAGTTTGAAATAAACCATTCTGCTGATTATTCTACAGCATTTTAATACCACTAAAAAATATAGATATTTATCAAAGAAGGTTAACTTCCTTATCTACTTCCTTAATTTCTAAGAGATACTTTTGGAAAGTTAAATTTAGCGACATATAGCCTTAGTACTATGTTTGATAACAGTATCATTGTGTAACTTGATGAATGAAATATGCACTACTTAATTTTAAAGTATGTTTGACACTAGCAATAAAGAACCTACCTGCCATTTCAGGACTCAGGAGATGCAGACTTGATCCCTGCATTGGGAAGATCTGCTGAAGTAAGGAATGGCTACCCACTCCAGTGTTCTTGTCTGGAGAATCCCAGACGGAAGAGCCTGGAAGGCTACAGTCCATAGGGTCACAAACAGATGGACATGACTGAAGTGATTTAGCATGCATGTACATATTATATAGAGATAGATTTTCAAAAATATAGCTCCAATTTCATTGCTAGTATATTAAGCATATATATATATATATATATATATATATTAACATTACTGATATATAAAAATAAGTGTCCTTTGACCCTGAGAGATGGGATGGGGAGGGAGGTGGAGAGGGGAGGGGGGTTCAGGATGGGGAACACATGTACACCCATGGCTGATTTATGTGAATGTATGGCAAAACCCACCACAATATTGTAAAGTAATTAGCCTCCAATTAAAATAAATTAAAAAATAAATAAAAACCTTTCTAAATATTGCATCTTGTTTTTATGCAAAATTTGTATATTATTTCTATAAGTAGTTTAATAACGTTACTTTTTGTGCTTATGACCAAACAAATCTATTATTAGAGTCATCAAAGGGTCACTTTCCACTGCTAATGCTCATTACTATGTAACATTGCTCAGTTTCCAAATACAATTTTCCCATCTTTTAAAGCTCATGCAACCTGAGCTGCAAAAATATCTTATGACAATATTGATTTAAGCTAAAAGCCCCATTGAGTAAAAGCTACAGAGGTACTATCCAGAAAATGACTCATACATGGATATTTGTGTGGAAAGGATTACAGTATTACTGTTTCAAAATGATAGATGGAATACCAGCACCATTCCCCATCCCCACCAGCCTTTCCTTCCCATAACAAATACCCAAAAATCATAAAATCACTGTTTATAATAGCCAGGACATGGAAGCAACCTAGATGTCCATCCGCAGATGAATGGATAAGAAAGCTGTGGTACATTTACACAATGGAGTGCTACTCAGCGATTTAAAAGAATACATTTGAATTAGTTCTAATGAGGTGGATGAAACTGGAGCCTATTATACAAAGCAAAGTAAGCCAGAAACTAAAACACCAATACAGTATATTAACACATATATATGGAATATAGCAAGAGGATAACGATTACCTGTATACGAGATAACAGCAGAGACTTGGATGTGTGGAGCAGTCTTTTAGACTCTGTGGGAGAGGGCGAGGGAGAGATAATTTGGGAGAATGGGTTGAAACATGTGTATTATCATATGTGAAACGAATCTGACATGGTTGGGGGCTCCCCACATCAACACTCTGTGGATTTAAGAGGCCGTTTCTTCCGGAAGTGTATAAGTTAGCCTGGGATAGAACCTGCATGCTGAATTTGCTAATTAAGAAATGAGAAACCAGAATTATAAAGGTGGCATAGAAATACAAGAAATTATTCTTAAGTAATTTTTTAAAACTTTGAACAAGGTTACAGATTTTGCCATTTGTTATAAACTGCTATATGTAATTTAACCAGAACCATGAGAAAGTTGGTATTGTGTGAATTCTGAGGCACTTTTGACATGTTGTAGGAGTGATGTGGACTTTTTTGAGTTTTACACATTCATTATTAAATGGTCTGTATCTCGTGCCTTTGTTGGTTTTCTGTGAGGTGTAGTTTCTGGGAAATGAGCAGCTCTCATTCCTGTAACTCTTGTAACCCAGCCATTCGTGTGCCTCCTTCATGAGGATTCAGTGCGGCTGTGGTGCTGTTATCCCTCTGACAGGAACTCTAACTCAGTGTAAAGCCCCACAGATCTGTTACTTATTTTTATTTTATATTGTACTATATTTTATTTATAGTGTTGTGTTTGTTTCAGTTTATTTATAGTGTTGTGTTTGTTTCAGGTGTATAGCAAAGTGATACATTCATATATATGTATATATATATATATGAATTAACAAAAGCAGTTCCCATCTTTTGATGGGGATTTTGTGGTTTATGATATAAATGGCATTTAAAAAAACAAATATCCAAAAATCATAGGAAAGTGTTAATAATATATGGACTACAGTTGAACAATGATAAGCAGATGAGATATGATTGAAGAAACAAGATTACATCAGCATAGGAATGGAAGGGGACTACCATAGAAGGTAGAAGCACTGCAAAGTGTGTTGTGTGTCACCAACTGATAACTGGAGCAGGAGTATCTAGAGAAAACCAAAAGATTGAGAGCTTTGGTATTGAAATAGTAGTTTCTAGGCAATTTATTCACAAATATTCCCCACTACTCCTGTATTATTGGAAAGTGAAAGTGAAAGTCACACAGTCGTGTCCGACTCTTTACGACCCCATGGACTATACAGTCCATGGAATTCTCCAGGCCAGAATACTGTAGTGGGTAGCCTTTCCCTTCTACAGGGAATCTTCCCAACCCAGGGATCGAACCAAGGTCTCCCGCATTGCAGGCGAATTCTTTACCAGCTGAGCCACAAGGAAAGCCCATCTTATTGGAAGCAACAGTGAAAATTGATGCCTTCCTATAAGAGAGCTTAGGCTGGCAATCAATGACCGTGCTCTCTCAGATCAATAGAGATGCATGGGAGAAACCAAAAACAGTTGGGTTCATAAGACAACTGCTGTGATTGTTTTCTTCAGCAATGTAACTCCTCTTTCTTTTGTACAAAAACAGGTTAGTAAAAAGTTTAATGTATCATACCTGATTTAACAAGGGATATTTATCATTTCCTCTTTTAGCTTCTGTCTTAATAATGTAGGAATGTTTGAACACTTGAACACTGATTTTTTTCCCATTTTCAAATTTCAGTTCAGTTCAGTTCAGTCGCTCAGTCGTGTCCGACTCTTTGTGACCCCGTGAATGACAGCACGCCAGGCCTCCCTGTCCATCACCTACTCCTGGAGTTCACCCAAACTCATGTCCATCGAGCTGGTGATGCCATCCAGCCATCTCATTCTCTGTCGGCCCCTTCTCCTCCCACCCCCAATCCCTCCCAGCATCAGAGTCTTTTCCAGTGAGTCAACTCGTTGCATGAGGTGGCCAAAATATTGGAGTTTCAGTTTTAGCATCAGTCCTTCCAATGAACACCCAGGATTGATCTAGTTAAAGGTACCTAAATTTTTATTTCTACCCTGTTCATTTTTTGGTAAACTTTTTATTTTAGGAGAGTTTTAGATTTTCAGAAAAATTGCAACAATTGTACAGACTTCCCACATACAGTTTTCCCTAGTGTTATTAACATGGTACATTAGTCTCAACTAATGAACCAGTATTGATATATTGTTACTAATCAAAGGCCACACTGTGCTTAATTTTTAGTTTTTATTTAATGTCTTTCTTGTGTTCCAGGATCCCATCCAGTCTACCACATTATAGTTAGTCATACTTTGGCAACTTTTATTTGTGAAAGTTTCTCAGACTTGCCTTATTTTCAATGACTCTGATGGTTCTGAAAAGTTGTGGCAAAGGTGTTAATGTCTCCAGTTACTAAATTTATCTGTTTCTTCTCTTTTTCAGTTTTTGCTTCATGTATTTTGACTCTGTTAGATACACAGTTAGGATCATTATGTCTTGTTGGAGAATTGGCTCCTTTGTGTTTACTTCACAGCCTTTGTTCTCCCATAACTGTCCTCTTATGCTTTGTCTGAAATCAGCATAAATACTCCAGTCTTATTTTGATTAGTATTAGGATATATTTTCTTCTCTCATCTTTTGCTTTTAATTTGTGCTGAATCTTTATATTTAAACTGAGTTTCTTGTAGACACATATAGTTGGTTCTTGATTTTTTATCTCTTGTCTGACAATTTTTGTCTTTTAATTAACGTGTTCACTTCATTCACATTTAAAATGATAATAACAATATTTTCAATTCTTTTGTTATACATGTAGGAGTGACATTTTTAGGTCATATGATAATTATATGTTTAACTTTTGAGGAACCACCAAATATTTTTTTCAAAGTGACTATGTCATTTTATATTCCCACAAGCAATTAATGGGATTTCTAATCTCTGCAGTTTTTTGTTAATATTTGTTTTCATTTCAGTCATTTTGATTATGGTCTTTCAAATCAGGGTGAGTTGTTATCTAATATTGGTTTTGACTTACCATTCCCCTAACAGATAATTATGTTGAACATATTTCCAGGTGCCGGGTCTTCATATACCTTCTATGGTGAAATTCCTGCTTAAGTACTTTGCCCACCTTTAATAGAACACATTGTTCATATTTTTAGTATTATTTGAAAGAGTTCTTTATGTACTGTAGATACATGTTCCTCATTAGATATGTTTGTGTACAGAACTCATTTTGCAGTTATCTTTTCACTTTCTTGATGGTACCCTTTGAAGCACAAAGATTTTCAGTTTGATGTTTACCTTTTTATTTCTTCTGTTTGTTTTTTGCTTTTGGTATTATATCTAAACAGGCTTGCCTAATAAATTTCAGAAATATTTACTCCTACGTTTCCTTCTAAGAGTTTTATAACTCTTGATCTTATATTTTGCTCTGTGATTCATTGTAGCTTAGTTTTCATATATGGCATAATGCAAGGGTCAACTCTAATCTTTGCATATTGATATCCCATTGTCCTAACACTATTTGTTAGGAAATAAAATCTGATATCTTCCCCCTCATTTTTCATAGAATCCTTGTCAAAAAGAAATGAGTATAAATAAACGGTGTGTTTCTGGACTCTCAATCTGTTTCCATTGATATGTATTTCTGTCCTATGCCAGTACAACATTATCTTACTGATTGCATCTTTGAAGTGATTTTGAAATGGGGAAGGGTGTTCAGTTCAGTTCAGTTCAGTTGCTCAGTTGTGTCCTACTCTTTGCGACCCTACGAACCACAGCACACCAGACCTCCTTATCCATTACCAACTCCCGGAGTCCCCCCAAACCCATGTCCATCGAGTCGGTGATACCATCCAATCATCTCATCTTC
Organism: Moschus berezovskii; assembly: GCF_049115385.1. Lineage (NCBI taxonomy): Eukaryota > Metazoa > Chordata > Mammalia > Artiodactyla > Moschidae > Moschus > Moschus berezovskii. The sequence continues at coordinate 128,531,981 of NC_142461.1, read as the reverse complement.
TGTTGTCCCCTTCTCCTCCTGCACTAAATCTTTCCCAGCATCGCGGTCTTTTCCAATCAGTCAGCTCTTTGTATCAGTTGGCCAAAGTATTGGAGTTTCAGCTTCATCAATCCTTGCAATGAACACCCAGGACTGATTTCCTTTAGGATGGACTGGTTGGCTCTCCTTGCAGTCCAAGGGACTCTCAAGAGTCTTCTCCAACACCACACTTCAAAAGCATCAATTCTTCTGCACTCATCTTTCTTTATAGTTCAACACTCACATCCATACGTGACCACTGGAAAAACCATAGCTTTGACTAGATGGACATTTGTTGGCAAAGAAATGTCTCTGCTTTTTAATATGCTGCCTAGGTTGGTCATAACTTTCTTTCCAAGCAGTAAGTATCTTATAATTGCATGGCTGCAATCACCATCTGCAGTGATTTTGGAGCCCAGAAAAATAAAATCAGCCACTGTTTCCACTGTTTCCCATCTATTTGCCATGAAGTGATGGGACTATATGCCATGAACTTAGTTTTCTGAAAGTTGATCTTTAAGCCAACTTTTTCACTCTGCTCTTTCACTTTCATCAAGAGGTTCTTTAGTTCTTCTTCACTTTCTGCCATAAGGGTGGTGTCATCTGCATATCTGAGGTTATGGATATTTCTCCCAGCAATCTTGATTCCAGCTTGTGCTTCTTCCAGCCCAGCGTGTCTCATGATGTACTCTGCATATATGTTAAATAAGTAGGGTGACAATATACAGCCTTGACGTACTCCTTTTCCTTTTTGGAACAAATCTGTTGTTCCATGTCCAGTTCTAACTGTTGCTTCCTGTCCTGCATACAGGTTTCTCAAAAGGCAGGTCAGGTGGTCTGGTATTCCCATCTCTTTCCAAATTTTCCACAGTTTATTGTGATCCACACAGTCAAAAGTTTTGGCATAGTCAATGAAGCAGAAATAGATGTTTTTCTGGAACTCTTTTGCTTTTTAGATGATCCAGCAGATGTTGGAACTTTGATCTCTGGTTCCCCTGCCTTTACTAAATCCAGCTGGAACATTGGAAGTTCACAGTTCACGTATTGCTGAAGCCTGGCTTGCAGAATTTTAAGCATTACTTTACTAGCATGTGAGATGAGTGCAATTGTTTGGTAGTTTGAGCATTCTTTGGCATTGTTTTACTCTGGGATTGGTATCCCATTGAGTGCAACTTTATTGTTCTGTTTCATAATTGTTTGACTATTCCTTCATTTTTTTCTTATATGCAACATTTTACTTCCTGGTGCAGTCTTAGCATATCATTCAGTTCAGTTCAGTTGCTTAGTTGTGTCTGACTCTTTGCAACCCCATGAGTCACAGCACGCCAGGCCTCCCTGTCCATCACCAACTCCCGGAGTTCACTCAAACTCACCTCCTTCGAGTTGGTGATGCCATCCAGCCATCTCATTAAGTGGCTTTTTTAGGAAAATCTGAAAATAGATATTTATATCTTATTGTCTGGAGACTTCAAAGCTATATGTGTTTCGTTTGAATTTATGAGCATTTAGACACACTCCCAGGAGAGTCTGAATCAACATACATATTAAATAAAAATGGTAACTTTTCCCAGTAATATATGTAAATATTCACACTAAGTGAGAAGAATAAAGGTTATAAATAGTTCATTTCAAATAAAATTTTGCTGCCTAATGATTTGCTTACAATCTTCAGAATTCAAGAACACTCTCATCTAGAGCTCTTCAGTTTCTGAAGTTGTAACTGATGTTCCTTATCACCTGTTGATTACCTTTCTCAGACTGCCAGGTACTAACAAACACTACCAGCTCTGACAGCACTTGATATTTTGCTGCTATTTTTGTTTAGTCACTAATTAGTGTTCAACTCTTTGCCTGCCATGCTCCTCTGTCCATGATATTTCCCAGGTAAGAATACTGGAGTGAGTTGCCATTTCTTTTTCCAGGGAATCTGCCAAACTGAGGGTCTGAACCTCTGTTTCCTGCATTGCAGGGGAATTCTTTACCACTGAGCCACCTGGGAAGCTCAGTTATTTTATAAAATTAAAATTGTAATTATGTAATGAATTGTCTAATGTTTGTCACACCACTAGATTTCAAACTTCTGAGTTCAGAAGCTAGCCTTGTCTACTATAGGCCTTTCTTGTGTGAGGTCAGTAGAGTCCCCCACATACAGTTATTTCTCACCACAGGAAATTTGCACTTACTGGTTTCTCTGTTGGAACAGTCTTGTGCCAGATCTTTATATGACTAGTTACTTTTTACCCTTGAGTCTCAGTTTAAACACTATTTCCTCCAAGATAGTGTGTATGATTATTATGAAGTTTCTATAATATTTAATATAAAGCACCTAATCTACCTACTTAATATATTTCAAAAGCAAATAATATTTCTTTATTAATTAAAAATAATAAAAACAAATTATTTATTTATTTTTCTATAAATTTCCTCAATAATAGTCTTAAACAAACATATCAATAGATGCCTTCAACTAGTAAGCACTTATCAAGATCAATAAAAAATCAGCGGGTATCACTGATTAATTCCTTAAGATATTTTACCATCATACATATTCAAGTAAGCCAATAAGTTTCTTATTATAAACTGTGAATAAATGAGTCATAGAAACTTCAAATATACAGAAGTTAAATATATCATAATGACAGATATTAATATAGTTAAACTGCTTAAAATTTGCTGCCCTCTTTTAAACAAAACAATCAGGATCTCCAAAACAATACATGCTCAGTATGCAACTGCAAATAATTGCAATAATATAGAAATGAAAGACAACTTTTTAGATCAATTTATGTGGATATGTGGGTACTCTCAGATATTCTGGGGTTTTAAAGATACATGTATAAAAGTATAAGAGAAAAGAGGTAACCACATAAACTATGTATAAAACAATGGTCACTGACTTTCCCATAAACATACTTCTAGTAAAATAAACCTGTTGGACTGCTTAGTCCAGAAGGAAATTTAATATTAATGCTAAAGTTTGAATTTTAGAAATTTGTGACATATGATTTTAGGGTTTTTGTTAAGAAGAAGGCTATTTACTTAGAAATAATTCAGCTCATTTAGATGATAAAGACAGGAAATATAAGATGACACTATAGTGAGAGCAATTATTATTTTTCTGCAACTGTGTTCAGTATAAAGAAGAAGGAGTCATTATTTCAGTTCTCAAAGGGCCTTTAACTTTCCATAGGAGGTAAACATGTAAGAATATAAAACAGAACATTGATTAGTCTAAAAAGTATGATAGAAATGAGGACATCTTAGTTTGCTTATGTCTAGAAATAATGAGAATAAACTTTTCAAATTTGTATATTAGTATTGTACCTGTGAAGGTTTTTGATGCTGTCAATTTTTAAATAATGACCTGCTAGGGGCAGGTGAGAAGTTTGGATTGGGGGAACCACATAAGTAGTCTGTAAGATTGTATGTGAGGTGAAAGTCACTCAGTTGTGTCTGACTCTTTCGACCCCATGGACTGTGATCTGCCAGGCTCCTCTGTCCATGGAATTCTCCAGGCAAGAATACTGGAGTGGGTTGCCATGTCCTCCCCCAGGGGATCTTCCCAACCCAGGGAACAAGTACAGGTCTCCACACTGCAGGCAGATTCTTTACCGTCTGAGCCAACAGGGGAATCCAGTCTATAAGGACTCTTAATTCCTATTTCAATGGCAAGTTTATCTTGTAATTTCTCATTGGTTTGTGGATATGGAAGGAGATAGAAGTGGGAGCCTTTGGGTTCCTAAAATAACCCTATCTTCCTGGCCAAGATCATTATTTATAAGAAACATGTGTGAAGCTTAATATGATATAATTTGGGGGGAGGATCAAGAAGAGGGCTTGAAGATCACAGTGGCCAAAAGCTTCCAAGATTTATAAAGATAAATAAAATTAGATGTCACAAACTTTAGACATATGGTCCTGAGAAAATAATAATGTGGGACCCTTGGAAACATTATGGAAGAAAAATATAAAATAATAGTTTCTTTGAGAAAAATTCATTAGGTCTGGTGAGCAGGGAATATTGAAAACACTGTATTCAATTTTTAATCAAAACTATCCATAAAGAAATTTGAATATAGGGCTAAATAAAAACAGTCATGCCAATTCTAAAGTTTTAATAGATGAGTGTGTGACAACATGTCTTTAAAAACATCACAGAGCACATTACTTGTTTTATCAGTAACTCAGAGAAACCTTAGATGTAATGGTTATCACACTTTCAGATGACAAGAGTCTAGAAGGAGTGCAAACACAAAAATTCATATGATATCCAGAGATAGAAATGGTGAGCCAATCTATCCATACTGCATATAAAATATACAAAGTTCAAAATTTTGATAAGGCCAGTTTGAACTAGCAGTGGGCCAAATTTGAAATCTGACACAGCTAATACAATAAAAATTAAACACAAGAAAAATTTAGTAATCTAAAAGTAGCACAGGTACAGTTCAGTTCAGTTCAGTCGCTCAGTCGTGTCCGACTCTTTGCGACCCTATGAATCACAGCACGCCAGGCCTCCCTGTCCATCACCAACTCCCGGAGTTCACTCAAACTCATGTCCATCAAGTCGGTGATGCCATCCGCCATCTCTGTTGTCCCCTTCTCCTTCTGCCCCCAATCCCTCCCAGCATCAGAGTCTTTTCCAGTGAGTCAACTCGTCGCATGAGGTGGCCAAAGTATTGGAGTTTCAGCTTTAGCATCAGTCCTTCCAATGAACACCCAGGATTGATCTCCTTTAGAATGGACTGGTTGGATCTCCTTGCAGTATGAGGGACTCTCAAGAGTCTTCTCCAACACCACAGTTCAAAAGCATCAATTCTTCGGTACATAGAGAGATTTAAATTACCATGACACTGAAAAGAATTAAAAGTCCTTTCTTGTTATACTTTAGTTTTGTTTATTCCACAACTACAAAAATCTATGAAATGGAGCAGTTTATAAAAGAACATTAGCTGTTTGAAAACAGCTAATAAAATTCATCTTTCTCTACCTGAAAATTTAATTAAATGTAATTTTGGTGGATAATTTTATCTTATATTTCATATGCAATGGAAAACATTGTAACAAACCATCTCTCATTGTCATTCACAGGTCAAAATGAATGTCTGTACAACATTAAATGAGAAAATTAAATGTAACAAATATTTGAGGATTTAATGTTATATAAAATTGTGTTTATTACCACTCTATGTAGGAAAAATTCAGTTATGATTTACAGAAGATTTGTATCCTTGAAATGATTGCACAGCTATTCCTTTTAAGCAGCAAGGTCAAAGTGGGAGAGAGAAGTAAGTGTTTCCTAGACTGGAACAGCCCAGCCTTCATATTTTGGTCAAAAATTGCAATATATTTGACTTGAAAACTAAATAATTTAGAAACCTGTATTCATGCATATATTCTTTTAAAGAATGTAATACTATAATATCTCTGAATAGCAAGAACTAATGCAGCAAAAACTAATCTATTAGCCAGGTTACATGCAAAACAGTACTTAAAAAAACAAACGGTACCTAAAATAAACCAAAAATATACATGTTTCATTGAAGTCAGTAATGTACCTTTTAGCTATTTCCAGCACTACTGGTTTTCATGGAAAACATTTATATACCATGATTGCAGTTTTGCGACCCCATGGACTATAGCCTGCCAGGATCCTCTGTCCATGTAATTCTCCAGGCAAGAGAACTAGAGTGGGCAGCCATTTCCTTCTCCAGAGAATCTTCCTGACCCAGGGATCAGACTTAGTTCTCCTGCATTGCAGGCAGATGCTTTACCTTCTGAGCCATCAGGAAATCCCCAATATCCAAACAAATACTTTTAATTCTATTAGACTCCTGCTGCCATTGTTAGCTTCTCTGGTAGCTCAGATCTGCCTGCAATGCAGGAAACCCAGGTTTCATCCCTGGGTCAGGAATATCCCCTGGAGAATGGAGTGGAAATCCATCGGATTCTTTCCTGGAGAATCCCACAGACAGACCGTGGGATCTCAAAGAATTGGACACAACCAAGCAACTAATACTTTCACTTTCCTGCTGCCATGAGTTTTACAATCCATACTGTCAAAACAAAAAGAGAATTATGAAGAATATTTGTTTTATATATTAATATGTGGTAAAACTTTATAATCATTTATATCTATTAATTTTAAATTATATTTTCTACATAAAGTATAATTTTAAATAATTTATTTTATTGCTTGTTTAGTGGAAAAACAAAAGTTTTATAGTCTTTGTCCCTTATTTCATGTTCCAACCTTTTAACTCACTTATTTCACATTTGATAAAATTGGATTTGAAAGAGGCTAAAGGACTTTATATAATTTTTTCCCTAGAATGCAGCATGGCAGCACTGCATTCTGTGATCACGTGCCATTTAGGTCACCATGCAAAAATATTTCCAGAATGTTCAGTAGAAGTATCAATCTGTGTTCCCTGAGTCTGAACATCCATATATGTATTTTAGCAATATAAAGATTGTATTGGTCAGGGATCTCCTGAGAAACAGAACAAATATGATATATATTTAAATGGGAAAATGTCTATCTTATGGAATTGGCTCACATGATTGCAGGGGCTGGCAGCTTCAAAATTCCCAGAGAAAGTTGCTAAGCTATAGACTCAGGGATAAGTTGATTTTGCAATCTTCAGTCCAGAAAAGTCTTGAAGAAGAATTCCTTCATCCTCCAGGGTCCTTAGTCTTTTCTATGAAGCCCCTCCACTGATTGGATAAAACTGCTGGGAGAAATATCAATAACCACAGATATGCAGATGACACCATCGTTATGGCAGAAAGCAAAGAAATAAAGAGCCTCCTGAAAGCGAGAGAGGAGAGTGAAAAAGTTGACTTAAAGATCAATGTTCAGAAAACTGATCATGACATCCAGTCTCATCACTTCATGGCAAATAGATGGGGAAACAATGGAAACAGTGACAGACTTTATTTTGGTAGGCTCCAAAATCACTGCAAATGGTGACTGCAGCCATGAAGTTAAAAGTTGCTTGCTCCTTGAAAGAAAAGTTATGACCCACCTAGACAGCATACTAAAAAGCAGAGACATTACTTTCCAATAAAGGTTTGTCTAGTCAAAGCTATGGTTTTTCCAGTAGTCATATATGGGTGTGAGAGTTGGACTATAAAGAAAGCTGTGTGCCGAAGAATTGATGATTTTGAACTGTGGTGTAGGAGGAGAAGACTCTTGAGAGCTCCTTGGACTGCAAAGAGTTCCAACCAGTCAATTCTAAAGGAAATCTGTCCTGAGTATTCATTGGAAGGACTGATGCTGAAGCTAGAAATCCAACATCTTGGCCACCTGATGCGAAGAACTGACTCCTTGGAAAAGATCCTGATGCTGGGAAACATTGAAGGCAGGAGGAGAAGGGGATGACAGAGGATGAGATGGTTGGATGGATCACCGACGTGATGGACATGAGTTTGAGTAGGCTCCGGGTGTTGTTGATGAACAGGGAAGCCTGACATCCTGCAGTCCATGGGGTCGCAAAGAGTCGGACAAAACTGAGTGACAACTGAACAACTGATTGGATGATCAACTCACCCGTATTTTGAAATCTGCTACACTCAAAGTCTACCAATTTAATGTTAATAATATATTTTAAAATACCTTCACAGTAAAATGTAAACTGGTGTTCAATCAAAAGTATGGGCATTGTAGTGTAGCCAAGCTGACACATAACATTAAGTATCACAAAGGCAAGTTCATTTCCCTGGGCAGGAGAAGATCCTGATTACTAATGTAGCATATTGTATTATTAAATCGATTTACTTAATAAAGAAGATAGTTCCTCATGCTTAAATATAAATAGGACCTTCCTTGCAGTCGGAGACTAACCCGCTTTGGGTGTTATTATCAGGTTTTTATGATGGGAATTATCTGAATCTAAGAAATTTTGATTCTATACAATTTTAAAAACTGTTACTTAATAAACTGAACTATACTAAATGATGAAAAAGAACAATAGAACGTGGGAAAATAAGTTTTTGAAATGCCTATGGCAATTATATCTCTTGCTACTATGTTTCAAAAAACATGTCGGTTTTTTGCAATATGTAACCATTATTAAACTTCAAAGCCTTATTTTCTTGAGGCTAAAAGAGATCACTTCTATTAAATTTCTTTTTTTGAATCTTCCAAACCATTGTGGTTATTCTCTGAATATATGGCATGCACTTCAAATTTAGGTATCTAAAACTCTAATAAAAGTCTGGTGAATAGTTTTAAGACTTTGTATATAAGTTTGCAAACTTTCCAGACTTCAGTATATGTATAATATATTTCCAATATAAGACTATATATTTAAATGCCCTTTCTAGGAAATAATCCATCATGTATGTGTGTCTGTTCATGTATGTGTTTATGTATGTATGTATGTATATACGTGTGTTTGTGTGTGTGTGTGTGTGTGTGTTGAGGTGTTGCCCATCAATCCTGAAATTACATGAATTAGTCTATAATACTCTAGAAAGTTCAAAAAATGCTTTTTTTAATATAAGAAATTTGTGGAAATATAATACATTTCTAGATTACTTTTACCTTTATTCCTGCTTCCAGAAGCCATAGTACCAGAGGCTGAAAGTTCATTTACACACACATCCTCATAGACACAGCCACATCATAGAGCTATCATGTTGCGATCATGTTAGATTCTCTCTGACTTGACCTGAAATGACTTGAAAAGGCTCATCAATTAGAGGAAAACAAAATAATATTAAAGCCTAATTGTCAATATTGTGACTTACAAATAAAATGCTGGTGAAGTGTTGTAAATAAAATCTCAAAAGCCAGTATCTCCCTGTATTTTCCCTTTCATTACTCTCTCTTTTTTTTTTTTTTTTTTTTTGGTGTTATTTCTAGAAGGTCTTGCAGGCCTTCATAGAATCATTCAACTTCAGTTTCTTTGGCATTAGTGGTTGGGGCATAGACTTGGATTACTGAGATATTAAATGGTTTGCCTTGGAGGTGAACAGAGATCATTCTGTCATTTTTTAGACTTCACCCAAGTACCGCATTTTGGGCTCTTATGTTGACTATGAGGGCTACCCCATTTCTTCTAAGGGATTCTTGCCCATAGTAGGAGATATAAAGGTTATCTGAATTAAAGTCACCCATTCCGGTCCATTTTGGTTCAGTTCAGTTCAGTTCAGTCGCTCAGTCGTGTCCGACTCTCTGCGACCCCATGAATCACAGCACGCCAGGCCTCCCTGTCCATCACCAACTCCCGGAGTACACTCAAACTCATGTCCACAGAGTCGGTGATGGCATCCAGCCATCTCATTCTCCGTCGTCCCCTTCTCCTCCCGCCCCCAACCTTTCCCAGCATCAGAGTCTTTTCCAGTGAGTCAACTCGTCGCATGAGGTGGCCAAAGTATTGCAGTTTCAGCTTTAGCATCAGTCCCTCCAATGAACACCCAGGACTGATCTCCTTTAGGATGGACTGGTTGGGTCTCCTTGCAGTCCAAGGGACTCTCAAGAGTCTTCTCCAGCACCACAGTTCAAAAGCATCAATTCTTTAGCGATCAGCTTTCTTCACAGTCCAACTCTCACATCCATACATGACCACAGGAAAAACCATAGCCTTGACTAGACGGACCTTGGTTGGCAAAGTAATGTCTCTGCTTTTTAATATGCTATCTAGGTTGGTCAAAACTTTCCTTCCAAGGAGTAAGCGTCTTTTAATTTCTTGGCTCTAATCAGCATCTGCAGTGATTTTGGAGCACCCCCGCAAAAAAGTCTGAAGCTGTTTCCACTGTTTCCCCATCTATATGCCATGAAGTGATGGGACCAGATGCCATGATCTTTGCTTTCTGAATGTTGAGCTTCAAGCCAACCTTTTCACTCTTCTCTTTCACTTTCATCAAGAGGCTTTCGAGTTTCTCTTCACTTTCTTCCATATGGGTGGTGTCATCTGCATATCTGAGGTTATTGATATTTCTCCAGGCAATCTTGATTCCAGCTTGTGCTTCTTCCAGCCCAGCGTTCCTCATGATGTACTCTGCATAGAAGTTAAATAAGCAGGGTGACAATATACAACCTTGACGTACTCCTTTTCCTATTTGGAACCAGTCTGTTGTTCCATGTCCAGTTCTAACTGTTGCTTCCTGACCTGCATATAGGTTTCTCAAGAGGCAGGTCAGGTGGTCTGGTATTCCCATCTCTTTCAGAATTTTCCACAGTTCATTGTGATCCACATAGTCAAAGGCTTTGGCATAGTCAATGAAGCAGAAACAGATGGTTTTCTGGAACTCTATTGCTTACTCCATGATCCAGCGGTTGTTGGCTGTTTGATCTCTGGTTCCTCTGCTTTTTCTAAATCCTGCTTGAACATTTGGAATTTCACGGTTCACTTATTGCTGAAGCCTGGATTGGAGAATTTTGAGCATGACTTTACTTCGTGTGAGATGAGTGCAATTGTGCGGTAGTTTGAGCATTCTTTGGCAAAACCTTTCTTTGGGATTGGAAAGAAGACTGACCTTTTCCAGTCCTGTGGCCACTGCTGAGTTTTCCAAATTTGCTGGCATATTGAGTGCAGCACTTTCACAGCATCATCTTTCAGGATTTGAAATAGGTCAATTGGAATTCCATCACCTCCACTATCTTTGTTCATAGTGATGCTCTCTAAGGCCCTATTGACTTCACATTCCAAGATGTCTGGCTCCAGGTGAGTGACAACGCCATTGTGATAGCCCAGGACCTGACTGTAGCTCAGATCATGAACTCCTTATTGCCAAATTCAGGCTTAAATTGAAGAAAGTAGGGGAAACCACTAGACCATTCAGATATGACCTAAATCAAATCCCTTATGATTATACAGTGGAAGTGAGGAATAGATTTAAGGGACTAGATCTGATAGATAGAGTGCCTGATGAACTCTGGACGGAGGTTCTTGACATTGTACAGGGGACAGGGACCAAGACCATCCCCATGGAAAAGAAATGCAAAAAAGCAAAATGGCTGTCTGGGGAGGCCTTAAAATTAGCTGTGAAAAGAAGAGAAGTGAAAAGCAAAGGAGAAAAGGAAAGATATAATATCATTCTCAGTAAATCTTTAATACAATTTTCTGTTTATGGGTGGGGCTGTTTGGCCTGAGGCCAAACTATGGTAGGGGTAATGGCAACCTCTTTCAAAAGGACTTATGCCAGCATGCTACAGCCTTTAGTACTGTAGTCAGTGCAATGATCCTCTGGCAGACCACTGTTGACCCATGCCTCCACCAGAGACTCCTGGACACTCACAGGCAATTCTGGTGCAGTCTCTTGCAGGGTCACTGCTCTTTTCTCCTGGGTGCTGGTGCACACGTTTTGTTGTGCTCTCAAAGAGTCTCTTTCCCCAGTCCTGTGGAAGGTCTGTAATCAAATCCCACTGGCCTTAAAAGTCACTGCAGATGGTGACAGTAGACATGAAATTAGATGCTTGCTCCTTGGAAGAAAAGCTATGACAAATATAGACAGCATATCAAAAAGCTGAGACATTACTTTGCCAACAAAGATCTGTATAGACAAAGCTATGGTTTTTCCAGTGATCATGTATGGATGAGAGTTGGACCAAAAAGAAAGTTGAGTGCCAAAGAATTGATGCTTTTGAACTGCGGTGTTGGAGCAAATTCTTGAAAGTCCCTTGGACATAAAGGAGATCAAACCAGTCAGTTCTAAAGGAAATCAATCCTGAATATTCATTGGAAGGACTGAAGCTAAAACCAAAGCTACAATACTTTGGCCATCTGATGTGAAGAGCCAACTCATTGGAAAAGACCCTGATGCTGGGAAAGATTGAAGGTAGGAGGTGAAGGGGACAAGAGAGGATGAGGTGGTTGGATGGCATCACTGACTCAATGGACAAGAATTTGATCATGCTGTGGGAGATGGTGAAGGACAGGGAAGACTGGCCTGCTACAGTTCATTGGGTTTCAAAGAATCAGACATGACAGAACGACTGAACTCATTCAGTCTCCTGCTATTAATAACTCCCTGCTATTAAGTCAAAGGGAAAAATCATGTATGATTCCCTCTCTTTCTGTCTAATATCCAGTACTGATATTTTGATGGTCCTGGGGTTATATAGACAGTCAGTTCCAAAAGATAAGAAGCTGGAAATGTGACAGAAGAAAAATAAGATATTATTTCCATTTATATTGTAAATGTATATATTCCTGTTTCATGATAATAATAATTCTACAATGTGTTTAGAAATATTGTTAATCAATATTTATAAAAAATGCACAATTCTTCATGGCACATTGGTGGTTTAAAAAACAAGTGGCACGTTTTCTTTAAAGAAGACACCAATCAATCCTTTCCCTCTGCACAAACATGCTATTCTAACAATCTATGAGGTAGAGTTTATTTTCCTCTTTCAAGATATACATGTTCTCACTGAGCTTCACAGGTGGCTCAGCATTAAAGAATTTGCCTGCAGTGTAGGAGCCACAGGAGATACGGGGTTCTATCCCTGGATTGGGAAAATCCACTGGAGGCAGACATGGCAACCCACTCCAGTATTCTTGCCTGGAGAATCCCATGGACAGAAGACACTTATTTCTTCAATAGAAATCATTGAACTTCTATAATTAGAATTGGAAGTAATTCTCCCACTGGCTAAGGAATGATCAAAAGTTAAGATTGCTCTTAAGTTCAGTTCAGTCACTCAGTCGTGTCCAACTCTTGGCAACCCCATGAACCACAGCACACCAGGCCTCCCTGTTCATCACCAACTCATGGAGTCCACCCAGACCCATGTACATTCAGTCAGAGATGCCATCCAACCAACTCATCCTCTGTCATCCCCTTCTCCTCCTGCCCTCAATGTTTCCCAGCATCAGGGTCTTTTCAAATGAGTCAGTTCTTTGCATCAGGTGGCCAAGGTACTGGAGTTTCAGCTTCAACATCAATCCTTCCAGTGAACACCCAGGACTGATCTCCTTTAGGGTGGACAGGTTTGATCTCTTTGTAGTCCAAGGGACTCTCAAGAGTCTTCTCCAACACCACACTTCAAAAGCATCAATTCTTCGGTGCTCAGCTTTCTTTATAGTCCAACTCTCACATCCGTGCATGATGACTGGAAAAAACCATAGCCTTGACTAGACAGACATTTGTTGACAAAGTAATGTCTCTGCTTTTTAATATGCTGTCTAGGTTGGTCATAACTTTCCTTCCAAGGAGTAAGTGTCTTTTAATTTCATGGCTTCAATCACCATCTGCAGTGATTTTGGAGCCTGGAAAAATAAAGTTAGCTACTGTTTCCACTGTTTCCCCATCTATTTGTCATGAAGTGATGGGACCTGATGCCATGATCTTTGTTTTCTGAATGTTGAGCCAACTTTTTCCCTCTCCTCTTTCACTTTCATCAAGAGGCTCTTTAGTTCCTCTTCACTTTCTGCCATAAGGGTGGTGTCATCTGCATATTTGAGGTTAGATATTTCTCCTGGCAATCTTGATTCCAGCTTGTGCTTCCTCCAGCCCAGCGTTTCTCATGATATACTTTGCATATAAGTTAAATAAGCAGGGTGACAATATACACCTTCTCAGGATTGTTCTTAGGAAACACTTAAACATTTTATATGGTGTAAGCATCTCTTTTATAGTATACTCAAAAACACAGTAGTTTTCTATCAATTAAGCACAGCACGTGTCAACCTGAAGCAGAAGTAAAACCAATGGAGATAAGTTACTGGCAAATGTTTAAACCAATGCAATTTTAATATTTCATCTCTCAATATTGTTTAGTCTTTAGCTCACCTTAATCCCAAACAAAGCAAATTCAACTCTATGAATTGTTATGGAAAGCTGAATTTATCCATAATGTTGTCACTCTTTTGTGGGCAAATTGACACCAAAGGAATTTTCAAAGATTACAATGAAAGTCTAAACTACTGGACACAAATGAAGCAAAGTATTTGCAGTTATTTTATTTTGGATGATTGCTTTTTATCAACTCTCTGTTTTCCTCAAAAAATATAAAATACATTTACTTTTAAAATTAAAAAAAATACCAGAAGAAACTGAAAATAAAGCAATGTAACTACAGGTACAAAATTAAAAATTGAATGGAGTCTATGTTGATGTATTTTTATTTTGGCTTTCTTAGACTATTACATGAAGGTGTATATAATGTATGTGCATATATTTATGTATATATAAATATATATCACTTTGATTACAATTTTTTATTTTTGCTACTTGATAACATTTTATTGTCATTAATAAAATTATTGTTTGGAAGAAAACAGAGCTGAATAAGAATGAGCTTGAAGGATAATTTTGAGTATCCGTAAGATAAAGACATATTTGTTCCTTCTTGGTCTTATGTCAAAGAGAAATTTGGATAGGGATGGCAGAAAAGTGGGTATTCAGGAGAAATACATTGCTGTAGCAGTACAAACTATCATAACAATAGAGACTACTACAGCAATAAAAAACTGCTTCAATTCCAAATCCCAATGTGGTAAACTTTCTATTTTCACAAGATGTTGATAAATGTATTCATTTTCCTGACTCACAGTCATATGACTGGAGAAGATGGGATATAAAAATATATTAATAATAATATGATAATAATTACGGATAGCTATTAACTTATTAATATCCCTCCCACAGTAGAGTAAGCTAAATAATCTCTGTATTTTCTGACTTTGTCAATTAATCATTCATTTAAATAGAATTTATAGAAATACATAGTTTATGAATATCTTATTACTTTGCTTGACAGGGAGGCCTGGCGTGCTGCAGTTCATGGTGTCACAAAGAGTCGGACACGACTGAACTACTGAACTGAACTAACTGATATATTTTTTAGCTTACAGCACTCTATTTTCAACACTTTTGTAAATTCTTGATAGGAAGCTGAAATAAATCTATAGTATTAATCCTTTTTTCTTAGCTTTGCTGATTTCATTCTGATATATGGGCTGGGGACTGTGGTGTCTATTTGTGTTGCCACTGAGTGACAAGCTAATTTTTACCTACTTATAATGAAAAGTTGTATTGTCACTCAGGCTGAAGAAGCTATTAAAACTTGACAGCATTGCCTCCTATTAGCTTTTTCCAAATTGGATTGAACAAAACATCTACCAGAATCATGGCTTTGTTTCACAATTTTTTAAAATGACATCTTAACTAATTAAAAATAACCTGTTGAATTTCAGTTCTGGCCTTCCACCAGCTAAAGGTCAGCCTATTATATATTTTCTACTTACAAAGTAGCTGTGTTTCTTGATACATCATCATAGTAAAATAGAGTAGTTTGGAAAAAGGAAAAAAAAAATCATTTCATAAGCCCTGAACTTTGGCCTAGTATATATTTTTTTTATAAGCTTGTGGTTTTCAGTACAATAACTCATTAAATTTGAAACAAAAAGCAAATGCAAGTCATGACATGAATCTAGAGAGAAGTTTTCAAGTAATTTAATTATGTTTATAACACAGATCCGAAATTTCATGCATTCATAATTACAATTGAAGCAAAATACTGCAAGCTTGATCTTGTTTTATATTTTAGAAGATATTTAAGGATATAAGCAAGGTCTGTATATAAAAGAATAAGGCATATGTCAAATAGATAAATTGAGTTTAAAAAAGAGCAATTTATCTAAATGTGCCATTCTTAAGTATCAAAGAAACATGAAGGAAGTTATAGTAAATGTCTGGGAATCATGAGCTAAAATACAGCTTTTATCTAGTCATTGTTCTCATATTTTTAAACATAAAAGAGAGAAATAAAGGGTACAGAATTAATTCATCAAGTAGCATTTTTAAATGCCTTTCCCATGTAGACTTCAAATTTAACTTAGTATTTCCTGGGATTTGCCTAAAAATATGACCCAATGACACACACACACACACACAAAATAGAAGAAAAAAGAAACAAATATAAAAAGGAAAAACTCTATTACTTCTAAGAGCAGTTATATAAATAGAATATATTAAAGTGTTATAAACTTAAAAAAATCCACCATACAAACTCTTTTGGTTTCAGAAACCAAGTTAAATTTAGTGGGGAGAGAGATGTTTATTCAGGCTATATTTGACAAAAATGAGAGCATCACTAAACAAAAGCTAATTTGGATTTAGAATTAAAAAGAGAAAACATTTCTTCGATCAGTTCACTTTAGTTCAATCGATGAGTCGTGCCCAACTCTTTGCGATCCCATTAACCACAGCACGCCAGGCCTCCCTGTTCATCACCAACTCCTAGAGTCCACCCAAACCCATGTCCATTGGAGTCAGTGATGCCATCCAAACATCTCACCTTCTGTCATCCCCTTAACCTCCTGCCCTCAATCTTTCACAGCATCAGAGTCTTTTCCAACGAGTCACCTCTTCGCATCAGGTGGCCAAAGTATTGGAGTCTCAGCTTCAACATCAGTCCTTAAAATGAACACCCAGGACTGAGATCCTTTAGGATGGATGAGTTGGATCTCCTTGCAGTCCAAGGGACTCTCAAGAGTCTTCTCCAACACCACACTTCAAAAGCATCAATTCTTTGGCACTTGCTTTTGTTATAGTCCAACTCTCACATCCGTGTATGACCACTGGAAAAACCATTGCCTTGACTAGACAGACCTTGTTGGCAAAGTAATGTCTCTGCTTTTTAATATTCTGTCTAGGTTGGTCATAACTTTCCTTCCAAGGAGTAAGCGTCTTTTAATGTCATGGCTTCAATCACCATCTGCAGTGATTTTGGAAACCCCCGAAATAAAGTCAGCCATTGTTTCCACTGTTTCCCCATCTATTTGCCATGAAGTGATGGGACCAGATGCTATGATCTTAATTTCCTGAATATTGAGTTTTAAGCAAACTTTTCCCTCTCCTCTTTCACTTTCATCAAGAGGCTCTTTAGTTCCTCTTCACTTTCTGCCATAAGGGTGGTATCATCTGCATATCTGAGTTTATTGATATTTCTCCCGGCAATCTTAATTCCAGCTTGTGCTTCATCCAGCCCAACGTATCTCATGATGTGCTCTGCAGATAAGTTAAATAAGCAGGGTGACAATATACAGCCTCAACATACTCCTTTTCCTATTTGGAACCAGTCTGTTGTTCCATGTCCAGTTCTAACTGTTGCTTCCTGACCTGCATACAAATTTCTCAAGAGGCAGGTCAGGTGGTCTGGTATTCCCATCTCTTTCAGAATTTTCCACAGTTTATTGTGATCCACACAGTCAAAGGCTTTGGCATAGTCGATAAAGCAGAAATAGATATTTTTCTGGAAGGAACTCTTGCTTTTTCGATAATCCATCGGATGTTGGCAATTTGATCTCTGGTTCCTCTGCCTTTTCTAAAAACAGCTTGAACATCTGGAAGTTCACAGTTCATGTATTGTTGAAGCCTGGATTGGAGAATTTTAAGCATATTGAGATGAGTGCAATTGTGTGGTTGAGCATTCCTTGGCATTGCCTTTCTTAGGGATTGGAATGAAACACTTTTTCTAGTCTTGTGACCACTGCTGAGTTTTCCAAATATGCTGACATATTGAGTGCAGCACTTTCAGAGCTTCATCTTTTAGGATTTGAAAAAGCTCAACTGGAATTCCATCACCTCAACTAGTTTTGATCGTAGTGATGCTTCCTAAGGCTCACTTGACTTCGCATTCCAGGATGTCTGGCTCTAGGTGAGTGGTCACACCATCGTGATTATTTGGGTGGTGAAGATTTTTTTGTACAGCTCTTCTGTGTATTCCTGGCACCTCTTCTTAATATCTTCTGCTTCTGTTAGGTCCCTACCATTTCTGTCCTTTCTTTGATCACAAATATTCAATTATTATAGCCTTAGTTCATATCTTAAAGGGATAAAGTTCTAATTAGGGATTAAAATTTTGATGCTGTTGGTTTTAACAAAAGGAGTGATATATTATTTGATTTGAAAGATGAGTAGCCATTTGCAAGCAGAAGAGAAAGCTAGAAATTGGGAATAGTAAACATTTAGAAGAAAACTTAGAGGTACCTAGGGAGCATTTCATGCAAAGATGGGCTCATTAAAGGACAGAAATAGTATGGTCCTAACACAAGCAGAAGATATTAAGAACAGGTGGCAAGAATTCACAGAAGAATTGTAGAAGTCAAGTGGGCCTTAGGAAGCATCACTATAAACAAAGCTAATGGAGGTGATGGAATTCCAGTTGAGCTTTTTCAAATCCTGAAAGGTGATGCTCTGAAAGTGCTGCATTCAATATGCCAGCAAATTTGGAAGACTAAGCAGTGGCCACAGGACTAGAAAAAGTAAGTTTTCATTCCAATCCCTAAGAAAGGCAATGCCAAAGAATGCTCAAACTACTGCACAATTTCACTTATCTCACATGCTAGCAAAGTAATGCTCAAAATTCTCCAAGCCAGGCTTCAGCAATATGTGAACTGTAAACTTCCAGTTGTTCAAGCTGGTTTTAGAAAAGGCAGAGGAACCAGAGATCAAATTGCCAACATCTGATGGATCATTGAAAAAGCAAGAGAGATCCAGAAAAACATCTATTTCTGCTTTACTGACTATGCCAAAGCCTTTGACTGTGTGGATCACAATAAAGTGTGGAAAATTCTGAAAGAGATGGGAATACCAGACCACCTGATCTGCCTCTTGAGAAATCTATATGCAGGTCAGGAAGCAACAGTTAGAACTGGACATGGAACAACAGACTGGTTTCAAATAGGAAAAGGAGTATTTCAAGGCTGTATATTGTCACCCTGCTTATTTACCTTATATGCAGAGTACATTATGAGAAATGCTGAGCTGGATGAAGCACAAGCTGGAATTAAGATTGCCGGGAGAAATATCAATAACCTCAGATATAAGGATGATACCACCCTTATGGCAGAAAGTGAAGAAGAACTAAAGAGCCTCTTGATCAAAGCGAAAGAGGAGAGTGAAAAAGTTGGCTTAAAGCTCAACATTTAGAAAACAAAGGGCATCAGTCCCATCACTTCATGGCAAATAGATGGTTAAACAGTAGAAACAGTGTCAGACTTTATTTTGGGGGGCTACAAAATCACTGCAGATGGTGATTGCAGCCATGAAATTAAAAGACGCTTACTTCTTGGAAGGAAAGTTATGACCAACTTAGATAGCATATTAAAAAGCAGAGACATTACTTGGCAACATTACTTGGCAACATCTAGTCAAGGCTATAGTTTTTCCAGTTGTCATGTATGGATGTGAGTGTTGGACTATAAAGAAAGCTGAATGCCGTAGAATGATGCTTCTGAACTGTGGTGTTGGAGAAGACTTTGAGAGTCCCTTGGACTGCAAGGAGATCCAACCAGTCCACCTTAAAGGAGATCAGTCCTGAATGTTCACTGAAGGACTGATGTTGAAGCTGAAACTCCAGTACTTTGGCCACCTGATGCGAAGAGCTGACTCATTTGAAAAGGCCATGATGCTGGGAAAAATTGAAGGCAAAAGAAGAAGGAGATGACAGAGGATGAGATGGTTGGATGGCATCATTGACTCAATGGACATGAGTTTGAGTAAACTCTAAGTATTGGTGATGCACAGAGCAGCCTGGCATGCTGCAGTCCATGGGTTCGCAAAGAGTGGGACCCAACCGAGAGACTGAACTGAACCGAAATGAGACATTTTAGGCAGAGGAAAACATTGTCCAGAAAACATTGTCCAAATAACATGAAGTAGCACTGCACATTTTGGAATAATATATGTTTCATTACTGTTATAAGGTGCAAAAATTAAATATATTTTCCAGAGAAGTACTTGAATGATTGTATAGCATGTTAAATTCCACACTAAGTCATAGCACTTTGACTATTTATTCTTTAGCTAATGTAGAGCCAATAGGTGATACTACATTTTCCCCAGAGTAATTAAATGATCTAATTTTCTTTTTCTATAAGTTAACATTCCTAAGAGTGTGAAAGGTCACATGTGTATAAATATATTTGCAGAAAGAAAACAGTTAGTATATTGACAATGAAAAATAATATGAAAAAACTAATGTTGGGAGTGGATTGAAGAAAATAAAAGCAAGAGAATAAATATTTGTAAAGTATCAAAATAGAAGACAGAGTATGAAAACCCATAGAGTGATGTCCCTGCTATGCCAGACCCTGAAAGTATTACAATTGATTAACTATTTAATATACAATATTTATAAAATATATTTAAAATACTTATAAAACATAAAACTAATTGAAATTTGAAGGTAGAAGTCACCTTTAGTGAAAATTTAAATAAAGAATAAAAAATTATAAGAGTTAAAAAGTATTCCAAACTAAAAATATGATGGGTTAACTATTAAACTAAAAATACTCCAAGATTAAGCATCATATAATTAAAACAGTAATGGTCAACTGTAAGGTGGCAAGTGGGAAGGTACATAAGGATATTCATAGTAAATATTAACATTAAAGTGTGTTTAAAGGTATTTGTATTGAAGAGATATGATAAATTAATTAAAAACCCTTCAGTTACCCTAACAAAATAATTTTAAAAGATTTAAAATTTAAATATATTTTAAAAATTTAAAAATTTCAAATTAAAGACAATTTTGAAAGAAGAAAAATTAAAAGGAAAAATATTTTATCATTGCTAACTGATCAAAATTATAAAATAAAACCAATATTGATTTATTCTTTATTATTATATAATAATTTTAAAATATAATATTTTATGGTAAGAGTTAGTATGCATAACTTCAAATGTGCTGTGCTGTGCTTAGTTGCTCTGTCATGTCTGATTCTTTGTGACCCCATGGACTGTAGCCTGCCAGGCTCCTCTGTGTGGGGATTCTCCAGGCAAGAACACTAGAGTGGGATACCTTCAAATAGGTATTATTAAATCATTATTTAGAAATATTCATATAATTATATTTTTTCGAACTGTGTTTTAATAATTTAAACTGCAATTTCTTTTCAAGTATATCAGAAAGTTTAATTAGAAGATTATTTTTAAGGCTTTTGATGTCTATACAAATCAGAAGTTGTAATTATAATGCAAACTGTGTTCTTTCATATTCTTTGAACTTTCCTCTGACCCATAAAAATGTCATTATTTCTGTATTTTTATGATATACCATGTATACAGCTAGTTTTCTTACCTGCAATTTTATTTTCCCAAAATTACTTTTTAAGCTCTGGCATATATTTGTTTGCCAACAATAAAATATTAGTTTATTATTTAACATTAATGGATACATACCGCTACCAGTCCTTTGACATCAACTGAATGTTCTGCGACTGAACTGAACTAGACTGAACTGAACTAAACTGAACTGAATGACCTGCAATTCAATTCAATTCTAACACTAATTACTTTGGAGTTTTTGTAAGATCCTGCAAGTTAAGGACAAAGCATCCAACAAGACTGCACTTACTACAGACTACAAATTCTTTTGTTTTTTTTTCCAATTTTATTTTTTATTTTTTTCAAGTTGAACAGACTAAATTTCTTTAAACGAACTTACTTATACTCCAGAGTCCTTTAAAAACTTAATAGCATTTATACATTGAAGGTATTTGATTTTCTTGTAACTAGCACTTCAAATGCAACAAGCATTTGAAGCAACAAGCATTTGACCCAACAAGTAAAACTTTCTACAGTTCATAACTTTTATAAATAAAATAAATTAAATGTACAGTGAATAAGTTCTCTGAAATATTTCAATATTTCTGCAGGTTTAGTAACATCGTAAAATACATTTCAACTAAAATTCACAAATCTAAAAACCTGTTAGGCATTTTTAGGCATTTTAAGATGGAAATGAAGACCAATGTTACATCGTAATATGCCAATTACAAATAGTACTTCAAATAGCAAATACTACAGTTTGTCCCAAACTTTAAAAACTGTTCATGAACTCAACACTGAACTATTGATGGCTATGAGAATTGTTTCGTAGCCTTTTTGAAAATTTCAACCCATTTAGGTTTAAGGTAATTATTGATAAGTACGATCCCGTAGCCATTTTCTTTATTGCTTTGGGTTCAAGTTTATACACTCTTTCTGTGTATCCTGTCTATAGAAGATCCTTTAGCATTTGTTGGAGAGCTGGTTTGGTGATGCTGAATTCCCTCAGCTTTTGCTTGTCTGTAAAGCTTTTGATTTCTCCTTCATATTTGAATGAGATCCTTGCTGGGTATAGTAATCTGGGCTGTAGGGTATTTTCTTTCATCACTTTAAGTATGTCTTGCCACTCCCTTCTGGCCTGAAGAGTTTCTGTTGAAAGATCAGCTGTTATCCTTATGGGAATCCCCTTATGCGTTATTTGCTGCTTTTCCCTTGCTGCTTTTAATATTTGTTCTTTGTGTTTGATCTTTGTTAATTTGATTAATATGTGTCTTGGAGTATTTCGCCTTGGGTTTATCCTGTTGGGGACTCTCTGGGTTTCTTGGACTTGGGTGATTATTTCTTTCCCCATTTTCGGGAAGTTTTCAACTATTATCTCCTCAAGTATTCTCTCATGGTCTTTCTTTTTGTCTTCTTCTTCTGGGACTCCTATGATTCGAATGTTGGAGCGTTTAACATTGTCCCAGAGAACTCTAATATTGTCCTCATTTCTTTTAATTCGTTTTTCTTTTTTCCTCTCTGTTTCATTTATTTCTACAATTCTATCTTCTAGTTCGCTTATCCTGTCTTCTGCCTCTGTTATTCTACTGTTTGTTCCCTCCAGAGTGTTTCTGATTTCATCTATTGCATTATTCATTGTATATTGACTCTTTTTTATTTCTTCTAAGTCCTTATTAAATCTTTCTTCCATCTTCTCAATCCTTTTCTCCAGGTTATTTATCTGTAACTCCATTTTGCTTTCAAGATTTTGAATCATTTTCACCATCAAAATTTGAAATTCTTTATCAGGTAAATTCCCTGTATCTTCTTCTTTTGTTTGTGTTGGTGGGCAATTATCTTGTTCCTTTACTTGCTGGGTATTTCTCTGCCTCTTCATCTTGCTTATATTGCTTTGCTTGGGGTGGCCTTTCCCTCTTCTTGCAGTTTGTGGAGTTCTCTTTATTACGTAGTTTCTTCGCTGTGTGTGGAGTTGGACGGGTGACTTGTCCGGGTTCCCTGGTTAGGGAAGCATGTGTCGGTGTTCTGGTGGGTGGAGCTGGATTTCTTCTCTCTCCTTTAGAAGACAATGGGCTGCTTTTCTGAGAGCCTGATGTCCTCTGCCAGTATTCAGAAGTTGTTTTGTGGACTTTACTCTGCGTTCAAATGTTCTTTTGATGAATTTGTGGGGGAGAAAGTGGTCTTGCCATCTTATCCCTCCGCCATCTTGTTCCTTCCTCCCCAGAACACTGGATTCTTATATTCCACTTGGTCGTGGAGTATCTCTTCCCAGCTGCTCCAGCAAGGTGCAGCCACTGTACGAGGGGTATCTCCTCAAGGCCGCGCCTCCTGCTTTGAATGTAGATCAGCTCCTCTCGGCCCTCCAGTGCCCAAGTAGCCACCGCCTCCTGAACGTGGTACAGCTCCTCTTGGCCACCGCCCTAACCCTGGGCGCGGGGTAGCTCATCTCAGCCACGGTTCTGCACGTGGTCGGTTGCGCCAGAGCCAGGCGTCTCCCGCGTCTGCGCTGCCGGAGCCGGGCGTCTCCCGTGTCTGCGCCTGTGCCGCCGGAGCCGGGCGTCTCCCGCGTCTCCAGACTACAAATTCTTAGGTTCCCATGAACTCACCAAAATTGCTATACTTATGATTATAATTGTATTATATAAGATACACTCAGGAACATCCAAATAGAAAAAATCAATAAAGCAAGGTCTGAAGGGAGGAGGGTGATACAGACCTTCCATCCTCTCTGGTTGTTGATTCCAGGAATGCCACTCTGAGCATATCAGTGTGTTCAGCCACCTAGAATGTACTGAACTTCAGTATTCAGAAATTTTATTTGAGTTTCATTAAATAGAAATGATTGATGAAATCACTGACCCTGTGATTGAGCTTAATCTCTAGTCCCACTCCCCTCCTCAGAGTCTGAGGAATAAAAGCAAAAGTTTCGACCCTCTATTCCAGTGTTTGATATTTCTGACATGGCTAACCTCTTCCTCAAAACTACTGGAACTAAGGGCCCACCACGAGTCATTTCTTAGCATAAATTCAAGTATGATCTAAAGGAGCCCATTATGAAAAACATAAGACACTCCAAGGGATTTCAAAGCTCTGTGTTTGTGTTAGGAACTAGGGACAAAAAACACATGTATTATTTATTATATCACAATGAATAGCATAATATTATGAGAAATTCCAGATTTTCTTTATATTTCCTTTAAGGAAAATGAATTGCATATAGTTGAGGCTCGTTTATTTTACTTTGCCTATATATAAAAACACAAATTTGAGTAAAGTGTTCCTTTTACAGACAGCAGCTTACATTTTTTTTAAATGGCATGGATTGATGGGAATGTAGTGCTATTTAAGTGATTAGATATACTTTATGAAGAATGGAGCATATCTAAGAAAATATCTTAACATTTTATAAAAAGCAAATTTATCATCACATATTCAATTGGTAAAAATGTTAGATGGTAATTCTTTACATTTATTGATGTTGGAAGTTCTTTAGCTAAGGCAGGAGATAAAAATAACTCAAAAGCTATTTTAGTGTAGCCAAAGGTTTTTATTTTTAAAAAGTCATTTCTTACCTTCTCTAGACTTCAATTCACAATGATTTTCTTTTAACTTGGAGTCGGTCCTGCATAATGCAAGAATTGAAAATGCCCTTTAAAGACATTTCCAAACCTGAAATTCTTTGATTTTAAAATATAAATGTAGTGTTATTTAGTGTAAGAGCTGCTTGTTTTCTTCTCCTTGCCCTATCTTACAAAGAATACCAATTTAACTCTTACACACATCTGTAGTCCACGAAAGTAAGGCTAAAACTCTATTCATGAAAAGGAGTCTTTCTTTATACTTCTCTGATTCTGAATCACCTAAACTTTGCTGTTTATCTGATCTGGCTCTTGTGTTGAATCTATCATAGGCTAAGTCTGTGATACTGGTAATCTCATGTATAAATACCTACTCCACTAACTGGATTGCACAGATTCTATGTTTTCTAATTTCTCTTGCATACTAAAAAATGCCCCCTTACACAGACTACAATGAAATCATAACTCTATTAGGATATTTATCATCACTGAGGAACTCACCATCACATTAATAGTTTACATGTCCTCTGCAGGTCAAGTTTACTTCTTTCTTTAAGTCCTCCCTGTCTTCCTGTTTTATATATGACTGGATTGACATAATAAACTTGAGCTTTCATTTGAACTTGGTTTATGATACAGATATTCTACCAGTTCATTCCTTTCTATCTCATTTTCCGATTCACTTGGCTGTTTAGTATGTATTAGTATGCTTTACTTCATTTTGTAATGCTGATCTGATTCTTACAGATGTTAAGTGACTTAAAAATTCCCATGTTTTAATAGATGGTGTGATCATATACTGCGTTTCCCACTTAGGCATTTTTCTAAATTGTGAAGAATATTTCATTCAGGGCTTCTTTCTTTTAGAGGAGAGGATCAACTTTTCTGACTGGTGAATGTGGGAGAACTCAGTTGCATTGTCAGCCATTGTCAGCCTTTGAAGGGAAGGAGTATTTAATTTTCTTCAGTAAGCATACTCCTTAGGCTACTTTTGTTCTTTGGGGAGATGGTAGAGATAGCTTCCTTTGGCTAGGCAACTATGTCTAGTTCTTAATTGATGAGCTATTCACATTTTCCATATTCAGTGTCTAAATCCCTGTCCATCTGCTTCTGATCTCACCAATAAACTATTTTCTTTAAAACAGTGACCACCACTATACTATCAGAAATGTCATAAGTAAAAATACTCTAATAAATGATTTTTTTAATTTAATCTTCACAACACCAATTTGTAAAAGGATTATATCATCTTCAAATTGAAAATTAAATTTAAAAAGCATATATAGTTAAGAAGGTTATCTAGAACACCATGCTGCTGCTGCTAAGTCACTTCAGTCGTGTCCGACTCTGTGTGACCCCATAGACGGCAGCCCACCAGTCTCCCCCGTCCCTGGGATTCTCCAGGCAAGAACACTGGAGTGGGTTGCCATTTCCTTCTCCAATGTGTGAAAGTGAAAAGTGAAAGTGAAGTCTCTCAGTCGTATCTGACCCTTAGCGACCCCACGGACTGCAGCCTACCAGGCTCCTCCATCCATGGGATTTTCTAGGCAATAGTACTGGAGTAGCTTACCATTGCCTTCTCTGCACACCATACCAGATATGAAAACTCCATAGCCTACAGTACACACTTATAACAAGAAGTCTTTCTGTTAACCTAGGTCTTTGCTAGCCTCCTGCACTTACTATACAAACCATTTTAGGCAAGTGTTGAATTCTCTTTGCTGCCTTTTCCTTCTCTGTAAATAATGAACAACAAATCTTGCGTTGAATGTTTAAGTTGTATATACTTAAGAAAGTACATAGATGCACTTTATCTATATGATCAGTGACATCAATGATATTAAAAAGATGAACAAAAGTTCCTTAAAAATTATGTAGTTTAAAAACTGCCTTAGAATGAGCAATGTAAATTCTTTAATAGAAATAAGGTTTACATCAACTCATGAGTCTGTTTGCTATGAAAATCAAATAGTTATTATACCAGGAGTTTTAACTTAGATGAAATTCAGTGAGTTCATGAAATTGAGTGGGAGTAAAACGATGCTTTTAGTTTTTCTTAACCTTGATCTTAAATTTAGCATTTTTTTCAATTGCGAAAGTAGGTAACAAACCACAGTAGTATAAACTGCAAGTGCGACATTTTTCCCTCTATAATCACAATATTTTCATATTCATATTTTGTTTTATATCTTATCTTTTGATTTTTAAACCTTGATTCCCATCAGAAAGTGACATATAAGAAAGGGTTTCCTGTGCAAGTTTGTTTGGGGAATTGATCCTAGGAGTCAAGAGTTGGGGTTTGGGAAGAGTGAAACAAGGGATGAAGGGAAGATATACACAATTATGGGCAATGATGTTGGAGAAGACTCTTGAGAGTCCCTTGGACTGCAAGGAGATCCAATCAGTCCATTCTAAAGTAGATCAGTCCTGGATGTTCATTGGAAGGATTGATACTAAAGCTGAAACTCCAATATTTTGGCCACCTCATGCGAAGAGTTGACTCACTGGAAAAGACTCTGATGTTGGGAGGGGTTGGGGGCAGGAGGAGAAGGGGATGACAGAGAATGAGACGGCTGCATGGCATCACCAACTCGATGGACATGAGTTTGAGTGAACTCCGGGAGTTGGTGATGGGCAGGGAGGCCTGGCGTGTTGTGATTCATGGGGTCACAAAGAGTTGGACACGACTGAGTGATTGAACTGAACTGAACTGAACTGAACTGATACTGAATTCCTCTAGGGCATTCTGAAGATATTAACCCCATTGGTAAAGCATTTGCTTCTTGGTCTGTTAACTGTTAACCCTTGAACACTTCCAAATTTTCAATGACTGAGATCTTGTGACTTTTCTCAGGAGTCCCAACCTGTTGAGAATTTAATTAAACTACTCAATAATATCAGTGCCTTGGCATGCACTTTGTGTGGCCAAGAGGCATGCAGGAGCGTTGATCTGACACTAAACAGCCCTAGGTAACACCCAAAAGAGCTGCAAGTAAATGTAAGTACTGATGTGATGCCCCAGTGCAACTGATACAGTCTGTTCTACCACCCGGCTCCTTGTCCTTGTGAACTCCTTAAAGAGACTCCCCCTGAGCTCACACACACACACACACAAAACATTTTGGGGGGATTTGAATTAACCAGTTTACTCTTAACCAGGAAACTGCAAAGCACTCTGCCAAGGATCCTAATAAGTGTGTGTACACGAGATCCTGCTGTTAGCACTGTCTACACACTGCCTTGACTTTCTGTGTTGTTCCTTGAGGCCATGAACCTACTCCAGGATCCCTGAGTAGTAAACTTCTCTATTTCACTTTTTGGACTTCTTTGATGGGTCAGAAGTAAGCAATCTGCCTGCCAGTGAGGGAGAGATGGGTTCAGTCCCTGGACTGGGAAGATTCCTTGGAGAAGGAAATGGCAATCCACTACAGTATTCTAGTTTGGGAAACCCCATGAACAAAGGAACCTGGCAGGCTAAAGTCCATGAGGTTGCAAAAGAGTCAGATGTGACATAGTAACTAAATAACAACAGCACATTTCACATTTCTCTCAGTCTTTTGCTGAAACTTGACTCACCAACCATCAATCACTCAGTGTTCTACTTAATAAATGTTCAGTTCAGTTCAGTTCATTTCAGTCGCTCAGTCGTGTCCAACTCTTTGAGACTCCATGAACCGCAGCATGTCAGGGCTCCCTGTCCATCACCAACTCCCAGAGTCCACCCAAACCCATGTCCATTGAATCGGTGATGCCATCCAAAAATCTCATCCTTTGTCTCCTTCTCCTCCTGCCCTCAATCCCTCCCAGCATCAGAGTCTTTTCCAGTGAGTCAGCTCTTCGCATCAGGTGGCCAAAGTATTGGAGTTTCAGCTTCAATATTAGTCCTTCCGATGAACATCCAGGACTGATTTCCTTTAGGATGGACTGGTTGGATCTCCTTGCAGTCCAAAGGACTCTCAAGAGTCTTCTCCAACACCACACTTCAAAAGCATCAATTCTTCGGTGCTCAGCCTTCTTTATAGTCCAAATCTCACATCCATACATGAGCACTGGAAAAAAACCATAGCCTTGACTAGACGCACCTTTATTGACAAAGTAATGTCTCTGCTTTTTAATATGCTCTCTAGGTTGGTCATAACTTTCCTTCCAAGGAGTAAGCGTCTTTTAATTTCATGGCTGCAATCACCATCTGTTAGGTTAACAAAAATCACAACAGAACCATAGACTTCAGAGAAAGTGCTGAAAAGGAAATAAATAGCTGTAAACTTATATGCAGAGTACATCATGAGGAACGCTGGGCTGGAAGAAGCACAGGCTGGAATCAAGATTGCTGGGAGAAATATCAATAATCTCAGATATGCAGATGACACTAACCTTATGGCAGAAAGTGAAGAGGAACTCAAAAGCCTCTTGATGAAAGTAAAAGAGGAGAGTGAAAAGGTTGGCTTGAAGCTCAACATTCAGAAAACAAAGATCATGGCATCTGGTCCCATCACTTCATGGGGAATAGATAGAAAAACAGTGGAAACAGTGTCAGACTTTGTTTTTTTGGGCTCCAAAATCACTGCAGATGCTAATTGCAGCCATGAAATTAAAAGATGCTTACTCCTTGGAAGGAAAGTTATGATCAACCTTGATAATATATTAAAAAGCAGAGACATTACTTTGCCAACGAAGGTCCATCTAGTCAAGGCTATGGTTTTTCCCGTGGTCATGTATGGATGTGAGAGTTGGACTGTGAAGAAAGCTGATCGCTGAAGAATTGATGCTTTTGAACTGTGGTGTTGGAGAAGACTCTTGAGAGTCCCTTATACCACAAGGAGATCCAACCAGTCCATTCTAAAGGAGATCAATCCTGGGTGTTCATTGGAAGGACTGATGCTAAAGCTGAAACTGCAATACTTTGGCCACCTCATGCGACGTGTTGACTCACTGGAAAAGACTCTGATGCTGGGAAGGGTTGGGGGCTGGGGGAGAAGGGGACGACCGAGCATGAGATGGCTGGATGGCATCACCAACTCTGTGGACATGAGTTTGAGTGAACTCCGGGAGTTGGTGATGGACAGGGAGGCCTGGCATGCTGTGATTCATGGGGTCGCGGAGAGTTGGACACGACTGAGCGACTGAACTGAACTGAACTGAACTGAAAGCTGAGGAAAAAGGCCCTATCTGGTTACAACTGCATTAAACTAGTTGTCATAGCAATGGCTAGGGTAAAATATAGGCTCAGAAATTGTGAGACAGGGCAAGAGAGATGGCTTACATAACTTTAGAAGTAGAATTTTATAGATCTACTTTTTTCTTTATTTACAGTAGTGATCAGATTCTAGTTACAATAACAGTAAATTTAGCTTCACCTCCTAATTCTCACCACTAGTACTCCCTTTCTTGGAGTTACCCCCGTATTCTTTAATGTTTGCTACTACTAGTTTTGTTGACTTTGACTCTTAGTTATTATGATTGAGACAAGCATTAGGATTTTTTTCTTATATATTTTTCTTATTTATTTCCCTCTTTCTTTTAGATGAATTGTTTCCATGTTGTCACTGTGTGTAATATATGCATTTCGTCCTTTCATCCTATCACAAATTGGTTTCAGAACCAAGGATACTCAAATATATTAAATGACTGGTAGCATTTATTTTTCCTAAATTTTCCAAAGTTTTATTTGAATGGTAAGAAATATTTCCTTTGTCTTTTCTTAGAAGACTCATATTAATAATATTTCCTTTGTTATTTCACATTCAAAGAAGTTTTTGTAGTGATTTCATGTAAAAGAAAAAGAATATGGTTATAATTTTTTCCTTTTTTTTTTCTTTTATTTTTTTAAATTTTTTTCTCTCTTTTTTTTTATTGGAGACTAATTATTTTATAATATTATATTGGTTGTTTTTGCCATACATTGACATTAATCCACCCCGGTGTACATGAGTTCCCCTTCCTGAACCTCCCTCCCACCTCCCTCCTCCCTTTATCCTCCCTCTGGGTCATCCCCGCACATCAGCCCCGAGAATCCTGTAACATGCATTGACCCTGAACTGGTGATTCATTTCACATATGACAACATACTTGTTTCAATGCCATTCTCCCAAATCATCCCACCCTCACCCTCTCCCACAGAGTCCTAAAGACTGTTCTATACATCTGTCTCTTTTGCTGTCTCGTATACAGGGTTATCATTTGCATCTTTCTAAATTCCATATATATGCGTTAGTATACTGTATTGGTGTTTTTCTTTCTGGCTTACTTCACTCTGTATAATAGGCTCCAGTTTCATACACCTCATTAGAACTGATTCAAATGCATTCTTTTTAATGGCTGAGTAATACTCCATTGTGTATATGTACCACAGCTTTCTTATCCATTTGTCTGAAGATGGACATCTAGGTTGCTTCCATGTCCTGGCTATTATAAACAGTGCTTCAATGAACATTGGAGTACATGTGTCTCTTTCAATTCTGGTTTCCTCGGTGTGTATGCCCAGGAGTGCAATTGCGGGATCATATGACAGTTCTATTTCCAGTTTTTTGAGGAATCTCCACACTGTTCTCCATAGTGACTGTACTAGTTTGCATTCCCACCAACAGTGTAAGAGGGTTCCCTTTTCTCCACACCCTCTCCAGCATTTATTGCATGTAGACTTTTGGATAGCCACCATTCTGACTGGTGTGAAATGGTATCTCATTGTGGTTTTGATTTGCATTTCTCTGATTATGAGGGATGTTGGTTATAAATTTTTTATTCCCATGAGAATGATGTAGATGTTACTCCACTGATTTTGCTTATTAAATACTGCTGGATCCATTAGCTTTTGCTTCTTAACAAATCACCTCAATATCTTTGTGGCTGGTGCTGCTGCTGCTAGGTTGCTTCAGTCGTGTCCGACTCTGTGCGACCCCATAGAGGGAAGCCCACCAGGCTCCACCATCCCTGGGACTCTCCAGGCAAGAACACAGAAGTGGGTTGCCATTTCCTTCTCCAATGTGTGAAAGTGAAAAGTGAAAGTGAAGTCGCTCAGTCATGTCTGACTAGTAGCGACCCCATGGACTGTAGCCCACCAGGCTCCTCTGTCCATGGGATTTTCTAGGCAAGAGTACTGGAGTGGCTTGCCATGCAGCATTAAATAGTCATTTTTAATGCCTCTGCTGATAGACCAAGAGTTTACTCATCTAGTCTGAGTTCAGCTGGACATCTCTGATGATTTTGGTTGAGATAATTTTCATAGCCACAGCTGGATCTGGTCACCTGATCTAGGGTCACCCTGGACATATCTTTCATCCACATGTCTCATTCCATATGTATTTATTTCCGTTCCCGGGAGGATTCATCCATCCCAGGAGAGATCAGGCTGTTAGCCAAGACATTTCCTTCACACGGTGATGGTGATGGTATAAGTGCAAGAGCAAATAAGTGTCATCGTTATTGACCCTTTGGAGTCAGGCCCCAACAAGGGACCTCCTGCTTGGTGTGTCTCGAGCCAATAGAATGAGAACAAGTTTGATTCAGAGGGAGAGCTTTATTCTTAGATCAAAAAACGGGGAGAGACACTCTCCCATAAAGGCTATGAGCAAGCTCTTTACAGGATTTCTGCCAGGAGGGAGAGGAGTCAGCAGAGTTCTCACCTGTCCGCCATGCCTGGTGCACTGTTCCTGCACTGGGCACTGCTGCCATTTTGAATTGTTGTGTTGTGCTTGAAGCTTTTGCACAGCTGAGCTGAGGTGTTACTGCAGGTGTTTTGCACCAGGAATCCTGTCTGAAGTGCCAGGTGTGGGGCCTCTGCACATGGCCCCTTGTGAGCAAGTGAAGTTTCATGAAGCACAAAGGAGGGGAGGAAGTTAGATTTTATTACCTTTTATTTTATTACCAGGTTCTATTTTTATTTTCCAGGAATTTTTAATAGGCTGTGCTCATGAAAAACTCTTTCTCTTTTATCCTGCTCCTCAATCTTGAGGGGTGCTGACCGAGCGAAATCTGTCTTCTGTAACTGCTTTCTGCTGATTTGGGGCATCCTTATAATGGAGAAGGATATGGCAATCCACTCCAGTACTTTTGCCTGGAAAATTCCATGAACGGAGGAGCCAGGTAGGCGACAGTCCATGGGGTCGCAAAGAGTTGGGACAGAATTGAGCGACTTCACTTTCCACTTTCATTTATAACCTCTGGTAGAGAAGCAGAACCTGCCCCCAACTACATTTAGATATATTTGATTGTCACAAGGCCTAAGTTCTACCTGTTATTATCACTAAGCGACCACTACTTGTCTAACATTTTGGAGACAAAGGATACCAGATTATTTAAGACATATGACCCAAGTATTAGCAAGAGAATAATGGTGATATGTCAAATTTTTCCTAAAAATGAAATTATATAGATCTTTTGCCTATAGGCAAAATTGTGCGCTGATATTGAGGGAGGCCTGGCGTGCTGTGATTCATGGGGTCGCAAAGAGTTGGATGTGACTGGGCGACTGAACTGAACTGATTGAGGTTCACTGCCAAGGCCTGAATATCTCTGGTGACAATTTTGTTGTTCTTTAGAAAAGAAGTTTCAGGTCAGAAAGAGGTTCACATGAGTAGTGAAGGGTGTCTGCTTTCCCAGGTTGTCTTTCTGGAGTTTGGGGCTTGGGAGCTCTTTTCACTCAAGTGTGATATACACACAGTGTGCTCTCCTACAACTTCAGGGAAGAATGGCTGGTTAGGATCACCAAGTGAGGTCTGTTCCACTTAAGAGTGAGCTGATTTTGAGGGTTGTGGGTTTCCCAGCTTTTTTTTGATACACCTGGTTTCCTAGTTTGTTGGGCCAGGTTAGTGGGTGCAGGCAGCACATAGCTACCATACTGTATAAGGGCTTTCATGGTTTCTTCTACCTGGAGAGTATACTTGGGGTATAGGGGGCCTAAGGAGGTTAAGGTGTTCCTTCTCATGGTTGGGGTATGGATCTACTATACCTGAGTTCAAATTCATCTAACTTTATGCAGATTAGGGCAGTTGGAAGCACCTTAATCCAACGCTCTTGAGTTTCTTAACATAGCTTGACTAAAACCCATTTGAAGATCTGACTGAATGGCTCTATGTTCCGTGATGATTGGGGTCTCTGGGCTGAGTGCAAGTTCCATTTTATGCCCAAGACATTCATTATTCCTTTCATCACTTGAAACATGAATGCTGGACCATTATTATTTTGTAGGGACTTTGGGAGCTCACAACTGGGGATTATTTCTTTTAGTAATTCCTTATCCACTTCGACTGCCACTTCACTGAAAAAAGAGAATGCTTCTATTCACACAGAAAATGTATCTACTAGCCCCAAGAGATACTTGAAATTGCCCAGTACTCTCTGCATGACAGTGAAATCAGTTTGCCAACCTTATCCAGGATATGTCTCTCTGGTTTGAATAGGCCTTATCTGAGGGCTTCGGGCAGTGTGTGTGTGTTGGGGGGTGGGGGGGGTCTGATGTTGGAGCTGGTCATTATGCAAATGAAACATGTCTCAACTATGCAGCTAATTGTACTTTTCATGACAGGAGTTACCATGACCTCAGCTAATTGTAAAGGACTTCCCTCCTATAAGTTCCTTGATGGGCTTCCTTAATGGCTTAACAAGCAACAGTTTGGGGAAAGAAGCATGGCCCATATACACTATCTAGCCACACATGGCTTCCTAGGTCTTTATTAAAGCTCCATTTCAGGTATTTGTCTAATTCTTCTTTTGTGAAGACTGGGGAATAATTGAATGGATCTAACCTTTGAGGTCGGAGAAGGCAATGGCACCCCACTCCAGTACTCTTGCCTGGAAAATCCAATGGACGGAGGAGCCTGGTAGGCTGCAGTCCATGGGGTCACGAAGTCAGATACGACTGAGCAACTTCACTTTCACTTTTCACTTTCATGCATTGGATAAGGAAATGGCAACCCACTCCAGTGTTCTTGCCTGGAGAATCCCAGGGACGGCAGAGCCTGGTGGGCTGCCGTCTATGGGGTCGCACAGAGTCGAACATGACTGAAGTGACTTAGCAGGAGCAGCAACCTTTGAGGTTATTGACTAGTTCTAGGGCTGCTTTTTGGCAGTTGCTTCCACTTTGTTTCCCTTTGATAACTTTGCATTTCCATTTTGAGACCTGTGCAATGAATCACTGCCAGCTTTTTTTGCTATAGTGCATCTAAGAGCTTCAGTAAGCTTAACACATAATATACCTGTTTATTCTCTGCAGTAAACATACATCTTTTCTTCCAAATAGCCCTGTATGTGTGTAGGGTGACACAGGCATTCTGAGAATCTGTATAAACATTTAAAATTTTCCCTGTCCCCAGCCCTAAGGCTCAGATGATGGGTATCAGCTCCACATTTTGTTGCAGAAGTCCCTGAGGAATGACTTTTTTTCTCTCCTAAAACTGTTCCATCAGTTGAACCATTTGTTCTTTGGCATCTGGAGAAGCTCACTTCCTAGTTGGGGCAACTGCAATAGATCATATCTGTGGTTTCTGTACAATGTGCTCCAAGGACTCTATTTTTTATTTCTCTCTAACTGAGCAACTGAACTGAACTGAACTGAACTTAGATCTCTCTCTTCCTTTATGCTGAGTTATTGAGTTCATTGGGATTTAAAGGAATGACTTTTCCTTTGCTTAAGAAAGGGCTCAAAAGTTGTAAAATATATTCTGTCAACCACAAAGAAAAGTTAATCACATTTTCTATTGTTTACTTTTATTATACAATAATATGATAACTGTGAGAGGAAGGCAGATATTTTAAAGGTTAACATTTTGAATCAAGAATATCTGCTTAAGAATAGAATCCTAAAATTGGATTTGGGGTCAGTATTTTTCAATACAACTATATAAATTTTGCAGCATGAAAGATACTCTGAGTGACAAGGTTCCAGATCCTCCTAAAAACTCTTGATGTAAGTCATCAAAAAGTGATGTTGGTAGGCAGGTGGCCTAATTTCACCTCATATTGTGACTGTTAATTCAAAAAGTAAGTTATCACTTGAAGCACAATTCATAATCTAGATTATAAAGTAGCATGCATGAAAAATGTTCAGATTGGAAGCCAAACTTTCTGTGTATTGGCTATATAGAAGAGAAAGGTGTGTGGGTGTGCATATGTATTATTTTTCAAGCATCTGCTCACAGGAAATCTGAAACTGAGATCATAAAAAGTATAGGAAAGAGGTTAATGCCTGACCTTTCATTCAGAATATTTTATGAAAAGAAACTGGATTGGGAAGAACTTTTGATGCCTCATCATTATATTCAAAGTTAGCAACCCTTATATTAGAAAATACATTAAATATGGACAATTCTAGTTTGATGTAATCCCAACTGTCAATCATATTTCTATTGGAATCCTCTCAGATTATAAAGGGGGGGATTGGTCATGTTACTGATGTTAGCAGTTCATGCAGTCAAAATCCTGAAGGGCTCTTGCATGTACAAAATGAATTGCATGTACAAAACCTACAGAGGAGAGATAAGCTTTACCTGGGGCACTTTTCAGAGCACTATATTTATTTTTTAACAGTGTTCAGTATAGCCACAAGCTGCACTTCAAGATTCCTTTTTGGGCCATTGTCCGATAACTCAGGAACAATCCCCAGTAATAATAGATTTTTATGCTTTCCCACAAGGAAACCATAAATAGCTTCAGTTCAGTCCATTTTAGTTCAGTCACTCAGTCTTGTCTGACTCTTTGAAACCCCATGGACTGCAGCACACCAGGTTTCCCTGTCCATCACCAATCCCAGAATTTGCTGAAACTCTTGTCCATTGAGTTGGTGATGCCATCCAACTATCTCATCTTCTGTCGTCCACTTCTCCTCCCACCTTCAACCTTTCCCAACATCAGGGTCTTTTCCAATGAGTCAGTTCATTGCATCAGGTGGCCAAAGTATTGGAGTTTCAACTTCAGCATCAGTCCTTCCAATGAACAGCCAGGACTGATATCCTTTAGAATGGACTGTTTGGATCTCCTTGCAGTTCAAGGGACTCTCAAGAGTCCTCTCCGACACAACAGTTCAAAAGCATCATTTCTTTGGTGCTAAGCTTTGTTTATACTCCAACTCTCACATCCAAACATTACTACTGGAGAAACCATAGCCTTGCCTAATCAAACCTTTATTGGCAAAGTAATATCTCTGCTTTTTAATATGCTGTCTAAGTTGGTCATAGCTTTTCTTCCAAGGAGCAAGTGTCTTTTAATCTCATGGCTGCAGTCACCATCTGCAGTGATTTTGGAGCCCCCAGAAATAAATTCTGTCACTGTTTCCATTGTTTCCCCACCTATTAGCTATGATGTGGTGGGACTGATGCCATGATCTTAGTTTTCTGAATGTTGAGTTTTAAGCCAAATTTTTTACTTTTCTGTTTCACTTTCATCAAGTGTCTCTGTAGTTCTTTACTTTCTGCCATAAGGGTGGTATCATCTTCATATGTGAGGTTAGTTATATTTCTCCCAGCAATCTTGATTCCAGCTTGTACTTCATCCAGCCTGGCATTAAGAGTCTGATGCTAGGAAAGGTTGAGGGCGGGAGGAGAAGGGGACGACAGAGAATGAGATGGCTGGGTGGCATCACCGACTCTGTGGACATGAGTTTGAGTGAACTCCGGGAGTTGATGATGGACAGGGAGGCCTTGCCTGCTGTGATTCATGGGGTCGCGGAGAGTCGGACACGACTGAGCGCCTTCACTTTCACTTTTCACTTTCATGCATTGGAGAAGGAAATGGCAACCCACTCCATTGTTTTTGGCTGGAGAATCCCATGGACGGGGATGCCTGGTGGGCTTCCATCTATGGGGTTGCACAGAGTCAGACACGACTGAAGTTTCTTAGCAGCAGCAGCAGCAGCATAGATGTGAGAGTTGGACTATAGAGAAAGCTGAGCACCAAAGAATTGATGCTTTTGAACTGTGGTGTTGGAGAAGACTCTTAAGAGTCCCTTGGACTTCAAGGAGATCGAACTAGTCTATCCTAAAGGAAATCAGTCCTGAATATTCATTAGAAGGAGTGACGCTGAAGCTGAAACTACAATACTTTGGCCACCTGATGCGAAGAACTGACTCATTGGAAAAGATCCTGATGCTGGGAAAGATTGAAAGCTGGAGGAGAAGGGGATGACAGAGGATGAGATGGTTGGATGGCATCACCAACTCTATGAACATGAGTTTGAGTAAACTACGGGAGTTGGTGATGGAAAGGGAAGCCTGTCATACTGCAGTCCATGAGATTGCAAAGAGCTGGACATGATTGAGTGACTGAACTGAACTGAACAGTGCAAAGAATAAATATAAAGGACTACAGAATAAAAACACATTTATGGTTATATTGGTATTGTTCTTGCTAGCTAATAGAGCTTTCCAGCTACAAACATAAAATTTCAGAGTTTAAGCTCAACAAAACTGTAATTTTCCTCCCTATATACACATGTAAATATTTTGTTAATGAGTGAGAATATCTAATTTAGTTTGATTTCCTTGATAAATTGTAAATAAGAATGTAATTTTCTTTTTTTTTTTTTTGACTGGGAAAATAATAGCTTTATTTCTTTTTGTAAGTCTCGGATTTAAGTACTCCAAGACCTTATCCTTACTTCAGAAGAGCACGGGATTGAGCAGAAGATAGGGAGATGGGGTGAAGAGAAGAATGTAATTTTCCTTAGAAGAACCATACATGACATTGGTTACTTAGGTACTTTATATCTCACAGCATTGAAAAAGAGAATATTCCCAGTACCCACTCAGAAAATGAAGTAAAGGGATGAATGATGAAGTCACACATGATAAATCTGCTCTAACTTTTCAATCTCCCTAAGGCTTTAAATGTCTTACTCTATAATATGCTGTATTTTTCTGTTTCCTTTAGTCTAAGTCACCATTAGGTCTGTATTTAAGCCAAACATGGACAAAAAGCATTAGAGTAATTCCCATACCATTGAGCTAACACAGTAAATGTGGAATGTCTCTTAGTGACCTATGTCAATAAATTCATCCTGATACAGTTTTATACGCCTTCCATTCTGACTCATATTTTTATGATCCATTCCCACTATATTTTCCAGATTTCTGTTGATATAAAAGGCAAAATCATGTGATTCTTTTGATAGGTTTCACTTCCCCTCATTGGTTATACTTTGTATTTCATCTTTTGGAACATGCTTGGTCTACAATATAGTTGTAGGTCAAGAAGAGTAGAGAGATGACAGAGATATGTTCTCAGGAAGAACAGCAATTTTATGTAAGCCAAAGACCTCAACAGATGACATTAAAGTCTTTTTTGAAGAGGAGACCAAATTCCTCAAGCAGGGGTGAAAAGGCCTCTTCTAGAGGTGAAGAAAGAATTTAGAAATTAATATTCCCCAGCTTCATCAACATCTGCCTTATGTGTATTCTGATTATTAGGATTCCATTTATTATTAATCAATAACCTATTTTATTTTTTTTTTTTACTTTTTAAAACCATTTTTAAATTGAAGTATACTTAATTTACAAAGTTTTGTTAGCTTCAGGTATACAATAAAGTAATTCAGTTTTATATACACACACATATATTCTTTTTCTGATTCTTTTCCATTGCAGGCTATTACAAAATGTTGAATACAGTAATCTGTGCTATTATACAGTGGGTTATTTTGTTGCAAACGGCATTACTTCATTCTTTTATATGACTAATATTCCACTATATATATATATATATATATATATATATACCACATCTTCTTAAGCCATTCATCTATTGACGGACAGTTAGGTTGCTTCCATGTCTTGGCTATTGTAAATAGTGGTGTTATTAACATAGGGGTACACTGTATCTTTTTGAATTAGAGTTTTTCTCCACATACATATATACTCCAAACTAGGATTGCAAGATCACATCGTAACTCTATTTTTAATTTTTTTAAAGGAAGATCCATATTATTCTACATTGTGGCTGCACCAATATATATTCCTAACAACAATGGGAAGGTTCCTTTTTCTCTACGCTCTTTCCAGCATTTATTATTTTTAGAATTTTTGATGATGGCCATTCATATGCAACAGGTGGTATTTGCTATTTTACACACGCTTTATTGTTCAATAAGTTGGCAATCAAGGACTCCACAATGGTTTCAAACTACTTTAGACGATGAGTAAAGTGATTGTTTTGGGGCTGCTACTGCTTTGGTTCTAGAATCAGCCAGCTTGCCTACTGTTAAAAAGAGATGTCTGATTATGTGTTCTTTAACACTTGTTCTGATCCAAAGTAGAAAGCCTCTATCTATGGAGGCAAACTCAGAGTTATATATTCCCTGGATAGTTCCCATTTAAGGGGACCATTAAAGCTTACTGGGGTGAATCAATGAGAGGTTTCAAATGCTTTACTCTGTAGCTGAAACTCCCGGAGTTCACTCAAACTCATGTCCATCGAGTCGGTGATGCCATCCAGCTATCTCATTCTCTGTCGTCCCCTTCTCCTCCCGCCCCCAATCCTTCCCAGCATCAGAGTCTTTTCCATCCAAGGGGATGCCAGCTGAAATTAGGAAGCACTTGGGACAAGTGAAAAAATTTATTACAGGATGGACTAAAGGGGCCCCATTGTTTTCAATGGATGGGAGTTTCTGGTGGCAAGCCCAACAAATGCAAGTGAGAGCATTATCTGTCCAATAAAGGGAAGGAAAGGGGATAAGGTAGGAGTAGGAAATAACCATGGGGGAAAAAATAAATGACCTAGTATTGTCATCTTGAGAAAGCTATGTCATTCAGCTATCATCTACTTCAATTCCTGGTAAACTTGATTTGAAAGTTTCTAGTGCACATAGGACAAGATGTAGATGGAACTTTCTTTAGCTATGTGTTGTGTACCTAAGACTTGAGTGTCTGATGTTTGGGGCCTGGGTAGTGAGGAGGACCTTGTATATTCCCTTTCAAGGAGGTTTAAGTGCAGTATCTGTTCTTATGGATTCCAAAACAGAAGGATGTGAGAAATTGGTACCGCTGAGTTTGGAAATTTGTAGTTGGGTCTTTGAGGAAACTAGAAAAGTTTAGAGTC
The DNA here is from genome assembly GCF_049115385.1 of Moschus berezovskii. Taxonomy (NCBI): domain Eukaryota; kingdom Metazoa; phylum Chordata; class Mammalia; order Artiodactyla; family Moschidae; genus Moschus; species Moschus berezovskii. The sequence continues at coordinate 128,491,353 of NC_142461.1, read as the reverse complement.
TAGTTCAGCTTCAGTTCAGTTCAGTTCAGTTCAGTCGCTCATTCGTGTCCGACTCTTTGCGACCCCATGAATCACAGCACACCAGGCCTCCCTGTCCATCACCAACTCCCAGAGTTCACTCAAACTCACGTCCATCGAGTCGGTGATGCCATCCAGCCATCTCATTCTCTGTCGTCCCCTTCTCCTCCCGCCCCCAATCCTTCCCAGCATCAGAGTCTTTTCCAGTGAGTCAACTCGTCACATGAGGTGGCCAAAGTATTGCAGTTTCAGCTTTAGCATCAGTCCTTCCAATGAACACCCAGGATTGATCTCCTTTAGAATCCAGCTTATGGAAGTAAAATAAAACCTTAAAGACAATTAACAGAATAAGAATCTAATATTTACAATGTGCAAAATTAATTTTCCCCTCCATAATTATTGCTTTTTGTCAAAGAGAATCATAGTAAAAACTAATTTATTTGAATTAATATTGGCCTGATTATTTATAAAAATGTGGCAAGAATAGTAAGCGACCATATAAGCTCTTTTAAAGATTAATTCCCTGGAACCTTGTAAGCAGTGTACTAGGATGAGTTTTTCCAAGCATACCCCGAAGATTCTCTGGCCATATCTGAGTGCACATACATCTTTCTCAACTATGACAATCTAGCCAAAGTCTTGATATTATTATAGCCAATATTTCCAATGGTTTTCTGAATAGATTCTTACTAAACTCATGCAGACTACTATATTGACATTAAAAGAATACTCATTGATAGTTTCTGAATTTTGAAAGTATCAGGCAGAGAGAAAAAGTAAATGATTTTTCTTTCTTTAGAAAGGGACATTTTATCAAATTTCTCTAAGTCATAGATAGCTTATGACAAAAAACTTCCTTAAATATCATAAATTAAAATGATAAAAAATCAACAGTGTTTCAAAAGTCATAAAGAGAATTATAACCATCTTTCATAGTCCCACATAATTAATTCTTGTTGATTTTGACCTTTCATTGAAAGTTTTATGAAGCCATCAATTCCTCCATGAGAGTTCTATAAATTTTTACCTAGTTCATTGGTATGATAAGAAAAGAACCCTCTATTCCAGAGTGCCTGTCAGAGCCCTTTTTGTGAATTTCTCTGAAGATGAAGCACTTGTTCAAAGCCACTTTGGAAAAGCATCAGAGTAAAACAATAACTGTAAGAGACAAATAACTTTAAAATATCCACAATGAAAGATTTGATGAAAATTTCAATTTACAAAGAAATTTAGTTATTTCTATGACACATAACTCTTAAGATACTAACTAGAATTACAAGTGATAAAATACCAGAACATATCAGATTACTAGGAATTTTATGCAATTCTGAAATACTTATATTAATAACACAAATCCCACACAAATATAATTTACTAAAGGCAATGTATATATGCTTGTGTGCTCAGTCATGTCTGACTCTTTGAGACCTCTTTGTTTTTTTAATGTTTAGTTTTAAGCCAGCTTCTTCACTCTCCTCTCTCACTTTCATCAAGAGGCTCTTTAGTTCCACTTCACTTTCTGCTATCAGGGTGGTATCATAAGCAAATCTGAGATTACTGATAATTCTCCTGGCAATCTTGGCTATAAACTATATAGACCCCCAGGCTCCTATGAAATGGGGTTTTCCTGGCAACAATAATGGAGTGGTTTGCTATTTCCTCCTCCAGAGGATCTTCCTGACCCAGGAATCATCAAACCCACATTTCCTGTGTCTCCACCATTGCAGGCAGATTCTTAACCACTGAACCTGGGAAGCTCTAATAAAAGCTTAGCATCACTTATTTGACAATATTTCCTCCATAACTTAACAAATCAATTAAATCTAAATAGTTTAACATCGCTCCTTTTAGAGGGGCTTTCCAGGTGTTCTATGGGGTGACAAAGAGTCAGATATGACTGGGCAACATAGCAGGCATGCAGTTTCCTTTTATAAGGAGAAATAACACACCTTTTGAGATGTTTCAGGGTTCACTGAAAAATTCCAAAGTTAGTTTGAGGTCAAAAAGACTTCATTTATAACTTAATTTTTTTAAAGGGGGGTTATTGTCAAATGCTAAAATTTTCAAAATACTTGGTCAAATAGGATCATAGATCAGTGTGACACTATTCTTAGTTACCTAGGCAACCAAACTAGCAATTGAAGACTTCACATAAAAACCTAGATGGTTCCTCTACAGAAATGTAGAGCAAATCTTAGCTCTTTAATTATCAAGAGGCTTGGTTTTCTTAATTGAAGGCTCATGTAAACATTGTGAAGTAAAGTTGGTAAAACATAAAATCTTTGTTTTTAGTAGATTACTGTAAAGGTAGGGGAAAACCTTTCATAAACTCTAATCAGGAACAGATACATAGTCCAGTGAAACTTTGGTTTTTTTAGCAGATGAAGAAAAATTAAATTCTAGTTTTATCTAATTGCACTATTGATATTAAAACTTAATGGAAAAAAAAAAACCTTATGGAAAATTTATTATATCTTATTCAGCTTGGTCACACAAAAATACCTTTCCCAGGATAACTTTTCCACAAACCTACAACTTTATATATCCTTTTAGGTTTTGTCCTTTTTTCTTTTCTTTTTCTGGAACACTCATTTTATTATAGGAAAAATTCTTTTTGTTTTTTTCTTCCCTTCTTTATACTTTATTTCACTGAAAACACATATCCTACTTTTCATTGTTGTTGTTGTTGTTAAGTCCTCAGTTGTGCCCAACTCTTTGTGACCCCATGGACTGTAGCACACCAGGCTTTCCCATCCTTCACCATTTCCTGGAGCTTCTTCAATGTTCACTGAGTCGGTGATGCCATCTAACCATCTTAACCTCTTGTCCCCTTCTTCTCCTGCCTTCAATCTTTCCCAGCATCAAGGGCTCTTCTAATGAGCTGCTAATGAGTCTAATGCTCTTCCCATCAGGCACTCAGAATACTGAAGCTTCAAATTCAGCATCAGTCCTTCCAATGAATATTCAGGACTGATTTCCTTAAGGATTGACTGGTTTGCTTTCTTGCAGTCCAACGGATGCTGAGAAGTCTTCTCCAACACCACATTTCAAAAGTATCAATTATTTGGTGCTCAACCTTTTTTATGGGCCAACTCTCACATCTATACTGCTGCTGCTGCTGCTAAGTCACTTCAGTCGTGTCCGACTCTGTGTGACCCCATAGACGGCAGCCCACCAGGGTCCCCCATCCCTGGGATTCTCCAGGCAAGAACACTGGAATGGGTTGCCATTTCCTTTTCCAATGTGTGAAAGTGAAAAATGAAAGTGAAGTCATTCAGTCATGTCTGACTCATAGCGACCCCATGGACTGCAGCCTACCAGGCTCCTCCGTCTATGGGATTTTCTAGGCAAGAGTACTGGAGTTGCTTCCATACTACTACTGGTAAAACCATAGCTTTAACTAGATGGACCTTTGTCAGTGCAGTCATGTCTGCTTTTTAATATGCTGTCTAGGTTGGTCATAGCTTTTCTTCCAAGGAACAAGCATCTTTTCATGGCTGTAGTCACTACCTGCAGTGATTTTGGAACCCAAGTAAATAAAGTCTCTTACTGTTTCCATTGTTTCCCCATCTATTTGCCATGAAATGATGGGACGAGATGCTATGGTCTTTGTTTTTTGAATGTTGAGTTTTAAGCCAGCTTCTTCACTCTCTTCTCTCACTTTTATCGAGAGGTTTTCTAGTTCCACTTCCCGTTCTGCCATAAGGGTGGTATCATATGCAAATCTGAGGTTACTGATAATTCTCCTGGCAATCTTGATTCTAGCTTATGTTTCATCCAGCCTGCCATTTCGCATGATGTACTATGCATATAAGTTAAATAAGTAGTGTGACAATATACAGCCTTGACATATTTGTTTCCCAATTTTGAGCCAGTCCATTATTCCATGTCTTGTGCTAACTTTTCATACACAGTAGTTTTCTTTCATCATTATTTTTCTGGTAGTTTCATAAAAGCAAGCAACAAAAATAAACCAAAAACCTTAGCTCTTTTACAAATCAGTCTTGTATTTAATTTTTTTCTTTTTCTTTTGGCTGAAACTTGCAACTTTATTAGTTCAAATATTATTTTCTCAACTTCAAAAACAAACACAGCTTTTCTAGAAAAGAAATGAGACAAAGTAGTTGTTACAGAGTAATTACAGATTTACTTAGAGGAAAGAATTATTGTTTATGCACTACATTAAATTAATATAAATTTTTTCTACACAGTATAGTTAAAATAAACACTACACTTTTGGAAATTACAGCATGAGATTCACTGTGTTACTATGTCTACAGGTTCACCCTGGCATTGCTCTGCTAGACTGTAATGAATGAACAGACAGGGGCAACAGGATCTTCATAATACTGCCAAAGAATGTTGTTTTAAGTGTAGAAGAGAGAATAAAGATTTGAAAAATGAGAAAACAACTTCTAAATTGATGGTAGATCTATAAATATCTAGGAAATGACTACCAGAATTCCCAGCCATGTAAGTAGTTATAAGAAATGGGAGAATTTGTTTTTAATGAGGGTTGCTGCCTGGCTGCAAATCTGGAGACAAGTTAGCAAAGTATGAGCATATTAAACAATTATTACAGTCTGACCTTGAGGAGTTACCAGTGAGTGTGAACAGGGTAGAAAGGGTGATTATTTTTGTACTCGCTTTTTCAACTGACTGCACAAAACATTTTGTGGCACAGTTCATTGTGGTATAAGAGCAGTGACTTTCAATCATCCTGAGTCATTCCTTAGTAAGAAATATAGTGTATAATGTGTATACACACACAAACACACACACACACACACACACACACAAACGTGTATATATACTCACAGGGCTTCCCTGGTAGCTCAACGTGTAAAAAAAAATCTGCCTGTAATAAGGAGACCCCAGTTCAATTCTTGGATCATGAAGACCCCTGGAGAAGGGATAAACTACCTACTCCAGTATTCCTGGGCTTCCCTGGTGCCTTAGATGGTAAAGAATCCACCAGCAATGTGGGAGACCTGGGTTTGATCACTGGGTTGCGAAGATCCCATGAAGAAAGGAAAGGCTACCCACTCCAGTATTCTTGCCTGGAGAATTCCTTTGACAAGTAGCCTGGCAGGTTACAGTTCATTGGGTCACAAAGAGTTGGACACGATGAGCAACTTTCACTTTCATATGTACTTACATATATAAAGCCATAAAATAAAAGTTTAAAAAAATTGATATGTATATTCTATTCCCAGTATGACACATGTGTATTCTGTTTTGCACCTTATGAAACTGGTGTCTTATTTATATATAGATAATAGACAAATTTATACCAAATCTGTTTATAAATTATAGATAAAATTTGAGATATTGATATATTATCAATTCGTATATCTAGACAAATACAGATAATATATATAGCATAATTCACCAATAGCATGTGAACACAGTTTGAAAAATAAGAAGTTATAATAAATCCTCTCACAGTAGGAAAGTGGGAGTGCCACTGTTCTTTATCTTTCAAAGGGGCATTGGCTAGTGTCCTTGAATTCTCTCGTCATTAATTTATACAATTTGCATAGAGTTAATTTATGCTTATTACTCTGTGTTTTAACACTTTTTCTTTGGTCTGTCTTGGAATCTGAGCTCTTTTCCCAACTTTTAAAGTATTGGTAACTTTTTCTTTCCACTGAAAATTAGGAAGAAGGGAACAGTGAACTCTCTGTCATATATTAGGATGTTGCAGTAGATTAGAAAAATTATAAATACATTAAAAATGATTAGAAATATATTCTCCCTCATAATAATCTTTTTTAAGTGAGGCATAAAACATGTATATTAAGAGCCCCAAATAACCCTCATTTCTGTGAAAGTTACAGTCAAAACTCAACAACTTATGTTTAGCACTCAGCATTTCAGTATACCATACTATTTGGAACTAATTTAGATATTCAATGAATATCCATTATTTAGTTTAATTTAATATATGCCTTTGGGATTCCCTGTTAGCACAGCTGGTAAAGAATCTGCCTGCAATGTAGGAGACCTTGGTTCAATTCCTGGGTCAGGAAGATCCCTTCAAGAAGGGATAGGCTATGCCCTTGTGGCTTAGATGGTCAAGGCTCCACCTGCAATGTGGGAGACCTGGGTTTCATCCCTGGGTTTCATCCCTGGATTTTCTGGAGGATGGCACAGCAACCCACTCCAGAATTCTTGCCTGGAGAATCCCTATGGACAGATGAACCTGGCAGACTATGGTCCATGGGGTCACAAAGAGTCAGACGGAACTAAGCACAGCATCAGTTCAGTTCAGTTCAGTTGCTCAGTCATGTCCGACTCTTTGTGACCCCATGAACTGCAGAACGCCAGGCCTCCCTGTCCATCACCAACTCCCGGAGTTTACCCAAATTCATGTCCTTTGAGTTGGTGATGCTATCCAACCATCTCATCCTCTATCATCCCCCTCTCCTCTTGCCCTCAATCTTTCCCAGCATCAGGGTCTTTTCAAATGAGTCAGCTCTTCGCATCAAGTGACCAAATTATGGGAGTTTCAGCTTCAACATCAGTCCTGCCAATGAACACCCAGGACTGATTTCCTTTAGGATGGACTAGTTGTATCTCCTTGCAGTCCAAGGGACTCTCAAGAGTCTTCTCCAACACCACAGTTCAAAAGCATCAATTCTTAAGCACTCAGCTTTCTTTATAGTCCAACTCTTACATCCATATATGACTACCGGTAAAACCATAGCCTTGACGAGATGGACCTTTTCTGGCAAAGTAGTGTCTGCTTTTTAATATGCTGTCTAGGCTGGTCATAACTTTCCTTCCAAGGAATAATTGTCTTTTAAATTTGTGGCTGCAATTACCATCTGCAGTGGTTTTGGAGCCCCCAAAATAAAGTCAGCCACTGTTTCCACTGTTTCCCCATCTATTTGCCATGAAGTGATGGGACCAGATGCCATGATCTTAGTTTTTTAAATGTTGAGCTTTAAACCAATTTTTTCATTCTCCTCTTTCACTTTCATCAAGAGGCTCTTTAGCACAGCATAGTACAATATAAATTTTACCTTATTTATGATTATTAAAAACACTTGCTTTTACTGTTTATGCTTGGGTTAGGCATTAAATATTTAACCGTCATATTAAATTGTTTTTCATGTTGACAAATTCTGCAACAGAAATAGCATGACTTAATTTTATCAGTAAACCCAGGTAGAAAAGGTTGTATGTTTCCATTGTATTCAGTATTAATAACTGTGAAGATATGCCTTTTTCATTAAACCAACAAATTTAAACTAGCTTTTACTTTTCAAAGATAACCTCAGATCACATGAACTAAAAAAAAAAAAAAATTGGGGTTAGTATCTACATTTCTGATAGTATACTTGATTTATATAAACACATAATATTTCTTTGCAAGTGTTAGTCACTCAGCTGTGTCTGACTCTTTGCGATTCCATGGATGCCAGGCTCCTCCATCCATGGAATTTTTTAGGCAAGAATACTGGAGTGGGTAGCCATTCTCTTCTCCAGGGGATCTTCCCTACCCAGGTATAGATCTTGGGTGTTCTGCATTGCAAGCCTTATTCTTTATCACAGGGCCACCATTTCTTTTGGGCCAATTAAATAGTGTTCATTACAAACCAATATTGATGATGCCACCTAGAGGTAGATAAATATTATGTACTTAGGATATACACATGTAGACGTGTATGATATACAGATAGACACATACATCTTACAGGTTTTTAAAATGTAATATCAGCCATATTTCAGGTATAAAACTCAAAGGAATAGTTGGATCCAAGTTGCATTTCTTGCAAACTCAGTGAGTTAAGTTACTTGCTCAGATAGTCAAAGTCTTTTACTAAAGAAATTTTATTTCCATGCTGTAAATCATTTTATCCTAGAAGCTTCTGTGTACCAATTGCAGAATGTATCTCACTGTCTCTGAGAGTTTTGGGATCCTCTCCTTTAGGGTCACCCTTATAAATCTTACAGAAAACAAAGATTCCCAAGAATGGCCATTGTAATTCCAAATTATCCAAAAACTCATCCATTTTTCCAGAAAAGCACAAGATCCTGGTCCAAAGACTAGGTGGAAGCTATCCTAACTTTGGGTTCCCTATAAAACCTTAATTATGATGGGTCCTATTTTCCAACATCTGTTCTAAAACACCAAATCACATTTTCCCCCTATTGAACAGGATAAGTGGTTTACCAAGAAGGTTCATAGAAATACATACCTAATAAAGCTGGAGAGTTCAAAATGCAAAAAGAATGAAACTCAGATGCAGGAGAGACCCTCAGACTTCAGGATGAGTGAGAAAGCACTGAGCTCAAGGAACTTTGTGGATACTAGCATTTGTTTGCTCACCAGCCTAGGGAATGTTGGGGTCTTCTTTGTCTCCCTCTTCTGAATACCAAATAATGTCAACCACAAAAACGAAGTAGCCAGTTATTTTACCAGCAAAATGGGTTTATTTGGATGTAGCAGGTACTTCCAATTCAAGATGGCGGAGTAGAAGTACATGTGTTCATCTTCTTCTGTGAGAACTCCAAAATTGCAACTAACTGCTGAATAACCATTGACAGGAGAATGTTAGATTCCACCAAAAAAAGATACCCCATGTTCAAGGGCAAAAGAGAAGCCCAAACAAGGTGGTAGGAGGGGCAAAACTGCCTTTGGAATGAAACCCCATACCTTCCAGAAACGCTCAGAGGGCTGAAAGAAAACTTGTGCACACTGGGATCCTGGGACCCCATAAGAGATGGAGCCAGACCTGCCTTTGAGTGTTTAAGTGTCTCCTGTGGAGGCATGGGTCAGCAGTGGTCTATCGCAGGGACAGAGACTCTGGCTTAGGAGACCTGGGAGGTGTGGTGTGTTAGTCCCACCATAGAACCACTGAGCAGACAACCTGGAACTGGAGAACAATTATAAAAAAGAAGTTCTCACTCTGTTGTGAAAGTTCTAGGGCCCACAACAGATTTCCCAATCTGAGGATCTAGCAAAGGGACCAAGAACCCCCAGGGAATTTGACTTAGAAGGCCAGTGGGATTTGGTTACAGAACTTACACAGGACTGGGAAAAAAGATTCTCAGAAGGCACAAACAAAAGCTTGTGTGCACCAGAACCCAGGAAGTAGGAGCAGTGACCCCACAAGAGACTGAGCCAGACTTGCCTGTGAGTGTCCTGGAGTCTTTGGGGGAGGCGTGGGTCAACAGTGGCCTGCCACAGGGTCAGGGAACTGACTGTATTCCTGGGAGCCTCAGGGTGCTGTCATAAACCCTTTTGAAAGAGGTCACCATTACCTCCATTAGCCTACCATAGTTTGGCCTCTATGATACCCCAGGGCAAAGTACAGGGAAGAAATATACCCCCACCCATCAACAGATTGATTATACTCTTTGCAGCCAAAGATGGAGAAGCTCTATACAATCAGCAAAAACAAGACTAGAAGCTGACTATGTCTCATGTCATGAACTCTTTATGGCCAAATTCAGACTTAAATTGAAGAAAGTAGGGAAAACCACTAGACCATTCAGGTATGACATAAATCAAATCCCTTACAGTTAGAAAGTTAAGTGACAAATAGATTAAAGAGATTAGATCTGACAGATAGAGTGCCTGAAGAACTATGGATAGAGGTTCATAACATAGTATAGGAGGTGGTGATCAAAACTATCCCCAAGAAAAAGAAAGGCAAAATGGTTATCTGAGGAGGCCTTACAAGTAGCTGAGAAAAGAAAAGCAAAAGACAACGGAGAAAATGAAAGATATACCTATTTGAATGCAAAGTTTCAAAGAATAGCAAGGAGAGGTAAGAAAGCCTTCCTCAGTGATTAATGTAAAGAAATAGAGGAAAAAATAGAATGGGAAAGATTAGAAAACTCTTCAAGAAAATTAGAGATAACAAGGGAACATTTCTTGCAAAGATGGGCATGATAAACGACAGAAATGGTATGGACTTAATAGAAGCAGAAATTAAGAAGAGGTGGCAAGAATACACATAAGAACTATACAAAAAGATCTTAATTACCCAGATAACCATGATGGTGGGATAACTCACCTAGAGCCAGACATCCTGGAATGTGAAGTCAAGTGGGCCTTAGGAAGCATCACTAGGAACAAAGCTAGTGGAGGTGATGGAATTCCAGCTGAGCTATTTCAAATCCTAAAAGATGCTGCTGTGAAAGTGCTGCACTCCGTATGCCAGCAAATTTGGAAAACTTAGCAGTGGCCACAGGACTGAAAAAGGTCAGTTTTCATTCCAATACCTGACAAAAACAATGATAAAGACTGTTCAAATTACTGCACAATTTCACTCATGCCATGCACTAGCAAAGTAATACTCAAAATTCTCTAAGCTAGGCTTCAACAGTACATGGACCAAGAACTTCCAGATATACAATTTGGATTTAGAAAAAGGAGAGGAATCAAAGATCAAATGGCCAATATCTTTGGATCATAGAAAAAGCAATAGAGTTCCAGAAAAACATCTACATCTGCTTCATTAACTGCGCCAAAGCCTTTTACTCTGTGGCTCACAACAAACTGCGGAAAATTCTTCAAGAGGTGGGAATATCAGACCACCTCACCTGCCTCCTGAGAAATCTGTATTCAGGTCAAGAAGCAATAGTTAGAACTGGACATGGGAAAACGGACTGGTTCCAAAGTGGAAAAGGATTACATCAAGCTTGTATATTGTCACCCTGCTTATTTAACGTCTACACATAGTACATCATGCCAAATGCTGGGCTAGATGAAGCACAAGCTGGAATCAAGATTTCCAGAAGGAATATCAATAACCTCAGATATGCAGATAACACCATCCTTATGGCAGAAAACAAAGAAGAACTAAAGAGCAACCTGATAAAAGTTAAAAGGAGAGTGAAAAAGTTGGCTGAAAACTCACATTCAAAAAATGATGATCACAGAATCCGGTCCCATCACTTCATGGCAAAGTAGATGGGGAAACAATGGAAACAGTGACATTATTTTTTGGGGGGGCTCCAAAATCAGTGCACATGTTGACTGCAGCCATGAAGTTAAAAGATGCTTGTTCTTTGGAAGAAAAGCTATGATTACCTAGACAGCATATTAAAAAGCAGAGACATTACTTTGCCACAGGGCCCATATAATCAAGGACATGGTTTTTCCAGGAGTCATGTATGGATGTGAGATTTGGACCATAAGGAAAGCTGAGCGCTGAAGAACTGATATGTTTGAACTGTGGTGTTGGCTCTTGAGAGTCCCCTGGACAGCAAACAGATCCAATCAGTCAGTCCTAAAGGAAATCAATCCTAATTCATCGGAAGGACTGTGGCCTCAGCTGAAACTCCAATACTTTGACCCCTTGATTCAAAGAAATACCTCATTGGAAAAGATCTTGATGCTGGGAAGACTGAAGGCAGGAGGAGAAGGGGACGACAGAAGATGAGAGTTTTGGCTGGCATTAGCGACTCAATGGACATGAGTTTGGGTGTTGGTGATGGGCCGGGAAGTCTGCGTGCTGCGGTTCATAGGATCACAAAGGGTCCGACACTACTGAGCGACTGAACTGAACCAGGCAAGCTGGTGAATCAGGTAAACCTTAAGAGAGAGAGGTTAGGTCTACTTTTATTATGTTTTAGAAGGAAATTGAAGATGGTTGTTTTGGATAAAATTTCCCTGAAGAAGACGGAGCTCAAGATTGCAGCAGTTTCTTATTGGGTGCATGTAGTGGTTAATGCATTGCTGCGGGGTGGGGGTAGGGGGGTTGGCGAGGGTTTCCTTCTTTTTCTTAAAAGCGAGAGATTAAATTCCCATGTGAAAACTGTTCTCCCTTGCACCGAAGAAAAATAACATTATTATCAAAAATTGAGATATCATCAAAAGTTCCTCAGTTGAGACTGAGGAAACTTTACATAAAGAATTCTACACAAACAGACCTTGCTAAAATCTTATCTTCCTTCTTCCTGCTGATTATGTAGCCTGCAATGAATGCTATGTGCATGAGAGTGCTACCTTCAGAGGCTTCCTATTCCATTTTCAGTGAGATTTACCTTTCTTTGTTTTCACAATGTCTACAAATGATAATTTACATAACTGTTTTGTCTCTGCATATTGTGGAGTACTAGTATCCCTTCTAAAATTAAAATTCAGATATATACACTGCTATATATAAAACAGATAACTAATAAGGACCTTTTATATAGCAAAGAGAACTCTTCTCAATACTCTGTAACAATCTATATGGGAAAGAATCTTAAAAAAACAGTGTATAACTGATTCACTCTGCTGTATAGCAGAAACAACATTGTAAATCAACTATACTCCAATAAAAGTTTTAAAACAATTTACACAACCAGAGTGACAAAAATAAAATTAAATATTAAAACTGAAACATGGGTGTTAATATACTTTAATATCAGAGACCCAATTACAAATAACAGAATGAATTCAGAGAAGCGATCCTTGGGATTATGTTTCTTTTGAACCACCCTTGATACTAAATTCTGTACTGGTCAGTGTTCAGTTAGAGAAATAGAATCACTGGTGTTGCTGCTAATATATGCATACATATTTATAGGAATTTGTTTCAGAAATTTGACCTCACACAATTCTGAGAGCTGTTTCCTGCTGCTGATGCTGCTAAGTCACTTCAGTCATGTCGACTCTGTGCGACCCCATAGACGGCAGTCCACTAGGCTCCCCCAGTCCGTGGGATTCTCCAGGCAAGAACACTGGAGTGGGTTGCCATTTACTTCTCTAATGATGAAAGTGAAAAGTGAAAGTGAAGTCGCTCAGTTGTGTCTGACCCTCAGGGAACCCATGGACTGCAGCCTTCCAGGCTCCTCAGTCCCTGGGATTCTCCAAGCAAGAGTACTGGAGTGGGGTGCCATTGCCTTCTCCCAAGAGCTGTTTAAACAGTGCACTAATTTCTTATTTTATATGTACTTAAATTTCACAAGGCAGGCAGTTAGGAATTAAAAATGGATGTAATGTGGGTGAAGGCCAGGATAACTGGAATCCACAAATGGAAGAAAAACCCATGAGAACAGGTTAGAGCCCGTCAGTTCACTCTGCCTTCATCCTTGATGAAGAGAATATCTTATAGAAGAAGCTGATGTTTCTTGTCATATAAATAAATGGACATTTGACCCAGAAGTAGAGAAACTAAAAGAATATTCTGAAAAAAAAAAAGTATATTTAATTTCAGGCCTGTGAGCTGCCACATGCAAATGAGGAAAGTCAACAAATAAGTATGGAGACATGAACAAACATCTCTGTCCTGACCTCTTGAATACAAAAAACAAACTCACATCTCTCATTCAAATCCTGGGGCTCATTCTGTTTGTTTGTTTAAACTGCTCCCCCCTCACCCCCAATTTGACTGCACTGGGCAGCATGCAGATCTTAGTTCCCCAACCAAGAGTCAAACGCCAGGCCTCCACAGTGAAAGCTCCAAGTCTGAACAACTGGTCGAATTCTAGGAATCATAGGTCAGTCAAGCCTAGTTGACAATTTGCAAAGTTAACACAAACACAATAGTATTTGTGCAGCAAAACTATGAATATCTACAATTGACATGAAAACTCTAAGTAGGTTTACATTAAATACATGTCAGGCTTTTCTGTCCGAAGATTTTTGCATCAAATTGATGAACACACTCAGTTTTTAAAGATATTTGGATTTTGTAATTGTCAAGAGATCCAAGATTTGTGTATCTTCCTTTATATTTCCAAGTAAAACATATTTAAAGAGATGGTTTGGGGCAAAAAAGAATGTGAACAAAAAATGATAATCAAGAAAATTGTTTTTCTACCACAGCATTCAATAAAGCAGATACTTTCCTTGATTCTAAATAGTGACTTTCAAGTAATCTTATCTTCTAAGTAGACATATAACATATGTAAACAATAAACTAGTTATCCTCAGAGCACAAGTGCTCTTTCAACTATCATTTTTTAGACAAATCACATTTTAAAAAATCTGGCAAAAAGAATAACCTCTGTTCAAGAGTCGGACATGACTGAGAGACTGAACTGAACTGAACTGAACTGAGGGAGTCCAGATTCCCAAACTAAAAAATATATGATTGTTCAAAAGATTTTCTAAAATGGTATAAAAAATGAATATATGAAGTCTGTGGCCATGACAATATCCCTCACAGATCTCTGACCACAGCAAACATCACTGACCAAGGTTCCAAGCTATTGCATTCTGAAATATATTACCATGTTTGTGCCTAGAGTAGACTTCTGATGAGTGATTCCAAGCCAGTGCCTGAACATGGCAGGAATATTATGGCAGGCCTATTCAAGAAAAATTTGTGAGTTCCCTCATAAATGGCTTTGACTCCAAGATTTCATGGCATTTCTTAGCATGTGAGATTGGTCTAAGATGCTTGCATCCAAATTTTCTTTTCCTCACTACTACATTTGAGATTAGACTTGCATCTCAGAATCATGGTTCTCTGAATCCTTTCCTTTTTTTTCTCACAGTCACTTTTTCTAATAAATTTTTGCACACTTATCTTAGTGTCTGTTTCTTGAGGGAACTAGTGTAACACACATATTGATCTTTGTGTTTATGTATGTGTGAGTGTATGTGTGTGTACTGCAAGAGCAAATACAAATAAATATAAAAGGCTCAATTCTCACATGAACAAGAGACTTCTTCCATCCTTTTTCTTGCTCATTTACTTTAGAAAATGTGTAAACTCTTAACTGTTTCTTTGAAATATATATAAATCTTGTAAAAGCTAGTTAAGCTTAGTGCCAGTTTTAAGATCCAGGAATGCCTTCTCAAGGACCTGGAAGCCATCTGTTTAAAGTGTAAATTTCAAGGAAGCTAGCACCACCACCCCCCAGTTTCTGTGAGAAGGAAGTAGTCTAATTGGTGGATGCCTCTCTTTTACTTGAAAAACTATTTAGGTATGGCATTAGTGTCACAAAGATGTGAGAAACATCTTTCCTTTGGATAAGCCAACTTCCTAACACAGATGGTCATTCTGTTTGCTATTTATCTTGAGAACACATATGTGATGACTGTTTGGCTATATAAAAAATTATCTTTACAGTATCTTAGTAGGTTACCTGTGATGCACATCACATTCTGCATTAATCCTTATTCAACAATAAAATTGTTTCCTTTCTCTTCTACCTGTATGGAAGAAGTTTTCTTGGTTGGGAAGATACTTTTTAAAAATTATATGTTGTGATGATATGCATATATATGTATGTATGTGCCCCCAACAGTATGTATATATTGAAATATATATGTGTTTGCTGCTACTGCTGCTGCTGCTAAATCACTTCAGTCGTGTCCGACTCTGTGTGACCCCATAGATGGCAACCCACCAGGCTCCCCCGCCCCTGGGATTCTCCAGGCAAGAACACTGGAGTGGGTTGCCATTTCCTTCTCCAATGTGTGAAAGTGAAAAGTGAAAGTGAAGTCGCTCAGTTATGTCTGACTCGTAGCGACCCCATGGACTGCAGCCTACCAGGCTCTTCCATCCATGGGATTTTCTAGGCAAGAGTACTGGAGTGGCTTGCCATTGCCTTCTCCGGATATATGTGTTTAAATATATATAAATAGCTATAGATATATATTCTGAAAGAGATGGGAATACCAGACCACCTGACCTGCCTCTTGAGAAACCTGTATGCAGGTCAGGAAGCAACAGTCAGAACTGTACATGGAACAACAGACTGGTTCCAAATAGAAAAAGGAGTACATCACGGTTGTATATTGTCACCCTGCTTATTTAACTTAAATGCAAAGTACATCATGAGGAACCCTGGGCTGGATGAAGCACAAGCTGGAATCAAGATTGCTGGGAGAAATATCAATAACCTCAGATATGCAGATGACACCACCCTTATGGAAGAAAGTGAAGAGAAACTCAAAAGCCTCTTGATGAAAGTGAAAGAGGACAGTGAAAAGGTTGGCTTGAAGCTCAACATTCAGAAAACGAAGATCATGGCATCTGGTCCCATCACTTCATGGGAAATAGATGGGGAAACAGTGGAAACAGTGTCAGACTTTATTTTTCTGGGCTCCAAAATCACTGCGGATGCTGATTACAGCCATGAAATTAAAAGACGCTTACTACTCGGAAGGAAAGTTATGACCAACCTAGATAGTATATTAGAAAGCAGAGATATTACTTTGCCAACCAAGGTCCGTCTAGTCAAGGCTATGGTTTTTCCCATGGTCATGTATGGATGTGAGAGTTAGACTGTGAAGAAAGTTGATCGCCGAAGAATTGATGCTTTTGAAATGTGGTGTTGGAGAAAACTCTTGAGAGACCCTTGTACTGCAAGGAGATCCAACCAGTCCATTCTAAAGGAGATCAGTCCTGGGTGTTCATTGGAAGGACTGATGCTAAAGCTGAAACTCCAATACTTTGGCCACCTCATGCGACGAGTTGACTCACTGGAAAAGACTCTGATGCTGGGAAGTATTGGGGGTGGGAGGAGAAGGGGACGACCGAGAATGAGATGGCTGGATGGCATCACCGACTCGATGGACATGAGTCTGAGTGAACTCCGGGAGTTGGTGATGGACAGGAAGGAGTGGCGTGCTGTGATTCATGGGGTCGCAAAGAGTCGGACATGACTGAGTGACTGAACTGATAGATATATATGCATACATTTCTCTAACATATATATGTACATATGTATGTATATATTTTTATGTGTCTATACATATACACATAATTTCAAACCATTATTTTCAAAAATGTTTACATAGTATTAATTTCAGTTGCCTTAAAGTTACTCTATGATAATATTTTCTTCAAAATATTAAGCTAATCCAGAGGTGTTCAGTTCATTGTTAAATATTTTTTGCCCTTAAAGAAGCAAACTTTTGACAAAAATACGTAGAAATAAAAGGCCTGGGATATTGCAGTATTAAACAAGTGTTATAGAAATTTGTCTCTAAAGAATTTTCATGAAGAAATTTTCTTCCCTTTGTTGTCAAAATATGTGTAACACCACTACCCTTCATCTCCCTCATCATACCCTAGGTATTCTCTCTTCTGTGGGGTAAGGGGGTTTCTTCATTATGTTGATAATGTCCTAGTTTTTCATACCCTTACTGCTTCTCCTTGCCATCCTTTCCCCAAAGAATCACACAGAAGCCTCTGTGATCTCTTAGATATATAGTCAGTTAGCTTCATTCCTTTGATAAAGCTGTGCATTTTGTTCCTATTTTACTCATTGTAGGATTGGCACTACTACTGTTTTGACTTTTTCTTTTAGTACACTTGGTCCACTAGCTCAACTCCAGATTCATTGTATTGAATGCCTTTTCTTTTTTTCCAGACATGTTCTCTTCTCATGGACTAAGCCTAGCTGAGTCTCAGCTCTTCCTGAGGCTAACTTCCTAATTTTCTCCTGTATTTTATTCACATGTCTCATTTACAATGATCTGCCCTGAACCTCCAGACTTAACACCTCAGTCTGCTTCCTCCCTCCCTCAGTACTCCTCCTTATGTGCTCAGTCACTCAGTCATGTCTGACTCTTTGTGACCCAAGGACTGTAACTCCTTTGTCCATGGGATTTTTCAGGCAAGAATGCTGGAGTGGTTTGTCATTTTCTCCTCCCAGGGATCTTCCCGACCCAGGGATTGACCTACATCTCATGCATTGGGAGGAGGATTCTTTACCACTAAGCTGCTTGGGAAGCCCCTCCTATTTATACATTAGATAATGAAGAGAAGACTTGGTTCAAAGAAAATGAAGAAATATGTTCTGGAAAAGTAAGCTATTGCTATACATTTTTTTCCCAAGTTGTTTAATATTTAGGCTTCCAGTCCCTAGAAAGCTAGTCAGACTCTACAATAGTCAGTGGTATAATGAGAACTGTTTCAGAAGATAGTATATGAAACAGGTTGTAGAAGGAAAAGCCATTTGAAAACATTGCAATTGTCCCTCAGTAATCTTAAGGGGACAATTTGTCAGACTTTACTTTTTTGGGCTCCAAAATCACTGCCGATGCTGATTGCAGCCATGAAATTAAAAGACGCTTACTCCTTGGAAGGAAAGTTATGACAAACCTAGATAGTATATTAAAAAGCAGAGACATTACTTTGCCAACCAAGGTCCGTCTAGTCAAGGCTATGGTTTTTCCAGTGGTCGTGTATGCATGTGAGAGTTGGATTGGACTGTGAAGAAAGCTGATTGCTGAAGAATTGATGCTTTTGAACTGTGGTGCTGGAGAAGACTCTTGAGAGTCCCTTGGACTGCCAGGAGATCCAACCAGTCCATTCTAAAGGAGATCAATCCTGGGTGTTCATTGCAAGGATGGATGCTAAAACTGAAACTCCAATACTTTGGCCACCTCATGTGATGAGTTGACTCACTGGAAAAGATGCTGATGCTGGGAAGGATTGGGGGCAGGAGGAGAAGGGGACGACAGAGAAGGCTGGGTGGCATCACCGACTCGATGGACATGAGTTTGAGTGAACTCTGGGAGTTGGTGATGGACAGGGAGGCCTGGAGTGCTGTGATTCACGGGGTCGCAATGAGTCGGACACGACTGAGCGACTGAACTGAACTGAACTGAATCTTAAGGGAATTAAAAATAGGAGGGAGAGATAAGAAGGCCTTCTTAAATGAGGAATGCAAAGAAGTAGAGAAAAAAAAAATAGAATGGGATAGACTAGAGATATCTTCCAGAAAATTGGAGATATAAGGGGAACATTTCATGCAAGGATGGGCATAATAAAAGACAGAAATTGTAATGATTGTTAGTACTGTCAAGAAGCAGAAAAGATTAAGAAGTGGTGGCAAGAATACACAGAGCCTTAGGAAGCATTACTGAGCACAAAGCTAGTGGAGGTGTTGCAATTCCAGATGAGTTATTTCAAATTCTAAAAGATGATGCTGTTAAAGTGCTGCACTCAATATGTCAGCAAATTTGGAAGACTCAGCAGTGGCCATAGGGCTGGAAAAAGTCATTTTGCATTCCAATCCCAAAGAAGGACCATCCCAAAGAATGTTGAAGCTACTGTATGATTATCACATTGCACTCATTTCACATGCTGGCAAGGTTATACTCAAAATCTTTTGAGCTAGGCTTTAGCAGTACATCAACCAAGAACTTCCAAGTGTACAAGTTGGATTTATAAAAGGCAAAGAAACCAGATATCAAATTGCCAACATTCATTGGATCATAAAGAAAGCAAGAGAATTCTAGAAAAAAAATCTATTTCTGCTATATTGACTATGCAAAAGCTTTTGACTGTGTGGATCACAACACACTGTGGAAAATTCTTAGAGATGGGAATACAAGACCACCTTACCTAGTGTCCTGAGAAACCTGTATGTGGGTCAACAAACAATAGTTAGAATCTTAGATGGAAAAATTGACTAGTTCAAAACTGGGAAAAGAGTACAACAAAGCTGTATATTGTCGTCTTGTTTATTTAAACTGCTGTACAGAGTACATTATTCAAAATTTGGGCTGGATGAATCCCAAGCTGGAATCAAGATTTATGGAAGAATATAAACAACCTCAGATATATAGAAGATAACACTCTAATGGCAGAAAGTGAAGAGGAACTAAAGAGCCTCTTGACAAAGGTGAAAGAGGAGAGTAAAAAAGTTGGCTTAAAACTCAGCATTCAAAAAACTAATATCATGGCATCATGTCCCATCACTTCTGGGCTTCTTGGCAAATAGAAGGGGAAAAATTGGAAGTAATGACTGATTTTATTTTCCGGGGCTCCAAACTCACTGTGGACGGTGACTGCAGTTATGAAATTAAAAGGTGCTTGCTCCTTGAAAGGAAAACTAACAAATCTAGACAGTATATTAAAAAGCAGAGAGAGACATCACTTTACCAAAATAGGTCTGTATAGTCAAAGCTATGGTTTTTTCAATAGTCAAGTATGGACGTGAGAGCTGGACTGTAAAGAAGGCTGAGTGTTGAAGAACTGATGCTTTTGAATGCCAGTGCTGGAGAAGATGCTTGAGAATCCCTTGGATAGCAAGATCAAATCAAGCAATCCTAAAGGAAGTTAATCCTGAACATTCATTGGAAGGACTGATGTTGAAGCTGAAGCTCCAATGCTTTGACCACCTGATGCAAAGAGCAGACTCATTGGAAAACACCCTGATGCTGGGAAAGACTGAAGGCTGGAGGAGAAGATGGTGATAGAGGATGAGATGGTTAGATAGTATCACTGACTCAAAGCATATGAGTTTGAGCAAACTCCAGGAGATAGCAAAGGACAGGGAAGCCAGGCATGCTGCAGTCCACGGGGTTGCAAAGAGTCAGACATGACTTAGTGACTGAAAAACAAGAACATTCTTGAGGGGATAGGTTTGAATGAAATGCCTTTAAATTAAAGTATCACTAGCCTTAACATTTCTGTGATAACTGCCAATTTCTGTACCACCAGTATGGATGATTTTCTTTGTCCAGCAGTATTGTATTTGCTATCTGAGTTTCTTGCTAATAACCTTTAGAAAACTTTCATATAAGTTACACACTTTACAAACCCTTCACAGAATATGCATTCTATAATTGTAATCAGGAGAGAGACAGAAGTTATGCAATTTAAAAAGAATCTATATTAGTTAAGTCTCTGTAAAGTATTTAAATGCAATATTTATAAAACTATGATTTTTATTTTAAATATCTATTTATTTGAATTAAATACACCATGCCAGTATTTAGATAACTTTGAGCAGGCATAAATATAGAACAGAAATGTTGAGACTATCTGCTGTATATCCATCTTTAAAACAGATATAGTCAAAACTCAACTGCTCATATTCATAAAAGGAAAATGTAGCTTTATTATCTGACAGGATGCTATAAAAGCATATTTTTATACTTGAATGATAGTATTTGAAGTATAAAAACTAAAGTATTTATTTCATGAAGACCAAACTATTGAACTCTTGGAACTTCTTTACTGGTAAAAGCCATTTCAAGTGAATATTAGAGGAAATTATCTCTAAGACTGATGCAGAACATGCACCTCAGGGAACTGAGTTAGCCCTCGTGTCTCCTCAAATAGATGTAGTTAAGTGTTCTGGTTTAAACCATCTTCCTCTTACATTGTAGGATGAATGAAATGACTAAACAAACTAATAAAGTAAACTTATCAAATTTGAAGTACACATTATTTGAAAAATAGAATATCCTAATAATGTCTTCCCTATAGAAAACTTGAAAAAAAAAATTGCTCAGAAATAGGACACAATTTTGTGCTTGAGTAATCTAATTTACAATGAGCATTTAAATGTTAAAACCTCTTTAAAGCATGTCATTTAAGGCCAAGGTCAGTCTAAAAAGGATCCAATAATTGATTTTTTTTCCTAGAATTGACAGATTGATTTTAGAAACTCAGATTCACAACTTGGAAGCCATATAATATTTGGCATGCAAATATTGATGCTAAAAACTCAAAATAATTTTTACTTAAAAATATAGTTTTTGCTACTTGAGCTATAAGTAGCAATTTGCATTTGAAATCACTCCTTCTGTAAACACTGGTTGATAACCTAAAATTTTATCTATGATATTATTACTGAATGCCTGAATATTTATTGTTAAAATATACCTACATTATAATAGTTCAACAAATTTAACACCATTGAGTCTGATAATGAAAACAGAAGGTTTTTTATTTAATATGTACGCTGTCCGATTAATAGTAAATTTTATATACCTTAACTTGTAAGATGAATCCCTATTTTAAATAAAATAAATGTGAAAAAATGGATACATCTAAAGGTGATGTACTAGAGAAATACACAGACAAAAGTAAATATGGGAAAAAAGATCTATATTTTATATATCTATATTTTAAAACAATATCACAAAATTTATAAAATGTTGGAAAATCTATATTTTAAAATAATGTCACAATATTTATAAAAAGTTTGAAAGATAAAATAATGAAAATCATTACAATAATTACTTGTAAAATTATTTTGTGCTTTTTCATTACATTCACTTAGTACTGCTTTTAACTATCAAATTATTCAATGTTTTCCCATTATTGACCAAATTACTATTTTATATAGTTCTCAGAATCTCAAACATGTGGGATTTCTAGGAGAGACTATGCCATATTACTAGTGGTAATTTTGAGCATTTTTAATAATTGGTCGAGGTATTTCTCAGGATACATTTCTTTAAAATCCTTGAGAATTGAAAGCTGAGTATCTGTATTAACATTACTGTCCAAAAGTCAGCATTAACATTATTTTGCTCTTCCAGGAAACACTTACCCAGGAAGGTTAAGTTACAAATAAGTTTTTTTTTCTAAGAACTTCATGAAAATACAGATACTCAAGCAATAGAATATTTAATTAACCACTGTCTTCTCACATCCATAGACTGCTCAAATATGCTCACCAAGGCTCACTTCAGCAACCCCCACTGTGTTCCCCACTAATAAATTATTATTTTACAAATTTGACCCAGTTTCAAGTACACTCTCTCACTGAAAGGAACCACCTTTAATTGTATCCTCCAAGTCTTATAAATATCCTGTCCTGACCTTTCAGTTCCAAGTACTCCTAAAGTTGTCAAAATAGTTCATTCCCTTACTGCAATAAGCAAAAAAATCTATCTTTATTCAATCAATTAGTTATTTTGATAGTCTCTCTGGAGAGGTCACAGGAGACACCTCTGCTACTTAAAAAATGTTTAAGATTATTATTGATTTATTTAACTATCAGATTTCTATAAAATAAAAGAACATTAGCATAACTGTTATACTTAGCAGCTTGCCATATGGTAAGCATACATTAGAAGACAATTAAGGGTGAAAAGGACTGCTTTACTCACATAACACAATTACATAGTGTGAAAACATTCAGGGGGTGTTTATGAACTCGGTAGATGATGAAACATAAGGTATTTCTTCACAAGACGTAAGAAATTTTGCAAGAAAAATATAACCAGTATTTTAGTTCTTTTTTAGAGATTTAATTAGTATGCCTTTTAAAGAAAAAACTGTCTAAAATTTGAATTATTTTTAAGGGAATTTTAGTCACTTGAAATCCTCAGATTATAAACCAGGCAGACAACTTTTAACTCTTCATACTCTTGGGTATGATCATGCAGCTTTAAGTTAGGTTAACAGTAGATCATTGTTTATACTAAAATCTAACCCTTGAACTAGTCAAATAAAGTCTGTTATAATGCCTGGAAGATTTGATTCTTTATTCAAATATGTGTGAAAAATACTATTGTATAGAAAAGAACTACACAAAAATAGACATTAAAATTCAAGTAAAGAAAGTATAGGGGTTGAATACTATCAAAATGTAATTTTTGAATACTGAAATATAACATACATAAGAAAAAAGTAACAAATCATCAGTATTTAGCTTAATGAAACTCTACCAAAGCAATGGTGACATCAACACCAGATGAAGAAATAGAATAATACCCATATCTTAAACTCTGCCTCCATATCCCATCTCCATTACTATCTCTTCTCAAAGATGAAGTTTTCATGGAACAGTTTTGTCATTTTCATAGGTGTTTATCTCTGTACAGGAGGCAATGACCAAAACCATCCCAAAGAAAAAGAAATCTAAGAAAACAAAATTGTTGTTTGAGGAGGACTTAAAAATAGCAAAGAAAAGAACAGAAGTGAAAGGCAAAGGCAAAAGGGAAAGATGTCTCCAACTGAATACAGCGTTCCAGAGAATAGCACGGAGAAATAAGAAACCCTTCTTACATGAACAATGCAAAGAAATAGAGGAAAATGATAGAATGGGAAAGACCAGAGATCTCTTCAAGAAAACTAGAAATTGGAAGTGAACATTTCATGCACAGATGAGGAAAATAAAGAACAGAATTATCAAGGACCTAATAGAAACAAAAGATGATGCTGTTTAACTGCTGCACTCAATATGTCAGCAAATTTGGAAAACTCAGCAGTGGCCACAGGACTGGGAAATGTCAGTTTTCATTCTAATTCCAAAGAAAGGCAATGCCAAAGAATGTTCAAACTACTGTACAGTTGCACTCATTTCACATGCTAGCAAAGATGAAAATGAAAACGAAAGTTGCTCAGTTGTGTCCAACTCTTTGCGACCCCATGGACTATATAGCCCATGGAATTCTCCAGGCTACAGTACTGTAGTGGGTAGCCATTCCCTTCTCCAGGGGTCTTCCCAACCCAGGGATCAAACCCAGGTCTCCCACATTGCAGGCAGATTTTTTACCAGCTGAACCACCAGGGAAGCCCAAATGTTAGCAAGGTAATGTTCAAAATCGTTCAAGTTAGGTTTCAACAGTATGTGAACTGAACACATCCAGATGTACAAACTGAATTTAGAAAAGGCAGAGGAACCAGAGATCAAATTGCCAACATTCATTGCATCAAGAAAAAGCAAGGGGATTCCAAAAATACTACTTGAAAGCCTTTGACTCTGTTGATCAACACAAACTGTGGGAAATTCTTAAAGAGATAGGAATACGAGACCACCTTACTTGTCTCTTGAGAAACCTGTGCACAAGTCAAGAAGCAACAGTTAGAACTGGACATGGAACAATGGACTGGTTCAAAACTGAGAAAATGTACATCAAGGCTGTATATTGTCACTGTACTTAACTTATATGCAGAGTACATCATGAGAATGCTGGATTGAATCAATCACAGGCTGAAATCACAGACTTTATTTTCTTGGGCTGCAAAATCACTGTGGACAGTGACTGTAGCCATGAAATTAAAAGATGCTTGCTCCTTGGAATTAAAGCTGTGACAAACCTCATCAGCATATTAAAAAGCAGAGACATCATTTTGCTGACAAAGGTCTATATAGTCAAAGGTGTGGTTTTTCCAGTAGTCAAGTACAGATGTAAGAGTTGGACCATAAAGAAGGCTGAGTGCTGAAGAAATGATATTTTCAAATTGTGGTGCTAAAGACTCTTGACAGTCCCTTGAACTGCAAGGAGTTCAATCCAGTCGGTACTAATGAAATCAATCCTGAATATTCATTGGAAGGACTGACGGTGAAGATGAAGCTTTAATACTTTGGCCACCTTATATGAAGAGCTGATTCACTGGAAAAGACCCTGATTTTAGGAAAGACTGAGGGCAAGAGGAGAAATGGGCAACAGAGGATGAGACGGTTGGATGGCATCACTGACTCAATGCACATGACTTTGATCAAGCTCCAAGATATAGTGAAGGCCAGGGAAGCCTGATGTGCTGCAGTCCATGGGGTCTCAAAGAGTCAGACATGACTTAGCGACAGAACAATGATAACAATATCTCTGTCAAAATTATACTTCAAATATATTTGAAATTTATTTTATGTTAATTATACCTCAATAAGTTATTTATAAGTATTGTATAAATATATATTTAATTATTTACAAAGTATGAGTATGTAAGTACACAAAATGATTTAGTCTAATGATTAGTATCATAAAGTATTTAAATGGAAGGCAAATAAACATAAAATATCTTCCTTAAAATCATATCTTTTCATGATAAACCTGAATGATAAGAATGAGTCAAGTATCTAAAGATTTTGGCAAAAACAGAGAAAAGTATTCCACAAACAAAGAATAGTGAGTACACTCAGAAATATGGATGGGACTTCACAAACATAATATTGAATTATAAAGCCAGGTACAGAAGATTATTTATGAATATTTAGTTATAATGTATGAAAGGGACTGGAATTAATCACTTCTCTTAGAATTCAGAAATGATTATTCCTGGAGTGTTACAGATAGGTATATTGAGTTAAAGACACACAGCATAATAGTTATGAGTTTAAATTTTGTTCAGGGTGTTACTGAGGACTATAGCCTAGGATACAACCACTCAGCTCTGAACAGGTAGAAGTCAATTTATTTATGAATTTTGGCTTGAAATTATGGTTTACATCTTGGTAAAAATTGCTGCTAATCACAAAGAACAGATATCCCAAGTCAATAATTTTAGTGTTTTTCTATTGTATGGAAAGATGCAAGAATCTGAGTTCATTAAAATTCTTCTTGAGATATATATCTGTCTTTTCGAACTCTACATTCATGTGTTCAGAGTGCCTTATCCTGTTTTTCCATCCTGAGTTCTTCTTAGAATCCACTGTTGTTCAGCAACTGCAGTGGGTTACGATTTAACTCTTGTAGAACTGGGTTGTGAACAGCAACTGCAGTGGGTTACAATTTAACTCTTGTAGAACTGGGTTGTGATCAATATACTTTATCTCCAGAGCAGAGATGCAGGAAGTTGGTGGCATATTTAAATCCTCTCAATAAGCTACCTGAGGTGTAGGCCAAGGAGAGTACAACATTGACAGCTCCTGCTACTTAATGTTACCCCTCAGTATCCCTGAAATTCTTAATGGAACTTTGGCTTCAATTGTAATTAAGACCTAAAGTAAACTCAGCGTTGGCTGAGAGTGTTCCTTCAGAGGCAGCAAAACCTAAATTTGTTCTCCTCTTTTGGGTATACTCCACCTTGTTTCATGGTATTTTCAGACTTCACATTTTACCCCACGAATTATAATCTACTACATTTCATGTAAAATATAGATAAAATCAACCACATACAAAGTGGACCTTGGCAATAAGTAAGGACAGATGAAACTGATTGTTTCAGGATTGTGAGTTCAAGTAAATAAGATAATCATAAGTTAGGTGTAGTGAATTAGGGTGTCAAGTGGCTTTGGCCTCTTAATATCTGACAACAGAGCAAGAACAAATGCAGAGATGGATTATATAAGCTGTGTCAAGTAAAATAGAAGGTAATTCATAGGAGGAAAATGGAGAACTAAAAAATAAACTAAGATATGAGGATATACAGGAAAATATAGAATAATGGAATAATGGCCTACTAGAGAGGTACTTGGCAATCATTACTGACATCTAATAGGCGCTCTTTTGTTAATATTCCTGTCTCTACATGTCTAACATCAGTGGGTATAAATGGTGCTCATCTAACTCAGATGATGTACGTATTGCCCACGTTATTTAAAAGGTGTATGTCCCTCTATAGTGCCTTATAGATAACCTAGAGTTTAAAGGCAAGGGTCTTAGACCCTCTCATGACTGATATACTTATCAAGTGACTGAATAGGACTCCTAGTGATAGAATTTCTGACTCAAGCACAAGGAGCAGTATTCGTGGCATGAAGTTTCTGGTGTATGTACAGCAGTGATGCTCGTGAAAGTCACTGGGGGACTGTATATGAAAAAGAAGTTGAGCAGATATAAGAAAAAAAAAATCATTCCTACTGTTAAAGATATGATCCAACCACTACATTTTGATCAAAGTCTCTTTTGAGTCCTATAAATAGATTATGAGAGAAACTTAGATGAATAAACCTTTAAAGAAAAGCTTTGGCTTGTCAAAAGAGTCACCAGTTCTAGTGTTCACCTACCTCCTAACCTATATGTGTTCTGAGAGCCTGCTAATGGTCAGAAGTACTTAGTCTCCAATAGATTAATAATGGGGGGGGGGAGAGGGAGGTTGTTATATATCATCTTCCACTCCCATAGTATCTGCTCACTATGACTATAAAATGTGGATGATTGTGGGGTACCTGATGGGCACTGAAGTATATGATGAAATAAAAGACAGTTAACAATGATTTCAATGATAAAAAGTGTTATTTGAGTTTGACTTTATTAGTGATATCAAGAAATCACAGAATTTTTAGCATATGGTTAGCAATCTTCTAAGTTGGATATGCATATCATTAAAAATTCAAACTCAATTTACTGTTTTATTTTTCTCTGTGTATTTAATATTTTGTGGAATTGACTTATTGAGACTGATGTTAATGAGTAAATATATCCAACAATCTGTTTCTTGAAGCAACATGAAAATAAGTCACAAGAAACATGCATTCTTTGAGAACTATGTCCCTATAATTTATGACAAGGAATAGCTCTATTTTGCCCTAAATTTCATCTGGATATGTGCTTAGTTACAGCAATAATTATCCTTCTCACTTAACTTCAAAGCTGTTGATTCTTCTGCACATATGAATGGCTTTCTGATATGGAAAAGAAAGTTCAGAGTCTGCCATTGATTTTGTTTGCACTATTTGTTGACTTTTTCCAAAGTGATCAATTTCTGCTTTGACTTTTTTCCCCTCTGCAGAATTTTACTTTTTGTTTTTCCTTTTTAAAGCAAAATATCATTTAATTCTAGCAGCCCTATGTCCAATGTGTTGTGTTAAAACATTTTCCCACATATCAATGTTTTCCACATATCAATGTTTTTGTCATATTATTTTCTGTATGGCCTTTAAGCAAAACCTAGTGCATGTAATGTTCAGATTTTCTCCACTACTCTCATTTTTCATACCAATTTGAAATTCATTTTTCATTCTATCAGACTGGGCTACAGAACAGAGGAATTTTGAGAAAAACATGACCTAGATATCATTCATAAGGAAGAAGCTATCATATCACTGAACACACACAGGTGGCATCACAAGAGATATTATCACAGTTTGACTGAAATCGACCTCTTCGAACTTTATTTAATGGGGAAATTACTTTTTCTTTTTTCTGCTGAACACACACAGGTAGTGTCACAAGAGATATTATCACAGTTTGACTGAAATCTACCTCTTCATTTATATGACCTTAATTTAATAGTGAAATAACCATTTTTTTTAAATTTACACTGCTACATTTATCATTTCCTAGCATAGAAAAGTCTTGCAAAGAAATATGTTTAAAAAATACAGCTAATACTACACAGAATATGCTAGCAAACATTTCCCCAATCTAATATAGTATCTAATTTCCATTAAAAATATGTGAGCCTTTATTCTCAACAAATGCAGTGCTACATAGTTTGTATATTTTATGTCTTTTAATCTTCACCACAAATCTCAAAAGTACGTATTGCTGTTTTTCCCATATTATAAATAAAAATCCTGGGCTTAGAGAGGTTAAATAATATGTCCAAAATCACAGAGTTAGAGAATTTGAGGCAAATATGTAAAAGCAAATGATCAAACCGCAAACACCTTGCTCTTATTGTTGTACTACACTAAGTTGAACAAGGTTCTTCAAATTATAACATTATTTTTATTCTAGTCTGTAATAAATTGCTAATAATGTGTACCTAGTAAACGTGGTTCACTTCTTCTTTTTAAGTAAGTTTAATTAAACATTTCTATTGTCCCCTGTAAATCTCCCCACCCACACATAGATAGAATCCTATCTTTCATTTGTTTTAAAGTATTATGAAAGACTGCTTTGTCTTTGAAGCTCCCTTTTTTTAAAAAAAGAAAATATTTCTACCTGATATTGGTCTTCCTAAGTTTACACTCTCAAGAGTCTTCTCCAGCACCACAGTTCAAAAGCATCAATTCTTTGGCGATCAGCTTTCTTCACAGTCCAACTCTCACATACATACATGACCACTGAAAAAACCATAACCTTGACTAGACAGACCTTGGTTGGCAAAGTAATGTCTCTGCTTTTTAATATACTATCCAGGTTGGTCATAACTTTCCTTCCAAGGAGTAAGCGTCTTTTAATTTCATGGCTGCAATCAGCATCCACAGTGATTTTGGAGCCCCAAAAAATAGTCTGACACTGTTTCCACTGTTTCCCCATCTATTTCCCATGAAGTGATGGGACCAGATGTTATGATCTTTGTTTTCTGAATGTTGAGCTTCAAACCAACCTTTTCACTCTCCTCTTTCACTTTCATCAAGAGGCTTTTTAGTTCCTCTTCACTTTCTGCCATAAGGGTAGTGCCATCTGCATATCTGAGGTTATTGATATTTCTCCCGGCAATCTTGATTCAAGCTTGTGCTTCTTCCAGCCCAGCGTTTCTCATGATGTACTCTGCATATAAGTTAAATAAGCAGGGTGACGATATACACCTTGATGTACTCCTTTTCCTATTTGGAACCAGTCTGTTGTTCCATGTCCAGTTCTAACTGTTGCTTGCTGACCTGCATACAGGTTTCTCAAGAGGCAGGTCAGGTGGTCTGGTATTCCCATCTCTTTCAGAATTTTCCACAGTTTATTGTGATCCACACAGTCAAAGGCTTTGGCATAGTCAATGAAGCAGAAATAGATATTTTTCTGGAACTCTCTTGCTTTCTCCATGATCCAGCGGATGTTGGCAATTTGATCTGCAAGGAGATCCAACCAGTCCATTCTAAAAATCCTGGGTGTTCATTGGAAGGACTGATGCTAAAGCTGAAACTCCAATACTTAGGCCACCTCATGCGATGAGTTGACTCACTGGAAAAGAGTCTGATGCTGGGAGGGATTGAGGGCGGGAGAAGAGGGGATGACAGAGAATGAGATGGCTGGATGGCATCACCGACTCGATGGACATAAGTTTGAGTGAACTCTGGGAATTGATGATGGACAGGGAGGCCTTGTGTGCTGTGATTCATGGGGTCACAAAGAGTAGGACACGACTGAGAGACTGAACTGAAGTTTACACTACACAGGGAGTTTTTTTTTTAGTTGTTGTTATGTTAAATTTCAGTTAAATTTACAGTAATTTCATATAATACTCTTTTCTTATCATCTTTATTGGGTTGTAATTACCATAATATTAAGTGCTCAGAAGAAAAGTTCATAATGTGTATATAAATAAATACAAGTATTTCTAGTTGAGTGACTGAAAAATTAGATTACTGGTACAGAAAACTAAGTGTTCGGTTTAATTTTAGACAATGGAACTACTAAAAATGCTCCCTATTTGCATTTTTATGTTTTTAAAGTATATATTTTTATTTTTATTTATTTATTTTTTTTTCAATTTATTTTATTGGAGGCAAATTACCTTTCATTAATATATTGGTTGGTTTTGCGATTCATTGACATGAATCCGCCCCGGGTGTACATGTGCTCTCCCTCCCGAACCCCCCTCCCACCTCCCTCCTCCCCATATCCTCCCCCCATGTCATTCCCCTGCACCAGCCCCAGGCATCCTGCATCATGCGTCGAACCTGGACTGGTCACATATGCTAATATACATGCTACAATGCCATTCTCCCCAATCATCCCACCTTCACCCTCTCCCACAGAGTCCCAAAGACTGTTCTATATGTCTATGTCTCTTTTGCAGTCTCGTACACAGGTTTCAGGTTTCCATCTTTCTAAATTCCATATATATGCGTCAGTATACTATATTGATGTTTTTCTTTCTGGCTTACTTCACTCTGTATAATTGGCTCCAATTTCATCCACCTCATTAAAACTGATTCAAATGCATTTTTCTTGATGGCTGAAAAATACTCCATTGTGTATATGTACCAAAGCTTTCTTATCCATTCATCTGCAGATGGACATCTAGGTTGCTTCCATGTCCTGGCTATTATAAACAGTGCTGCAATGAACATTGGCGTACATGTGTCTCTTTCAATTCTGGTTTCCTCGGTGTGTATGCCCAGGAGTGCAATTGCTGGATCATATGGCAGTTCTATTTCCAGTTTTTTGAGGAATCTCCACACTGTTCTCCAAAGTGGCTGTACTAGTTTGCATTCCCACCAACAGTGTAAGAGGGTTCCTTTCTCTCCACACCCTCTCCAGCATTTATTGCATGTAGACTTTTGGATAGCAGCCATTCTGACTGGTGTGAAATGGTATCTCATTGTGGTTTTGATTTGCATTTCTCTGATTATGAGGGATGTTGAGCATTTTTTCATGTGTTTGTTAGCCATGTTTATGTCTTCTTTGGAGAAATGTCTGTTTAGTTCTTTGGCCCATTTTTTGATTGGGTCACTTAGTTTTCTGGAATTGAGCTGCAGGAGCTGCTTGTATATTTTGGAGATTAATCCTTTATCAGTTGCTTCATTTGCTATTATTTTCTCCCATTCTGAAGGCTGTCTTTTCACCTTGCTTAGAGTTTCTTTTGCTGTGCAGAAGCTTTTGATTTTAATTAGGTCCCATTTGTTTATTTTTGCTTTTATTTCCAATATTCTGGGAGGTGGGTCTTGGAGGATCCTGCTGTGATTTATGTCAGAGAGTGTGGATCATACTTATAAATAATCACCTTAAACGTAAATGGGTTGAATGCCCCAACCAAAAGACAAAGGCTGGTTGAATGGATACAAAAACAAGACCCCCTTATATGTTGTCTACAAGAGACCCACCTCAAATCGAGGGACACATACAGACTGAAAGTGAAGGGCTGGAAAAAGATATTCCACGCAAATAGAGACCAAAAGAAAGCAGGAGTAGCAATACTCATATCAGATAAAATTGATTTTAAAACAAAGGCTGTGAAAAGAGACAAAGAAGGAAACTACATAATGATCAAAGGATCAATCCAAGATGAAGATATAACAATTCTAAATATTTATGCACCCAACATTGGAGCACCGCAATATGTAAAACAATTACTAACAATTATGAAAGGGGAAATTAACAATAACACAATAATAGTGGGAGATTTTAATACCCCACTTACATCTATGGATAGATCAACTAAACAGAAAATTAACAAAGAAACACAAACTTTAAATGATACAATAGACCAGTTAGACCTAATAGATATCTATAGGACATTTCACCCCAAAACAATGAACTTCACCTTTTTCTCAAGCGCACACGGAACCTTTTCCAGGATAGATCACATCCTGGGCCATAAATCCAGCCTTGGTAAATTCAAAAAAATTGAAATCATTCCAAGCATCTTTTCTGACCACAATGCAGTAAGACTAGATCTCAATTACGGGAGAAAAACTATTAAAAATGCCAACATATGGAGGCTGAACAACACGCTGCTGAATAATGAACAAATCATAGAAGAAATCAAAAGAGAAATTAAAATATGCATAGAAATGAATGAAAATGAAAACACAACAACCCAAAACCTCTGGGACACTGTAAAAGCAGTGCTAAGGGGGAAGTTCATAGCAATACAGGCACACCTCGAGAAACAAGAAAAAAGTCAACTAAATAACCTAACTCTACATCTAAAGAAACTAGAAAAGGAAGAAATGAAGAACCCCAGGGTTAGCAGAAGGAAAGAAATCATAAAAATTAGGGCAGAGATAAATGCAAAAGAAACAAAAGAGACCATAGCAAAAATCAACAAAGCCAAAAGCTGGTTCTTTGAGAAGGTAAATAAAATTGACAAACCACTAGCCAGACTTATCAAGAAAGAAAGGGAGAAGAACCAAATCAATAAAATTAGAAATGAAAAGGGAGAAATCACAACTGACAACACAGAAATACAAAGGATTATTAGAGAATACTATCAGCAATTATATGGCAATAAAATGAATAACTTGGAAGAAATGGACAAATTCCTAGAAAAGTACACCTTGCCAAAACTGAACCAGGAAGAAATAGAAAATCTGAACAGACCCATCACAAGCACGGAAATAGAGGAAGTAATCGGAAAGCTTCCAGCAAACAAAAGCCCAGGTCCAGACGGCTTCACAGCTGAATTCTACCAAAAATTTAGTGAAGAGCTAACACCTATTCTACTCAAACTCTTTCAGAAAATTGCTGAGGAAGGAAAACTTCCAAACTCATTCTATGAGGCCACTATCACCCTAATCCCAAAACCTGGTAAAGATCCCACAAAAAAAGAAAACTACAGGCCAATATCACTGATGAACATAGATGCAAAAATCCTTAACAAAATTCTAGCAATCAGAATCCAACAACATATTAAAAAGATCATACATCATGACCAAGTGGGCTTTATCCCAGGAATGC
This sequence comes from Moschus berezovskii, assembly GCF_049115385.1. NCBI lineage: Eukaryota > Metazoa > Chordata > Mammalia > Artiodactyla > Moschidae > Moschus > Moschus berezovskii. The sequence continues at coordinate 128,457,725 of NC_142461.1, read as the reverse complement.
AAGGATTCTTCAATATCCGCAAATCAATCAACGTAATACACCACATTAACAAACTGAAAAATAAAAATCATATGATTATCTCAATAGATGCAGAGAAAGCCTTTGACAAAATACAACATCCATTTATGATAAAAACTCTCCAGAAAGTGGGAATAGAAGGGACATATCTCAACATAATAAAAGCTATATACGACAAACCCCTAGCAAACATTATCCTCAATGGTGAAAAACTGAAAGCATTTCCCCTAAAGTCAGGAACAAGACAAGGGTGCCCACTCTCACCACTACTATTCAACATAGTTCTGGAAGTTTTGGCTACAGCAATCAGAGCAGAAAAAGACATAAAAGGAATACAAATTGGAAAAGAAGAAGTAAAACTTTCACTGTTCGCTGATGACATGATCCTCTACACAGAAAACCCTAAAGACTCTACCAGAAAACTACTAGAGCTAATCAATGAATACAGTAAAGTTGCAGGATATAAAATCAACACACAGAAATCCCTTGCATTCCTATACACTAATAATGAGAAAATAGAAAGAGACATTAAAGAAACTATTCCATTCACTGTTGCAACGAAAAGAATTAAATACTTAGGAATATATCTACCTAAGGAAACAAAAGACTTGTACATAGAAAACTACAAAACACTAGTGAAAGTAATCAAAGAGGACACTAATAGATGGAGAAATATACCGTGTTCGTGGATTGGAAGAATAAATATTGTGAAAATGAGTATACTACCCAAAGTAATTTATACATTCAATGCAATCCCTATCAAGCTACCAACGATATTTTTCACAGAATTAGAACAAATAATCTCACAGTTTGTATGGAAATACAAAAAACCTCGAATAGCCAAAGCAATCTTGAAGAAGAAAAATGGAACTGGAGGAATTAACCTGCCAGACTTCAGGCTCTACTACAAAGCCACAGTCATCAAGACAGTATGGTACTGACATAAAGACAGAAATATAGATCAATGGAACAAAATAGAAAGCCCAGAGATAAACCCACGCACCTATGGACACCTTATCTTTGACAAAGGAGGCAAGAATATAAAATGGACAAAAGACAGTCTCTTTAACAAGTGGTGCTGGGAAAACTGGTCAGCCACTTGTAAAAGAATGAAATTAGAACACTTCCTAACACCATACACAAAAATAAACTCAAAATGGATTAGAGAGCTAAATGTAAGGCCAGATACTATAAAACTCCTAGAGGAGAACGTAGGCAAAACACTCTCTGACATATTTTTAAAGAATATTATATTTTTAAATTAATGGCCTTGTGATCATACCTGCTGCAGTTTTTGTGTTGGTATTTCCTTAACGACATTGCAAAATCAGTTTCATATTTTTCATAGGACTTCATATTTTTCATTGTGTCTTCATGGGATTTACATAAATTTAGCTTTTTCCGTGGTTTTATATTTGAGTGAACATGCAGTTTTGAAAAGAAAAATTTCTTATACATTTTCAAATAAATGTAGCAAATGTCCTAAATATTGTAGTACTTACAGAAGTTGATATTCACTTAAGTCTATATTCCAGGTTAAATATGTAGCAAGCAATAAAAGAATTTAAAATCATGGTATATGAGAAAAAAAAAAATTTAAGATGATGTAGAAGAGATGGACAATCTTAGATATCATAATACAGTTCTTAAATACACTTTATAGAAAGAAAAAGATAATGAAAATTTCAAAGTATTGCATAAGGGGGGAGAAATGCAAAATTTGGGTAAATATGGGAGGGAATAGCTGAACATAGGAATTATATAGACTAATTAGGTCAATATTAATGCTATTAATAAAACATGTATTTAGGACCTAAGGCTGCAGTTTAGTAGAGAGGAAATATATGTATACCAGTAATTTCTGTATTGCTTACTATAAAGCAAATTTTCTAAAATGTAGAAGCTAATATTTCTCCTTTAAATCCTAAGAATTTTATTATCAAGGATCTCAGAAACTCAAGATGCCTTAAACAATAAGAATAGCTCAGATGATTAAATGTAGCTTTGGATTTTTGGATGTTTATATCCCATGGTTGGAGGAGCCTGGTAAGCTGCAGTCCGTGGGGTCGCTAAGGGTCGGACACGACTGAGCGACTTCACTTTCACACATTGGAGAAGGAAATGGAGGCCCACTCCAGTGTTCTTGCCTGGAGAATCCCAGGGACGGGGGAGCCTGGTGGGCTTCCGTCTATGGGGTCACACAGAGTCGGACACGACTGAAGTGACTTAGCAGCAGGCAGCAGCAGCATACTCCATTTTAATTAGAATCAAGAAATGACAGTAAATTTTATATTCTTATGGATGATAGTAGAAAACACCCTAATTAAACACATATAATATGATTCTTATCTAAAAATAATAAACTTAATCTTTCATATTAATTGTTTTGAAATATCTTAACCTATCTTTCAAGCTTGCCACATGCATTCATTTGTTTAAAAAAGCTCTTTTATTTATTTTAAATATTAAAAACCAGTGCTTCACAATTCATTTACTATTACTTGGGAATTGAAGTTGACAATAAACAAAAATGTCTCCATGTACCACTATCAAATATGCTATATACTATGGTGCTATAAGTTGAATTTTTGAATTTATGAAGTGTGCTAAAACATGAGGGCTGTATTTTTATGGTCAACTCAAAAATATAAAGCTAAAAAAATGAGCTATACTCTCATTTTATAGCAGAAAAAGTAAAGTCCTGAGAAATTAAATGTGCAGAAATTTATACAGCTTGTTAGATAATGATCAGGGAGTTGAATGCAGATTATCCTTCCTTCTAGACCAGGACTTATGCTACTGTGTACTTCTGTGCATATGCACAGAATACTCTTGGTCTTCAAAAAAATTAATGATTAGTCAACAGCATGAGAAGGAAGGGGAGAAATTGGGAACCATAATCGATATTATTGAAAATACTTAACTTCCTTTTGTCCCTGATACAGGGAATGAGTCTTACTGTGAATATCGGTGTATAACTCTTACACCATATTCTGTTCAAAAATCAATCGTTTGCATAGAACAACATGGGCTTCCCAGGAGGGGCAGTGGTAAAGAATCTGCCTGCCAGCACAGGAGATGCAAGAGACATGGGTTCGATCCCTGGGTCAGGAAGATCCCCTGGAGTAGGAAATGGCAGCCTGCTCCAGTGTTCTTGCTTGGAAAAGTCCATGGACAGAGGAGTCTGGTGGGCTCCAGTCCATGGGGTCGCAAAGAGTTGCACACGCCTTAGCAACTAAGGACAGCACAGCAGTAGGTATAAAATGGTATCTTATTGCACTTTGAATTTGCATTGCCCTTATAACTAAAGATATTGACTAACTTTTCCTCTACGAGCTGTTTATCTTCTTTGGAGAAATGTCTATTCAAATCCTTTGCATATTATGTTTTTATTGTTTTGTTTTAAAAAGAATTTTATTCTTGATACAAATACCTAATCAGATATGTGACTGGCAAATATTTTCTTTCATTCTGTGGGTTAAATTTATTTTCTTTATAGTATAATTTACAACATATTAAAAAAAAATTTATGGGATTCCCTGGTGGCTCAGAGGTTAAAGCGTCTACCTGCAATTAGGGAGACATGGGTTCGATCCCTGGGTTGGGAAAATCCCCTGGAGAAGGAAATGGCAACCCACTCCAGTATTCTTGCCTGGAGAATCCCATGGACGGAAGAGCCTGGTGGGCTACAGTCCACGGGGTCGCAAACAGACAAACACGACTGAGCGACTTCACTCACTCACTCACTCATTATGTGGTCCTATTTATCTTTTTTTTTTTTTTTTACTCTTTTGTCATTCTGCTTTGGTTTAATAACTGTGAAATCATTGCCTAACTCAAGGTCACAAAGATCTGCATTATATTTTCTACTAATTGTATAGTTTTAGATCTTACATTTATGTCTTTGACCTGTTTGATGAATTTTTGGTAGATGCTGTGAGATATGTATCCAAATCCACTCTTTTTGTACATGAACATCCAATTTGCCCAGCAATTCTACGGTTTCCCTTGAATTGTCTTCACACTGTTGTTAAAAATCAGTTGACTATAAATATAAGGGTCTGTTTCTGAAATTTCAATTACATTAATTTATGTCTATTTATATAAAAATACCACATCCTACTGATCATAATGTGTTTCTAGTAGTATTTTAAGAACAGGAACTGTGAATTCAATAACTCGTTTTTGTTTTTTTCAAGGTTGGTTTGGCTTTTCAATGTTCCCAGAAATTCCATATGAATTTTGTTGTTGTTCAGTCACCCAGTTGTGTACGACTCTTTACGACTCCATGGACTGCATCATGCCAGGCTTCCCTGTCCCTTACCATCTCCCAGAGTTTGCCCAATTTCATGTTAATTGCGTTGGTGATGGCATCCAGCCATCTCATCCTTTGATGCCCCCTTCTCCTAAATATGAATTATAGGAACAATTTATCGATTTAAGCAACAAAGGAAGCTTGGGTTTTGATATGGATTTTGTTGAATCTGTTGATAAATTGGGGAATTATTGACATCTTAGCAAAACTAAGTTTCCAAATCCATGAATACCGGATCTTTCCATTTACTTAGGTCTTCATTAATTTCTTTGAACAATGTTTCATAGTTTTCAATGTATAAATCTTGTGTTTATTTTATTAAATTTATTTCTGAGGATCTATTGTTTTTGATTTTACTATGAATAAAACTGTTTTCTTAGTTTCAGTTTTGATTGTTTATTGCCAATGTTAGAAATGTAATAGATTTTTGTATGTTGATCTTGTATACTGCAGCTTTGTTGAATTAATTTATCATATCAGGTTTTTTCCCCATAGATTATTTAGGATTTACTATATATAAACTCACACCATCTTTGAATAGAATGTTTTAATTTCTTCTGTCCTATCAGAGGCCATTTATTTCTTTTTTTGCCTAGTTACCCTGGCAAGGAACTTCAGTACAAAGTGCAGTAGAAGTGGCAAGAGTAGATATACTTGTTCTTTCTTGATAGTAGGAGGAAATCAAAGTCTTTCATCAATAAATATGACGTTACCTATGGGTTTTTCATAAATTTTTTTTCAGGTTGAAAAATTTCCTTCTATAACCTACTTTAGTTTTAGTGTTTTTATCATGAAAATGGGTTGAGTTTTTCAATCCAGCTTTTTATTTCCATAAAATTGAGATGATCACTTGATTTTTTTTTTCTTTTCTTGCATTCTGTTAATGTGGTATATTACATTGATTGATTTCCTTAGGTTGAACCACTCTTGAATTCCTCACTTGAAGCTCATTTGGTCACGGTGTATAATTCTTTTATACATTGCTGGATCTGTTTTGGTATTTTTTTAATGATTTTTTTGTTTTGTTTATTGTTTTTTTTCATTTTTGTTATTTTTTTTGTGTCTATATTCTTAAGGGATTTTGGTCTATAATTGTACGTTTTTTACATCTATCGATTTTGCCTGCTTTTTTTTACCAGGGTATTAATGGTCTTGTAGCAAGACTTTAGAGTGAGACTTTATGCAAATCATGAATTTCAGTTAACACTAATGTATCAATATTGGATCTTCAATTATAAAAAATAAACCATACTATTAAAAGATCTTAATAATAGATGAAACTCTGTGGTGTGGGGAAGATAGAGGTGATATCAGAATTCTCTGTACTATTTGTTTACTTTTTCTATAAATCTAATCTGTTCTAAAAGTAAAGTTTATTAATTAGAAAAAGTCAATTGACCACTGCTGGGAGTGTTCCTGAAGTTTATATTTTGTTCCACTCTTTTACATATCTATCTTTCACCACTATTAGTCTATGTGGATTAGTCACTTAATAGTAATATTGAAATAAACTAGTGTGAGTTCATAAACTTTCTTCTTTTTGAAAATTGTTCTGCCTATTCTAGTTTCTTTTAAGAAAGTTGTATACACATTATCAGCATGAAGTTTTGAAAAAGTGTTAATATTCATTTGTATACAGATGCCACACAAATTTACTTATCAAATAGTATAGATATAATTCAGAATTTTAGTATATATATACATATATTTCTCTTTGATGTTCACAATAAATACTTTTTTCAGTGGGTAGAGTGGTACAGTTGTTTAATCATTACTCAACTATATACATTTGTATTTGAAATAATGTGTTATTGAATCCTTTTCAAAAGCAGTTATTGCCAGCTACAGCCAATTTGTCTGTTAGTACAACAGAAATAGAAGAGAATACAGTTTTCAACTAGCTAATGTGCCAAATTTCATCCTTATACACACACACACACACACAGAGGTATACACATCTCAAATATAAAATGCAGGTGTCAAGGATTAAACATTTAGATATTATATCTTATAATGATTGTTTATACTTTGGAAGTAAAAAAGACCAATTTGCAGTCAAGTACAAGTTCTCTCTGAATAATCAAAGTAATGTTGTGATCTGTTAACTGAACAAATACTTTATTCCTGTCTTTAAATTTCTATTCTGTTTTTTTTTTTTGAATGAACTATGAATTAGTCAGGCTTCCCTGGTGGCGCAGACAGTAAAGAATCTGCCTGCAACGTGGGAAGCCTGTGTTTGCTTCCTGGATTGGGAAGATCCCTGGAGGAGGGCATGGCAACCCACTCCAGTATTCTTGCCTGGAGAATTCCCATGAGTAGAGGAGCCTGTCCAGCCACAGTTCATGGGGTCACAAAGAATCAGACATGACTGAGTGGCTCAACACAACACATTAATCTGTTATTTGGGAAATTTGCATTACTACAGCTTTTTAGTTAGTCTTACTCCCAGTACTTAACTGACTATATTTCTAACATTGATGCTTCAGGCTTAGATGATAGTTCATATCCTTTGGGACCTGACTAATCAAAGCCAGTTCATAAAGTTTTACCAATGAAGGAATACAAAATTTGGTGTGCTTACACCAAATATTAATATTATAAGACAGCAATTGAAAATAGGAAACCTAAAATTTAGTCAAGGTCATCTCAAAAATCCTTTTACTGTCATATTCCTTTATAATTGACAGTTACATCAAATTTTCCTTCCTTAAACTATTCCTATGGAGAAATGAATCTTAAGGATAAATTCAACCTAAAAATATATTTGATGTGGAAAAAAATAGACTGCCAAATAATTACAAAGTTCGGAATGAGTGAATATAATTTTTGGAAATTATTAGTCTTTACAATGAAAATAAAATATTTAGATATTACTTTGAACTTTTAGATGCAGGGTCTATTGAGTTTAATAGATGAAGTGATGTGAGTGATATACACATTTATTTTTTGAGTTGAATTTACATAGAATACATTGCACAGACCTTATATATTCACAGGAACCTTTCAAGAAGCAGAGTCCTTTTGGTGCCTCTCCTGTCAATCTGAACTTCACTCACCATCTACAAATAATGTTATTTCACTCATTGAAGATTTACCAGATCAAAAACTGTGCATGAATGAAATGTTATATCATGTATTCTTTGGTGCCTAGCTTTTTTTCTCTGAGCATAATTTTGAAAAATACTCTAATTTTGAAAGACTCTTTCAAGTTGTATGTCTTTATTCTTTTTTATTGTTAAACAGTATTTAATTACATATGCCACTCTGTTTATTTACCTCCTAGTAATGAAAATCTGAGCTTTTCTTTTTTCCGGTTTCAGGCTTCTATAAGGTTTTTGTCCTTTAATTAGCTTCTGTTTTCATTTCTTTTGTGCAATAACCTAAATATGTAATTGTTAGATAGAGTGAAGGTAAATGTTTATCGTTATAAAAAAAACTTACAAACCATTTTCTAAACTGGTGATACCATTTTGGAGTCTTCCAGTAACATTAAAAGTTCTTATTGCTATAAATCCTCTCCAGGTTTTGATGTTGGTAAATATCATTTTTGCTTTTCTACTATGGATATAGTGTGAAGAGTTCAGCTAGGCTGAGAGAAAAAGAGAAAAACTGTGTTTTCTGGTGCTGGAGTAGCTCATAAAAGCAATAAGCCGAAAGAATGAAGCCTTACTTGCTAACTTGCTAATTGTGATGGTGTTTTTAGCAAGAGGTTAAAACCAGAGAAAGTGCCCCACTTCTCCCTATTACATTTCCCTACCTGAAACTGCCCACTGGTTGAGGGTCTTGTGGCTCAGCACAAACGTGGAGATTTTCTCACTATTGAGGAAGCCAGAACAAAAGACTGGTAGTTTTATGACGCCTGAGGAGGTGAAGTGGGGAGGACCAAGAGTAAGGACTGCAAGTGGAAAACACCAAGTTCTGAGTAAAAATGGAGAAAAGTGTTTTCTCATTTTCCACTCCTCCCCCACCCCCACCGCCCATAAGTTGGTATCAACAGATGTACCCAGAGGAAGGCCTCTGCCCAAGACAGCAGATAAAGAGACCTCAGAATGAGTACCAGGGCTAGGAATACAAATGTATGGAGAGAATGACTTGCGAGAGGGGTTTCAGTCTTTGCGTGCTTTCCCTTCAAAGACTGCCACACACTGGCTATACATCAAGTCTGTTGTGGGGAAGACAGCTTTCCCCCCAGGCCTGTCAAGTAAAGCCTTTGTAATTGCCTATACTCAGATCTGGAAAATCACACATGGGTTTTTAACCAGAAGCAAGACTCCAGACTTAATGGTATCACACTGATGCATTAATTTTCATTTCTTTCATGACTAATTATGTTGAGTATGACTTCCTGTCTTTTATTGGCTGTTTTTCCTTTGTCAACTGTCTCTTTGAAGATCTTGTCCATTTATAATTGGATTAATCTTTTAACTTTACTACTGAGTTATAGAATTTCTTTTCATATTAAAAGTACAAGTTCTTTTCAAATATATGTATTGTGAATATTTACTACATAGTCTGTGTTTTTCCTATTCATTTTCTTAATGGAGTCTCTTTCTCTTGAGCAGATACAATTTGATAAAGCTTTGGGGCTTCTCTTTTTGTATCCTGCTATGAAATATTTACCTCTCCTTTAAGATTTACCTGCACCTTGTTTTTTTTTTTTTTTTTCCAATTTGACAATATCTGTCTACATATAATGCAGTTGCAGTTAGTTTCAAGTCTGCCATTTTAGTAAATGTTTTCTCTCTGACTCATCTGATTTGCGTTCTTTTCCTTCTCTTTTCTTTCCACACTGGAGTTAACTGAGTAGTTTTAAAATATCTATTGGCATTTTAGGTATAGCTTTTTCTTTAGTGATTTGTCTAGGGATTACAACTTATATACCAATTTCACACAATGTCTCTTGAATTAGTATTATACAATTTAGTTTATAAGAATAATACCACAGTATAAATCCATTTAAATTTTTTTATATTTGTGTGCATTTACTGCTTGTATCTCTGTTTACATTACAGACTCAAATATCCTGTGATTACCTTTGCTTTCAATGCCAGGCTTCCCTGCCCTTCACTGTCTTCTGGAGTTTGCTCAAACTCATTTTCATTGAGTCAGTGATGCCATCCAACCATCTCATCCTCTATTGTCCCCTTCTCCCCTTGCCCTCAATCTTTCCCAGCATCAGGGTCTTTTCCAATAAGTCAGCTCTTCACATCAGGTGGCGAAAGTATTGGAGCTTCAGCATCAGTTCTTCCAGTGAATAGTCAGGGTTGATTTCCTTTAGGATTGTCTGGTTTGATCCCCTAGCTGTCCAGGGAACTCTCAAGAGTCTTCACCTGATGATGAATTATAATTTGGCAGATTTCTCTTTTGGCACTTCAAGGATGCTGTTTCATTGTGTTCTCTCAAGCATCAGAATCATGCACTACTTGCTTTTCAATATGTGAAAAAAAAAAGCTTTTCCTTTAATTTATTCAATTTTATTGTTTTACAAAAAAGTTTAGGCTGATAAGAGATACTGTACATCTTTGCAGTAAAAGTGAAAGTAAAAGTCGCCCAGTCTTGCCTGACTCTGCAGCCCCATGGACTATACAGTCCATGGAATTCTCTAGGCCAGAGTCCTGGAGTGGGTAGCCATTTGCTTCTCCAGGGGATATTCCCCACCCAGGAATCGAACCCAGGTCTCCCACATTGCAGGCAGATTCTTTATCAGCTGAGCCACAAAGAAAGCCCAAGAATACTAGAGAGGGTAGCCTATCCCTTCTCCAGAAGATCTTCCGGACCCAGAAATCAAATGCCTAAATTTGACCTTATTGACAGTAAATATTAAACTTCTTTGAGTGGATTCATTTTTATTTTTTATCAATGAGAGTCTAGTGCATGTAACTCTATACTTGGCTTACTAGTAATATTGGAGCAATATCGTCAAATGTATTTCTCCTGCCTACCTTGACAATTGTGTTTTGTTCTATACCTCTCCGTTCGGTTCGGTTCGGTTCGGTTCAGTCACTCAGTAGTGTCCGACTCTCCGCGACCCCATGAATCACAGCATGCCAGGCCTCCCTATCCATCACCAACTCCCAGAGTTCACTCAAACTCACGTCCACGTCAATATTGTCCAATTATAATCTTTGATAATTATTAATTACTCAAGAACAGCTATGTTTTATGAGTATTGTTAAACTGTCATCACCAGTAGAATGATGCTTAGATGTGTTCTTTCTATAAAACTTTATAAGTAATAAAGACTATGTGCCTAGCTGATTTAACTTTTTCTAGAGTAAGTGCTGTTTGGCATCATTATCATGGGATACTATATTATCAGACTGTCAGGACAATAGATGTTGCTTCCAGGTGTCTCAGCAACTGCCTGAGTCACACTTGTAGTAACTGGTTATTGATCATTTTGAAAAAATAAGGTTAATAAGCAGTCTTAATGTTCTGTAAATTATGATCTTGAGCTCAACTAAGTTAATGCTACTTCTTTGAATATTAAAATTTCTTCTTAATTTTGTTTTGTTTTGTTGGCTTGTAGAACATTTGCTGACTGAATATTGAGTGAGTTCTATGGAAGTAATATTCTGCAATTGAAAATTATCAGTTCTTTGCAGTCTGAAAGAAATCTTCTGGAGATCAGATCAGCCTTCACCATAGTAATAATATTTTAGATTGTTTATTTTCAAGAGAAATATACTGGAGATTTATATGAGCTAAATAACTGATGGGCTCAATTGTGTCAGTTTCCCCAGAATATTATAGACTTATTTATATTATTAATTTCCAATAACACAGCATATTCCTTTTAACACTGAGCTGTTCACAATTCCCTAAAATTGTCTAGTTATTTCAAATCTGTGAAATTTTTCCTATCAATACATCTCCTTAGACCCCTACTTAATACTGTTAATATTACTTAATACTTAATACTGTTGAATACTAATGGACCTTTCAAGGCTTAACTCAAGTATCATTATCTGTTTGGAGAGTTCTAGTCTTTGTAATAGAATTGATCAGTCCTTAGGTCATGTATGGATGTGAGAGCTGGACTGTGAAGAAAGCTGAGCGCCGAAGAATTGATGCTTTTGAACTGTGGTGTTGGAGAAGACTCCTGAGAGTCCACTGGACTGCAAGGAGTCCAACCAGTCCATCCTAAAGGAGATTAGTCCTGGGTGTTTATTGGAAGGAGTGATGCTAAAGCTGAAACTCCAGTTCTTTGGCCACTTCATGGGAAGAGTTGACTCATTGGAAAAGACTGATGCTGGGAGGGATTGGGGGCAAGAAGAGAAGGGGACGACAGAGGATGAGATGGCTGGATGGCATCACTGACTCTATGGACATGAGTTTGAATGAACTCTGGGAGTTGGTGATGGACAGGGAGGCCTGGCATGCTGTGATTCATGGGATCGCAAAAAGTTGGACATGACTGAGTGACCAAACTGAACTGAACTGAACCAGGGCATTAAAGCAATCATGACATGTGAATGCTTTTTAAAATATTTTTCTATTTCTCTTTAAAGGCATAAAGTTTGAGAGGATCTCAGAAAAAAAAAAAAAATCTATGTAAAACAATTATGTGCTGGGATCTGTGCATGTACCCAGCCTCTATCCACAGACCATGCCAAGTTACTGTTAATATTTCTCTTTAAGTCTCAGTCTCCTCATCTGAAAATGAATGCTAATTTCCATTACTTCTTTCCTTTGGAGTTGCTGGTTAGATTATGTGATCTAATGAAAATAAAGCACTTAGATAAATAGTAAGAATTCAACAAGCCCAAGGTAAATGTTATTGCAATGTTTCAGAAACACACTAGGTGTCTCTACTTTCCAACACAGAGTTTCAAAGTGCATTTACACAGGCTCTAACATTTACCTCGATAACCAGTTAGTAAAATAAAAAAGTACTCAAAAGTTATTGAAGAGGCATTTGATTACAACTGCAATGACCAAAATAAAACTTTCAGTCTTCATGAGCTCTTGCTGGATTGTCAAATATAAATTATTTTGAACAAAGAGAGCTCAGATTGGAATTCATAATCACCAATCATTTTGTCATGATTTCTGAATATACCCAACAACTGATTCAAAGAACAAGGTGAGACATTGCTAATGCAGACACACAAATAAGATTGGGAAACAATCATCATGGAAATTTAATTGCATTTTCACATTTATTTATAAAATATTTCAAAATTTGTTATGTGAGATTAAAGTAATTCTGTTCCATAAATGCTATCATAATAATAGTTGTTAAAGAAATAACTGACAAAACTAGATTTAAGTTGGTTTTACTTATGTTCAGGGCGTCCCTCATAGTTCAGTTGATAAAGAATCTTATTTATGCTCAGTTAACAGAAACACATACTCAATGACTGATGAGCAGGAAACAGGGAAAACTAACGCTAAACTTTTAAAGAAACTTCCTAAATACAGTTTTACCTCAGTATACATATAAATACCCATGTGATTTATGGTCATTTAATGCTTCTTGGAAAGTAATGGGAGTAATGCTTTTTAAGTGAAACAAAAGATCTATTAATTAAATATTAGTGTAATTTATGAGTATTTGAAGCAATGTTAAGTTTTTAAAGGTGCAAAAGCATAATACATCTCTTTCCCTTTAAAGAACAGAATTATCACATTTAATTATTTTGTAATTTGGTAGTAGGTTCAGAATGAAAGGCAGCTATGCAAACAGGCAAAGGTTAATTCCAGGTTAGACTTTTCCCTAGATAGAGACCTTCATCGGTAAACATTCCTTTGGAGAAAAATGGAAGCCAGGGTCTACTGAGTTATACCGAGGCATAGCGTAGAAGAGAAGAGATAACAGCACTTTCCTACTGAATAGATTGTTGTAGACTGCTTCCTTCATCTCAAGTGAACATGATTAACAACATGAAACACAACAACACTAAACATTGTTAAAAAGACTTTAAAAGTCAATAGTGAGAACAAATTAGCTGATTACATAAAGTAGCTATTTTGCCACCATCAGAATCACTCCCTTTAAGTGGAATATATTGATTTATCAGGCATATATTTGGGAATTATCTTAAAAAGTAGATCGGTAGAAAAATAAACAAATTTTTAAAAAGTGGATTAGAAGTACTTGACTAAATTTGAAATTTTATGGGAAAATATGCTATTATTAATCTCCTTATAGATTTATTTTTAGGCTTCAGTTCAGTTCAGTTCAGTTCAGTCGCTCAGTCGTGTCCGACTCTCCGCGACCCCATGAATTACAGCACGCCAGGCCTCCCTGTCCATCACTACTAACTCCCGGAGTACACTCAAACTCATGTCCACAGAGTCGGTGATGCCATCCAGCCATCTCATTCTCCGTCGTCCCCTTCTCCTCCCACCCCCAACCTTTCCCAGCATCAGAGTCTTTTCCAGTGAGTCAACTCGTCGCATGAGGTGGCCAAAGTATTGCAGTTTCAGCTTCAGCATCAGTCCTTCCAATGAACACCCAGGATCAATCTCCTTTAGAATGGACTGGTTGGATCTCCTTGCAGTATAAGGGACTCTCAAGAGTCTTCTCCAACACCACAGTTCAAAAGCATCAATTCTTCGGCGATCAGCTTTCTTCACAGTCCAACTCTCACATCCATACATGACCACGGGAAAAACCATTGCCTTGACTAGACTTACTTTTCTTAAAATATGACTAATGAACAGAAGGGTATATAATTTAGGGCAATTCAGTTCAGTTCAGTTCAGTCGCTCAGTCGTGTACAACTCTTTGTGACCCCATTAAGTGCAGCACACCAGGCCTCCCTGTCCATTACCAACTCCCAGAGTCTACACAAACTCATGTCTATTGAATCGGTGATGCCATCTAACCTTCTCATCCTCTGTCGTCCCCTTCTCCTCCTTCTTTCAATGTTCCCAACATCAGGGTTTTTGCAAATGAGTCAGCTCTTCACATCAGGAGGACAAAATATTGGAGTATAAGCTTTAATCAGTCCTTCCAAGGAACACCCAGGATTGATCTCCTTTAGGATGGACTGGTTGGATCTCCTTACAGTCCAAGGGACTTTCAAGATGTTGAACTTTTCAACATCACAATTCGAAAGCATCCATTCTTCTGCACTAAGCTTTTTTATATCCAACTCTGACATCCATACATGACCACTGGGAAAACCATAGCCTTGACTAGACAGACCTTTGTTGGCAAAGTAATGTCTCTGCTTTTTAATATATTATCTAGGTTGGTCATAACTTTCCTTCCAAGAAGTAAGCGTCTTTTTATTTCATGACTGCAGTCACCATCTATAGTTATTTTGGAGCCCAGAAAAATAAAGTCATCCACTGTTTCCCCATCTATTTCCCATGAAGTGATGGGACCAGATGCCATGATCTTAGTTTTCTGAATGTTGAGTTTTAAGCCAACTTTTTCACTCTCCTCTTTCACTTTCATCAAGAGGCTTTTGAGTTTTTCTTCACTTTCTGCCATAAGAGTGGTGTCATCTACATATCTGAGGTTATTGATATTTCTCCCAGCAATCTTGATTCCAGCTTGTGCTTCTTCCAGCCCAGTGTTCCTCATGATGTACTCTGCATATAAGTTAAATAAGCAGGGTGACAATATACAGCCTTGACGTACTCCTTTTCCTATTTGGAACCAGTCTGTTGTTCCATGTCCAGTTCTAACTGTTGTTTCCTGACCTGCATATAGGTTTCTCAAGAGGCAGGTCAGGTGGTCTGGTATTCCCGTCTCTTTCAGAATTTTCCACAGTTTATTGTGATCCACATAGTCAAAGGCTTCGGCATAGTCAATGAAGCAGAAATAGATATTTTTCTGGAACTCTCTTGCTTTTTCAATGATCCAGCGAATGTTGGCAATTTGATCTCTGATTCTGCCTTTTCTAAAACCTGCTTGAACATCTGGAAGTTCATGGTTCAGGTATTGTTGAAGCCTGGCTTGGGGAATTTTGATCATGACTTAATTTTGATCTAGCATGTGAGATAAGTGCAATTGTGTGGTAGTGTGAGCATTCTTTGGTATGGCCTTTCTTTGGGATTGGAATGAAAACAGACCTTTTCCAGTCCTGTGGCCACTGCTGAGTTTTCCAGAGTTTTCCAAATTTGCTGGCATATTGAGTGCAGCACTTTCACAGCATTATTTTTTACAATTTGAAATAGCTCAACTGGAATTCCATCATCTCTACTAGCTTTGTTCATAGTGATACTTCCTAAGGACTAATTGACTTCACATTCCAGGATGTCTGCCTCTAGCTGAGTGATCACACCATCGTGATTATCTGGGTCTTGAAGATCATTTTTCTATAGTTCTTCTGTGTATTGTTGCCACTTCTTCATAATGTCATCTGCTTCTGTTAGGCCCATATGTTTTCTATACTTTATTGAGCCCATTTTTGCATGAAATGTTCCCTTGGTATCTCTAATTTTCTTGACAAGATCTCTAATTTTTCCTATTCTATTGTTTTCCTTTATTTCTTTGCATTGATCTCTGAGGAACGCTTTCTTATCTCTCCTTGCTATTCTTTGGAACTCTGCATTCAAATGGGTATATCCTTCCTTTTTCCTTTGCTTTTCTCTTCTTTTCACAGCTATTTGTAAGGCCTCCTCAGACAGCCATTTTGCTTTTTTGCATTTGTTTTTCTTGGGGATGGTCTTGATCCCTGTCTCCTGTACAGTGTCACAAACCTCCGTCCACAGTTCATCAGGCACTATGTCTAGCAGATCTAGTTCCTTAAATCTATTTCTCACTTCCATTGTGTAATCATAAGGGATTTGATTTAGGTCATACCTGAATGGTCTAGTGGTTTTCCCCACTTTCTTCAATTTCAGTCTGAATTTGACAATGAGTTATTCATGATCTGAGACACAATCAGCTCCTGGTCTTGTTTTTCCTGACTGTATAGAGCTCCATTTTTAGATGCAAAGAATATAATAAATCTGATTTTGGTGTTGACCATGTGGTAATGTCCATGTGTAGAGTCTTCTCTTGTGTTGTTGGCAGAGGGTGTTTGCTATAACCAGTGCATTCTCTTGGCAAAACTCAATTAGCCTGTTCATTTTGTACTCCAAGGTCAAATTTGCCTGTTACTCCATGTATTTCTTTACTTCCTACTTTTGCATTTCAGTCCCCTAAAATGAAAAGAATATCCTTTTTGGGTGTTAATTCTAAAAGTTTTTGTAGGTCTTCATAGAACTGTTCAACTTCAGCTTCTTCAGCGTTACTGGTCAGGGCATAGACTTGGATTATTCTGTCATTTTTGAGATTGCATCCAAGTACTGCATTTCAGACTCTTGTTGACTATGATGGCTACTCCATTTCTTCTAAAGGATTCCTGCCCACAGTAGTAGATATAATGTGCATCTGAGTTAAATTCACCCATTCCAGTCCATCTTAGTTCGCTGATTCCTAGAATTTTGACATTCACTCTTGCCATCTCCTGTTTGACCACTTCCAATTGGCCTTGTTTCATGGACCTAACATTCCAGGTTCCTATGCAATAATGCTCTTTACAGCATCGGACCTTGCTTCTATCAGTCACATCCACAACTGGGCATTATTTATGCTTTGGCTCCATCCCTTCATTCTTTCTGGAGTTATTTCTCCACTGATCTCCAGTAACATATTGGGCACCTACCGACCTGAGGAGTTCATCTTTCAGTGTCCTATCTTTTTGCCTTTTCAACTGTTCATGGGGTTCTCAAGGCAAGAATTCTGAAGTGGTTTGCCATTCCCTTCTCCAGTGGATCACATTCTGTCAATAATTTTAGTCAAAATATATTTTATATATATTTTTATATATATTTCAAGTCATGTTTTCTCAAGTGGATTTCTACGGTAACTAAAATGGAATATAATGAAACACACTGTAAAGATCTGGGCATAGTTAAAAGTAATCAATGCACTTTCTTAAATCCAAATATTGATTCTAGTTGATTACTAGGTGAAGATCATTTTTTCATCCTGCTCTTAAAAATTCCATCTCAGGGACCTAGGTAGAACATTATTTCTCAGAGTGATTATATTGATCTTTACCCCCAACATTCTACTTCATGTATTTAACAAAACTGTCATGGTACAAGTTTAAGTAAATATAATCAAAATTGACCTAATGAACCTGATCCTCAGAAATTTTTCACCCTGTGTATGACATTAATATATTGATTTTTAATTGTATTAATGTTAACTCTAATAAAGTTACTTTCACTACTATGTAACTTATTTTTGCGTATTTTGGCTCCTTGGTTGAGAAAGTAGGACAGCTCACTCAGTCCCTCTAACAGATGATATCAGTGCTCTGCCCTTTGGATGTCTTTCCCATTTTCATGTACACATGCTCCTGGTGTGCCTTCATTCCCAATAGCCAGCTCTTGTATTATTATTATTATTTTATTTTTTTATTTTTCAGATTGCCTCCCTCAATCTGGCAGAGCTCAGATATGGAGTACGGGAATTGCTTGAGCAATTACTCTCTTCAGGAAGCTGTCCTGAACCAATGACCTGTGGGTGTGGGAATATAAATATTTCTGCTCTCCTGTCTCAAACTAGGCAATGACTGACCCTGCCACTGACTCTGAAACTCCTTTATGTGACCGAGTCAAAATCATCCATTAGGATACCTGACTTGACTTTCTTCCTTCCATCTCACCTGTCGATATCTGTTAGATTTCCCTATAAATAAATCACTTTTACACAAAATTCCCAAGTCTGATTCTTTGGAACATGTTTTAAAACAATACCTAATCCCAATTTTCTTTTCCTTTTCTTAATTTTGCTAACAGAGTTTGTAAAAGCTAAATACTCAATTTCCCTCCCTTCCTTATAGCTCAACTAACCTAGAGACTCTGAAAATCCTGGTCCTGATTTTATTGAGCCTCTGAAACAAAGGAAGCAGCTATCCAACTATATTTCTTGTTGTATGAGACAAATAGACTTTCGTTTGTGTTATTTTAGATGGATTTTCCAATATTTCCAAATAGATTACGGTTTTTAGAGAAGAAAGGCACCTTATATATTTTTATTTCTCTTCAGATCTTTTTTATTGTTCTCTGTCCCTGGAGAAGGGTATTCTCACCTGGACAATCCCATGGACAGAGAGACATGGTGGGCTACAGTCCATGGGGTTGCAAAGAATAGGACATGACTGAGCACACACACACACTGCTTTCTGTAATGTAAGAAATTATAATGTATGTATAGAGATAAAATTATGTGCAATTTTGGTATATTATATGTTGGTAATTTAAAAAAAAACATTAAAATGTTTACTGATTTTATACATGTATACTTTTCCCTTCTCATCAGAATATGAGCTCAATGAGGACAAGGAAATAGATTTCCATCCGTTTATCCCTAATTCCTAGTAAAATGTCTAAAGCATAGAATAAGTTCCATAAAAGACTTGCCTAGTTAATTTAAAATAAAATACATGAAAAACATTGTAAATATAGAGTTTTTAAGGTAACATTGCATTTATTGTTTTGTTCATGAAATAAAATTTAGAAAATATTTTGTTGGATTATTATATAAAACATGCTGTCAATATATTTTATGGATGCTACAGTATCTGTTATAGTGGTTAGATAAGTAAATAGGTGAATGAATGAATATAAGAGTAAACAAAAAACAATAATTTTTAACTGCAATTCTATAAAGGATTAATTCTGTGTTCATGAAAACCATGTATAATTTATTTTATTTCAAAATTCAAGTTTTTTTCTTTTCTTTTTTTTTTTTTTAACTTGTAAGGATTGGTTGGATAACATCAAGGGAGTAGCAACGTGACAGAGAATTGAATGTGCCCTGGACACATATCAGAGAATCTCAGTTTACCGTTTTTTAGTTACATATCTTGAATATATTTTGACCCTCTTATAGAGTAAGGGTAAGCATGATCTTACAAACCTGCTTTGTCATCCAGCAGATCTATTCCATATTGCCCATGCTATTTGACTATCAGTTACACTACCAATGGATATTTATAAGACAATTGCTATTAGACTGGACAATGTGAATTTATTGTTTTTATAAATTTAAAAACCTGACAGAATATTGGCAATTCACAGATCAACCTAATTTAAATGAGCGATATTTTAGAAGGTATAAAAATTAACAAAACTTTACCCTGCCATCGATGTTCTGATAAAGGATGAGCAAATGTGATGAGCAAATGTGAACAAATGTGGTTTTATGTAAAGTGATGTAAATAGTAAAGTAAATGACACAGTTGACTCAAGTTTGTTTACAGTTGCTTACTGCTATTGAAGTTTTCTTACAGTGTAGGCTGCTCGATGCCACAGTGGAGGATCTTGTCTTATTTTTATTATTTATGTCATTGACAGTTTTCCTCTGGTTTGGTGAAGTTTAGGTTAGCCTACATTCATATGCTCACGTGTATGTTTTAAAGGTGCCTACCTCTAATAGAGGAAATATTGACCACTTTGTTTTTATAATAATCTTATGACAACAATGGCAACTGAACAATCAAGTCCTATGTCTTAGGCTAGCAACAGGTAACCAAGAGGTCTTTGGAATGAGTTGGAGAATCTAGGTCACATCTCTACCACATTACCAACATAATGAGACATACTGTTTTTCCTTAATTAAATGAAATTTGCTTTGAGGCATTTTTAGTCATAATCTCAACTAACTTCATAATTTCAATATATTGTTGTTTAATTGCTTTAGGATACTTTATCAAATGAGCTAATTCAGCAGGAAACAAATCCTTGAAAGAACACAATGTCCATGATTTGCTGAATATTCTCTGACCTAACATGGCTAAGTTATCAGCAAATATTTTAGGTAAAAATATAATTGTATTTTAGTTATATCAAATATCAAAATTAATCCAATGTACCATACATGATTAATTCATAAGAGTTAAAGGAAAACGGAAATAAAAATTCGGTTTTAAGTTTCCGTTGGGAGAGAGCAGGTGCCGTTTTAATTACCTTTTATTTTTTTACATTCATAAAGTAGGTCCATGAATTTAGATAATCTTTATTGCAATGTTCTGACTGAGCTTTATATTTATATCAGTTTCTAGAAGCAGGCAAAATTAGTTTCAGAAGAGGACTTAAAGGTCATGTACTCCAAACAGATAAGGAATAAATTCCATGAGGTTATGATTAATTGAATGCTGAATGATTATTAAAGGTACTCAATATTTGAGTACAGGTGAATGAGTAAGCGACAACAGTCAAAGAAAAGGTGTCAGGCTACAAGTTCCAGAAAGAAGAGTCAGGAATCAAAGATGTTTTTTTAGAAAAATGAAGAGCTAACTTTTTAGATGTGCTTGAATTTTAAATGGAAATGCCCAGCTGGCAATGGAAGGATCCAGGATTGGAATTTAAAGTAACGAGATTAGAGTTTGAGATGTGGATTTTAGGATCAGTTTCAGAGAAGTAATTGTTAAGCACTAGGCTCTATGAACTCTCTGGGGAGGGTTAAGACTAAAGACTAAAATTTGCAATTAGAGTGTGTATGGGGTAAAAGAATAAAAAGATATAAAGTGATTCATAGGGTTTTCTTCCATCTGTCTCTCTCTTGCCTATGTAGCCAATTATTCCTTTTATTCTGGTTCATTTTCAACACTAATTTAAGGTTATTAAGAATCTACTATTTAAAACACAAGACAGAAATTACACATTATCTCTCCTCAAAACGTGAACATAAGCCATCTCTACCCACTGTTTCAGACACCTTTCTTGAAGGATGATGTGTTCACTGTCTACATGCCCTTCTTCCCCATTTATTTTTTCCAACTCAGTACAACCTGGTTTTAGCTCCCACCACTCTACTCACTCAGCATTATAAGGATCCATCCATGACTCCTCACAGTAAACACAGTGGACAAACTTCAGTACTTATTTTGCTTGGCTACTTGGGATAAAGTGATTATGTTAGCCACTTTCTCCCAAAGTATGCTCTTTCTTAAGCACTGTGTCAGCTTCTTTGGCTTATCTTTTTCAGTCATCACCTAACTGACTTTTCTCCCTCTTCTACAAGTGTTAGTGTTCCCTGAATTCCAGTAAGAGTTTTACCTCGCTTCTTACCCAACAGTATGGGTATGTGGTATGTGTATAATTTTACTCACAATCTTTTGTTTAAATGAGTTAACATCCATGAGGCATTTAGACAATGCCTAATACAGAGTAAGTGCTACACAGTTAAAACTTTTTTACCCGTGCGTTAATCACAAATTATATCTCTGCTTTCCTTGGGATTTTGTACTTGAGAAAATTCAAGTTTCCAACAATACAAAAGCCCAACAAATTACACTGAGGAAAGGTGAAAACCCTGAGTACACTGCATTAAATCCCATAGGCAAGTCACTTGGCACTAGACTCAACACACTCAAAGCTATCCTGAGTGCCATTCCCTCAGCCTGACCTCTTTGGAATACTGTATCTATGCATACACACATGCTCTGTGCAATTACTTGCACTCTTGCATTGGGAAGTGCTTAAAAATAAAGAAAAGTTCCTATCTATTTGTAAATAAGGCTCACATTATGAATGCTTCAGCAGAAGTTGGCTTTTTAAAGGCAATTGCCATTTTCCAAATCAAGCCATGAAGATCTTGATATAAAAAAATTGTTTGTAAAGTGTAGAGAATGGAAAACAAACATAAATTTGGAATGCAGTCTTTTTCATTTGCTTGTGTGTTGTTGAGGAAAGAAATGTACATTTAAATTTATCAGCATTATTATCATCATATTTAAGTCAATGTTGATATTGTACTCTTTCACAATAATATAACCCAAAGAAGATGTTTCAAATCGTAAACCAATTGCATCTCTATGTATGTTCTCTTTCTAACACTCTATGGTAAGATTTCAAAGAGATTTTAAAGTGTTTGGGGCATTCAATATGTTTCTTCTGCATTAGGAAGAACTAGCAATTACAACATTATGGATGTAAAAAGAAATAATTTCTAGAAGCATAGTCAGTGATTCAAAGAACAAACACAGTTCGGCAGTAATCAATGACTTTTGGTACAGAAGGTTAAATTAAATGGTGGGATAATAGAATAGGATAAATGAAAGAATAATAGTTACAAAATGATGTTGAAGAGAGGGTACAATTAGGATATGTGTGAGGGTAATCATGATAGGCTAGGTAATACAAAAAATGATAAAACTCTGTATGACTTCTTACATCAAAGGTTGAATTCATTCTCATAGTTAGCAGGAGTTCTGCTACACACAGTCACTAAAGAATTCAATTCACGTAAGCCTTACCCATATTGTAGCCATAATATACCTTGAAATTTTACATTGGAACATACTAAGATACAGCCTTCTTAATATTTGTTGCAGAAGAAAGCTGAGAGAGCACACGTGAACTGTTTCTGCATCACTTCGGAAGGTTTTAGAATCCAGATCTTTAGTCAGAACTAATCACATGCATCTGCCTCACCAAAGTGTTGGTCTGAGAAATCAAGGGCTGCAACCAGCAGAATCTCACACACTAGCAAAGTAATGCTCAAAATCCTACAATTCAGGCTTCAATAGTACGTGAACTGTGAAATTCCAGAGGTTCAAGATGGATTTAGAAAAGGCAGAGGAACCAGAGATCAAACTGCCAACATCCACTGGATCATCGGAAAAGCAAGACAGTTCCAGTAAAACACCTGCTTTATTGACTATGCCAAAGCCTTTGACTGTGTGGATAACAACACACTGTGGAAAATTCTGAAAGAGATGGAAGTAACAGACCACCTTACATGCCTCCTGAGAAATCTGTATGCAGGTCAAGAAGAAACAAAAAGAGTTGGACATGGAACAACAGACTGGTTTCAAATAGGAAAAGTAGTATGTGAAGTCTGTATGTTGTCACCCTGCTTATTTAACTTCTATGCAGGGTACATTATGCGAAACGCCAGGCTGGATGAAGCACAAGCTGGAATCAAGATTGCTGGGAGAAATACCAGTAACCTCAGATATGCAGATGTACCACCCTTATGGAAGAAAACAAAGAGAAACTGAAGAGCCTCTTGATGAAAGTGAAAGAGGAGAGTGGAAAGGTTGGCTTGAAGCTCAACATTCAGAAACTAAGATTATGGTATCTGGTCCCATCACTTCACGGTAAAGAGATGGGGAAACAGTGGAAATAGTGACAAACTTTATTTCTGGGGGCTCCAAAATCACTGCAGACGGTGACTGCAGCCATGAAATTAAAAGACACTTGCTCCTGGGAAGAAAAGCTATGACCAACTTAGACAGCATATTTAAAAGCAGAGACACTACTGTTCCAACATGGATCTTTCTAGTCAAAGCTGTGGTTTTTCCTGTAGTCACGTATGGGTGTGAGAATTGAACTATAAGAAAACTGAGCACCAAAGAATTGATGCTTTTGAACTGCAGTGTTATAGAAAACTCTTGAGAGTCCCTTGGACACAAGGAGATCCAACCAGTCCATCCTAAAGGAAATCAGTCCTAAATATTCGTTGGAAGAACTGATGCTGAAGCTGAAACTCCAATACTTTGGCCATCTGATGCAAAGAACTGACTCATTGGAAAAGACCTTGTTGCTGGGAAAGATTGAAGGCAGAAGGAGAAGGGGATGACAGAGGATGAGATGGTTGATGGCATCACTGACTCGATGGGCATGAGTTTGTGTAAGCTCTGGGAATTGGTGATGGACAGAGAGGCATGGCATGCTGCAGTCCATGGGGTCTCAAAGAGTCAGACACGACTGAATGACTGAACTGACCTGACCACCAAAATATTTGGTGAAAACTCCTATGATTTCTACGGTTCCAAGTTGCAGAGTACCTTAACATAATTAAATTCAGTTTTCAGTTCAATTCAGTTGCTCAGTCATGTCTGATTCCTTGCTACCCCATGAACTTCAGCATGCCTGGCTTCCCTGTCCATCACCAACTTCAGTACCTTGTTCAAACTCATGTCCATTGAGTCAATGATGCCATCCAACCATCTTCTCCTGTTTTCTCCTT
Source organism: Moschus berezovskii (assembly GCF_049115385.1). Taxonomy (NCBI): domain Eukaryota; kingdom Metazoa; phylum Chordata; class Mammalia; order Artiodactyla; family Moschidae; genus Moschus; species Moschus berezovskii. The sequence goes on along the minus strand of NC_142461.1, from coordinate 128,433,456 downwards.
CTCTTCCTGCCTTTGATCTTTCCCAGCATCAAGGTCTTTTCCAACAAGTGAGTTCTTCACATCAGGTGGCCAAAGTTTTGGAGCTTCATCTTCAGCATCAGTCCTTCTAATGAAAATTCAGGTTTGATTTCCTTTAGAAATGACTGGTTGGATCTCCTTGCTGTCCAAGGGACCCTCAAGAGTCTTCTCCAGCACCACAATTCAAAAGCATCAGTTCTTCAGTGCTCAGCTTTTTTATGGTCCAACTTTCACATCCATAGAAAAACCATAGCTTTGACTAGATGGACCTTCGTCAGCAAAGTAATGTCTCTGCTTTTTAATATGCTGTCTGGGTTGGTCACAACTTTTCTTCCAAGGAGTTTTGCCCTCTCACAAGGTATGGCACGTCTAAACAAAAATAGTTAAAAATAGGTTACAATGGCTAAAGAGAGAGAGAGAGATTATGTCTGATAAACAAGATCTAACTAAATTTTTGGCCTAGCCACTGATTGCTATTTACTTTCTTCTTTAATCTTTTTCCTTTCCTTGTGTCTTCTTTTATTTCTTTATTTTTGAATCCTCTCTTCAATTTTTGTCCACTCCAATCATTACAGGTTACTGTCATGACAGTCCTGATTTGCAACTTTGTTTAAAATGCTTTTTCTTCTATTCAGTAGTGGACCACCTCCACTGTGCCCAGTCTAGCGTTCAATTACCCTTCTGATTTAAAAATAAAACAAACAAACAAAAATTCTTAAACTTTTCTTAGATTTTTCCCTTTAAAACAACTTCAGTAAGCAGCCCCAAATAGACTATAAATAAAAGCAAAACATAAGAAATCAGCAATTTGCTGGAAACAGCAGGATCAAACCACTCAGAAACACTCATCATTAGATTTTTTAATCTGATATGTTAATTTGTTCTTAGTCTACATTCAATCATGCCTATTATGTGATATACTCTTGTCAAACTCAGGGAATCAGTAAGGTTGATTTTATGATTTTCTAGTTTACTAAGATAATAGACGTCAGTTCAGTTCAGTCGCTCAGTCGTGTCCGACCCTTTGCGACCCCATGAATCACAGCACGCCAGGCCTCCCTGTATAACACCAATTCCCAGACTTCACTCAAACTCATGTCCATCGAGTCAGTGATGCCATCCAGCCATCTCATCCTCTGTCGTCCCTGTCTCCTCCCTCCCCCAAACCCTCCCAGCATCAGAGTCTTTTCCAGTGAGTCAACTCATCGCATAAGGTGGCCAAAGTATTGGAGTTTCAGCTTTAGCATCAGTCCTTCCAATGAACACCCAGGATTGATCTCCTTTAGAATGGACTGGTTGGATCTCCTTGCAGTATAAGGGACTCTCAAGAGTCTTCTCCAACACCACAGTTCAAAAGCATCAATTCTTCGGCGATCAGCTTTCTTCACAGTCCAAATTTCTCATCCATACATGACCATGGGAAAACCATAGCCTTGACTAGACATACCTTTGTTGGCAAAGTAATGTCTCTGCTTTTTAATATGCTATCTAGGTTGGTCTTTCCTTCCAAGGAGTAAGCGTCTTTTAATTTCATGGCTGCAATCAGCATCTGCAATGATTTTGGAGCCCAAAAAAATAAAGTCTGACACTGTTTCCACTGTTTCCCCATCTATTTCCCATGAAGTGATGGGACCAGATGCCAGGATCTTAGTTTTCTGAATGTTGAGCTTCAAGCCAACCTTTTCACTCTCCTCTTTCACTTTCATCAAGAGGCTTTTGAGATCCTCTTCACTTTCTGCCATAAGGGTGGTGTCATCTGCATATCTGAGGTTATTAATATTTCTCCCAGCAATCTTGATTCCAGCTTGTGCTTCTTCCAGCCCAGCGTTCCTCATGATGTACTCTGCATATAAGTTAAATAAGCAGGGTGACAATATCCAGCCTTGATGTACTCCTTTTCCTATTTGGAACCAGTCTGTTTACCATGTCCAGTTCTAACTGTTGCTTCCTGACCTGCATACAGGTTTCTCAAGAGGCAGGTAAGGTGGTCTGGTATTCCCGTCTCTTTCAGAATTTTTCACAGTTTATTGTGATCCACACAGTCAAAGGCTTTGGCATAGTCAGTGAAGCAAAAATAGATGTTTTTTAGGATTTATCTTTGCTATCTCCATGATCAGTGGATGTTGGCAATTTGATCTCTAGTGCCTCTGCCTTTTCTAAAACCTGCTTGAACATCTGGAAGTTCATGGTTCACATATTGCTGAAGCCTGGCTTGGAGAATTTTGAGCATGACTTTACTAGTGTGTGAGATGAGTGCAATTGTGCGGTAGTTTGATCATTCATTGGCATTCCCTTTCTTTGGGATTGGAATGAAGACTGACCTTTTCCAGTCCTGTGGCCACTGCTAAGTTTTCCAAATTTGCTGACATATTGAGTGCAGCACTTCCACAGCATCATCTTTCAGGATTTGAAATAGCTCAATTGGATTCCATCACCTCCACTAGCTTTGTTTGTAGTGATGCTCTCAAAGGCCCACTTGACTTCGCATTCCGAGATGTCTGATCCGGGCGAGTGATCATACCATCGTGATTATGTTGGTCGTGAAGATCTTTTTTGTATAGTTCTTTTGTGTATTCTTGCCACCTCTTTATATTTTCTGCTTCTGTTAGGTCCTTACCATTTCTGTCCTTTATTGAGCCCATCTTTGCATGAAATGTTCAGAATGTGGTCCACTGCAGAAGGGAATGGCAAACCACTTCAGTATACTTGCCTTGAGAACCCCATGAATAGTATCAAAAGGCAAAATGATAGGATACTGAATGAGGAATTCCCCAGATTAGTAGGTGCCCAGGATGCTGCTGGAGATCAGTGGAGAAATAACTCCAGAATGGATGAAGGGATGGAGCTAAAGAAAAACAAATACCCAGTGGTGGATGTGACTGGTGATAGAAACAATGTCCGATGCTGTAAAGAGCAATATTGCATAGGAACCTGGAATGTTAGGTCCATGAATCAAGGCAAATTGGAAGTGGTCAAACAGGAGACGACAAGAGTGAATGTAGACATTCTAGGAATCCGTGAACTAAAATGGACTGGAATGGGTGAATTTAACTCAGATGACCATTATATCTACTACTGTGGGCAGGAATCCCTTAGAAGAAATGGAGTAGCCATCATGGTCAACAAAAGAGTCCGAAATGCAGTACTTGGATGCAATCTTAAAAACGACAGAATGATTGATTTCTGTTCGTTTCCAAGGCAAACCATTCAATATTAGAGTAATCCAAGCCTATGCCCCAACCAGTAATGCTGAAGAAGCCGAAGTTGAATGGTTCTATGAAGACCCACAAAACCTTTTAGAACTAACACCGAAAAAAGCTGTCCTTGTCATTATAGGGGACTGCAATGCAAAAGTAGGAAGTCAAGAAACACCTGGAGTAACAGGCAAATTTGGCCTTGGAGCATGGAATGAAGCAGGGCAAACATTAATAGAGTTTTGCCAAGAGAACGCACTGGTCATAGCAAACACCCTTTTCCAACAACACAAGAGAAGACTCTACACATGGGCATCACTAGATAATCAACACAGAAATCAGATTAATTATATGCTTTGCAGCCAAAGATGGAGAAGCTCTATACAGTTAGAAAAAATAAGACCAGGAGCTGACTGTGGCTAGGATCATGAACTCCTTATTGCCAAATTCAGACTTAAATTGAAGAAAGTAGGGAAAACCACTAGACCATTCAGATATGACCTAAATCAAATCCCTTAAGATTATACAGTGGAAATAAGAAATAGTTTTAAGGAACTAGATATTATAGAGTGCCTGATGAACTATGGACGGACGTTTGTGACATTGTACAGGAGACAGGGAACAAGTCCATCCCCATGGAAAGGAAATGCAAAAAAAAACACAAAATGGCTCTTTGACGAGGCCTTACAAATAGCTGTGAAAAGAAGAGAAGCCAATACAAAGGAGAACAGGAAAGATATAAGCATCTGAATGTAGAGTTCCAAAGAATAGCAAGGAGAGATAAGAAAGCCTTCCTCAGCGATCAATACAAAGAAATAGAGGAAAACAACAGAATAGGAAAAACAAGAAATCTCTTCAAGAAAATTAGAGATATCAAGGGAACATTTCATGCAAAGATGGGCTCGATAAAGGACAGAAATGGTATGGACCCCAATCATAATATTCATTTTAAAAAAATCATAATTTTTGTTGTTGTTGGTATTTTGCTTTGTTTTGATACAAACCCAGATCAGGAAAAACACACAAACAAAAACATTCACAGGGTCATTTATATTTTAAAGTAACACAGAGAAATGGAATTCAAAGAACTAAGTTAAAAAAATAAACAGTATGTAATCACTCAGAAAACAGTTGCCTCTGTGTAAGAAAGATAGAAGGAATACGTGACTGAAGATTAAGATTTTACTCTGTAATTTTTTATAGTGAAGAGATGGGATATGATTTTGACAAAATTATTTTTGCTACTTCTAATAGTATACATTGTGCACACTTTTTAAAATGGAAGTATATTTGATTTATAGGGTTTCAGATGTATGCAAAGTGATTCAGTTATATACATATATATTTATATACAAATTCTTTTCCATTATAGATTATTAAAAGATATTGAGTATAGTTCCCTGTGCTATTTTATATACAGTAACGTATCTTAACCCCAAATTTGTATACATACATTTTTATCATTATGTTTTCATTTGTGTTTTTATGGCATAGTTTAAAAATCACAAATATAATATTTAAAAGACTATTCAGTAGTTTACCTTATCACTAACTCTTCTTGTCAAGTAATGTTTTCTACAATTTTGAAAGGATAGTCTATTTAAGGTAATTTGTTAAAGCAATAAAAGCAGGAGTCTTAACTCAGAATATGAATAGTTGACAAAGGATTCTGGAAAAGTTGATTTTGAAGTGAGATAATGCAAATTATACACATTTAGTCTATTACCTTTTCCTCTTTTTTCATGCAAAGTAATTAAAATTTATGGCGATATCATGTACATATATAATGTAATAACAGACTTCTTTATTCTCCAGATAATGTATTCATATAACCACTTTAAAAATATTTCTCACGCTTTATTTGCATATTTGAGATGTTTTAAAATGTTATATGTGCCATGTGTGCTCAGTTGTGTCTGACTTTTTGTGGGTGCATGGACTGTATCCTTCCAGACTCCTCTGTCCACGGTATTTTTCAGGCAAGAATCTGGAATGGGTTGCCATTTCCTATTTCAGCATATCTTCCTGACCGAGGGATCAAACCCATGTCTCTTGTATTTCCTGCATTGGCAGGTATATTCTTTACCTCTAGCACCACTTAACCAAGATTAAAAGATCATATAGAATATTTGATAAGCCATTGATTTTTTTCACTTTAAAATATGTATCTAAATAGTTAAGAGAGAGGGACAATTTGTTGTCCTTTTAAGTAAAATTTGTCATACTGTCCTGAAAACTCAATGCATCCAGTTGTTACTTTCTCATTCTCTCATGTGCTGTGCTTAGACATTTAGGCCTATCCGACTATTTGCGACCACGTGGCCTGTAGCCTGCCAGGCCTCTTTGTCCACGGGGATTCTACAGGCAAGAATACTGGAGTGGGTTGTCATGCCCTCCTCCAGGGGATCTTCCAAACCCAGGGGTCAAAACCAGGTCTCCTGCATTGCAGGTGGATTCTTCACCATCTGAGCCACCAGGGAAGCAAGCCTCTCATTCTCTCATAGAACACAATAAAATTTACTTGGAACAGTCATGTTTTGGCAAAATCACAGATTTTCTACTTGGTTGCATGTATATTAGAAAACAGCAGCAGCAGTTTTTGTTGTTGTTGGTTTGACTGATTGCTTTTGCAAATTTCAGGGACATTTGGAAACCTGTGACACCATGAGAATTGTTTTAGTAAAATCAATATAATAGATATTAGGAATGAAGGGGAACCCTGATATCACTACTTCATTCTCTTAGTCAGTGGAATACTTTTCACAGTTTTCTGAACAAGTGATAATTGGTTTACAGCCTTTCCAGAAAAAATAAAAAATAAAAAGCAATATATTCTTATGAAACAGAATATTTGCTCAATGTATCTATAGGTAACAAAGCACTTATAGTGAGCAAAATATTCCTTCTCTAAATTTCCATTTATTGATCTAACTAAATCTTGAAATTAATTATACAAGAAATTTACCACGATTTTCTGTGAAGAGTTTAGTATCTACCATTGAGAACCATCTGGCCAAATTTATGAAACGCTTACTCTAAATGATGCCTAAGTTTATCCATTTCCTCAGTCAAGTGAAGACTCTGGAATCTAATCCTGAGCTAGGCATTATGTATTTGAACAAGAGAGGCTAGAAGAATATGAGTGCCATTAATCAACTGGAAATTGCTTCCCTAGCATGCTTGGGAACATTTAACTGCTGAGATTGGTCATCCCATGCCAAGTCTCTTACATTAGAAAATCCTCTCTGGAATCCCTCCATTTCCCAGAAATGTTGTCAGCCAGTGAGTGGAGTGCAGATCCTCTTTGCTCCAATACTCACAAGTCTCTCACTCTTACACCTATATTTGGCCCAGACTATTGAATGAGGAAGTGTTGTTACGTACCATGATTTTTTAAGACCTTTCTCTCTCTCTCTCTCTCTTTTTCTTCCCCCCACAAACCCTCTGATATCACCCAAGCATTTAGGATTTTGGAATACAAAAGCCAAAAAAAAATAGCTCAGTCTACTTGTGCTTCCTGCCCATCCATGCATTTTCTCTAAAGTAATAATAAACATTCAATCTGTAGAAATTTAAGAGAAAAGTCATGGAAGAATAAAGATAAAAACCAAAATTTAGCATCCTAAGTTTAGTGTCAACTACATGAACAATCTGGGTACTATATACTGTCCATTCCTACATGTGAATATTTCACTCATACCTACTCCACAGTCTCTTTTTTTTTTTAACCACCTTAGCTATTTTAGCATACAATATATGTTCTCCTACTTCCTAATTTATATTGTGATATATTCCCATGAGTCACATGTGACTCTTTCTGACCCCATGTATGGTAGCCCACCAGGATCCTCTGTCCGTGGGATTGTCCCACAAGAATACTGGAGTAGGTTGCTATTTCCTCCTCCAGGGTATCTTCCCAACCCAGAGACTGAACCTATGTCTCCTGCAGTGGCAGGCAGATTCTGTACCACTGAACCCCCTGGGGTGCTCCCATGAGTCAATATCCAATTTTAAAAGAGGCCTCCACCCTGAGCATAACCCTCTAGATAAGATGTGACAGTGAAACATTATAGAGGGCTAGAATCTACATTTGTGAATGATTGTACTGTCATAATGAAACAATTTTTTTTCTTAAGTTTCTCATCACTGAAACCAAATAATCTCTTTATATGTAAAGTTATGACCAACCTTGATAGTATATTAAAAAGCAGAGACATTACTTTGCCAACAAAAGTCCGTCTAGTCAAGGCTATGGTTTTTCCCGTGGTCATGTATGGATGTGAGAGTTGGACTGTGAAGAAAGCTGATCGCCGAAGAATTGATGCTTTTGAACTGTGGTGTTGGAGAAGACTCTTGAGAGTCCCTTATACTGCAAGGAGATCCAACCAGTCCATTCTAAAGGAGATCAATCCTGGATGTTCATTGGAGGGACTGATGCTAAAGCTGAAACTGCAATACTTTGGCCACCTCATGCGACGAGTTGATTCACTGGAAAAGACTCTGATGCTGGGAAAGGTTGGGGGCGGGAGGAGAAGGGGACGACGGAGAATTAGATGGCTGGATGGCATCACCGACTCTGTGGACATGAGTTTGAGTGTACTCCGGGAGTTGGTGATGGACAGGGAGGCCAGGCGTGCTGTGATTCATGGGGTCGCGGAGAGTCGGACACGACTGAGCGACTGAACTGAACTGATGTTAACAAATGCTAAGGCATATTCAACAATCTATGTATGTACTGTTTTGTGTGTATGTGTATATATGTTTACATTTAAGCATGAGTCTTTCCATTTGTCTCTTAAATTCACTGGCATTTTGTTATTCGTTTTAAAATATCTCAGTATTTATATTTTAGAAGATAGTAGAAGGTACTTCTCCTAAGTTATCACACCTTGTGTGGTTCTCATGCAACATTAATTCACCAATTTGGGTTATACTATTCTCTGAATAATTTTTCCATGAATATATCAGAAAAGAAACTATCAAAAATAGTTTTGAAAAATCTATGGATATGACTTTCTCTGTCAGCTGAGCAGACACATATTTTAAACATATATTATAACTTACATGCTTTTCTTAGTGAATTTATTCTGCTCTTTCATCAAGTCCTTTTCTAAGGATGTATAGAAATAATGACTATATTTTAGAATAAAATTGGATAAATTTTATTAACCTATAATTTTTAAAATGTATCTTTATATAAAGTAGATAATATATGTCACTCTCAAGTCTGAATGACCTCTCTTATTGTTCACTAATTACTATTCTAATGTACATAGTACATAACACAATTCCTAACATGTAACAGTTGCACAAACATTGTTTGGATAGAGGGAAAGAATAAAAAAAGAGATTATTCAAATAACTGAGTTGGAATGAATCCTTCAAATAATGTATTCTTTCTTCTTCCTGGAATTAGAAAATATAATCAACAGAATACTTGAAAGATAGTCACAGAGACTCTGCTTAAGACTAAATAATGTAGAATTATGTATATATAATTTCAAAGGAAATTGGAATGTTTCTGAGTAAGAAAGTAGTATAACATTTTACTCCTCTGATTTAGTTATAAAAGTGTCACTTTTCCACCACTATCATTTGTGTTCTGTTCATTTAAATAATTTAATGCAGTTTAAAACTGTTTAACCTTTTCAGTGGTTTCAATTTTATGAGTATTGGAATACACGATTGTAAAAGTCTAAAGACATGCGGCTTGGAACTTTTAAGATAACTAAAACATTTACAATACAAATGAATGCTGAATCCACAAATGGCTGTTTCAGAAAATCAACACTGTAAACTCAAGCAAGTCATTTAATATTAATGACTGCTGAAAAGGGAATATAAAAATATCTACTTCAGAAAATTTTGTGAGATTCTAAATAATCACATGAAAGTATTTATAAAGTACTTTTAAACTTAAACTTAAGTTTAAAAGATTATTTTCCAGAAATATTGTTATATTATCACTCTATATATTACAGATGCTATAGCCAAACTTGTTGAATGAATTGTCTCAACCTTAAAGTATGAGGTCATTTACACCGCAAACTCGGGCTTCCCTGGTAGCTCAACTGGTAAAGAATCCACCTGCAATGTAGGAGACCCTGGTTCAATTCTGAGTCAGGAAGATCCGCTGGAGAAGTGATAGGCTACCCACTCCAGTATGCTAGGGCTTCCCTGGTGGCTCAACTGGTAAAGAATCTGCCTACAATGTGGGAGACCTGGGTTCGATCCCTGGTTTGGGAAGATGCCCTGGAGAAGAGAACGGCTTACCCACTTCAGTATTCTGACCTGAAGAATTCCATGGACTATATACACAGTCCATGGGGTCACAAAGAGTCAGACATGACTGAGTGACTTTCACTTCACATACCTCAAACCACTCAAATCTTGGTTATTTTCTTCAGTTTCTTTGAAAGTTGCTTATCATCATGCTATCTGTTCAATGATGGTATCCATTAGACTGATTTTTTATCCCCATTCTTACTTCATATTTAAAAAAAATCTTAATGCCATTAAGTTGGGCAAGTGTGAAGAATGTTAGAGTTGCAGATAAGTGCAATGTGAGACCATATTGAGCAATTTATCCACGCATTTGATATCTCAGAAGTCATGCCACATGAGGCATTTCCTAAACTGAGTCATGGTCTGCAACAAAGACAAAAAGTCAAGTCAAGTATTCTTTCCAAAGAATGGAAGCCCAATGGAGTCAAGAGAATAAGCCAGCAATGTACCTGCTTGTCAGAAAGGAACTCGACACCAAATTTCACAGTCAATAAATAAAAATTAAAAAAAAAACAGGGTTAAAAATAGCAGATAAATACTTTAAAACAACTGCTATAAATATGTTCAAGCACTTTGAAAATACTTATATGAGTGAACAAACATATATCAAAGCAGTGAAATGGAAATTCTAATATAAACGATGCAAAGATCAACAGAGTGTATAAACTTCTAATTCATGCATTTCCACAGCTATAAAACTGCAATTACAAATCAGATGTAGTTTCAGAAAAAAACATAATTTATGTCTTCCTTTTAATCATTCTATTAAAATTATTTTGTTTTTAAACATCATATTCAGCAATTGAAGTGAATCATTCAAATGTTAAGTTTTATTGTTAATAACCTATAAACAAGTTTACTGAATTCAAAGCCCTCCTAATAATCAAACTAGAAAGTTATATTCCAAATAAATATGCTGAAAATTAACACTTTCACACATATTTTTCTGAGTTATTAGTATTCTAACACATTTTTTACATCATTTGCCAATAGTTTTTTTTTTTAATTCCAACGTTTATATACTAGTATCCGTGGTCCCTATTAGATTACTATTATGTATTATTTATCTTTGCCTTTACTATTTTGGGGTAGAAGTAGTTTGTAACACACCAAAAAGGATGTTAATATGATGGGTATTCATAATATAAATTTTCATTATCACCTTTATTTCCAAATTCAGCTAAAGGAAAGCAAGACTCATCAGAACACAAAAATATTCACTAATGATCTTGCCACAGTAAAAACTAGTTTTCATTAAACCACAAGTTTTGTTTAACATTTTTATCTTTATTTTTCTCTCTAGAGAATTAAATAGTATATTCTCAACTGAAAAAATGCAAATCAGTTACAAACAAGTAATTTATTTTTCAGCAGGTAAGCAGTGTTTTTTAAAATATACACATGTGCAAACCCAGGACTGATGATCAGTTGATATGTACCTGCTCAGACGGTGTGTCTTCATGTCATAGCAGTTGCAAATATTTTGCATAAAAAATATCAAAACATTTGGCACCTAGAGGTCTGACAGAGATAGACTAGATATCAACTGAAAAGGAGAAAATGGACAAAAGAGATACTTCAAAAGAAAATGATCATTTTATCAATATAAGTGGGCCTTACAAAAAGTGATTAAGCCTCAGGTTCAGTTCAGTTCAGTTCAGTCGCTCAGTTGAGTCCGACCCTGTTACCCCATGACCTGCAGCACACCAGGCCTCCCTGTCCATCACCAACTCCTGGAGTTTACTCAAGCTCATTTCCATTGAGTCGGTGATGCCATCCAGCCATCTCATTCTCTGTCCTCCCCTTCTCCTCCCACCTTCAATCTTTCCCAGCATCAGGGTCCTTTCCAATGAGTCAGTTCTTTGCATCAGGTTGCCAAAGTATTGAAGTTTCAGCTTCAACATCAGTCCTTCCAATGAAAATTCAGGACTGATTTCCTTTAGGATGGACTGGTTGGATCTCCTTGCAGTCTAAGGGACTCTCAAGAGTCTTCTCCAACACTACAGTTCAAAAGCATCAATTCTTCGGTGCTCAGCCTTCTTTATAGTCCAACTCTCACATCCATACATGACTACTGGATAAAGCCTAAGGTTCAGTTCAGTTCAGTCGCTCAGTCGTGTCCGACTCTTTGCGACCCCATGAATCACAGCACGCCAGGCCTCCCTGTCCATCACCAACTCCTGGAGTTCACTCAAACTCATGTCCATCAAGTCAGTGATGCCATCCAGCCATCTCATTCTCTGTCGTCCCCTTCTCCTCCCACCCTCAATCCCTCCTAGCATCATACTCTTTTCCAGTGAGTCAAATTTGACATAAATGATACTTTTATTTAATTGTGTTTTAATGGTCTCCTGGGCTTCCCTTGTGGCTCAGCTGGTAAAGAATTCGCCTGCAATGCGGGAGACCTGGGTTCGATCCCTGGGTTGGGAAGATTCCCTGTAGAAGGGAAAGGCTACCCACTACAGTATTCTGGCCTGGAGAATTCCATGGACTGTATAGTCCATGGGGTCGCAAAGAGTCAGACACGACTGTGTGACTTTCACTTCACTATAAAGTGAAGATGATTTATTTTATAGTGATACAATTTTATCTGAAAATGTATCCACAAAAAATCAACTCAATTCACTTTTATTCATTACTCAACATATAATTATTATTTGAAAAAACATTATATTACGTATGTACATTTCCTGAAGTGGTACTCATCACATTTAATTTCTTTCAGTTTGCTTTACTATTTACTATAAAATTTTGTTTTTGTTGTTGTTTAGTCACTAAGTCATGCCCAACTCTTTTGCAATCCCATGGATTGTAAGCTATTAGGCTTCCTTGTCAATGGGAAGTATTATTTTTCAGGCAATAATACTGGAGTGAATTGCCATTTCCTTCTCCAGAGGATCTTCCCAACCTAGGGATTAAACTGGCATCTCCTGAATTGCAAGTGGATTCTTTACTGCTGAGCCACTGTGGAAGCCCCATAAAATTTTGACTCCGTGCTTAAGGATTTACTTTAAGTAGACTTTTTCAAATAACAATTTTCTATAATTGTTAAAAACCTCCAATTGACAAAGTGTGCTACTTAAGATGAAGGAAATTTAAGAATCCATAGAGACGATACTTAGAGCAGTGACACTACTCTGTATGATACTGTAATGGTGAAAACATATCATAAATTTGCCCAAACTCACAGAACTTGCAACACTGTAATGTATTGGACTTATAGCACTATGGACTATAATGATGTGTCAGTGTAACAAATATACCACCTCTGGTGGGAGATTCTGCTAATAGGGGAGATTATGCATGTGCGGGGTTAGAAAGTATATGGGAAATTTCTGTACATTTAGTCAGTTTTGCCATGAATCTAAACAGCCATAAAAATAAATTCAGTTTAAAAAAACATAAAGAATCCACAAAAACTTCAAGGAGGGTAACCCCACTCTTAATCATGGGAGAGTGGGAGATCTCATTAAGAACATCTTTGTATGGCTAAAATATATATGCTAAATAAAGCAGAACCAGCATTCAGGAAGATACAGTGTGCTCCACAGAGAGATAGGAGTGAGTTAGAAAGCCTGTGGGAAACTTCCCTGGTGGCTCAGAGGTAACGAATCTGTCTGCCAAGCAGAAGACATGGATTCGATCCCTGGGTTGGAAAGATCTCCTGAAAAAGGAAATGGCAAACCACTCTAGAATTCTTGTCAGGAAATCCTGTGGACAGAGGAGTCTGGTGGGCTATTGTCCATGGTATTTCAAAAGAGTCAGACATGACTTAGTGATTAAATGACAACAAGAGGACTATGTATATCACATTTAGGAAATGGAAAGAAAAAAATAACTTGGCTATAGCACATAAAACAAGAAGTATATGATAGAATCAAAAGATATGAGAGAAATCAGGTTTAAAGGAGATCTGTAATTTATATTTTAAAAGTTGATGTATTAGTTTTGTTGTCCTGAGAAAACAAAATCAAATATCAATATCATTATAAATATATCAATAACTATAAATGTCTTCCCCTGTGGATCAGCGGTAAAGAATTCACCTGCGATGCAGGAGTCACAGGAGATGCCTGGGTCAGGAAGATCCCCTGGGGGAGGAAATAACAACCCACTCCAATATTCTTGCCTAGGAAATCCAATGGACAGAGGAGCCTGGCGGGCTACAGTCCATAGGGTTGCAAGGATTTGGACATGACTGAACATGCACACACCACACACACATAGATATAAACAAAGATAGATTTTAAAGAATTGACTCAACAGGATTGTAGGGGCTGGCAAGACTAAATTTTGTGGGGCAGGCTGGAAGGCTGGATCCAGTAGAGTTGATGTTTCAGCCTCAAATCTGAGTCAATCTGAAAGGAAAATTCCTTCTTCCTCCTGATGATCTCATTCTTTTATTCTGAGGCCTTCACCTGATTGGATGAAGTCTATCCATGTTAGGGAAGATACTCTGTTTACACAAGGTCTACCAATTTAATTGTCAATCCCATCTGAAAAAATAAAACACCTCCACAGCAACATCTAGACTAGTGTTTAACCCAACAGCTAGACATTATAGTCTAACTAAGTTGACAAAATAAAATTAAGATGATAATTAGTCATGGAGAGCAGGAGCTGGTGATTTAGAGAAACAATAAATTGCACATATTGCATATTTTACTATATTTGAAAGAGTCTAGGGACTTTCCTGGTGGTTCAGTGGTTAAGATTCCATACTTCTAACACAAGGATCTCAGGGTCAATCCTTGGTCATGGAACTAAGATACCACATGAAGGAGGAGGGAGGGGGGTTCAAGATGGGGAACACATGTACACCCAGGGCAGATTCATGTCAATGTATTGCAAAACCAATACAATATTGTAAAGTAATTAGCCTCCAATTATAATAAATAAGTTAAATATATATATATATACATATATATATAAGAGTCTAGGCACAGGAATTCATAAATACTCTAATTAAATTGGATAAATAAACAGCATTATATAAGTTAAAATAGTTTCATTGCTCATGGATTTGGAGAACTTAGAAAAGACATGCCAGATCAAGATCATAAACAAAAACTCACAGTATTAGGCCAACTTTGCTTTCCTCTCTGTTTTCCCTTCAAATGTATTTCTTTCTTTGCTCTTACCCATACTATGTCCATAAGTGTTAAATTTTACATAGACACTTCTCTACTCCTTTGAACTCTTGACATCACTTGGCATTTGGCAGCTCAATCCTTTTAACTACTGCAAACATATGTCTTGCTTTGCCCAGTGGAGTTCTGGTTTATAGTTGTGCCCACTTTCACTTTCAATATGTTATCGAGTGACACCATTACTAACTCAAGCAATTAATCATAGCATTTTTCTCAAGCAATGACATTTTTTGTAAGTAGAATTCTGGTTCTATTGATATATTAATTCTGCTTTCTCCTCTTAATTAAAGTGGCTGGAGTAGCTGATAGTGAAGACAGAATTAGAGGTATATTTGCAGTGTGAAACAGAAGGACCTGGATAAACCTAAAGGTGTTGCAGTCAGAAGGGAAGGAAATCTTTTTTCATTGTAAAGTATCATGAGGACAACCTGGGGATTTTCCCCAGCTGAGAGGCCTGAAACTCTATAGTTCTTTCAACGTAACTATAGCAGATCTTTTCATAATCTTACTGCACTCAACCTGTTCTGCCCAAGCTGTTTCTACTGACAGAAAAATAGTGTTGCTTCAGACACAAGAAAATATCTGCTCCAACAGTCAACAGTGATGAAGTATAGGAGTCGCTGATCTATGTATTAAATTAACAATAAAAGAAAATATGTTCTTAGTATAACAGATTGGAATTCTGAATCCAATTCCCCAATTGTTTATCCAAAAAGTAACTTTAAATGTGTTTATATACTGGATCCTGTTCTAGGACTTGTGGGTACTTTCCTGCTCATGTTGTTGCTGTTCAGTCACTCAGTTTTATCTAACTCTTTGTGACCCCATGGACGGCAGCATTCCTGTCTTGCCTGTGGTTCACAATCTCCTGAAGTTCGCTCAAACTCATGTCCATCAAATCGGTGATGCCATCCAACTATCTCATCCTCTGTCATCTCCTTTTCCTCCTGCTTTCAATCTTTCCCAACATCAGGGTCTTTTCTAGTGAGTCAGCTCTTTGCATCAGGTGGCCAAAGTATTGGAGTTTCAGCTTCAGTCCTTCTAATGAATATTCACGGTTGATTTCCTTTAGGAATGACTAGTTTGATCTTCTTGCAGTCCAAGGGACTCTCAAGAGTCTTCTCCAGCACCACAGTTCAAAAACATCAGTTCTGTGTTAAGCCTTCTTTATAGTTCAACTCTCACATCCATACATGACTACTGGAAAAACCAAAGCTTTGACTAGGTAGACCTTTATCAGCAAAGTGATATCTCTGCCTTTTAATATGCTATTTAGGTTGGTCATAGCTTTTCTTCCAAGGAGCAAGCATCTTTTAATTTCAAGGCTGAAGTCACTGTCCACAGTGATTTTGGAGCCCAAGACATAAAGTCTGTCACTGTTTTCATTGTTTCCCCCATCTATTTGCCATGAAGTTATGGGACTGGATGCTATGATTTCAATTTTTTGAATGTTAAATTTTAAGCCAGCTTTTTCACTCCCCTATTTCATCTTCATCAATAGGTTTTTTAGTTCCTCTTCTCTTTCTGCCATTAGAGTGGTGAAATCTGCATAACCAAGGTTGTTGATATTTTCCCAACAGTCTTGATTCCAGCTTGAGCTTCATCCAGTGCAGAATTTCACATGATGTACTCTGCATATGAGTTAAATAAGCAGGGTGATAACATACAGCCTTGATGTACTCCTTTCCCAATTTGAAACCCATCCATTGTTCCATGTCTGTTTCTAACTGTTGCTTCTTGTCCTGTGTACAGATTCCTCATGAGGCAGGTAAGGTAGTCTGGTATTCCCATCTCTTTAAGAATTTTCCACAGTTTGTTGTTATCCACTCAGTCAGATGTTTTCAAGTAATCAATGAAGCACAAATGAATAGTTTCCTGGAATTGTCTTGCTTTTCTATTTCCAGTGGATGTTGGAAATTTGATCTCTTTTTCCTCTGTCTTTTTAAATTTATCTTGTACATATGGAAGTTCTCAGTTCATGCATTTTTGAAGTCTAGATTGAAGGATTTTGAGCATTACCTTGCTACTATGTAGCCCTTACATAGTAGTTGGAGGAAACAGATAATAAATACTATACAATAATACAATAAATGTTAAACCGTGTAGTACCTAAGAAGGTAATAAGTACAATAAAAACAAAAACATAGAGAAGAATATATTTTTTTGAGTGGCAGTAGGAAAAGAAATTAATACGTTGCAGTGATGAACTGGAGGAGAAGCGGGCAACAGAGGATGAGGTGGTTGGTTGCATGCATCACCAAGTCAATGGACATGAGTTGGAGCAAACTCCAGGAGATAGTGAAGAACAGGGAAACCTGGCATGTTGAAGTCCATGGGGTCACAAAGAGTTGTCATGGCTTAGCCACTGTACAGCAGACACAAACTTGGAAGCAGGCAGGGACTAGCAATACAGGAAAGCCTTTGCTACATTCAGACCTGAATTGGCATGGGAAGGAAGCCATAAAACTCGTCATAGAGTGTCTTGTACCCATAGGAATATGGTTGCCCACAGAACCTGTAACCTTAAATAAAGAAATGCACCTTTAGGTGCAAATTAGGGCTTAGCTAATTTGGTTGGAAAATCACTGCTGGAATGACTATTCTGATCTCTCTCTTCTGCTTTTGAATCTCTTGAGAATGTCACACAATGCCAGTCTCAAGGGATCTTGAAATGCAGGCTAAAAAATCAGCCTTTCAGAGAAGAATGAAAAATAGAAGAGGAGGCTCCACAGGGTTAGAATATTGAAAGAGTCAGTCACTGAGTTATGGGAAAACTGCAAATTCAAATAAGTCAATCCAGGTTCATCTTACTATTGAATATGGTGGTCATGTTCTAAGCTTTAATAAAACAGTATATATTCATCTACCATTTGTTTGTTTGTTCCATCACTAAGTCATATCCGATTCTTGTGATCCCATGAACTGCAGTATACCAGGGTTCCCTATCTTTCACTATCTCCTGGAGTTTACTCAAACTCATGAGTCAACGATGTTATTTAACCATCTCATTCTCTGCTGCCCCATTCTCTTCTTGCCCTCAATCTATCTAAACATCACTGTAAAACTTAGTAAATTGAAAATGTGTCTCTATTGGGTAATAATTTCTGTTTATCAAGCAACCTGTTTGTGCAGAAATTTCGTACCATAAGCCACTGATAAGCTGGCTATTTACTATACTTAAGCAGTAGAAATTAGATCATAAGTTCTTATTTTTGGCACACTGTCAAATAAACAATGATTTTTTTTCTTTTTCTTCATTTTAAAATATTTTCTTAATATAATTATGTCGTTATCTGAAAGCCCTGCTGGTTTTAAGTGTTAATATATAGCACAAGAATCAGTGACCGAAAATTGACCGAAAATAGATAGAGACCCTCATAGACCCTCTAATATTAAAAAGGGGAAAAGATATTTCTTCCTCCTTTTCAGTCTTAACCTTAAAATAAGACACATTATTTTCTTTGGAATATCAATATATTAATTATAATTATGACCAACTAAATATACTATAGTTTTGTGATACAATGAAGCACATCTATAAAATTAAATTATTGTTCATACAGAATGTTCTATGTTTATTCAGTAAACATTGGAATCTTTAGTCAACACATTTAATACCAAATTGCCAAGGATAGACAAGTGGGACTATATAATGAGACTCTGTCTTCAGAGATTTGAATTAATTCCATGAAACCAACTTTAAATCTCCTATTTCCAGAACTATTACATGAGACAATTAAGTACACTTTTTCATTCACGCATTTTAGGTATTCTGCTACTTTCAGTTGATGGCAGTATTAATGGATATAACAAACTTGGCCTAATAGGAAAGGTAAAGATAAAATACAACAGCGATGTAAAATATAATGATATGGTAATGTGAATATGCTGAAGATGGTACTAAAGCTTAATTTTTTAGAAAGAGAATTTTGTGTTAAAGTTACTTCTGAGCCAAGTTAGAAAAACTAAGGTAAACCATGACAACAACAGCATTTTGAGGAAAGGGAACAAGTTAAGCGATGCCGGAAAGGAGCAACACCCAACTGTGTGTAGGGAACTCAATAAATAGCTTGAGTGCTGGAGATTGATGTGAATTAAGAGTTAAGACTAGAGTGCTAACCAAAGAAAAGATCACAGGGTGCATTTTTGTTGTAAATAGTATGAATTTTTCCTGTGGAGCTTGGGAACCACTGAATTTTATTTTTAATAAATGGCTTTGGCTGATTACCTATATTTAAAATTTAAATGGAATAATATCTTAGAAAAGAAAAGAAACCATTTTAAGGAAATATGAAGAGAAGTAAGAGTTTAGTTGTATAGCAGTCATGGAATTGAAACATGGAATTTCAATAATAATTAATAGAAAAATATATTTTACATTTCTATGTATCTCTTTTTAGTTCTGTCTTTTTGTGTGGGTGTCCCTGCATTTTCTACTATGCATTTTGGGATATGTTCTGACATGCCCTAAATGAGTGAGTTATTTGTCTAATATTGGTAGATATGAGGAGTGCTGTCCTTTCTGAACATCATTACACAGATATATTCTAGTTAGTATGCTTATAATAAACAATGATTTGGTAGTACAGTAGTGTATATGGAGTATATTGGAATATTTAATTTAAATAAAACCTCAGTTATGTAAAACAAAGTACCTGGCAATATGAATACTGATAGATTATTTTCAAAAGAAAAAAGAAAGGATGATTCTGCATGTATATTATCATATGTGAAACGAATTGCCAGTTCAGGGTCGATGCATGTTACAGGATGCTTGGGGCTGGTATGCGGGGATGACCCAGAGGGAGGATAAGGGAAGGAGGGAGGTGGGAGGGGGGTTTGGGAGGGGGAACTCATGTACACCCAGGGCAGATTCATGTCAATGTATAACAAAACCAACCAATATAATATTGTAAAATAATTAGCCTCCAATAAAAATTAAAAAAAAGAAATAGGTGAAAACATTTCATCTTGGAAAGGACTTGAGATTTAGATTTATAAATATTTGTGATCAAATCTTATATCAAATATTAACAGTGAAACTTCAATCTGTCGTGGATACATCATAAAAATATTTTCTTTAAATATCCTTAAAAAGATAGTAAACGTTAATTGAGGAGCTTCAACTATTTTAGCCACTCTGATGAGAATATCTTTAATTATAGACATATATTCAGGGAATTGCCATCAATAGCTTTCAAGATATTTTGTTGATTGGTAAGAACACAACATTGTGAGATCATTCTGCTGACATTGATGAATGGCTTTTAATACTTGATTTATAGGTATTAATTGTATT
Organism: Moschus berezovskii; assembly: GCF_049115385.1. Taxonomy (NCBI): domain Eukaryota; kingdom Metazoa; phylum Chordata; class Mammalia; order Artiodactyla; family Moschidae; genus Moschus; species Moschus berezovskii. Next base: position 128,413,510 of record NC_142461.1, on the reverse strand, counting down.
CTTATCTTGTACCAAGAAACTATGTTTACAGCTCAAAAGCAGTTTACTTAAACTCACTAAACATATTTAAGATTGTTAAGAAAATAACCTTATTTAAGATTTAAGAGATACTGAAAATAGTACTATCAGATACAAAATCATTTCCCTCAGTGCCATGCAAGTATCATGCACTATTAATGGATTTTTAATTTAATTTAATTTAATTCTCCCTAACTTCAAATGTGCAATGTTTGAAATTTATCATGATATCTCCTGGGATTTGGTCAAGTGGATTTTACCAGGAAAAGAACAGATAGCATGACTAAGCATTATTTTTTTTAAGATTAATTTTTTATTGGGTAAATTTGATGTGTAGACTTGTGTAAGTTTAAATTGTACAGTATATTACTTTTATCCATTAATATATTCTAATGTTTTCACATTGCATAATTATAGCACAATATTATTGTCTATATTTATTATACTGTACATTAGAGCTTTATACTTATTAACTACTTGCTACAAGTTTGTATCCATAAACATCATTTCTGTTATTCACCACTTGTCTTCCCTGGCATCATTTCTGGTAACCAGCATTTTACTCTGTTTTTCACACATTTATTGTTTTAGTTTCCATATATAAGTGATATAATACAGTACCAGTCCTTCTCTAACTTATCTTGCTTATCATAATGTGCTCACACTCTATCCATGTTGTTACAAAAGAGAAGATGTCTTTCTTTCTCATGATTGAAAAATAGTCCATTGTGTACATGTATTGCATCTTTTTTTATTCATTTATCTGTAAAGTCAAGGCTATGGTTTTTTCAGTGGTCATGTATGGATGTGAGAGTTGGACTATAAAGAAAGCTGAGCATCAAATTGATGCTTTTGAACTGCAGTGTTGGAGAAGATTCTTGAGAGTCCCTTGGACTGTAACGAGATCCAACGAGATCTCCATCCTAAAGGAGATTAGTCCTGAGTGTTCATTGGAAGGACTGATGTTGAAGCTGAAACTCCAGTACTTTGGCCATCTGATGCAAAGAACTGAGTCATTGGAAAATACCCTGATGCTGGGAAAGATTGAAGGCAGGAGAAGGGGAGGACAGAGGATGAGATGGCTGGATGGCATCACCGACTCAATGGACATGAGTTTGGGTGAACTCCAGGAGTTTGTGATGGATAGGGAGGCCTGGCATGCTGTGGCCCATGGGGTCACAAAGCATCGAGAATAACTGAGTGACTGAACTGAACTGATCTGTTGATGGCCATCTGGTTGTTTCCATATCTTCGCTATCTTTAATAATGCTGCAGTAAACATGAGAATGTATACTAGTGTTAGTCACTTAGTCATGTCCAACTTTTTGCAACCTCATGGACTGTCACCCACCAAACTGCTCTGTCCATGGGATTCTTCAGGCAAGAATACTGGAGTGGGTTGCCATTCCCTTCTCGAGGGAATCTTCCTAACCCAGGGATTGAACTAGGGTCTCTTGCAATGCAGGCAGATTTTTTTGCCATTTTAGCCACCAGGGAAGCCCAGTAATGAATATATATGGTCAAAATCTTGTTTTCATTTCCTTTATGTGTATACCTAGGAGTGGAATTGCTGGATTATATGGTAGGTCTACTTTTAATTTTTTGAGGAAACTCCATATCGTTTCCCATAGTGATTAGACCAATTAACATTTCTATCGACAATGTATAAGAGTTCCCTTTCACTGCCAGTCTCTGTTGACTCTTGTCTTATTGATGGTAGCCATGCTTCAGGTATGAGGTGAGAGCTCATTGTGCTTTTGACTTGAATTTTCTTAGTAGTGGTTAGGTATGTTGAGTGTTTTTTCATGGGTCCATTGGTCATTTTGATGTCCTTTTTGGAACAATATCTGTAATTATTCTGTTTATTTATAAATCAGATTGATTTGTCTTTGTTGTTTTTGAGTTTTCTGAGTTCATTATATATTTTGATTGATATTTTGATTGATATTGCATTATATGTGTAAATGGCTCTGGGCAGTTTGACCATTTTAACAATATTAATTCTGATTCACAAACATGGGGCATTTATCCATATATTTGTGTCTTTGGTTTCTATCAGCAGTGTCTAACAGTTTTCATTGTACAGATTTTTCACTTACTTGGATAAATTTAGTTCTAAAAAGTTTATTTTCTAAAATTTGTTTGGTGTTTTAGGTAGTTTTCTTTATTTCTCTTTCTGATGCTTCACTATTAAAGGAATGCAACTGATCACTATGTTAATTTTGTATGCTGCTTTACAGCAATTTTTAATTAACCGTGATAGGTTTTTTTTTGGCTGACTGTTTAGAATTTTCTATGTATAGAATAACAACAGCAAATAATGAAAATTTTATCTTATTTAAATTTCAGTTCAGTTCAGTTGCTCAGTGGTATCTGGCTCTTTGCTACCCCTTGGACTGAAGCACACCAGGCTTCCCTGTCCATCACCAACTCCAAGAGCTTGTTCAAACTCATGTTCATCGAGTTGGTGATGCCATCCAACCATCTTATCCTCTGCCATCCCCTTCTCCTCCTGCCTTCAATCTTTCCCAGCATCAGGTTCTTTTCCAATGAGTTAGTTCTTTGTATCACTTGGCCATAATATCGGAGCTTCAGGTTCAGCATTTGTCCTTCTGATTCAGGACTGATTTTCTTTAGGACTGAATGATCTGATCTCCTTGGAGTCCAGGGACTCTCAAGAGTCTTCTCCAACACCACAGGTCAAAAGCATCAATTCATCAGTGCTCAGCCTTCTTTACGGTCCAGCTCTCACATCCATACATGACCATTGGAAAAACCATAGCTTTGACTAGATGGACCTTTGCCAGCAAAGTAATGTCTCTGTTTTTTAATACGCTGTCTAGGTTGGTCATAGCTTTTCTTCCAAGGAGCAAACATCTTTTAATTTCATGGCTGCAGTCACCATCTGCAATGATTTTGGAGCCCAAGAAAATAGTCTGTCACTATTTCCACTGTTTCCCCATCTATTTGCCATGAAGTGATGGGACCAGATGCCATGATCATCTTTTTCTGAATGTTGAGTTTTAAGCCAACTTTTTCACTCTCCTCTTTTACTTTCATCAAGAGGCTCTTCAGTTCCTCTTCATTTTCTGCCAAAGGGTGGTGTCATCTGCATATCTGAGGTTATTGATATTGCTCATGGCAATTTTGATTCCAGCTTGTGCTTCATCAAGCCTGGCATTTTTCATGATGTACACTGCATATAACTTAAAAAAGACAGGTGACAATTTACAGTCTTGACATACCCCTTTACCAATTTGGAACCAGTCCATATTTCCATGTCCCATTCTAACTGTTTCTTCTTGACCTGCATACAGATTTCTTAAGAGTCAGGTAAGGTGGTCTGGTATTCCATCTATTTAAGAATTTTCCAGTTTGTTGTGATCCACAAAGTAACAAAAGTAGATGTTTTTCTGGAACTTTCTTGCTTTTGGATGATCCAACGGATGTTGGCAATTTGATCTCTAGTTCCTCTGCCTTTTCTAAATCCAACTTGAACGTCTAGAATTTCTTGGTTCACATACTGTTGAAGTTTTGCTTGTAGAATTTTGAGCATTACTTTGCTAGCCTGTGGGATAAGTGCAATTTGCAGTAATTTGAACTTTCTTTGGCATTGTCTTTCTTGGGAATTGGAATGAAAACTGTCCTTTTCCAGTCCTGTGGCCACTGCTGAGTTTTCCAAATTTGCTGGCATATTGAGTGTAGCACTTTAACAGCATCATCTTTTAGGACTTGAAATAACTCAGCTAGAATTCCATCACCTGCGCTAGTTTTGTTCATAATGATGCTTCCTAAGGTCCAATTGACTTAGCATTCCAGGATGTCTTGTTCTAAGTAGTGAATATCACACCATCATGGTTACCTACGTCATTAATATATTTTTTTATATAGTTTTTCAGTGTATCCTTGCCACATTTTCTTAATATCTTCTGATTCTGTTTTTAATTTTTTTAATTTTAATTTTCAATTTAGATGGCCTTCTTTGTCTTGCTTAATTGCTCTAGCTAGTTCTTTTAATTTTATTTTAAATAGGAGTGATGAAAGAAGGCATCCTTGCTTTGTTCCTTATCTTTAGTGAAACAATTTCAATTTCTCTTTCCTGAGTATAGTGTTTGCTATGAGTCTGTTGTATATGCCCTTTTTACACTGAGGTATGTAACTTCTATACCCAATCAGTTAAGAGTTTTTACTATGAAAAGCTATTGATTTTGTCAAATGTTTTTATGCATTTATTTAGATGATCATGTTGTTTTTATCTTTCATTTTATTATTATTATATATTACATTTGTTAATTTGTATATGTTGAATCACCCTTGCATCTCAGGAGTAAATCCCAGTCGGTCATGATGTATATTCCTTTTAATGTGTTCTCAAATTTAATTCACTAGTGCTCTGTTGAGAAATGTTGCTTCTATATTCATCATGAATACTAGTGTACAGTTTTCTATTCTTATTCTTATGTGGTGTCAAGGTAATGCTGGTTCATAGAATGAGTTTGGAAATGTCCCTTCCCGTCAATATTTTGCAAGTGTTTGAGGAGAATTTGTGTCAATTCATTAAAGGTTTGGTAGATCACTAGTAAAGTCATCTGGCCTTGGAGTTTTCTGTGCTGGAGTTTTTGATTACTGACTCAATCTCTCAATTCCTTTTAGTTTGTTCAGATTTGCTATTTCTTCCTGACTCAATACTGGTTGGATGTGTTTCTAAAAAGTGTATCTATTTTTTTCTAGATTGTGTAATTTGTTGGTATATAATTGTTCATAGTAGTTGCTTGTGACTAGGTACTTTATTAGTATCAGTTGTAATATCTCCTTTTTCATTTCTGATTTTATTTGAATCTTCTCTCTTTTTTTCTAGTTAGTCTAGCTAATGGTTTATCAATTCTGTATATATTTTCAAAAAATAGAATCAGCTCTTAATTTTTAAAATATTGGCTATAGATTTTCTGATCTCTAATTTATACCTGCTCTTACTTTTATTATTTCCTCTCTTCTGCTAACTTTAGGCCATGATAGCTCTTCTTTTTCTAGTTTCTTGAGTCATAAGTTTGTTTATTTGAGATCTTTTTAATTTATAATATAGGCATTTGTTGCTATAACTTTTCTCTTGGAAGTGTTTTTGCTGCATCCTGTAATATTTGATATGCTGTTTCATTTTCATTTGTTTTGAGATAATTTTTATTTCCCTTTTATTTCTTCTTTGAGCTAGTGGTTATTTAGGAGTTTTTGTTTCGTTTCCACATACTTGTAGATCTCACTTTTCTCCTGTTGTTGATTTCTAATTTCATATCATTTTGGTCAGAGGAAGAGAGTTTGTATGATTTCAATCTTTTTAAATTTGCTAAAATTTGATTTGCTACCCGTCATATGGGTGTCAGATCCTGGAAAATGTTCCCTGTGCACCTGAGAAGAATGGGTGTTCTGCTGCAGCTGGGTAGAATGTTCAGGGATGCTCCATGCAGCCTCCCTGAAGCTTTAGATCGGTGGGCTGAATACATTTACATAGGATTTACCACTGCTGTTTGATCTTGCCTTCTGGCTATTCTGTCTCTCTGTTGTTTCATTTTCCTTTCTTTTCGACCTTTATAAATTGGTGATTTTCACGCTAATTTGCTCAGTCTCCCCTTTGTTTCATGTCTCTGCTCTAGATTTTTACTTTGTGGCTACCATATTTACATACAACATTCCAAATAAAATAGTCTTATTTCTGATAGGAATTTATCAGTTGCCAATAAAGTTCCATCTTGTTATTCTTTTTTAATGTTTTATATGTCACAAACTGTCTTTCTGTGCTGTGATTTTGTTAGCATGTGGTAGTAGCTACAGTTATTTTTGATACTTTTATCCTTTAACATTTATGCTATAGTTAAGTATTAATATACTATTCTAAGAATGAGTTACAGTATTCTAATTCTTTTATCGTCTTAATCAGAGTTTTATGTAGCTCTGTTTTTTGTTCAGCTTGAAGAGCTGCTTTCAACATCTCTTGTAAGGCCGGTCTAATGGAGTGAACTTCTTCAGCTGTTGCTTATCTGGGAAAACCTTTCTTTCTCCTTCATTTCTGAAGAATAGCTTTTCTGAGTAATGTATTCTTGGCTTATTCTTCTTATCTTTCAATATTTTAAAAATGTCCTTCCATGTGAATCACCAGTCCAACTTCAATGCATGATACAAGATGCTCGGGGCTAGTGTACTGGGATGAACCAGAGGGATAGGATGGGGAGGGAGGGGGGAGGGGGGTTCAAGATGGGGAACATATGTACACCCAGGGCAGATTCATGTCAATGTATGGCAAAACCAATACAATAATGTAATTAGCCTCCAATTAAAATAAATAAATTTTAAAAAAATTAAAGCAAAAAAAAAAAAAATGTTCTTCCAGTCTCTTCTAGCCTGTAGAGTTTCTGTTGAGAAATCTGCTGATAACGTATTGGACATAGCTTTACAGGTTACTGTCTTCCCCCGAAAAAAAATTGCCTTTAAAATTCTTTCTCTGCTGTTGGCTTTGACAGTTTTGACTTAGTGTAACTTGAAGAAACTATTTTTATGTTGCGATACTAAGGTGTACTGTAAGTTTTATGGACTTATGCCTTTTTCAGGTTTGGGAAATCCCCAGGTATTATGTCATTAAATGTTCTCTCTGTCCCCTTCACCCTCATTTCAACTTCTAGGATACCCATTATTCTTATCTTGGCCTTTATAATGGAGTAAGATATTAATAGTTCTTATATTGTTTCTTTATTTTTTAAAAAATTAATTCTTTCTCTTCTTCTGCCTTAATGCTTCGATATTAATATCCTGGGCTCTCCAATTCTCTCTTCCACATAACCTTACTCTATTTCCAGTATATTTTAATGCATTTTTCATCTAATTGATTTAGTAGGTCAGCTCCAGAAATTTGGTTCTTTTGTTGAATTTCAATCTTATCCTTTTGTTTGTTAATTTTATAGTCCTTTCATCTATTAAGTTTATTCCTGAGATAATTGTATTGCCTTTTGGAATTTTTCTTGTAGCTCTTTGTATTTCTTCATAATGTTGTTGTTCAATTGCTTAGCCATGCCCGACTCTTTGCAACCCCAAGGACTGCAGCACACTAGGCTTCCTTGTCCTTCACTGTCTCCTAGAGTTTGCTCAAACCCATGTCCATTGAGTCAGTGATGCTATCCAACTATCTCATCCTCTGTTGCACACTTATTCTCTCACCCTCAATCTTCTAATTTCTAATAATTCTACTTAAAATTGTATATCAGTTAGATCACAATATTCTATGTGTTTGGTTTTGATTGCTAGAAAATTGTCATTTTCCTTCTGTGATGGCGTATTACCATAATTTTTCATGATGTTTTATGAGCAGTGCCTCCACATTTTAAGTAGCAGATAGCTTTCTTATTTAGGCAAGGATTTATTTTGATTCTAGGAGTTCAAGGGACTGGTAATTAGAAGTCTTCCTTTTGCTTTCCTTTTGACATTATATCACAAGTTTTTAGTTTCACTTATGAGCACTGACTTGCCTCCAAGATTAGGACTCATACATTAAAAAATAATAATACTTAAAAAAGCAAAGGATGGTGACCATGCAAGGGAAAGGTGTGTACTTACTATTTGGGACTTTGGGCATATGCACTGTCCTGGTAGGTCCTAAAGAGGGGATTCTCAGAGGTCCATGGATACTTCCCTTCCTTTCTGGGCAGACAGCAGGAAACTTTCCTTTGGTTCTCTTGTCTGCTTACTTCTCTTTCCTTTCCCTCCCACATGTCACTGCTGCCTCTCTTCAGAGAGAGCAACTAATTCCTTCACTGCACATGGCTGGGCTGATCCCCACTCATTGCCTTCACCCTCTGACTCTTCTATTAGGAAAGTTTGCTGACTTGCTGCTGTACCAGCCACTACCTTCTTTGCTGTCACTTCCTCTGACATCCCTGGCTTTATTGCTACTTCCTTGACTCTGCTACTTCCTCCAAAGGTTAATACATTTACTTTTGGGTACATAGCTGATAGGCCTGTCAGATGTCCTGCTACATTGTACAGAGGTGTTTTTTCTTTTTTCCCAGTCATGGATCTCAGGTTAGTTGTGAGTCAGAGAGAAAGAAAAAAAGAAAACATAGCCATGATGTTGACCAAAACATCATTTTTAAAACTTGAGGTTTAAAATTCAGTTTAAAAAGTTAGATAAACCTCCTTTCTAATATGGCAAATTAAGCACATACATTTTCCCCAATTTCCTTTTAAAATTTTACTAAAATGATAGTAAAATATTTACATAAATCAATCAATTCAGTTCAGTCTCTCAGTTGTGTCCAACTCTTTGCGACCCCATGGACCGCAGCATGCCAGGCCTCCCTGTCCATTGCCAACTCACGGAGTTTACTCAAACTCATATCCATTGAGTTGGTGATGCCATCCAACCATCTCATCCTCTGTCATCTCCTTCTCCTCCTGCCTTCAATCTTTGCCAGCATCAGGGTCTTTTCCAATAGTCAGTTCTTTGCATCAGGTGGCCAAATTATTGGAGTTTCAGCTTCAACATCAGTCCTTCCAATGAATATTCAAGACTGATTTCCTTTAAGATTGACTGGTTGGATCTCCTTGCAGTCCAAGGGACTCTCAAGAGTTTTCTCCAGCACCACAGTTCAAAACCACTCAGCTTTTTTTATAGTCCAGCTCCCAGATTCATACATGACTACTGGAAAAACCATAGCTTTGACTAGATGGACCTTTGTTAGCAAAGTAATGTTTCTGATTTTTAATATGCTATCTAAATTGGTCATAACTTTTCTTCAAGGAGCAAGTGTCCTTTAATTTCATCAATCACCATCTGCAGTGACTTTGGAGCCCCAAAAAATAAAGTCTGTCATTGTTTCCACTATTTCCCATCTATTTGCGATGAAGTGATGGGACTGGATGCCATGATCTCCGTTTTCTGAATGTTGAGTTTTAAGCCAACTTTTTCACTCTCCTCTTTCACTTTCATCAAGAGACTCTTTAGTTCTTCTTTCCTTTCTGTCATAAGGGTGGTATCATCTGCATATCTGAGGTTATTGATATTTCTCCCACAATCTTGATTCCAGCTTGTGCTTCATCAGCCCAGCATTTCTCATGATGTACTCTGCATATAAGTTAAATAAGCAGGATGCCAATATACAGCCTTGAGATACTCTTTTCCTGATTTGGAACCAGTCTGTTGTTCCATATCCAGTTCTAACTGTTTATTTCTGACCTACATACAGATTTCTCAGTGGCAGGTCAGGTGGTTTGGTATTCCCACCACTTTAAGAATTTTCCCGAGTTTGTTGTAGTCCACATAGTCAAAGGCTTTGGCATAGTCAATAAAGCAGAAGTAGATGTTTTTCTGAACTCTTACTTTTTCAATGATCCAATAGATGTTGGGAATTTGATCTAAATGAATAATCCTTCCTTAAGTACTAAAAAAATAAAACAGGAATCTATAATAACACAATTTTAAACATTGAAAAGTGCATGAATTCACAGAAATTAGCAAATTTGAAAAACATACTGTTTGAGTTATAGCAGAAGAAACACAAAGTAATATGATTTTCACTGTAGAAGTCATAAAAAATCTCAGAAATTGGTGCTTAAACATAGGGTCAGAGTTGGCTTGAAAGCAAAAAGGTTTGTTGAATTGGTGAGCTTTTTTTTTTTTTTTTTAAGTGTTAATCCTTATACTAGCAGAAAAGTGAAAATTTGGTCTTTTGAGAGAGTGATCCAGAGACATATACATGGAGTACATGCAGGAACATCTAACTTCAGGAGGACAGTACAGAAAACAAAAGGAGAAACTGAAAACCCACACAACCACTGACACAATCCATGCCTCTTCCCCCCTTCATTTCTCTCTCTCTCTTTTTTTTTTAATTTAAGAAACTATTTAGTTTAATTTTAAGACAGTACATTCTGATTTAATAATAACAGATGTAGAACAATTTTATGCTGTGAGACAGGACTCATCTCTAAAGGAAAAAAAAGTAGAGTTAGATTCATTGTAATCATCAAAAGAAAGGGTGAGCTCCCTTATGTAGAGAGGGAACTTAATTATAATAGGGAGACGTTCCTTTCACCCTCATAGTGAAGCTTAGTGAATTGATAATGGAGACGCCCTGTTACAGTAGAGGAACAATCAGCATCCAGGCACATAGATAGCACTCCAGTACATCCTTTTGGACCATGTCTTTTATTGGAAGCCAGGACAGGGAATAGAGAGATTTTTATCTGAGTATTACAACTATCCTGAAATAAATCTATCAATGTGAAGTTTTCATTCGATAACCCTTGCCTAAAAATGTCAAGCTTCTATTCAGAATTCCTCAACATGCCATCTTTCTACTCAGTATGACTGTTTCCTAAATATGAATCCCCAAATATTGGATGAAAACCCCTAAAAATAAAATCTGACCCTTAAACACACCTGATGGAAACAATTAGCTTGAATGACCAAAGACAGTTTCCTCAGAGAAAAGAGAAAGATTTTGTTATGAAGAAGAGTTCTCAAAGAACTGAACGGGAGTTGTTTGAATTAAACATACTAAAGCAGAAATTAAAAAATATTGTTTTGAAAGGTAAGCTTGAAGACACTTTCTTAAAAATGAAGAAAAACATATAGAAAATAAGAGAGGGTGGTTATGAAATTTGAGAAAAACTTTTCGTATCCAATACAAAATATTAGAAATCCTAGAAATAGAGACAAAATTAGGTCATAATACATACAGGCTATTTGCCTGGCTAAGCTGGAAGATAACATTTTCCCAATTAGTGCTAGTGGTAATGAACTTGTCAATGCAGGTAGACGTGAGCCACGGGTTTGAGCCCTGCATTGAGAAAATCCCCTGGAGGAGGGTGTGGCAACCCACTCCAGTATTCTTCCCTAGAGAACTACATGCACAGAGAAGATTGGTGGGCTTCAGTCCATAGGGTTGAAATGAGTAGGACATGATTAAAGTAACTTTACAGGCATGCATGCATAACATTTTCAGTTTTATTTGTTCTATTACTATGTGATTGCACGTTTCCCCAATAATTTCTATTTTACATATGCATTCCTTCATGCTATGACAGTTTGTCTGTGATCCTTATGCATGATATCGTTTTAATGCTTAGGACTTAGAAGCCTCATCATCATCATTTATTCCTTCCCTTTTTTTATACATAATGTTCATTCAAACTTATTCAGTCCTTCTTATTTTACCATCTTGTATTTCTCAGATCTGTCCACCTTTCCATCACCTTGACATTTGATTAAGATTTATTCATTTCTTGCCTTATTGCAGTGGCCTCTGGAAATGTACAATATCATGTGAATTTTTAAAACTGAATAGACACTGATTCTTGTCACTGGGTTGTTTTGCAGTGACATTTGATTCTTGATTTTCTACTACTGTTTTTAGCTGTTTGTAATTTTTTTATTTAAATGAATTTAGTACTCAGAACTATCTGTCTTCTGCTGCCTTCTACAGTAAATCATATGTGTGTAGGGGTTTCCTTTCATTAAGGACAGGTAGAAAAGTTCAGATTGAGATAAATATTTTATTTATTTATTTTTTAATTTTATTGGAGGCAAATTACCTTACATTAATATATTGGTTGGTTTTGCTATACATTGACACGAATCCGTCCCGGGTGTACATGTGTTCCCTTTTTTGAACCCCCCTCCCACCTCCCTCTTCCCCATATCCTCCCTCCAGGTCATCCCTGTGCACCAGCCCCAAGCATCCTGTATCATGCGTTAAATCTGGACTGGTGATTCATTTCACATATGATAATATACATGCTACAATGCCATTCTCCCAAATCATCCCACCTTCACTCTCTCCCACAGAGTCCCAAAGACTGTTCTATACATCTGTGTCTCTTTTTCTGTCTCGTATACAGGGTTATCATTTGAATCTTTCTAAATTCCATATATATGCATTAGTATACTGTATTGGTGTTTTTCTTTCTGGCTTACTTCACTCTGTATAATAGGCTCCAGTTTCATTCATCCATCTCATTAGAACTGATTCAAATGCATTCTTCTTAATGGCTGAAAAATACTCCATTGTGTATATATACCAAAGCTTTCTTATCCATTCGTCTGCAGATGGACATCTAGGTTGCTTCCATGTCCTGGCTATTATAAACAGTGCTGCAATGAACATTGGAATACATGTGTCTCTTTCAATTCTGGTTTCCTCGGTGTGTATGCCCAGGAGTGCGATTGATGGATCATATGGCAGTTCTATTTCCAGCTTTTTGAGGAATCTCCGCACTGTTCTCCATAGTGGCTGTACTAGTTTGCATTCCCACAAACAGTGTAAGAGGGTTCCCTTCTCTCCACACCCTCTCCAGCATTTATTGCATGTACACTTCTGGATAGCAGCCATTTTGACTGGTGTGAAATGGTATCTCACTGTGGTTTTGATTTGCGTTTCTCTGATTATGCAGGATGTTGAGCATTTTTTCATGTGTTTGTTAGCCATCTTTATGTCTTCTTTGGAGAAATGTCTGTTTAGTTCTTTGGCCCATTTTTTGATTGAGTCATTTATTTTTCTGGAATTGAGCTGCAGGAGCTGCTTGTATATTTTGGAGATTAATCCTTTCTCAGTTGCTTCATTTGCTATTATTTTCTCCCATTCTGAAGGCTGTCTTTTCACTTTGCTTATAGTTTCCTTTGCTGTGCAGAAGCTCTTGATTTTAATTAGGTCCCATTTGTTTATTTTTGCTTTTATTTCCAATATTCTGGAAGGTGGGTCTTGGAGGATCCTGCTGTGATTCATGTCGGAGAGTGTTTTGCCTATGTTCTCCTCTAGGAGTTTTATAGAATCTGGTCTTACATGTAGCTCTCTAATCCATTTTGAGTTTATTTTGGTGTATGGTGTTAGGAAGTGTTCTAGTTTCATTCTTTTACAAGTGGCTGACCAGTTTTCCCAGCACCACTTGTTAAAGAGACTGTCTTTTCTCCATTTTATATTCTTGCCTCCTTTGTCAAAGATAAGGTGTCCATAGGTGCGTGGATTTATCTCTGGGCTTTCTATTTTGTTCCATTGATCTATATTTCTGTCTTTATGCCAGCACCATACTGTCTTGATGACTGTGGCTTTGTAGTAGAGCCTGAAGTCCGGCAGGTTAATTCCTCCAGTTCCACTCTTCCTCAAGATTGCTTTGGCTATTCGAGGTTTTCTGAGATAAATATTTTAAAATTTAAGCCTCACATAAGTTCTATACATTTTATTACATTTATCAGTATATAATGGGGTGGCAAAAATCTACATTTGGAAGTTGAAGAGAAAGACCTTTCAAAAATAAATGTTCTATGCTCTTTTTCTGCACTGTTATCAGCATAAATGCCGAGGAAATTTTATTTAGGACATACATAATATCAATTCCCTTAAACAAAGATTTGCTTGACTTCAAGAGAGGAGCAACAGGGCTTTTGAAATTGAGCAGAGAGGTCATGTAGACATGCCCTTTAAAGGATCAATATCTCAACTGGTAATGAGACGTAGAGTCTATTTCAACAAGTCCAATACCAAAAATCACAGATTAGGAGTTCTGTTATATTTAAACTTTCAAGCCTAAACAGAACAACTAAAAAATTCATAAGAGAACAAGAGAAAGAATATGATCTTTATCAAATCACCCTGTGATTCTTCACCACCAATAGTGGTTCTACAACAAAAACTAGATTAAAATTTAGGTGTCACAGCTTATTTTGAAGGTGTTTCCAGGGGAAGAAACTGAGGAAGTCAATTTTCCTTTTAAAAGAATGACACAGGCAAGTACTCATATGACAGAAAGCTTGAATATCTTCCTGGATAAAAAAGTCCTCCAGGCAATAAAAATCAAACAAAATCCATCTTGAACTCTGATTAGTCTTGATCTTTTAAAGTTTTATTTCTTAAGCTTGAGCAAGGTTTTGTGAAGTTTATACTGTATTTAGGATTATTTTAACTATATGTGATGTACCTTTAAGTGCCACCTAATTTTTACATTTATCTTAATTACTTTATTCTAGTATTAATCTAATAGAACGTTATGTTGTGTTGTTATTTTTCTGAGCTTAAAATTCCTTGTTTGATTTTAAGCCATGGGTTGTTCTCCTTGTTTCATTTTAATTCTATTTCTTCCCCAAAATATTAACATTAATTTCTAAATATGGTAAAACATTCTAATCAGCTAGGGATTATCACAGAATTATGTAAGATATAAGTCTTTCCTGGTGGCTCAGAGGTTAAAGCGTCTGCCTCCAATGCGGGAGACCTGGGTTCGATCCCTGGGTTGGGAAGATCCCTGGAGAAGGAAATGGTAAACCACTCCAGTACTCTTGCCTGGAGAATCCCACAGACAGAGGAGCCTGTAAGGCTACAGTCCATGGGGTCGCAAAGAGTCAGACATGACTGAGCGACTTCACTTTCACTTTCATGTAGGGTATAGGAGTTCAGTACAAGTGTATGATATCCAGTCTGTTTCAAGAAGGAAATAGGATAATTTTCTAGGAATTATACAATTTTATTCTTTAACAATACCTCTTAAACAGCTTTCCTCTCATTCCTACACCCAAAGTACCCCCAACACACACACAGAGTTTTACTTGTTTTTTAAGCTTGACAAAAGATAATTTAAAAGTAAGTAATCTACTACTACAGTACATGTAATACTTACCTAAGAATATCCTTAACTTAAAGTAATAATGCCTTTTCCTATTTGGAACCAGTCTGTTGTTCCATGTCCAGCTCTAACTGTTGCTTCCTGACCTGCATACAGGTTTCTCAAGAGGCAGGTCAGGTGGTCTGGTATTACCATCTCTTTCAGAATTTTCCACAGTTTATTGTCATCCACACAGTCAAGAAGCTTTGGCATAGTCAATGAAGCAGAAATAGATGTTTTTCTGGAACTCTCTTGCTTTCTCCATGATCCAGCGGATTTTGGCAATTTGATCTCTGGTGCCTCTGCCTTTTCTAAAACCTGCTTGAACATCTGGAAGATTACGGTTCACATATTGCTGAAGCCTGGCTTGGAGAATTTTGAGCATGATTTTACTAGCATGTAAGATGAGTGCAATTGTGCAGTAGTTTGAGCATTCTTTGGCATTGCCTTCCTTTGGGATTGGAATGAAGACTGACCTTTTTCAGTCCTGTTAGAACTGGACATGGAACAACAGACTGGTTTCAAATAGGAAAAGGAGTACGTCAAGGTTTTATATTGTCACCCAGCTTATTTAACTTCTATGCAGAGTATATCATGAGGAACGCTGGCTGGAAGAAGCACAAGCTGGAATCAATATTGCTGGGAGAAATATCAATAACCTCAGATATGCAGATGACACCACCCTTATGGCAGAAAGTGAAGAGGAACTAAAAATCCTCTTGATGAAAGTGAAAGAGGAGAGGGAAAAGGTTGGCTTGAAGCTCAACATTCAGAAAACAAAGATCATGGCATCTGGTCCCATCACTTCATGGGAAATATATGGGGAACCAGTGGAAACAGTGTCAGACTTTATTTTTGGGGGTTCCAAAATCACTGCGGATGCTGATTGCAGCCATGAAATTACGACACGCTTACTCCTTGGAAGGAAAGTTATGACCAACCTAGATAGCATATTAAAAAGCAGAGACATTACTTTGCCAACAAAAGTCCATCTAGTCAAGGCTATGGTTTTTCCCGTGGTCATGTATGGATGTGAGAGTTAGACTGTGAAGAAAGCTGATTGCCGAAGAATTGATGCTTTTGAACTGTGGTGCTGGAGAAGACTCTTGAGAGTCCCTTGGACTGCAAGGAGATCCAACCAGTCCATTCTAAAGGAGATCAGTCCTGGGTGTTCATTGGAGGGACTGGTGCTAAAGCTGAAACTCCAATACTTTGGCCACCTCATACAACGAGTTGACTCATTGGAAAAGACTCTGATGCTGGGAGTGATTGGGGGTGGGAGGAGACGGGGATGACAGAAAGTGAGATGGCTGAATGACATCACTGCCTCCATGGACATGAGTTTGGGTGACCTCTGGGCATTGTTGATGGACAGGGAGGCCTGGCGTGCCATGATTCATTGGGTCACAAAGAGTCGGACACGACTTAGCGACTGAACGGAACGGAACGGAACGAAATAATGCCAACTCACAAGACAATGTCTATTTTCCAGACTCATGAATTCAAGCTTGAGATAATCTCATTTTTAATATTTGTATGCCAAACTGGTTTGTGATAAGTATATAGATTTATTAAATTTTTGAAATTTGTTGCTGGAAATAAAAGTTATTACTGTAGTCTTAGCATGCTTATTTTCTTACAATATTCTGCCTATGAACTTCATAAAGGTGCTATTCCTCTGTAATAATGTAAATCATCTATATTTCAATTCTAAATATACATGAATTAAGCCTCCTTCCATTATATTATTCCAAATTCCATATCCAAATGAGTGGTCCTCTGATAATACGTTGTCGTGTGTGCATGTGTGTGCATCAGTCGCTCAGTCATGTCCAAATCTTTGTGACCCCATAGACGGTAGCCTTCCAGTTCCTCTGTCCAGGAGATTTCCCAGGCAAGATTACTGCAGTGGGTTTCCATTTCATCCTCCAGGGATCTTCCCTACCTAGGGATAGAACCTGTGTCTCCTATGTCTCTTACATTGCAGACAGATTCTTTACTGCTGAGCCACCAGGGAGGCCCACTGATACACACGAAACTTATTATTTTCTAAGTAATTTGTCAGACACTGAGATAAGAACTTTGCATTATCCTATTAGGCCAGATTTAAAGTTTCAGAAAAAAGAATAAAAAACTACTTCAATGAATCTTTAGGTATATTCATGTCAAGGGCTACCCCTACACCTTGATTCCCAGATCTTTGTATTCTGATTACAGGAAAAGAAGGCCTATGTATAATAGTCACTGCTTCAACTCTTAGGACATACTTCATAAAACTGCACATGAGGCTTTCAGGGTTTTGTCTACCAGATAGTATCATAAATGTGCTGCGTGCTGTGCTTAGTCCCTCAGTCTGTCCGACTCTTTGTGACCCCGTGAACAGTAGCCTCTGTCCGTGGGGCTGCAATCATCATCAGCAGTGATTTTGGAGCCCAAGAAAATAAAATCTGTCTCTAATTCTACTTCTCCCTTCTGTTAATATTTGCCATGAAGCAATGGGACTGGATGCCATGCTTAGGTTTTTTAAAGTTAAGTTTCAAGTTCAATTATGCTCACTATGGTTGGATCTGTTACAGAATAGTTTTTAATTCAAGCCAATACTCATTTGTGTCTCCTGTAGGGCTCCTACTAGGGTCCACTATAGCCTACTTACCAGCTGCTGCTGATGCTAAGTCACTTCAGTCGTGTCCGACTCTGTGTGACCCCATAGACGGAAGCCCACCAGGCTCCCCCATCCCTGGGATTCTCCAGGCAAGAACACTGGAGTGGGTTGCCATTTCCTTCTCCAGTGTGTGAAAGTGAAAAGTGAAGGTGAAGTCACTCAGTCGTGTCCGACCCTTAGCGACCCCACGGACTGCAGCCTACCAGGCTCTTCTATCCATGGGATTTTCTAGGCAAGAGTACTGGAGTGGCTTGCCATTGCCTTCTCCAACTTACCAGCTAACAAATACTTTTTCTTGGGGAATTTTGTCTAAAGCCATCTTCATGTCATTTCTTTCCTGCTGATAAGGAAGTACAGTGAGTTACCCCACATTTGTTACTTCAACATGTGGAAGCAAATACGTAATCACTTGATCCATCTTTGCACTACTTAAGTCCATTTATTTCATGAACCCAGGTCTGAACCCTGTTCTAAAGATCTGATTTAGGCAGTAATTTAAGTAACCAATCCATTTCTGAGCTAGCTACCAGGTTTTGTTGATGAGTCTTCATAATTCACTCCTATTTTTTCTCTAAATTTCCACAGATATTTTCAGAATTTTGAGTGTGGGAAATGGGGATGGTTTTACCACATAATTATCTAGGGCCTGTTTACATGACCATACTGCCAGCTTAGTTATGGCTTTAGGATCTATAAATTCCCAGCTCCCCTTCTGAGGACACAGGCTTGTTCTATTACTAGATAGTGTCTCTCAGCTTTAGTGATGGTGTAGATTTGCCCTTACTCTCTTCCAGTAAGCATCTTACCTTCTTTTCCCAGAGATTTATAGTCTGTGTGATATTATACAATTCATTGCTAAATAGCTACTAAGCAGCTCCTTTTATGTCTGTATGCCTTACTTGCATTACCAGAGACATGATAGTTATTCTGGGCTAAGGATCACCTGATGTATGTATGCCATAAGGTCTCAACTAACACCTGGTAGCAAGTTAACAATTGTCTTTGAAAATAGATTTATTGAGAAAGTGCATAATGCAGTTTTGTCTAAAAATTCAATTTTGCTTGCATCCTGACTGTAGACACTTCTGAAATCATTTGAGTAATTGAATTGAATGTATAAATGTTGCAGCCTGAGGAATAGCAGTTTATTAATCTTTTTTTAGGAAAAAATCTTCAGTGAAATATAATTTATATGCAGTAAGCTGCACATATTGAGTGCACAATATGATACATTTGATATATGCAGACATATATACCTGCATAACACCTGTGAAACCAGTAATTCAATCAATATGACTATATCAATTATCCTCAAAAATTATCTCATTCTCCTCTTTAAATTCTCCTTCCTACTCCTTCCCACCACTTCCTGCCCCATACAACCTCTGATCTGCTTTCTGTAATGATAGATTAGCTTGAAATATATAAAATTTTATACAAATTAAACCATAGAAAGGATATTCAGTTTTATCTGTCTTCTTTTACCAAACATAATTATTTAGTAATTCATCCTTGCTGTACATATTAAAAGTTCATTACTTTATATTGCTAACTAATATTCCTTTAGATTACATATCACAACTTTATATACCTTGTTTTTTTATTGGTGATTATCAATAAAACTGCTATCAGCATTCACATCAAAGCTTTTGTGTGAACATAACACTGAGCTTGCTGATCCATATGGTAAGTTTATTTTTAACTGCATACGAAACTGCTAAGCTGTTTTCAAATGTGGTCAAACTCTGTTGCATTTATACAAGCAAAATTAGAAGCACCTATTTCCTCTATTTCTTTGTAGCATTTGGTACAAACTATTTTTATATTTCATTCATTTTAAGAGATGTGTTGTGGTTATACATTGTAGTTTTAATTTTATGTTTCCCTAATATATTCCATGTGTCTATCTGTCATCTTTATATCTCCTTTGGTAAAATGAAAATGAAATGATAGTTGCCCAGTCATGTTGGACTCTTTGCGACCCCATGGACTATAGCCCACCAGGCTCCTCTGCCCATGGAATTCTCCAGGCAAGAATACTGAAGTGGGTGGCCATTCCCTTCTCCAAGTGAATCTTCCCAATAGCACGTTTTCAAACCATTTACTTGTATAAAGAATGATTTTTATTATTGAAATTGAAAAAAAAAATTTAACGTATTCTAGCTAGAAGAATTTTAACAGATATGTATAAGTTTCAAATATTTTCTCTTTGTGGCTCATCTTTTCATTCCCCTAACAAAGTCTGGATTTTATTCATCTGATATCTAATTTGTCAATTAGATTTTATGGATTATGTTTTGGTTCTAAATATCTCTGCAAAATATTTAAAATATTTGCCTAACCAAGATCTCAGAGATTTTTCTCTTATGTTTTCTTTTATAAATATTTTCATGTTGTGTTTTACAATTAGTTGTATGATTGTTATATGGCATAGATTAAAAACTGTTTTTCCACCTATGGGTATTCAATTGTTCTAATACCTTCTGTTGAAAAGTGATAATTTATCCTTGAATTGCCCTTGAACTTTTGTAGAACCTAAATTTTCCACTTAGTTCTGGCTTATTACATAGTTCTCGTTTGTGCTGATTGATCAGGTTGTCTATCATTATGTCAAAACCTCTTTATCTTGATTACTGAAGCTGTTTAATGACTCTAGAAAATACTGTTCCTACATCAATTCCATTCTTTTCCAAAGTTGTTTTGACTAATCGAGGTCTTTTGCATTTCCATATGAATTTTAGAATCATTTTTTTAATTTCTACAACTGATGGTTGCTCGAATTTCAATTGAATGGTGTTGAAATTATGAATCTATTTAGAAGAATAGACATCTTAATGACACTGAGTATATCAACCAATGAGTATAGTGAAGCTCATTATTTATTTAGGTTTTCTTCAATTGTAGTCAGCAAGGCTTTATAGATTTCAATGTATAAGTTGTGTATGTTTTGTAAAGTTTATCTGTAAATTTTTCAGTGTATTTATAGTAATGTAATATTTATTTTAAAGTTACATTTGCTTATTGATTAAAGAAGTAATACAATTAATTTCTGTACAATGATCTTGTATGTTGAATTTTCCTGAACCAATTCATTCATTCTAGGAGGGTTTTCATAGATTGTGTCAGTTTACGTGGAAAATAATGTCATCTGTGAATACTTTTCCTTTTCTAAACACAGTGCTTTTTTCTGCCTTTTGTCATTGAACTTAAGTTCAGTTCAGTCATGTCCGATTCTTTACCACCCCATGAATCACAGCAAGCCAGGCCTCTCTGTCCAACATCAGCTCCCGGAGTTCACTCAAACTCAAGTCCATCGAGTCAGTAATGCCATCCAGCCACCTCATTCTCTGTCATCCCCTTCTCCTTCCAACCCCAATCCCTCCCAGCATCAGAGTCTTTTCCAGTGAATCAATGCGTTGCATGAGGTGGCCAAAGTATGGGAGTTTCAGTTTTAGCATCAGTCCTTCAAATGAACACCCAGGACTGATCTCCTTTAGGACTGGTTGGATCTCCTTGCAGTCCAAGGGACTCTCAAGAGTCTTCTCCAGCACCACAGTTCAAAAGCATCAATTCTTTGGCAATCAGCTTTCTTCACAGTCCAACTCAAACATCCATACATGACCACGGGACAAACCATAGCCTTTACTAGACGGGCCTTTGTTGACAAACTAATGTCTCTGCTTTTAAATATGCTATCTAGCTTGGTCATAACTTTCCTTCCAAGGAGTAAGCGTCTTTTACTTTCATGGCTGCAATCAGCATCTGCAGTGATTTTGGAGCCCAAAAAAATAAAGTCTGACACTGTGCCCACTGTTTTTCCATCTATTTCCCAGGAAGTGATGGGACCAGATGCCATGATCTTTGTGTTCTGAATATTGAGCTTCAAGCCAACATTTTCACTCTCCCCTTTCAATTTTGTCAAGAGGCTTTTTAGTTCCTCTTTGCTTTCTGCCATAAGGGTGGTATCATCTGCATATCTGAGGTTATTAATATTTCTCCCAGCAATCTTGATTCCAGCTCGTGCTTCTTCCAGCCCAGCGTTCCTCATGATGTACTCTGCATAGAAGTTAATAAGCAGGGTGACAATGTACAACCTTGTCATACTCCTTTTCCTATTTGGAACCAGTCTGTTGTTCCATGTCCAGTTCTAACTGTTGCTTCCTGACCTGCATACAGGTTTCTCAAGAGGCAGGTCAGGTGGTCTGGGATTCCCATCTCTTTCAGAATTTTCCACAGTTTGTTGTGATCCACACAGTCAAAGGCTTTGGCATAGTCAATGAAGCAGAAATATATGTTTTTCTGGAACTCTCTTGCTTTCTCCATGATCCAGTAGATGTTGACAATTTGATCTCTGGTGCCTCTGCCTTTTCTAAAACCTGCTTGAACATCTGGAAGTTCACGATTCACATATTGCTAAAGCCTGGCTTGGAGAATTTTGAGCATGATTTTACTAGCGTGTGCGATGAGTGCAACTGTGTGCTTCTTTGAGCATTCTTTGGCATTGCCTTTCTTTGCGATTGGAATGATGACTGACCTTTTCCAGTCCTGTGGCCACTGCTGAGTTTTCCAAATTTGCTGGCATATTGAGTGCAGCACTTTCACAGCATCATCTTTCAAGATTTGAAATAGCTCAACTGGAATTCCATCACCTCCACTAGCTTTGTTTGTAGTGATGCTTTCTAAGGCCCACTTGACTTCACATTCCAAGATTTCTGGCTCTAGATGAGTGATCACACCATCGTGATTATCTTGGTCTTGAAGATCTTTTTTGTACAGTTTTTCTGTGTATTCTTGCCACCTCATCTTAATATTTTCTGCTTCTGTTGCTGCTGCTGTTGTTAAGTCACTTCAGTCGTGTCCAACTCTGTGTGAACACATAGATGTCAGCCCACCAGGCTCCCCCTTTCCTGGGATTTTCCAGGCAAGAACACTGGAGTGGGGTCCATACAATTTCTCTCCTTTATCGAGCCCATCTTGCATGAAATGTTCCCTTGATGTCTCTAATTTTCTGGAAGAGATCTCTTGTTTTTCCTATTCTGTTGTTTTCCTCTATTTCTTTGCACTGATCACTGAGGAAGGCTTTCTTATCTCTCCTTGCTATTCTTTGGAACTCTGCATTCAGATGCTTATATCTTTCCTTTTCTCCTTTGCTTTTCCCTTCTCTTCTTTTCACAGCTATTTTTAAGGGCTCCTCAGACAGCCATTTTGCTTTTTTGCATTTCTTTTCCATGGGGATGATCTTGATCCCTGTCTCCTGTATGATGTCACGAACCTCCGTCCATAGTTCATCAGTCACTCTATCAGATCTAGTCCGTTAAATCTATTTCTCACTTCCACTGTATAATCATAAGGGATTTGATTTAGGTCATATCTGAATGGTCTAGTGGTTTTTCCTACTTTCTTAAATTTAAGTTGCAAACCACTTTAGTATATTTGCCTTGAGAACCCCATGAACTGTATCAAAAGGCAAAATGATAGGATACTGAATGAGGAATTCTCCAGGTCGGTAGGTGCTCAGGATGCTGCTGGAGATCAGTGGAGAAATAACTCCAGAAAGAATGAAGGGATGGAGCCAAAGCAAAGCAAATACCCTGTTGTGGATGTGACTGGTGAAAGAAGCAAGGCCTGATGCTTTAAAGAGCAATATTGCATAGGAACCGGGAATGTTAGGTCCATGAATCAAGGCAAATTGGAAGTGGTCAAACAGGAGACGGCAGGAGTGAACGTAGACATTCTAGAAATCAGTGAACTAAAATGGACTGGAATGGGTGAATTTAACTTGGATGACCAATATATCTACTACTGTGGGCAGGAATCCCTTAGAAGAAATGGACGAGCCATCATGGTCAACAAAAGAGTCCGAAATGCATTACTTGAATGCAATCTTAAAAATGACAGAATGATTTCTGTCCGTTTCCAAGGCAAACCATTCAATATTAGGGTAATCCAAGCCTATGCCCCAAGCAGTAATGCTGAAGAAGCTCAAGTGAACGTTTCTATGAAGACCTACAAGACCTTTTAGAACTAACACCCAAAAAAGATGTCCTTTTCATTATAGGGGACTGGAATGCAAAAGTAGGAAGTCAAGAAACACCTGGAGTAACAGGCAAATTTGGCCTTGGAGCACGAAATGAAGCAGGGAAAAGGCTAATAGAGTTTTGCCAAGAGAACACACTGGTCATAGCAAACACCCTCTTTCAACAACACAATAGCAGACTCTACACATGGACATCACCAGATGGTCAACACCAAAATCAGATTGATTATATTCTTTGCAGCCAAAGATGAGAAACTCTATACAGTTAGCAAAAACAAGACCAGGAGCTGACTGTGGCTCAGATCGTGAACTCCTTATTGCCAAATTCAGACTTAAATTGAAGAAAGTAGAGAAACCACTAGACCATTCAGGTATGACCTAAATCAAATCCCTTATGATTGAACTTGTTAGAACCTCCAATATAATGTTGAATTGGTGAGAATGGATATCCCATTTATTCCTGATTTGGGGGTAAATATTCAGTCTTTCGTGATTTTATGCAACAGCTGTAGTTTTTCCCTAATTGATCACAATTAAGTTGAGGAAGTTCCTTTTTCCTAGTTTGCTGAGAGCTTTTCCTTTGTCTATTTGCTTGGTCTATTGGTTAATGTAATAAGTTACATTAACTGATCTTCAAATGTAAAAATAGACTCAGAATAAATATTAATAACATTTGGACTTGATATATTAATTGTTTTAATAGGTAGTTGGATTTGGTGTTCAAAAGCTTTTACAAATTACACATCTTTGCTTAAGAGGGACATAGGCCATTAGTTTAGTTTACTTTTGAGATCTTTGGTTTTATTTCGGTCATCATAGAAAATGTTGAGGAACATTTCTTCATTGTTTTCCAATGTTATGGAAATTTCATTATTATTAGCTCTATTCCTCCACTAATGTTTTGATAATCTTTCACTAAGGCCATGTAGTCATAGAATGTTTTTTTGATGGGAAGATTTTAATTACAAATACAATTTCTTTTAATAAATGCATTCTAATCAAATGTCTAGATTCCTTTTTGCCTGAAATTTGTAATTGCACTCTTTCTGTTTGTTTTTGTTTTGTTTTGATTATACTAGTTAATGGATTATCACTTTTATCATTCCTGTCAATAAAATCAACTTTTGGTTTACACTCTGGTCTTTCTTGCTTTCTTACTTCTACTTACTTTTGGTTTATTAGCTCTATATTTCTTAAAAAGTAGAAGTTGTGGCCACTGACTGAACCACACCTTTCTTCTATTCTAATTTATTTATGCTGTAAATTCCTCCCAAAGTGATGTCATGGCATTTCACATATTCTCACAAAGTATGAAATATTGAAATTTCATTTTCATTCAGTATTAAATTTTCACTAAATTCCTTTTTGATTTCTCATTTGATCCATAAGTTATTTAAAAGTGTATTATTTAGGTAACTAATTTTTAAGAGATTGTGTTTCAGACATCATTTTGTGATTGATTTTGCTTAAATTTTATTGTGATTAGAGATTAAAATTTGTTTGACTTGATTCTTTTTTACAAATTTCTGAGACTGTTTTTATAGAAGATACAGCCTATCTTGGGAAATATTTTGTGTACACTTGAAATGAATGCGTTCTCCTATTATTTGTCAATCCATCCTATCATGTCAGTGTGTTAGCTGTCAGATATGCTAGACTGTTACTGATTTTTCATGCTTAATTCTATTAATTTTTAAAGGCAGAACATTAAAATCTCTGAATTTAATTGTGGATTTATCTATTTTCGTATTTAATTTTTATTGGCTTTTGCTTTATTTATTTTGAAATTATGTTATTATGTGGACAAATATTTGGGATTGTTATGTCCCCTGAGAAACTGATTCCTTTGTTACTATCAAATACAATTCTTTATCACTGATAATACCCTTTGCTCTGAAACCAGGTTTTGACTTTTTGTATTGCTTCTCTATTCTCACTATCATTGATTTCTGCTCTAATTTTTATTATTCCTACCCTTTCTTGGGTTTAATATGCTCTTTCTTCTCCATTTTTTTTTTAAAGAAAAGGCACAGGTTACTTACTTATTGTTATTTCTTATTTTCTAATATAAACATTTCTTGCCATAAATTTTTCTCTATAAATCACTTTAATTGTACTTCACAATTTTTATGTATTTTCTTTCCATTTTCAGTTACATCAAAATATACATTTTTTCCTTTGAAACATACTCTGTGACCCATGGTTTACTTATAAATATGTTGCTTAATTTTACAATTATCCAGGATTTGTTTCAACATATATCCCTATTATTGATTTCTACTTTATTTTTGTTCAATTTTTAATTTCAATATTTTAAATGTATTCATATTTGTCTTATGATCCAGTAAGTGCTCTATCTTGGTGACTGTTCCATGTGTTCATAGAATAATATGTATTCTCCTGTTGAGTGTAATATTTTCTATGTCAATAAGGTCAAGTTGCTTGACAGTGCAGTTTATGTTATTTATATGTTTATTTATTTTTTTCTCTGTTTATTCTATCAGTTACTGAGGAAAGAGTGTTATATTGCCAAGTATAATTATGAGTTTGATAGCTTATGGTGAAAGATGTCAGATTCCTGATCTCTGAAGAAGATTTGACTGCAGGATCAGGGACCAGACTTGATCACTCAGAGCCTCTGTGTGGCAGAAGTTTTATTACAATGATAAAGGACAGAGAAAACCTCTGACACAGACATCAAAAAGAGGACAAAGAGTGCCCCCCTTGTTAGTTTTAGCAAGGAAACTATGTTTTTCCAGTTGGCTATTACAGTAAATCAAAAGACCATCTCAAGGTTGTAAAGATCTTACCAGATCCACTCACACAATTTATATTTTAAGAGAATGGGATTAGAACTAACAATAGAAAGATCCTACCAGACACACTTTTACATCATACACTTTAAAATGACAGGATTAGTCAGAAAGTTCTTAAGAAGGGGAAACATGTCCTCCAGTAGGTTACATTGTTGTCATATAATAATTGGTAGAGTTTAAGGAAAAACATATCCTTGAGCAAGATGAATTATTTTGTTGTGCAACCATTAGCTTTGAGATTAAAGAAAAGAAAATGTTTTATATGACTAAGACTAAGGAATATAGGAAAAAAAAATTGTCATTTTCTCTTCCCAAGAGCCCCAGATGCCTTTCTCCTCCTTAGGCACCCCAGGCTTCTTATCAACCTACCTAAGAATTTACTCTTTCAGGATTATGTCAGCTTTTATATTTATCAGGTTTCATCATAGGCATGTAGAAATTCTTCATGTTGTTTACTTTTTCTACTAGATCCTTTAGAATATTTATTTATTTAAAATTTTGAATCTGATAGAGCATCTTTTTCATTTATGAAATGAGTCTGATTCTGAGAATTGCTTTGTCTTTTCACAGTGTGTTTTGTTTTGCCTTTTTTTGTACTTTATTTGTTGTTGAAAGCTAAATTTGTTGTCTGGAACAATGAATACTAAGTACTTCTATACTTGTAGAGTAGCATACCTTTCCTTCTCCTAGATCTGTAGTGTATGTTTTTCTATTAATTTCATCAGGGCTTGGGATGACTTTGATTCCTGTTTTTATACTTGCCTTTATTCCTCTAGGGGCAGTTTGTGTTTGTTGTGTGAGCTAATTTGCCAGAGAGCTTTCCTCAGTATCTCATTCCCACTTGCAAGTCTTCCTACTTGTCTCTGTATATTTTTTGTTTGTTTGTTTTTGTACTGTTTCCCTGATAGAATATTTGTCTTATAGCTTACCTGATACATATCTCCCACTACTCGTCTTCTTGACATTTCTTAGATTTGTGATGTGGGGCAGGGAAAGGCAGCACTCACCCATACTCTGAATAAAGCTCAATGTTAGGCACAGGCTATGGACCTGACTCTCTGGATTCTGGGCACCACAACAGTTTCTGCCCTCTTCTAGATGTAGCTCTGGGCCTAACAGCATTTTGGCACTCCTTCACCAGTAAACCTTTAAAATACTTTTTATGTTTCTTTTCTTTAATAACTGTGGATCTCCACCAATTCCTTTAAAATATAGGCACACCTCGAAGGTACTGAAGGTTTGGTTCCAGACTGTTGGAATAAATAAGATATCACATTAAAGTGAGTCACACTAAATTTTTGGTTTCCCAGTGCATATATTCAAGGTATGTTTACACTATATTGTAGACTATTAAGTGTGCAATAACATTATGTCTAAAAATTAACATACCTTCATTAAAAAATACTTCAAAACTAAAAAAAGGTTAACAATCATATGAGCCTTCAGCATGTTATAATTTTTTTTTTTTTTTTTGTTAGTGGAGGTTGTGTCTTGATGTTGATGGCTTCCCAGGGTGCCACAGGGTGACTGCTCCTGATGAGGGTTGTGTTTTCTAAGAGTTGGAGTAGGTGTAGCAATTTCTTAAAATAAAACAATGCTTAAGTTGCTACATCAATTGACTCTTCCCCTCATAATTTTTCTATCAGATGTAATGCTGTTTGATAGTACTTTACCCCTAATAATGCTTGTTTCAAAATTGGGGTCAGTCCTTCAAACCCTTCCAGTCACTGCTTATCAACTAAATTTATGTCATATTCTAAATCTTTTATTGTCATTTGAACAGTCTTCACAGAATCTTCACCATGTGTAGATCCCATCTCAAGAAACTCTTGCTTATCCATAAGAAGCAGCTCCTCATTAACATTTATTTTTGTCACTAGAAGCTATAGGAATATCTGCACATGTACATTTACATTCATTACATTCAGTTTGATAACACTAGTAGTTTCAATACAAATGCTATTAGAGAACTCAAATTTCAGACATGGTCATGCTGCTGCTGCTAAGTTGCTTCAGTCATGTCGGACTCTGTGCAACCCCATAGATGGCAGCCCACCAGGCTCCCCTGGCCCTGGAAGTCTCGAGGCAAGAACACTGGAGTGGGTTGCCGTTTCCTTCTCCAGTGCATGAAAGTGAAAAGTTAAAGTGAAGTCACTGAGTCATGTCTGACTGTTCGTGACCCTGAGACATGGTCATATATTTATGCTGTTTGAAATTCTTTCATCTAGATACAGATCTTGAGAGTGTATCTCTTGATGAAAGGTGTACAGCTAACTTGTCCTGGAACTCATGAAGATAATTATATTGCTTTATGATCTGTATTGCCCCAGATTCTCTCAGGTGTCTAAGGCTGTCATGGCTTGCTGTGATGATATTCTGTCAGACAGGTATAAAGGGAGACAAGTAGTTACAAGACAAAATCTCCCAAGCCCTCCATAACAGTGTTTTAAGGTTTTGGGGTTATTTTTAAGGCAAATTTCAAGCTCCTCCATAATTTCACAGCAGCTGGTGATGTCAGGAGTCCCTCCATCTGGAATTGGATGGTGATGACTGAAAATTCCATACTGATGGTAGAGATCCAAAAGGTTTGGAACATTATATTTTGACAGTTCTACTCTGGTGCAGAAAACAAATATATCTTGTATACCATAGCTCTTTAGTTCTCTATCTTTTTGGACATTTCTTCTAACATCTTTAAATTTACAACCTGGAAGTGCACAAAAACCAAGAAACTGAGAACAATTCACTCGTGACAGGGGTAACCACGATATTTGAATTAGAGTCTGTTCATCTTCAATAGGTTCTTCATCTGATGAGTCAAACTCACTTGTTTTCATTGAACTAGGTGGCTTCATTGCAGGCCACCCCACGTCCTGATCGGCTACAATCTCTCATTAACATTTTATCATGAGATTGTAGCAATACATTAATGTATTCAGGCTCTACTAATTTCAGTTCACTCTGCAGTTTCTTCCTCCACTGAAGTTGTGAATCCCTCAAAGTTATCCAAGAGGGTTGGAAACAACGTTTCTCAGACTCCTGTGAATGTTCATATTTTGACCTCTTCCCTTGAATAATGGGGCTTCCTAAGTGGGACTAGTGGTAAAGAACTTGCCTACCAATACAAGGGATTTGATTTAGGTCATATCTGAATGGTCTAGTAGTTTTCGCTACTTTCTTCAATTTAAGTCTGAATTTGGCAATAAGGAATTCATGATCTGAGCCACAGTCAGCTCCTGGTCTTGTTTTTGCTAACTGTATAGAGCTTCTCCATCTTTGGCTGCAAAGAATGTAATCAATCTGATTTTGGTGTTGACCATCTGGTGATGTCCATGTGTAGAGTCTTCTCCTGTGTTGTTGAAAGAGGGTGTTTTCTATGACCAGTGTGTTCTCTTGGCAAAACTCTATTAGCCTTTGCCCTGCTTCATTCTGTACTCCAAGGCCATATTTGCCTGTTACTCCAGGTGTTTCTTGACTTCCTACTTTTGCATTCCAGTCCCCTATAATAAAAAGGACATCATTTTTGGGTGTTAGTTCTAAAAGTTCTTGTAGGTCTTCATAGAACTGTTCAACTTTGGCTTCTTCAGCATTACTGGTTGGGTCATAGGCTTGGATTACTGTAATATTGAGTGGTTTGCCTTGGAAACAAACAGAAATCATTATGTTGTTTTTAGATTGCATCCAAGTACTGCATTTCGGACACTTTTGTTGACCATGATGGCTCGTCCATTTCTTCTAAGGGATTCCTGCCCACAGTAGTAGATATAATGGTCATCTGAGTTAAATTCACCCATTCCAGTCCATTTTAGTTCACTGATTCTTAGAATGTCTACGTTCACTCTTGCCATCACCTGTATGACCACTTCCAATTTGCCTTGATTCATGGACCTAACATTTCAGGTTCCTATACAATATTGCTATTTACAGCATTGGACCTTGCTTCTATCACCAGTCACATCCATAACTGGGTATTGGTTTTGCTTTGGCTCCATCCCTTCATTCTTCTTGGAGTTATTTCTCCGCTGATCTCCAGCAGCATCCTGGGCACCTACCGACCTGCGGAATTCCTCATTCAGTATCCTATCATTTTGCCTTTTGATACTGTTCTTGGGGTTCTCAAGGCAAGTATGCTGAAGTTGTTTGCCATTCCATTCTCCAATGGACCGCATTCTGTCAGACCTCTCCACCATGACCCGCCCATCTTGGGTAGCCCCACATGGCATGGCTTAGTTTCATTGAGGTAGATAGGGCTGTGGTCCGTGTGATCAGATTGACTAGTTTTCTGTGATTATGATTTCAGTGTGTCTGCACTCTGATGCCCCCTCGCAATACCTACCATCTTATTTGGGTTTCTCTTACCTTGGTCGTGGGGTGTCTCTTCACGGCTGCTCCAGCAGAGCGCAGCTGCTACACATTACCTTAGATGAGGGGTATCTCCTCAAGGCCGCCCCTCCTGACCCTGTACGTGGAGTAGCTCCTATCAGCACTCCTGTGCCTGCACAGCCACTACCTCTTGGATGTGGGGCAACTCCTCTCAGCCGCCACCCCTGACATCGGGCATGGGGCAGCTCCTCTTGGCCACTCCTCTGCACGCGGTTGGTTGCGCTGGAGCCGGAGTCTCTCGCGTCTGCTAGTAAAGTCATGCTCAAAATTCTCCAAGCCAGGCTTCAGCAACGTGAACCATGAACTTCCAGATGTTCAAGCAGGTTTTAGAAAAGGCAGAGGCACCAGAGATCAAATTGCCAACATCCGCTGGATCATGGAGTAAGCAAGAGAGTTCCAGAAAAACATCTATTTCTGCTTCATTGACTATGCCAAAGCCTTTGACTGTGTGGATCACAATAAACTGTGGAAAATTCTGAAAGAGATGGGAATCCCAGACCACCTGACCTGCCTCTTGAGAAACCTGTATGTAGGTCAGGAAGCAACAGTTAAAACTGGCCATGGAACAACAGACTGGTTCCAAACAGAAAAAGGAGTACGACAAGGTTGTACATTGTCACCCTGCTTATTTAACTTCTATGCAGGGTACATCATGAGGAATGCTGGGCTGGAAGAAGCACAAGCTGGAATCAAGATTGCTGGGAGAAATATCAATAACCTCAGATATACAGATGACACCACCCTTATGGCTGAAAGTGAAAAGGAACTAAAAAGTCTCTTGATGAAAGTGAAAGGGGAGAGTGAAAAGGTTGGCTTAAAGCTCAACATTCAGAAAACAAAGATCATGGCATCTGGTCCCATCACTTCATGGGAAACAGATGGGGAAACAGTGGAAACAGTGGAAACAGCAGATGCTGATTGCAGCCATGAAATTAAAAGACGCTTACTCCTTGGAAAGAAAGTTTTGACCAACCTAGATAGTATATTAAAAAGCAGAGACATTTCTTTGCCTACAAAGGTCTGTCTAGTCAAGGCTATGGCTTTTCCAGTGGTCATGTATGGATGTAAGAGTTGGACTGTGAAGAAAGCTGATCGCCGAAGAATTGATGTTTTTGAACTGTGGTGCTGGAGAAGACTCTTCAGAGTCCCTTGGACTGCAAGAAGATCCAACCAGTCCATTCTAAAGGAGATCGATCCTGGGTGTTCATTGGAAGGACCGATTCTAAAGCTGAAACTCCAATACTTTGGCCACCTCATGAGAAGAGTGGACTCATTGGAAAAGACTCTGATGCTGGGATAGATTGCGGGCAGGAGGAGAAGGGGACGACTGAGAATGAGATGGCTGGTTGGCATCACCGACTCGATAGACATGAGTGAACTCTGGAAGTTGGCGTTGGACAGGGAGCCCTGGTGTGCTGTGATTCATGGGGTCGCAAAGAGTCGGACACAACTGAGTGACTGAACTAAACTGAACTGAACCAATACAAGAGACATAAAAGACACAGGCTTTATACCTGGATTAAGAAGATCCCCTGGAGGAGGTCATGGCAACCCACTCCAGTATTCTTGCCTGGAGAATCCCATGGACAGAGGATCCTGGTGGGCTACATTCCACAGGATTGCAAAGTGTATTTATTGATCCATGTCACTTTTTTTCTTTCTTTTTATTTATCTTTAAGTGAACTAGAGTTTTCAGGATATGGTATTTGTTGGAAATTTCTGACACAGAGGGTCGAAATGAATAACATATTTTTCAGTCCAGCTAATTTTTCACAGCTGAAAGATTTTCTTTACTGGCACAAATGTGTACTTCTTCATGCAAATGTAGCTCACCTTCAGCAAGTGGTGCTGCAAAGTTGGACAGCTTCATTTAAATCAATGAAGTTATAACATATCCTCACATCATGCACAGAAGTAAGTTCGAAATGACTTAAAGACTCAAACATAAGACATGACACCATAAAACTCCTAGAAGAGAGTGTAGGCAAAAACATGCTGTTACATAAATAGTGCCGATGTTATCTTAGGTCTGTCTCCCAAGGGAATAGAAATAAAACTAAAAATAAACACATGGGAAATAATCAATCTTACAAGTTTTTGCACAAGAAAGGAAACCAAAAAAAAAGAAAGAAAGAAAGAAAGAAAGACAACCTACAGGATGAAAGAAAATATTTGCAAATGATGTGACCAACAAGGGCTTAATGTCCAATATATACAAGCAGTTCACACACCTCAATAATAAAAAAAAACAAACCAATCAAAAAATGGGTAAAAATCTTAATAGGCATTTCTCCAAAGAAGATATGCACATGGCCAGTAAGCACATAAAAAGATGCTCAGCATCATTAATTACTAGAAAAACACAAACAGAACTACCGTGAAGTACTACCTAACACTAGTCAGAATGGCCATAATTAAAAATACCTGTAAATAACTAGTACTGGAGAGTGTGGAGTAAAGGGAATCCTCCTACTGTTACACTGTTAACCCTACTACTGTTGGTGGGAATGTAAGTTGTTGCAGCCACTATGAAAAAGTATGAAAGTGCCTTAGAAAACTAAAAGTTAAATTGCTATATAATCCATTAATCCCACCCCTGGGCATATGCCCAGACAAAACTATAATAAACATACTGCAGTCCTATGTTCACAATAGCCAAGACATGGAAACAACATAAATGTGTATCAACAAAGGAATGGATGAAGATTTAGTGTATATATATATATATATATATATACACACATACAGTGGACTATAACTCATCCATAAAAATGACAATACCATTTGCAGAAATATGAATAGACCTACTGAGTGAATTAATTTAGACAAAGATGAATACCATCTGATTTCTCTTACATGTGGAATCTAAAATATGGCACAAATGAACTTTAGGACAAAACAGAAACAGACTCACAAACATAGAGAACAGACCGTGGTTGCCAAGTAAATAGAGGGAGGGAGAGGGATGGACAGGTATTTGGGGTTGGTAGATGCAAGCTATTACATTTAGATTGGATAAACAGAAAAGTCCCACTGTATAGCACAGGGAACTATATCCAGTCTCCTGGGATAAATCAAAATGGAAAAGCATATAAAAATAATGTATATATATATATAACTGAGTCACTCAACTGTACAGCAGAGATTGGCACAACACTGAAAATCAACTACACTACAATTTAAAAAGTAAAGCTCTTAAAAATGTAGTTTATCTTCTTTTTGAACCAAGCAAATTACAGGGAAGCTGTTGCCATCAGCTCTTCTAAGCTCAGCATTACCATTGTTGCAAACCAATATTGTGTTCATTTTGAACTTCTGTTGCCTTTGGGGAGAACTGCCACTAATGGGCCTTCTCTGTGATCTATGTGCTTCCACTTCTAAATTTATTTTCTGTGATTTCTACTTGATCACAGTTGCTTTGGGAAGGAAACTCACATATTTTGGAGTGTTTAAAATGTTTTTATCTTCATATAGGCATGTAAATGTATATTAATTAATATGTGCATAAATTTACTTTTCCATTATAAAGTAAACAAGATTTACACATTTAATACACCCAATACGTATAAACAGGCAAATGATTCATCATAAACCTGAGGGTAGGTGTTATTTCCATTAAAAATAGATGTAACATATATTTTGGATAACCATATATACGGAGGTGATGCTTTGTGAAATGGATTACACATAGATCATGATATACCCTTCCATCTAATATTTAATAATATGCTTCATATATTTCATGATTTAGTTCAGTTCAGTTCAGTTGCTCAGTCGTGTCCAACTCTTTGCGACCCCGTGAATCACAGTACACCAGGCCTCCCTGTCCATCACCAACTCCCGGAGTTCACTCAAACTCATGTCCATCAAAGTCGGTGATGCCATCCAACCATCTCATTCTCTGTCGTCCCATTCTCCTCCCAACCCCAATCCCTCCTGGCATCAGACTCTTTTCCAGTGAGTCAACTCGTCGCATGAGGTGGCCAAAGTATTGCAGTTTCAGCTTTAGCATCAGTCCTTCCAATGAACACCCAGGATTGATCTCCTTCAGAATGGACTGGTTGGATCTCCTTGCAGTCCAAGGGATTCTCAAGAGTCCTCTCCAGCACCACAGTTCAAAAGCATCAATTATTCGGTGCTCAGCTTTCTTCACAGTCCAACACTCACATCCATACATGACCACGGGAAAAACAATAGCCTTGACTAGATGCACCTTTCTTGGCAAAGTAATGTCTCTGCATTTTAATATGCTGTCTAGGTTGGTCATAACTTTCCTTCCAAGGAGTAAGCGTGTTTTAATTTCATGGCTGCAATCAGCATCCGCAGTGATTTTGGAGCCCAAAAAAATACAGCCTGACACTGTTTCCACTGTTACCCCATCTATTTCCCATGAAGTGTTGGGAGCAGATGCCATGATCTTTGTTTTCTGAATGTTGAGCTTTAAGCCAACCTTTTCACTCTCCTCTTTCACTTTCATCAAGAGACTTTTTAGTTCCTCTTCACTTTCTGCCATAAGGGTAGTGTCATCTGCATATCTGAGGCTATTGATATTTCTCCCAGCAATCTTGATTCCAGCTCATGCTTCTTACAGTCCAGCATTCCTCATGATGTACTCTGCATATAAGTTAAATAAGCAGGGTGACAATATACAACCTTGACGTACTCCATTTTCTGTTTGGAACCAGTCGGTTGTTCCATGTACAGTTCTGACTGTTGCTTCCTGACCTGCATACAGGTTTCTCAAGAGGCAGGTCAGGTGGTCTGGGATTCCCATCTCTTTCAGAATTTTCCACAGTTTATTGTGATCCACACAGTCAAAGGCTTTGGCATAGTCAATGAAGCAGAAATAGATGTTTTTTTCTGGAACTCTCTTGCTTTCTCCGTGATCCAGCAGCTGTTGGCAATTTGATCTCTG
This sequence comes from Moschus berezovskii, assembly GCF_049115385.1. Lineage (NCBI taxonomy): Eukaryota > Metazoa > Chordata > Mammalia > Artiodactyla > Moschidae > Moschus > Moschus berezovskii. The sequence continues at coordinate 128,378,042 of NC_142461.1, read as the reverse complement.
GTGCCTCTGCCTTTTCTAAAACCTGCTTGAACATCTGGGAGTTCACGGTTCACATATTGCTGAAGCCTGGCTTGGAAAATTTTGAGCATGACTTTACTAGCGTTTGAGATGAGTGCAATTGTGCAGTAGTTTGAACATTCTTTGGCATTGCCTTTCTTTGGGATTGGAATGAAGACTGACCTTTTCCAGTCCTGTGGCCACTGCTGAGTTTTCCAAATTTGCTGGCATATTTAGTGAAGCACTTTCACAGCATCATCTTTCAAGATTTGAAATAGCTCAACTGGAATTCCATCACCTCCACTAGCTTTGTTCGTAGTGATGCTTTCTAAGGCCCACCTGACTTCACATTCCAAGATGTCTGGCTCTAGGTCAGTGATCATATTATCGTGATTATCTTGGTCATGAAGATCTTTTTTGTACAGTTCTTCTGTGTATTCTTGCCACCTCTTAATATCTTCTGCTTCTGTTAGGTCCATACCATTTCTGTCCTTTATCGAGCCCATCTTTGCATGAAAAGTTCCCTGGAATCTCTAATTTTCTTGAAGAGAGCTCTTGTTTTTCCCATTCTCTTGTTTTTCTCTATTTCTTTGCATTGATCACTGAGGAAGCCTTCCTTATCTCTCCTTGCTATTCTTTGGAACTCTGCATTCAGATGCTTATATCTTTCCTTTTCTCCTTTGCTTTTCGTTTCTCTTCTTTTCACCGCTATTTGTAAGGCCTCCTCAGACAGCCATTTTACTTTTTGGCATTTCTTTTCCATGGGGATGGTCTTGGTCCCTGTCTCCCATACAATGTCACAAACCTCCATCCAAAGTTCATCAGGCACTCTATCAGATCTTGTCCCTTAATTCTATTTCTCACTTCCACTGTATAATCATGTACATACATATATATTTTGCTATGTGAAATTAAATGTAAATATACATGTTATTATATTTACATTTAATTTCACATAGCAAAGTGATGAAAAATAAATATCCTGACCTAGATGAGATGAATTTAAAATGTTTAGACATAGATAGTAAAGCAATCATTTCAATATTATCGTAATTCTGTTGGGAAATATTTCTTATTGTGTCTATATTACATCAACTTCTAATGTTAAACAACTTGAAAACCCTTAGTAAGGATGAGTAATGAAATATTGTTATTTTGAGTTGTGATTAATATTTTTATCCACATTTTATTATAGGAAACTTTCAGCATATAATTTTGCTTATTTCAGTTTCCTTCAGAGTAAGGCTTGGCTCATGGCTTTAAGTTTTTACGCATATTTTATTTATAAATTATTTAAATTCATATGTCTGACTTTGATTTAGAAATCAGTAAAGTGGACATTATGGCTTTAGTTGATTTTTAGTATTCTCTAGATAGGACCCAGTTTGTGGAAAATGCAATTTTGTAAGTACTTAGTGTTTATTGTTGGTGTATTGAAGTAAAAGTACCTCTAAAATCTGGTCATACTTTAAAACATCAAAATTTATTCCACAGCATGTGCAGTGAGTGATTTTATTTTTTCTTTCTAGTCAGCATTGGCAGCGTATTAGAATTTTGTAATAGCATAATTTACCAGATTATTTTCTCTGTTTCATATTTTAGCTATTCTTAAATACAGTAACTTTAAATTATATATTTAAATATAAGGACACAGAGATATCATGAGTTTTATTTTTTAAATCATAATCACCCAGCATAAATCCCATGTGTTAAAAATCAAATACATAGTGACATCATATATATCATTTTAAAAAGTGGAGTATGCAGTGTTAATATGGAGATGTACTTTCCTCTTCAGTGTTACATAAAAGCCATATATAGTCCTTATAATCATGTTATCTGAGAGACTCACAGAAAAAACCCACACTTCTTGCCTTCCTTATAATTTGAAATGATACTCCTGTAAACATTCTCTCTACTGTGTCATATTCCTCGCCTTTCTTTACTCTCTGGGCTTGCTTCTGGTAGGACTTTGACTTCAAGCGAAAAGTAGAGGGAGTTTATCATTCCTGCAGCCAACCCATCCTTGGAGAGAAAAATCTTCCTACATTGTTGTCTTTCATTGGCTTGCTACCTCAAGGTTTGTCCCAAGGATGCTGTAGCGTAAATACAAATTATAAAGAAGTATCAATAATATTGCTCTATTTTAAACCATTTATTTTCAGATCTAATAAAAACTCACATTGATTTAATTTCAGTGTTTTACTCATTTACTCTGCGATTAAAAATAAATAAAATGATGCTTCCTTCTAGTATGGAGGTTTGCTGTAATGAAACACGGGGTTCACTGATATAATGAAACTGGGTGAACATGGTGATGCACCTGAGGCATAGGGGTCCCTATTATGTTATTGAATAGCCAATCACCAAATTGCTTCCCTTTGTAGATAGCAATGAATGTAGAACTGGCCTTGACTTTCCTCTTAATTGTCCATAGAAACCTAAATCTTTTAAGATGATGCCTCTTCACATAATTAAAATTGGTCTTACAGTTTTCCTTGAGTGCTTCAGTAAGCTAAATAAACCTTTTTATTTTTTTCACTTTATCTAGAGAAAAGTATGTTCTTGATCATCTTTGGTGGTAGGCTTTGACAATTCTGGAGCTTCCGCTGATGTTTTATTGAGACTCTTGCTGCCACAAGCTAATAACCTTATCTTACAAGTAGTGTTCGTATCTTCTGTCTAAACCTATACTAGAGGCAAACTTGCCAATAATAGTAAGGGAAGTCAATACTGAAGCTGTGCTCCAAATCCAAATAAATAATATTTTCTGTTTCTTCCTCACAATGAAGGATTCAGAACTCGTTGCATATCTGATCTGTTCATACTAATTTTCCCTGATGAAAGACTGAAAAATGATTGTTTGACCACTAACCATCCCCTCTGATTTTTGTTTGTTGGTTGGTACTGCTTGTTTATTAGAGAGAAAAGAGGAACTTCAAAGTCCCCATAGGTCTGAGAAATGTTTTTCTAACTGAACCTGAAAACTAAAACCCTCATTAGAATTTTTTTGTGGGGGGGGGCAAGCTTTACCTTATGTCATTAATCAACAACACAGTATCAACACTTTCCTCAGAATTGCTAAGTATACAAAGTTGACTTTTAAAGACATTTTCTCTCTGAAAATTCCACCTGCCAGGGGAATGGCAGATTTCTCAAGTCAACAGGCAAAAGCAGCTTGACCTTAAGGTTGGGGATCAAAGATATGCACAAGAGATTTTTTTTTTTTTTTTTTTTGACTGATCGTCAGCCAGCTTCTAATGAATTGTTCCTGGTAAATTTGTTAGCTCCTGGCACTTGCTTTTGTATTATCCTTCTTGCATTTATCTTTCTTAATGGCATGATTGTGCCAAGGACAATTTAAAATTACAGTAATAACACTGTAGACCTTTCAGTTCAGTTCAGTTCAGTCACTCAGTCGTGTCTGACTCTTTGCGACCCCATGAATCACAGCACACCAGGCCTCCCTGTCCATCACCAACTCCCGGAGTTCACTCAAACTCATGTCCATTGAGTCGGTGATGAAATCCAGCCATCTCATTCTCTGTCGTCCCCTTCTCCTCCTGCCCTCAATCCCTCCCAGCATCAAAGTCTTTTCCAGTGAGTCAACTCGTCGCATGAGGTGGCCAAAGTATGGGAGTTTCAGCTTTAGCATCAGTCCTTCCAATGAACACCCAGGATTGATCTCCTTTAGAATGGACTGGATGGATCTCCTTGCAGTCCAAGGGACTCTCAAGAGTCTTCTCCAGCACCACAGTTCAAAAGCATCAATTCTTCAGCGATCAGCTTTCTTCACAGTCCAACTCTCACATCCATACATGACCACTGGAAAAACCTTAGTCCTGACTAGACAGACCTTGCTTGGCAAAGTAATGTCTCTGCTTTTTAATTTACTATCTTGGTTATAACCAAAATTGTGTTTTTGAGATGCACCTTGGAACAAAATGGGGAAAAATGAGGAAAAGTAGAACAAAAAAAATGGAAAAAAAAACTCACAGAGAAATAAAATCTTGTCATATAAAAGATTACTTTGTTTAATTGAGCAGACTTCCCTCTTTCTTTTTCTGTACTGTGAAGATTAATAAGTACCAAATTTTAATCACAAAATTTTGATGGAATTATTTAAACTAGCTACAGTGAGAAGCTCTCTCTCATCTAAATTAATTTTGCTTCATAGATGCCTTCTTCCCATCTTGTGAAGAGAACACATTTAGCCTCTACAGTGAACTTCAACTCTCTTCATGTCTGTCTATAGCTAGTGAAAGCTAGTTTCCATTTTTTTTCTTCCTCTTTTTCTCATTTTACGCCTTCACTTAGGAAATTAATTCATCATGAAAATGGACACTTTCTAAGAATATCTGCTATAGAAAATAGATATAACAGAAACAGGGACAAATTATAGGAGAACATTTCTTACACAGTAATGCTTTTATAAACAATTTTGTTATGTTAAGGTCTACATACATTTAATATTTGAGAATTCAAAACTTTCCTATAAGTAAAAGAAACAACTCTCTTTAAAATTTTGTTTGTTCTTCTAAAGAAGCAATTCTATAATAGAAAAATAGTTAAGCTGCTATATTATTGGCCTGTAACTACATTAAGGGAAAGCAAGATACTCAGTTTTAAAATATGACTAAATATTCTTTAAAATTTGATATTTAGATACCAAAATTTCTAAATTATATTAGAAAAAAGTTTTTATAGTATTTATATCAAGATGGATATTTATGTTTCTTAAAACAATTTAAATGTTTTTTAGAAAAAAATGTGTCTCCTCCCTGATTTTACCAAAGAAAAAATTATTTTATTTTTATAGAGTGCACAACTACAGTATTTTAACTTGTACAAGATTAAGGTTCATCTTCCTGTGACTTAACATTCTAAATTTTTACGTTGGTTTTAAGGATCAAAATAAATGTGATTGATGCTACAAATTGTTTAAAGCTGCAAAAACATAAAATTATGCCTATTCAAAGTAATTTTAAGGCTGGAATTATTTTATAGGAATTTAATCTTCTGAAATTCTTAGTCTTACAAATCACAGAGACCTGACATGTGAACTTTATATTGCAATTTCCAGATCTTTGATTAGCTTTAGGATTTTAAAGTGATATAAATAATAGATAATAATATTGTATCTCTGTACAACAAAATTTTAATTTACTGTGCTGTTTTAAATACATCATAGATTAGACATTGAAGAACTATAAAAAAACAAGGTCTTAATGACCCTGATAATCATAATGGTGTGATTACTCATCTAGTATAGGAGGCAGGAAAAATAAAAGAAAAGCAGGCCCCGGCAAGGGCCACAAAAGAAATTTATAAGTATTGATAAACTGGATGCTATAAGGCATGAGACTTTGGAACAAGTTCAGAGGGAACAGTTCATAATCTTGAAAACAAGATGTGATCTTGGGGTCTGAAAACTGACCCCACACTGTTTCTCAACTGGCATTTCAGAGTCACATGTTTTACATATCTGGTGGAAAATCTATAAAGAATATTAGTCTTAGTTACTGATTTGTTATTGATTCAGTTCACTTCAGTTCAGATGCTCAGTCGTTTCCGACTCTTTGCAAACCCTTGAGTAACAGCACACCAGCTCTCTCTGTCCATCACCAACTCCAGGAGTTCACTCAAACTCATGTCGATCGAGTCGATGATGCTATCCAACCATCTCATCCTCTATCATCCCCTTCTCCTTCTGCCCCCAATTCCTTCCAGCATCAGAGTCTTTTCCAGTGAGTCAACTCTTCCAGTGAGGTGGCAAAAGTATTGGAGTTTCAGCTTTAGCATCAGTACTTCCAATGAATACCCAGGATTGATCTCATTTAGAATGGACTGGTTGGATCTCCTTGCAGTTCAAGGGATTCTCAAGAGTCTTCTCCAACACAAAGTTCAAAAGCATCAATTCATTGGCCATCAGCTTTCTTCACAGTACAACTCTCACATCCATACATGACCAATGGAAAACAAGAGCCTTGACTAGACAGACGATTGTTGGCAAAGTAATATCTCTGTTTTTTATTATGCTATCTAGGTTGGTCATAACTTTCCTTCCAAGGAGTAAGTGTCTTTTAATTTCATGGCTGCAAGCAGCATCCTCAGTGATTTTGGAGCCCAGAAAAATAAAGTCTGACACTGTTTTCACTCTTTCCCCATCTATTTCCCATGAAGTGATGGGACCAGATGCCAGGATCTTAGTTTCTGAATGTTGAGTCAAGCCAACTTTATCACTTTCCTTTTTCACTTTCATCAAGAGGCTTCTGAGTTCCTCTTCACTTTCTGCCATAAGGGTGATGTCATCTGCATATCTGAGGTTATTGATATTTCTCCCGGCAATCTTGATTTCAGCTTGTGCCTCTTCCAGCCCAGCATTCCTCATGATGTACTCTGCATAGAAGTTAAATAAGCAGGGTGACAATATACAGCCTTGACGTACTCCTTTTCCTATTTGGAACCAGTCTGTTCCATGTACAGTTCTGACTGTTGCTTCCTGACCTGAATATAGGTTTCTCAAGAGGCAGGTCAGGTGGTCTGAGATTCCCATCTCTTTCAGAATTTTCCACAGTTTATTGTGATCCACATAGTCAAAGGCGTTGGCATAGTCAATGAAGCAGAAATAGATGTTTTTCTGGAACTCTCTTGCTTTCTCCATGATCCAGCAGATGTTGGCAATTTGATGTCTGGTTCCTCTGCCTTTTCTAAAACCTGCTTGAACATCTGGAAGCTCATGGCTCACATATTGCTAAAGCCTGGCTTGGAGAATTTTGAGCATGACTTTACTAGCGTGTGATATGAGTGCAATTGTGGGGTAGCTTGAGCATTTTTTGTCATTGCCTTTCTTTGCGATTGGAATGAAAACTTACTTTTTCCAGTCCTTTGGCCACTGCTGAGTTTTCCAAATTTGCTGGCATATTGAGTGCAGAACTTTCACAGCATCATCTTTCAGGATTTGAAATAGCTCCACTGTAATTCCATCACCTCCACTAGCTTTGTTCGTCGTGATGCTTTCTCAGGCCCACTTGACTTCACATTCCAAGATGTCTGGCTTTAGGTGAGTGATCACAGCATCGTGATTATCTTGGTCGTGAAGATCTTTTTTGTACAGTTCTTCTGTGTATTCTTGCCACCTCTTCTTAATATCTTCTGCTTCTGTTCAGTTCAGTTCAGTCGCTCAGTCATGACCGACTCTTTGCGACCCCATGAATAACAACACGCCAGGCCACCCTGTCCATCACCAACTCCTGTAGTTCACTCAAACTCATGTCCATCGAGTCGGTGATGCCATCCAGCCATCTCATTCTCTGTCGTTCCCTTCTCCTCCTGCCCCCAATCCTTCCCAGTACCAGAGTCTTTTCCAGTGAGTCAACTGGTCTCATGGGGTGGCCAAAGTATTGGAGTTTCAGCTTTAGCATCAGTCTCTCCAATGAACACCCAGGATTGATTTCCTTTAGAATGGACTGGTTGGATCTCTTTGCTGCTTCTGTTAGGTCCATACAATTTCTCTCCTTTATCGAGCCCATCTTTGCATGAAATGTTCCCTTGGTATCTCTAATTTTCTTGAAGAGATCGCTAATCTTTCCTATTCTGTTGTTTTCCTCTATTTCTTTGCATTGATCGCTGAGGAAGGCTTTCTTATCTCTCCTTGCTATTCTTTGGAACTCTGCATTCAAATGTTTATATCTTTCCTTTTCGCCCTTGCTTTTCACATCTCTTCTTTTCATAGCTATTTGTAATTCCTTCCCAGAGAACCCTTTTGCTTTTTTGAATTTCTTTTCCATGGGGATGGTCTTAGTCCCTGTCTCCTGTACAATGTCATGAACCTCTGTCCGTAGTTCATCAGGCACTCTATCTATCAGGTCTAGTCCCTTAAATCTATTTCTCACTTCCACTGTATATTCATAAGGGATTTGATTTAGGTCATACCTGAGTGGTCTAGTGGTTTTCCTACTTTCTTCAATTTAAGTCTGAATTTGGCAATAAGGAGTTCATGATCTGAGCCACAGTCAGCTCCTGGTCTTGTTTTTGCTAACTGTATACAGCTTCTCCATCTTTGGCTGCAAAGAATATAATCAATCTGATTTCGGTGTTGACCATCTGGTGATATCCACGTGTAGAATCTTCTCTTGTGTTGTTGGAAGAGGATGTTTGCTATTACCAGTGTGTTCTCTTGGCAAAACTCTACTAACTTTACCCTGCTTCATTCCGTGCTCCAAGGCCAAATTTGCTTGTTACTCCAGGTTTTTCTTGACTTCCTACTTTTGCATTCCAGTCCCTTATAATGAAAAGGACATCTTTTCTGACTGTTAGTTCTAAAACGTCTTGTAGTCTTCATGGAACCGTTCAACTTTGGCTTCTTCAGTGTTACTGTTTGGGGCATAGGCTTGGATTACTGTAATATTGAATGGTTTGCCTTGGAAACGAACAGAGATCATTCTGTCGTTTTTGAGATTGCATCCAAGTAATGCATTTCAGACTCTTTTGTTGACCATCATGGCTACTCTATTTCTACTAAAGACTCCTGGCCACAGTAGTAGATATAATGGTCATCTGAGTTAAATTCACCCATTCCAGTCCATTTTAGTTCACTGATTCCTAGAATGTCGATGTTCACTCTTGCCATCTCCTGTTTGACCACTTCCAATTGGCCTTGATTCATGGACCTAACATTTCAGGTTCCTATGCAATGTTGCTCTTTACAGAATTGGACCTAGCTTCTATCACCAGTCACATCCACAACTTTGTATTGTTTTTGCTTTGGCTACATCCCTTCGTTCTTTCTGGATTTATTTCTCCACTGATCTCCAGTAGCATAATGGGCATCTACCGACCTCTGTTTCCTAATTATTCAGTGGTTGGTGATCATTTTGTTCTTTGGCCCTCTAATCCACATGAGTTATAGTTAAACTCCCCTCATATTTTTTCATTCACAGCTGAAAGTATAATAAAGCTGGTTTGGATTCAGTTTCGGCTTCACCTAGGAGTGGTGTTGGTCCCCTGATCCTCGCTTTTCTCTGAATTCTCTATTGTTTCATTTTACTTTATATTTTTAATTAATTTATTTTAATTGGAGGTTAATTACTTTACAATATTGTATTGGTTTTGCCATACATTGACATGAATCAACCATGGGTATACATGTGTTCCCCATCCTGAACCCCCCTCCCACCTTCCTGCCTATCCCATCCCTCAGGGTCACCCCAGTGTGCCAGCCCCAAGCACCCTGTCTCATGCATTGAACCTGGACTGGTGATCTGTTTCACATATGATAATATACATGTTTCAGTGAAATTCTCTCAAATCATCCCACTCTTGCCTTATCCCATAGAGCTACAAGACTGTTCTATACATCTGTGTCTCCATTGCTGTCTCGCATACAGGGTAATCATTACCATTTTTCTAAATTCCATATATATGCATTAGTATACTGTATTGGTGTTTTTCTTTCCAGCTTACTTCACTCTGTATAATAGGCTCCAGCTTCATCCACCTCATTAGAACTGATTCAAATGTATTCTTTTTAATGGCTGAGTAATATTCCATTGTGTATATGTACCACAACTTTCTTATCCATTCATCTACTGATGGACATCTAGGTTGCTTCCATGTCCTGGCTATTATAAATAGTGCTGTGATGAACATTGGGGTACATGTGTGTCTTTCAATTCTGGTTTCCTTGGTGTGTATCCCTGGCAGTGGGATTGCTGGGTCATATGGCAGTCCTATTTCCATTTTTTTAAAGAATCTCCACACTGTTCTCCATAATGGCTCTGCTGGTTTGCATTCCCACCAAGAGTGTAAGAGTGTTCCCTTTTCTCCATACCCTTTTCAGCATTTATTGTTTGTAGACTTTTGGATAGCAGCCATTCTGACTGGCATGAGATGGTACCTCACTGTGGTTTTGATTTGCATTTCTCTGATAATGAGTGATGTTGAGCATCTTTTCATGTATTTGTTAGCCATCTGTATGTCTTCTTTGGAGAAATGTCTGTTTAGTACTTTGGCCTATTTTTTAATTGGAATTGAACTGCAGGAGTTGCTTGTATATTTTTGAGATTAATTCTTTGTCAGTTGCTTCAGTTGTCTCATTTGCTATTATTTTATCCCATTCTGAAGGCTGTCTTTTCACCTTGCTTATAGTTTCCTTTGCCTGCATTCTCCTGTCTTGTTTCTCATTCTCTCGCTGTGTCATGCTTTCGGAAACCCTACTTGTCTAGCCAGTCTCGACAAGTGGCACCTCAACAGGGACTAAAAAGTGAATCCAGCCTGAAAGGTTAGCTCCTAGCAGTGGAGAAAACAGGGAAATCTGGCCAGCTCAGCCAAGGAGGAAAGTATTTGGTAAGTACACCCCCGCGGATTTGTCAATCAGGGTAAAAATGGGGCAAAATCCTTCTCAGCATAGTGACTATATGCAAGTGTTAAAAGCTTTATTAAAAAGTTTGGGGGTTGAGATATCTCACTCCTCTTTTAAAGAATTGTTTTCTGTCATTGAAAAATATTGCTACTGACTAGATCCAGATAAAGGGACTTTGAGGCATGAGGAATGGGAAGAAGTTATGCGTTGTCTGCGCTGTGCCTACCAACGTGGTGAAAACATTCCTTTGTCTGTATGGTCAGTAGAGAATCCATTAGCCCAGCTTTAGGACCACTGCAATCTGAAACCTCAGATTCAGGGCATTCTGTAGAACAAATACAAGAACAAATGGAGGAAATGAATTTATATGATAACATAGGTGATGAGGAAGAGAAACGATCAATAAAAATTAAAAATAAGAGCCAAAAGAATGATAGAAGTCAAGAACAGATCTGTCTAGCTCAGTCAACTGCACCTTTAGTGGACCCTCCTTCTTTCAATCCTGAAACCCCTTGGGATGATAGGTTTGCTTTTAAACCACAGGTAACTGTGCCTAATAAAATGATGCCTTTACAAAAGGGAGTTCATATGGCAAAATTGCAAGGGGGTGAAGACGCTTTAGTTCTCCCTGTGGCTGTAACCCAAACCCCATGAGATCCTCAATTCCCCCAAGGAGGAATGCATTATGATTATAATGCCATATCATAAAACTATAAAGGAGATAAAACTATCATAAAACCCAATATGGAACTAATTCTCCTTATACCATGGGACTAATTCAGGGACTTTCACAAGCTGAACAGTTAATTCCTTATAATTGGGAAATGATAGCCAGAACTTGCCTATCCATCTCAAAATTTGTACAGTTTAGGACCTGGTGGCAAGATGAGGCAAATCAACAAGCTCACAGAAATGCGACAGCCAGCCCACCAGTTGATATAACACTTGATCAATTAATGGGTATTAGGGAAAATTTTGGCATTCAAACTCAGTTACAATTTGATGATCAATTACTCACTCAAGTGAGAATGATATGTTTAAAAGCCTGGGAGAGAATAAATCCACCTGGACAAGTCTCGATTTCATTTATCCAATTAAACAATCAAATGGGGAAGTTTATGTAGATTTTATTGACAGGTTATGTCAAAATTTAAATAAAACAGTCTCCTAACCTGGTTTGAGAGATTTGCTGATACACATTCTGGCTTATGACAATGCTAACTCAGAATGTAAAAAGGTGATTCAGCCTCTCAAAGCACAGGGTGCCCCTCTAGAAGAATATCTTAAAGTTTGCCAGGATATTGGGTCAGAACCATATAAAATGCAACTTCCAACTCAAGCATTATCTAAGACAGATATGAAATGTCACCAATGTAGAAAATTAGGACACATTAAAATAGACTGCAAAGAAAAAAGAAGGTAGTCAGTTGATAAATTATACTATTGGCTCCGATGTCACTCCTATTTGTATTGGTTTTGGAAATATATGTCTTAAAACAGGATATCAAATAGGGCTGTCAGTTGTCAAAGAATCAAGTGAGGATAAGACTTCCCTCTTTCTGTTAACTGCTCTTACTATTTTAGAAAACGAGGATACTTCCAGCATGATGAATCCACCTGACTTTCCTGATTGTGTTGCTGAAATAAGCCATGGTATTGAAAATTGGTTAAGATGGAAATTATGTAAAGGATCAGAAGGTCACTTATTATTGTATGTTGCTCCATTATTGATTGGGACCCCAAGGAACCCCTAAACTTATAAAATCTAAAGTGTCTTTCCCCATGGGTATATAATGACAAGACAATACTTATAGTAGTCAACCCCTTATATGTCATGGGATAGGATTAGCACCCCCTGTGCCTCATTTAGATCATTATCCTATTCATGATGAAATATGGAAAATACCCATGGCATTAAAAGAACTAATTTCTTGGAAGGGATGATATACTGAATATATATATATATTTTTTTTTTAATTGGAGGCTAATTACAATATCATATTGGTTGGTTTTGCCATACATTGACATGAATCCGCCCCGGGTGTACATGTGTTCCCTTTCTTGAACCCCCCTCCCACCTCCCTCTTCCCCATATCCTCCCTCCAGGTCATCCCCCTGCACCTGCCCCAAGCATCCTTTATTATGCGTTGAACCTGGACTGGTGATTCATTTCACATATGATAATATACATGCTTCAGTGCCATTTTCCCAAATCATCTCACCCTCACCCTCTCCCACAGAGTCCCAAAGACTGTTCTATACACCTAAGTATCTTTTGCTGTCTTGTATACAGGGTTAAGGTTACCATCTTTCTAAATTCCATATATATGCATTACTATACTGTATTGATGTTTTCCTTTCTGGCTTACTTCACTCTACTGCCATATGATCCAGCAATCGCACTCCTGGGCGTACACACCGAGGAAACCAGAATTGAAAGAAACACATGTCCTCCAATGTTCATTGCAGCACTGTTTATAATAGCGAGGACATGGAAGCAACCTAGATGTCCATCTGCAGACGAATGGATAAGAAAGCTTTGATACATATACACAATGGAGTATTTTTCAGCCATCAAAAAGAATGCATTCGAATATATTTTGAATGATCCAAAAGCTATCTTTAATTTTACAAAAACTCTACACACATTATCAGACTTGTGTAAGAATTCCTTTGGTTTTTATGATCAGACCAGCAAAATATGATCCCAGTTTGGGATTAGTAACATGTATTAACTGTTCATTTTATACATGTAGAAATAATACAATTCCCTTTGATGAAAGTTGGCAGAGTATTTACATTCTTAAAACCAGAAGTGCCATATGGGTTCCAGTTGGTTTACAACGACATTGGCAAGAAACCCTACATTATATGTTATTGAAGAAATACTGAAAAATCTTAATGTTAAATGTTTTCTGGGATTGCTAATTGCTGCCATCTTAGGCATTATTGGTTATCACTACAGCAGCCATAGCTGGAATGGCTCTTCATAAATCTGTACAAATAGTTCATTTTGTACAAGAATGGCATAAAGATGCCAATGTCCTTCGGACCACTCAACAAAAAATTGATGGAAAGTTGGCCTCCCAAGTGACTGACCTTCAACAATCAGTTATTTCATTACGAGATCAACTAGTCAGTTTACAAAAACAAGTGAGACTAAGATGTGATTGGAACTTTACTTCCTTTTGTGTAACAGATTTCAAATATAATAAGACACAATTCAATTGGGATAAAGTTAAACAACACCTATTGAACCAAGGTAATATTTCTGTAGATATTCAAGATCTACAACAAGATATATTAAAAGCTGTTAATAAACATCTCGATATAATTTCTGGATCAGTTCAGTTCAGTTCAGTTCAGTCGCTCAGTCGTGTCCGACTCTCTGCGACCCCATGAATCACAGCACGCCAGGCCTCCCTGTCCATCACCAACTCCCAGAGTACACTCAAACCCACGTCGACAGAGTCGGTGATGCCATCCAGCCATCTCATTCTCCGTTGTCCCCTTCTCCTCCCGCCCCCAACCTTTCCCAGCATCAGAGTCTTTTCCAGTGAGTCAACTCGTCGCATGAGGTGGCCAAAGTATTGCAGTTTCAGCTTTAGCATCAGTCCCTCCAATGAACATCCAGGATTGATCTCCTTTAGAATAGACTGGTTGGATCTCCTTGCAGTATAAGGGACTCTCAAGAGTCTTCTCCACCACCACAGTTCAAAAGCATCGATTCTTCGGTGATCAGCTTTCTTCACAGTCCAACTCTCACATCCATACATGACCACGGGAAAAACCATTGCCTTGACTAGATGGACCTTGGTTGGCAAAGTAATGTCTCTGCTTTTTAATATACTATCAAGGTTGGTCATAACTTTCCTTCCAAGGAGCAAGCGTCTTTTAATTTCATGGCTGCAATCAGCATCTGCAGTGATTTTGGAGCCCAAGCATTTCTCACCATTTCTCATCACGTGCAAAATCAAAAAGGGGTAGATGTAGAAGACAGGAAGAATAAAAGAAAAGCAGGCCCTGGCAAAGGCCACAAAAGAAATTTATAATTATTGATAAACTGGATGCTATAAGGCATGAGACTCTTGGAACAAGTCCAGAGGGAACAGTTCATAATTTTGAAAACAAGATAAGATCCTGGGATCGGAAAACTGACCCCAGACTGTTTCTCAACCGGCGTCTCAGAGTCACATGTTTTACGCATCTGGTGGAAAATCTATAGATAAGAATATTAGTCTTAGTTACTGATTTGTTATTGATTACTGTTTTCTAATTACTCAGTGGTTAATGATCATTTTGTTCTTTGACCCTGAAGGCCACATGAGTTATAGTTTAACTCCCCGCATATTCTTTCCTTCATGGCTGAAAGTATAATAAAGCTGGCTTGGATTCAGTTTCGGCACCTTCCCGAGGAGCAGTGTTGGTCCCCTGATCCTCACTTTTCTCTGAATTCTCGTGTCTTGTTTCTCATTCTCATGCCGTATTGTGATTTTGGAAACCCTGTTTGTCGAGCCAGTCTCGACAATCTAGAGCCAGACATCCTGTAGTGTGAAGTCAAGTGAGCCTTAAGAAACATTACTATCAACAAAGCTAGTGTAAGTGGTGGAATTCCAGGTGAGCTATTTCAAGTCCTTAAAAATGATGCTGGAAAAGTGTTGCACTCAGTATGCCAGCAAATTTGGAAAACTCAGCAGTGACCACACTAGAAAAGATCAATTTTCATTTCTATCCCAAAGGACAGTGCCAGAGAATGTTCAAACTACTGTACAATTTGCTCAATTCACATGTAAGTAAGGTTATGCTCAAAACTCTTCAAGCTAGGATTCACCAGTACGTTAATTGAGAACTTCCAGATATACAAGCTGGATTTAGAAAAGGTAGAAAAACCGGAGATCAAAATGCCAACATTCATTGAATAAAAATGTAAAGGGATTCCAGAAAAATAACATCGACTTCTGCTTCACTGACTGTGTGAAAGCTTTCAGCTGTGTGGATCACAGCAAACTTTGGAAAATTCTGAAAGATGGGAATACTAGACCACCTTACCTGCCTTCTGCGAAGCCTGTATGCGGGTCAAGAAGCAGCAGTTAGAACCAGACATGGAACAACCGACTGGTTCCAAATTGGGAAAGTAGTACAACAAGGCTGTGTAATGCCATCCTGTCTATTTAACTTATAT